>NC_064630.1:606097722-606722722 GCF_023864275.1 Schistocerca cancellata
GGTTTTTACAGTATGTGAATTGATTTGGAACAAAAATCACATTTCACGACGAAAGTTCGCTGCTAACATCTAGAAAGTGGAAAGGAGGAAAAGAAAAAGAAGACAGTAAAGATATCTCTAGAACGCTAAGCGTGCGTGTCCCGCTTTCTGGCCAGCTCGAGCTGACAGCTGCACTGCAAAGAAACCGGGCGCTTGTGTGCTGAATTATGCAGGGCTACATGGCGGTCGCAGTGCATAACCTCCGGAACGAGATCTCAATAAGTCGCAGCGCAGCTACTTAGAATATCAGAGGGACGCGGCGCCGTCGCGACGCATTTTTGGCTTCCCTCCCCCGCCACCCCCGGCTGCCGCCGCCGGATGGCTTCTTTGTGAGGGATTGTACCGCGCCGCGCCGTGCCGTGGCCCCGACAACGGGCGCATTCAGGCCGCACCGCAGCACAGCGCAGCTCTGCGTGGCGTGGCGCGGCGCGGCGCAACTAACTTATTTACATTCAGCGTTGCCGCGCACACAGATAATAGCATCGCGGGCGCCGCTGTCACGGCCAGCCACTGCGGAAGCGGCCCCGAATGCCGCCACGAATCGCTGAGGCGCATTCCGCATTCCGGCCGTTCTTCTCTCTTCTCTCTCTCTGTCTGTCTCTCTCTCTCTCTCCTCTCCCTCCACTGCACGACAGGCCTTCTCCCGCAGAGGAGCGTACTGCTGCCCATTTTCTCTCTGACAGCAGGCGACTTGTGGTCGAGGCAGCTTCCAGATTTGTGCCCCTGTTTTGAATGTGACAGATTTCTGTGGAGCGGTCCATCCACTGGAAAAGAAAAGTGCGGCGTTTGTCTCGCTGAAATCACTGTCAGCCTGGCGAGTTTACTTATGCCTTTACTAACAGGCTTTGCTTCGTATACAAAACAACAGCGACTTGCCACAACGATCATGACCTACATATGACTCTTCGCCTGCTTAAAATTATGCAATGAGCAGTGTACTTGTATCTGCAATAACATTTAAATTGTTTTTAAACCAGCTGAACGCATGACTACTTGTATCTCCCATCTGAACACCTGCAGTTCCATCTACTTATCCCAGTATTACTTAAGAGTGACACATCGACTAAAGCAATTTAATTAAAAGATTTCGTGTTAATACAACAAGAACATCGTGTCAGCATGTAGTCAGCTGCACTTGTTTGCCTACTGACTGTGTTGTGGCAGTTTTATTATAGCTGTCATGCAATGAGCAGTGTTCTCGTATCTGCAATAACATTTAAATTGTTTTTATACCAGCTGTACGCATGCCTACTTGTATCTCCCATCCGAATACCTGCAGTTCCATCTACTTATCCCATCCAGGGCTCCTATGCTTACCATTCCCTCAGAGTTTATCTTTACTTATTTCCCTCTACCATCCCAATTTCCCTGAACTTTTGTCTTCATATTATGTCCATAATTAGACAGTGAACTCCTTGTTTTCCCAACATCCATACCAACCTCTTCTGTATCGGTACTACTAATCATACCTTCACAATAACAGCCCAATCCTTCTGCCTACCCTAATGAAGACCTACTTCCCCTCCAAAAGCATACAATTTCTTCGCAGTGCAAGACTTTCAAATTTTACTGAAAGTGCAATGCTCCCTTTTTAGGATTAGCGTTTCTGCAATATGCTTTAAGTGTATTCTTGTTGTTTTTATTTCACCTTTTCTAATTCAATATTCGTTAAATTTATCATTTTAGAAATTTTAAAAACATTTGTAAATAATGGATTGTATCCCCTTAAATATTTCTAACATATATCCAGTTTGACACTCGAAATTTTTGTAGATTTTGCATTCACGTTAATTTGATGACGTTGCAGTTTTATTATTGCAAAAATGTGCTAACATCAGCAGGAAATCCAGTAGTGTAAGCTTGACGCAAATAATGTTAAAAATGGTGGCTCATATTTTATGCTATATGGGAAAAAAATTACAAACATGTTTTTGCAAACAAATATTTCTTCAAGGATGTGCGGCTTGGGATTGGGTTGTTTTGGGAAGGAGACCGCACAGCGAGGTCATCGGTCTCATCGGATTAGGTATGGACGGGGAAGGAAGTCGGCCGTGCCATTTCGAAGGAACCATCCCGGCATTGGCTTACAGCGGTTTAGTGAAATCACGGCAAACGTAAATCAGGATGGCCGGACGCGGGACTGAACCATCATCCATCCAAATGTGAGTCCAGTGTACTAGACACTGTGCCACCTCGCTCGGTCAGGTATGAGCCACTGCAGTTCTGTTGAGCAGCTCACCCCACCCCACCCCTTCCCAAGCCCATATGACACGAACGGTACGAAAAAAAAATAAAAGAATAAAAAAGCAACTTTCAATATGTCGTTTCCTGCCTAGCTTGGGGGTCTGTCCTAATGTACGTCAACTATGACAGTAATAAGAGACAAAATTGGTCGATAGCTAGAAATAAACTGTAATGACTGTTGACAGCGTAAATTTTGTCTTTTCAGAAAAAAGGTTTGTTTTATACGTACTTGGTGAAACACACTTTTTGTCACTTGTTTCACTGTTTATCCCCCCCCCCCCCCCTCTGCCCCCCTTGGGTTCGGGTTATTAGCCCATAGTCCAGCACTACCTCTTTCATAACTACGTACATGATTTTCTAGACATTGGACTCACAACCGCAGACGTAGAGTAACACTAACCAGAAAGTGTTTTTCCACTGTAAAGAGAACAATGTTCAAGCTACAGTGATACATCTGGTATCTGTATTTACGGGAGGGTACGAGTCATTCGCTCACAATTCCGGTCCACGGAGAGCTGTTAAAACGAGCCCGATGCCTTGCAACCACTGAGCTGAGTGGTTAGCACACTAGACTCGCATTCGGGAGGACGACGGTTCAAACCCGGGTTCAGCTATTCTGATTTAGGTTTTCCGTGATTTCCTTAAACTGCTCAAGCCAAATGCCAGAATGGTTCCTTTGAAACGACGCAACCGACTTCCTTCCCCAAGCTTCCCTAATCCGATGAGACAGTCGACCTCGCTGTTTGATTCCCTCCCCTCCAATCAACGAACCAAAGCCATGCACCCATGGTCGCTTGTGGATTGTCAGTTGCTCATAAGTAATTCATGAGCCCACTCCGAGCGAGTCCTGTCTCATATGTAAATAAAATGCATGCTGTGAACTGCGAATCGTCATCACTACGTCTTAGAACCCCTAGTCAGAATCCCTAAGCGGAACTGTTGTCAGGCATGGAGATCCTGCAACCGGAGAGGTCTCACACGATGTGGTATAGAAAAGTAAGAGTTTACCATGTAATAATGTGATTTATGTTTTCAGAAGCTAAAATTCTTTGCACATTTGCTTCAGGATCGTCTTCAGTTCTCTATCTATGATGGCCGGCGTAAGAACTGCCCTTGTTTCGAATTATACTGAGGCTGCAAGTCCCTGGAATAATCTGCTGAATATGTTTTCATATGAAATGAGGCATTTTGGATTCGTTAGGCATACATGACACGTGGTTTGGGACTATCGACATTGGTTGAAGGTTAGCTCAGTATTATGGCTGCCAGTTCCTATGTAATAATAGGTCTCTATTTGTCTGCTGACGGTGTTCACACTCCACGGATATGGTAGTCGATTTCTGAGGCCAGTGCTATCTCAAAACTATGCGAGAGGAATAGATGATAACGTAGACAGTTGTAAGTGACCCATCTGCACTGTCTTCACAGCTCTCCATACTGTCTAACCTGTGAATGCCTCTTTATCTCTATGGTTACTATGACCTGCTAACTGGTACAAGGCTACGCTCCAAACAGGTATCTTCAGAATAGACATCTTAACACTTCATTTTATCTTAATTTTATATTTGGTGTTAACAAATTTCCTGTCTTCTGAAACGTTGTAGTCTATATTTTACATATTCTCTACTTAGCACATCATTAGTTATTTCCCTGCCGAAACAGTAACTCATCTTCCACTTTTAGAGCCTCATTTCCAAATATAATTTCCGCTGTATTATCTGATTTAATAGACATTACTTCATTACCTTTGTTTTGTTTTTGTTGATGTTTATCTCATACACTTCTTTCAATACTCAATCCATCCCGTTCAGATTCTCTTGCAAGTCCTTTGGTGTCTCTGACAGAATTACAGTGACAATGACAAACCTCAAAAATTTTATATCTTCCAGCTGAACTCTAATATCTTCTCCAAACTTTCATTGGCTTCCTTTACTGCGTATACAATATACAGATTGAACAACATCGGGAACAGGGTGCTAACCTATCTCGCTCCTCTCTTAACACTGCATGCGTTTCATGCCCTTCCAATATGCCGTTTGGTTTCTTCAAATGTTGTAACTAGCCTTTCGCTCCGTGTAATATAACCTTTTTACCTTCAGAGTTTTAGATAGTGTATTCCAGTCAAAAGCTTTCTCTAAATCTACCAGTGATATGGACATAAGTTTGCCTTTCCTGAATCTAAAAGAAATCGAAAGGCCAGTGTTACCTCCCCTGTTCCTATATTTCTGAAATCCAAACTGCTCTTCCACGAGGTCGGCTTCTACCTGCTTTTGCATTCTTCTGTATATAATCCGTGCAAGGGGTTTGCTACTTGACTGATTAAACTGATAGCTCCGTAATATTCATATATGACAGAACTTTGTTTCTTTGAAATCCTTTTTGAAGAGGGATGGTATTTCGCCTGCCTCGTACATTTTTCATACCAAGTAGAATAGTTCTGTCATGTTTGGCTCTCCTTCAAGGCTACCAGTACTCCCTATTGTAAATTGCCTACCCCAGGGACCTTGCTTCAGTGATTTGTCAAATTCTTTTAAAAGTGTAATATTTTTCTTCCAGTTTTCATCTACTTCCACTTCTCTTTCTGTAATAGTGCCTTTAAGTTCATTTCCGTTGTATAGTCCTTGTGTTTACTCGGGCAAATTTCAGTTTTCGCTTCTTTGCTTAATGCCGGTTTTTCGTTTCAGCCCTTCAAATTCACACAGCTGTTTCTTTCTTCTCTAAAGAGCTCTTTAAAGTTCCTATATGTAATATCTATACTTCCCCAAACTACGTATGCTTCTGCTTCCTGGTTGTTCACATTACAGTTTCTCACAATCACTTTTTAGACAAATGTATTCCCTTCTGCTGGCTTCATTTGCTGCAGTCTTACATTTTCTTCTTCCCTCAATTAAATATCTCCTGTGATATCCCAGGAGTTCACCTGGGCCTTGCCTGCTTACCAGTTTGATCCTCTGATGCCTCCACTATTTCACCTCTCAAGGCTACCCATCGTATTCTATCCTACTGCTTTCCCTATTTCAGTTAGTCGTTGCTAATGGCCCTCTGAAACTATAAACGGCCTCAGGATCTTTTAACTTATTTTGCTTCAATCGCTTCGATGCTCTTACTTTTTGCTATTTATTCATTTGTAATCCACCGTTCGCAACCAATAAATCATGATCATGTTCCACATCCGCCACTAGAAACGGTTTACACTTCAAAATATACACTCCTGGAAATGGAAAAAAGAACACATTGACACCGGTGTGTCAGACCCGCCATACTTGCTCCGGACACTGCGAGAGGGCTGTACAAGCAATGATCACACGCACGGCACAGCGGACACACCAGGAACCGCGGTGTTGGCCGTCGAATGACGCTAGCTGCGCAGCATTTGTGCACCGCCGCCGTCAGTGTCAGCCAGTTTGCCGTGGCATACGGAGCTCCATCGCAGTCTTTAACACTGGTAGCATGCCGCGACAGCGTGGACGTGAACCGTATGTGCAGTTGACGGACTTTGAGCGAGGGCGTATAGTGGGCATGCGGGAGGCCGGGTGGACGTACCGCCGAATTGCTCAACACGTGGGGCGTGAGGTCTCCACAGTACATCGATGTTGTCGCCAGTGGTCGGCGGAAGGTGCACGTGCCCGTCGACCTGGGACCGGACCGCAGCGACGCACGGATGCACGCCAAGACCGTAGGATCCTACGCAGTGCCGTAGGGGACCGCACCGCCACTTCCCAGCAAATTAGGGACACTGTTGCTCCTGGGGTATCGGCGAGGACCATTCGCAACCGTCTCCATGAAGCTGGGCTACGGTCCCGCATACCGTTAGGCCGTCTTCCGCTCACGCCCCAACATCGTGCAGCCCGCCTCCAGTGGTGTCGCGACAGGCGTGAATGGAGGGACGAATGGAGACGTGTCGTCTTCAGCGATGAGAGTCGCTTCTGCCTTGGTGCCAATGATGGTCGTATGCGTGTTTGGCGCCGTGCAGGTGAGCGCCAGAATCAGGACTGCATACGACCGAGGCACACAGGGCCAACACCCGGCATCATGGTGTGGGGAGCGATCTCCTACACTGGCCGTACACCACTGGTGATCGTCGAGGGTATAAAGGCACATTTGCATGCCGAGCGTGAGTTTCCTCGGAAACGCGAAATATTAATTAAATAAATAATCAGTGACAAATAAATAAAGCCTATGGCACACAACTGCAGCGCTGTGTCGCTGATAAAACAAAAGCACAATTACGTTACTCTTATGTTTGATTAAGAAAGGAGAGAGCTCTGGTAGAAGTGGTGCGAGAAGCACGTATATTATTTTATTGTCTGGCACACCGCCATATTTCATGTTATAGAAGAATACTGCGAGTTGCAACCAGACTAGGCACTCGATTCTGTAAAGAATTTATATTTATAAAAGTAAGTAGGATTATGAACTGTAGGTTTATTCATTGAATATATCTGATTTAACTAACTGTGTAACTTTTTTTATGTTTAGTAGACAATCACCTCTGTACGACGTTTTGGCATGGCTGGCAAATTATTGTAATATTGAGATTTAGATTATGAGTCCGCACCTACCGCAGCAGTCTTTGGAAACGATTTAATTACGAAGTCCGATTATTTCAGTTTTATTTCACGGTCAACTACGAGTAACATTGCCTTTACGAAAAAGCCATTGTCAAGCGTCTGATACCGAATAATTAAACGTCCACGTTCCAGATAAGCAAATATCAATCACAATTACAATCACCATCATACAGATAGAATAATTAATATTTAAACAATATTTTTTATTTTATTTATTTTATATTGGCGACTGCGTGTCGGACTTGTTATTTTGTCATTTGTTACATTGTTCTCTTTGTTTCATGTGAAAAATCAACTTTCTGGACCTGGACGTGAATGTATGAGAGATAACAAAAAATCTGCAGATATTTTCCAATTCTAAAATTTTGCGGGAAGACGCAATGAAACTTCCAGCAAAATAAGGTAAGACGCAGCATCTTTGCATTAGCAGGCTTGACCAGACGTATAATTCAGTGTATTAGCTTTTCAGTAGATTCTGTAGTGTTTCTTTCGTGCATAACAGTTTTCAGTGATAAATTTCATTCTCAGTACTTTTCCTTAAACAATAACGTATGCAACAATACCAATACACGAGTGTACAATATGGCCGACTTCTGTACGATACGTAGTAACATGGACAGCAGCCATTACCAATAATCTCAAATTCAGTTTATATTTTAAAATTAACAGACAGCCATTGTTGCTACGAGCGATTCATGCTCAACTGCATTTTATTTTTAAATCAGTGTCAAATATTTTCTTGAAACATATATCACGTGTGGCATGGTAATAACTAGAAATCAATACGCAAAAATGGAACAGCAAAGACGTACTATTCAGACGCAATCCGACTCGGACGAGAGACAAATGTTAGAAAATGACTTTACGACAGCAACCGGTAGTGACGATTTATCAAACATTGACGCAAGTGTTGACGGAAATTTTGGCAATAGGCCGTCCACTACAAAAATTTCAAAGTCTCAGTCAGAGCCCATGTTGATGCATGACGTCACGTCTAATGACGCGACGGGGGCACAGACCTTGCAAACAGTAAACATTGCCGACATGTTACAAATGCTAATGAAACAAAACGCAGAAAATATGGCATACATAAGGAAACAGAACGCCGAAAACATGGCAACCTTACAGACACAAAATGACGCAATTAAATCTGACCTCATAGCACTCAAGACAGGTAATGACACTTTATGTAAACGTGTGGAACTTATAGACGCCACACTGACCAAACAGATGACTGAACTCAGTACTAAATTTTCCCAGCTTAATACGAGACAAGAAAAGACTAGAACTGACGTAGCACTTTTACAGACACAAGTAAAAAACCTTAATGTCACGTGTGAAGTTCTTACTGAACAAATTCAAACATATCCTTCAGTACATGACAACCTTGAAAAACGAATTACTGACGTACAGAATAAATTTGACAATGTTGAACAACACCTGACTGACATCTTACAATCTGATGCCACAGCTCATTTTCAAAATATTAATAAAGAATTTCATGATTGGGTAGTGAACAAAAACATTTTGATAGATGCTTACGTGAAAATTTACCAACAATAGTGCACGACTCCGTAGCGCAATACATTACTAATAACAAACAGCTGATCAGTGACGAAGTACAATCCGTCACTGCACCCATGAGACAATTCACCGATCGACCACAGTCTGAATGTAACGAAAATATCAGTCAAAATGCACAGTTCAGGAACCAATATACATTCGAGTATGACACACACATACCGCACACGACAAACACACAAGAACAAAACACACCACGACTACAACACATACCACGATGTGCAAACACAAACACAAGCTATTATCATGGTAAACCACAGCAACATTATCGTAATTACTCGCCAGCTGAACATACCAGTAATTACAGTGGAATAAATCCATATCACAATACGAAGGAAGAAGAAAGCTTAATGAAACACAGGCAATTTCAGATTTTTATCCCAGAAAAACGAACCATTCATCCGGTGATTTTTCTTAAATCTTTTAGTAACGCATTTCCACGCACTTGGAGTGACCGGAAAAAGATTTCATATATTGTCGGTTACATCCAAGGCGATGCAGCTGTCTGGGCATACAGTCAAGCTGACGTATGTACCACGTACAGTGAGTTTGAGCGTGCTTTTCTGAACAAATTCTGGTCGCAATCCGTCCAGGAGCGACTCAGAAGACAAATTTTAGAACCTGAAACTTTTAACAGTAAAAATGGCAACTTACGCAGATATTTTGAAAAATACTTGAACATGGGACACTTTTTAGACGAACCAGTCGCAACGCGTGATATACTCCGTGCGTTGAAGGCCAAATTGCCTTTCAACATTAAAGAAAAACTCCTACATATCCCGGATGACGATTCAGATTATTTTTTAACAGCCTTAGATTCGGTGGACATGTTACTTGAAGATCAGCGTTTCGCGCGGCAAAACAGCAGCCACAATGTTTACACTAGTGGTATGCAAAACATGCAGGCTTGCCAACTCAATTCTGGCGCGCCCACAGTTGGATACGCGGTACAGCAAAAACGGCAAACTCACATGCCGTCTCAATACGAAAATCAAAATCAACACGCGTATTCCAATACAAACAGTAGTTACAACAGTAATAACATTTCATGCGGCAATCCATACAAAAGGCACCGCGGTAATAACTACAACGGTAACAACGGATACAAAGGCAACAACAAAAACACAAACAGAAATAGAAATAATAATAACTACGAGCCAAGACAGCATCAAGGTTGGACTCGTAACGATCAGTACTTTCATTCAAACTCTGCTTTACCACAGCAGCCACCAGGACAAAATTGGAGCATACCTTACGACCGACAGGTAAGTTATAATGCGCAACAGCAACAACAACCGCAAAAGTTTGGAGATCATAATAGGCAATATCCGAATGTGAATATAATAGAAATGACACCTGATGCACAACCTCAATCTGTGTCAGTACCTAGTACAAATGCTGATCCAACAAACTAGAAACAGTCACTTCTATTCCCCAGGTCGTGGCTGAAGAATTCTTGGGGGGCGACTTCAATGTTAATCAGTTATTTGACACCACACTTGAACAACAGAATAATGATATGCCGAATAATTCTAAACAAAAATTACCTGTTTTATTTATAAGATACAACTACAATAACAATATATCAGATGAACTTTTACAAGACAGTACACAATGTCGTTCAAACATGAATGAAATTGTTTTAGCATCTACTACTGGTGTAGTAGGTGGGATTCCAACTACTATTATCCTAGATACAGGTGCAGCTGTGAGCGTTTTGTCTTTTAATTTCTATAAAAAAATGTGTGAATTGGAACCTGTGGCTGAGTTTCCTGCCCAAAACTGTAAAATAACTACTGCACTAGGTAATAAGTCATGTAGGGTTACGAAGCAAGTTTTTGTAAACATTAAAATAGGTAATGGAACCGTACAATGGCCATTCCTGGTTGTACAAAACCTTGTGACAAATTGCATATTAGGAATAGATATTATGAGCGAGAAGGACTCTATTATAGACTTCTCCAAAGGTAAATGTATTTTAAATGATAAAGGCAGTGTAATTATTATTGATTTGGACAGGAGAACTCTAAAGCATGACAAACACTGTACAGGGTACAAGGTTCAGTTAGTACTTAACAATGACATTCAAGATGTGCAAACACACTCATCTGACACAGAGAAAATGGACTTGAAAACATTGCTTGATCATAAGATAAGTGAAGCTACAGCTCTCAGTGTACATGAACGTATAAAACTACAGGAAGTGTTATCCAAATATTTACAAGTTTTTACCAAACGATTAGGTGTTATCAACACGTATGTATACAAGATTGAAGTTAAGCCTCACAAGATATTCTACCACAAGACATATAACGTACCGTTATCTCAACGACCTGCTGTGTGGCAAGAATTAAAACAAATGTTAGACTGGAAGGTCATTGAACCATCCACCTCACCTTATTGTAGTCCTCTACTTGTTGTCAAAAAATCAAATGGAAGCATTAGGTTAGTGTTAGACGCATGAGCAATTAATGAAATAATTTTACCGGTTCACACAAAACCCGAAAATTTAGAAGAGCAATTACAGAAATTTCTAGATGCAAAATATTTTTCCACAATAGATCTCGCTAATTCGTTTTGGCAGGTGGGTATCACTCCTGATTCACGGAAATATACTGCATTTATGTTCGGGGGGCGAACCTATCAGTTTTGTGTTCTACCTTTCGGACTGAATGTCAGCTCTGGGGTATTCATTACAGCCCTGGATACCGTGCTTGGCGACGATTTAGTTGAGACAGTCACACACTATGTAGATGATATACTGATAGCTACACAGTCTTGGAAGGAACACGTTGACACACTTCAAAGAATTTTAGAAAAATTTGCAAAAGCTGGAGTCACAGCCAATCTTAGAAAATCAAAATTTGGTTGCAGTGAGATAAAATATTTAGGACATATCATTAATTCGCAGGGCATACGTCCAGATCCCAGTAAATTAGATGCTATCAGAAACTTTCCTAGCCCTCGAACTAAAAAGCAGTTAAAATCATTCCTTGGGCTATGTTCATTTTTCAGACGTTTTTTGCCACAACCACTTTTGAACAGTAAACATCTGCTAAATCTACTCAGAAAGAATCAAGTTTGGGTCTGGTCGGAACAGTGCCAGAATGACTTTAATACAATTAAACATGCTTTAGTGGGTGCAAACTTATTGAGCCATCCAGATTTCAATTTAGATTTTTGTATGACTTGTGACGCTTCACGAACTGGCTTGGGATGTTGCTTATTTCAAGTTGTAAAGAATAAAGAAAAGGAACAGATAAGAATTATTGGGTTTGCAAGTCGTACTCTAACTGAATGTGAGTGTACATACTCCACTACTGAGTTAGAAACACTTTCCATAGTATGGGCATTCAAGAAATTCAATTATTATTTATTTGGAAAACATACAGTAATTTACACCGATCACCAGGCCCTGACATTTTTGTTAACTTGTAAACTTGTACATCCTAGACTATCACGATGGGCAGTTACACTTCAGAACTACTCTTTTGAAATTAAGTACATAAAAGGTAAGGACAACACCATTGCAGACGCTTTGTCTAGACTTCCACAAGGTATGAATGATACCAACAGTGACTTAGAAAATATAAATGACTACAGGATTCTCTTAATGCAAGACAAGCAGAATCATCAATATTATATTGATATGTGCAGAAACATGGCTAAATTACAAAAATCTGACCCTCACTGGTATAAGATAATAACATTACTGGTAGAAAAACACAATTATCCTGCGACTAAGTATTACAAGTTACACAATGATGTGTTATTTTACCGCCGACATCCAAATGCTACTAACTGGTGTGTATGCATTCCCAAAGAGTCTGAACATAATCTAATTTGGCACACACACTTAGTTTGGGGTCATTATGGGACGAAAAAGTGTTTGGCAAGGCTCAGCACATACTGTTATTTTAGCAATATGAGAAGAAAAATTTACAGGGAACTGAAAACATGTGTCATATGTCAAAAATCAAAACCTCAGAATTTATCCACAAAAACAGATTTACATTCTATTTTACCTAGTAAACCCCTGGAAATTCTGTCTACTGACATCAGTGGACCGCATCCAGCAAGCTCTGGAGGCATCAACTATATCTTAGCTTTTTACGATATATTTTCTAAACGTGTCAAACTTTATGCTTTAAAATCCGCCACTGCAAGTGCTATAATACGAAGATTCTCAAGTGATTACCTGACGCACGTGGGAAAACCTAAAGCAATTCTGTCAGATAATGCAGCATACTACTCTGGGTACAAATGGAGAAATTTCTTGAAGGACAATAACATTAAAAGTATATTTATTTCGAGGTTTAGTCCACAATGTAACGCGACTGAGAGACTTTTCCGAGAATTAAATCGATTCATGAGGACCTATATTTCATCAAAACATACTAATTGGGTGTCCTACCTAAGTCTTTTCGAAGACGTACACAATAACTTAAATATTTATGATACAAATTACACACCTAACGAGATCATGTTCAATTGCAAACAGAACGATCAGTGGATAGAACCATTACCTAAGTTGTCAGACAAGGAAATCACACCTGAACAGAAAATAAAAGAAGTATTGACTACGCTGACACATCACGCACAGATACGAAACAAACATCACAGAAACATAATAAAAAGAAAACAAAAATTCGAGGTAGGAATGCTTGTACTACTTCGTACTCATCATAATTCTGTAGCACTCAAACGACGCAACGCTAAGTGGCGTCTGCTATATGAAGGACCTTATATAATTGTTAACATACCGCATCCTGGTGCGTATCTGTTACAACATCGTAGAACTAACAAAATTATTGGGCTATACGCACACCGAGATCTTAGAGCATTTCATGCTGAATAATGTCAAAGTCATACCCATCAAAATATTGCTAAGCAACTCGAAAAACTCTGTTGTTACAACACAGATAATAAGTAGTGTAGAAATTTTCATTTCAGCGGTTCCAGAGTCGCAGTTGAAGGCAGAAGAACTCTTCTTTCAGCGCGCGCCACCACCTGGAAGACGGAATATCAAAATGAAATTTATGATTACGTAGCAGTGAATGATATATTAATTTTTCACGGAACATTTGTTATTGTAGGTACCACTGACTTGGTATGACACCTGACGAACCGACAGACGTCATCTGTGAAGCGATCTTTTACTTTGAGAAATAGATTAGACGCACGTCTCTCAACACGAAAAGCATCTATCAGTAGTCAAGGCCACACAGACACTCTACACACACGCACAAAACGCGAGGAATCGAACATTTTCTCTCTCTTACTATTTTGAATATTTATTGAGTAGTGAAAACGCCTGGTCTTGCCTACTGATGTAATGAATGTTGTGTCTAACCTATCTTAATTTCAGATGACATCACGTGACACAATGTAATAACCTATAGCTATGTAATGATGATGTAAACATGTTTATGTGCAACTATATTATGTTTATGCTAAGAAAATATGTGACGTGTGTATGTATAATTACTTATTTTTTTTAACTGATGTATCATGTAACTGTTACTATGTAAAAATTTGAACAAAACGAGTGCCAAAAAGACATTGCATAGTGAACCTCTGTTCACGGACATTAACGAACATTACTAACTCTGCAACTACGCAGAAACCTATGTGAAAGAAACGGTTAATGCCATTCATTATGCAGCGTATCTATGTAAACGCGATGAATGATTTCTTTGATTAATAACTACGAACATTTAGGTGAGCTATATTCAGCAAAAAAAAAAAAAAAACTGAAAATGTGAAGTGCATAATTCGTGCATCGTCTAGTGACATTACTACAGTACCTAACTTCAAGATGTTAACTGGATTAAATGGACACATAGTGCCTGTCCAGAAAACAACACGACGGGTGGAAGAATTTTGGTTGGAACTTCAGGGAATGAAATGTTCTCGAAATGTGACGGACACTCTTACCTGGACTGTCCAAGGATCGACGCCAGCTATGTGCCATCCGAGGTTCTGCAACCAAGCTTCCACGGAATGTAAAAAACGAACTGCACGTGGACCAATTACTCGACGGGTCACGTCTGATCTGTAATAAGCAATGCTTTTAGTCACAACGAACTGCATCACAACGACTATAATGGAAATGGGAAATGGACACGCTTATGTATTAATCACGTTGTTATACAACGATGTTACTGTGATCAAAAAACTTTACCACGACGATACTAACCTGTAAAAAATTATTGTGCAGCAGATGAATATGAACTGTAATAACGACACGATGTGTATAGGTCAACGCACCTGAAACATACGGACATTTTTCTTTGAAGTATTTCAAAACAATACTATGTAACTAAGAACATTCAACAATCTAAGTTGTATTGTGTGATAACAAATATTGTAAATTTAAAACTAAGTTACCTGTCATAGAATGTAGTCTTCATATGTAATCTTGGTTGAATATTTTCTTTGTGCAACGACTGAGAAACACGCGCACACGAACAATATGAACTGCAATACTGTGCCGCGTGAGCTAACTGTACGATATAACGGCAGTGCCGGAGTCACACAGACGCTTCGGCGCATGCGCGCACTCTATCTGCCAACATAAGAACTTTTACGGCGCACCCGCGTCATTCAAATTTTGTATATAATGTGTATAATGTAAGTCATGTAAATAGTTGTAGATAACTTAGATTTTCTTGTGCCTTTAGGTGAATTGCTCGCCTGCAGGTGTGTCCTTTCGCCTCGCACATTTGCATGCCGAGCGTGAGTTTCCTCGGAAACGCGAAATATTAATTAAATAAATAATCAGTGACAAATAAATAAAGCCTATGGCACACAACTGCAGCGCTGTGTCGCTGATAAAACAAAAGCACAATTACGTTACTCTTATGTTTGATTAAGAAAGGAGAGAGCTCTGGTAGAAGTGGTGCGAGAAGCACGTATATTATTTTATTGTCTGGCACACCGCCATATTTCATGTTATAGAAGAATACTGCGAGTTGCAACCAGACTAGGCACTCGATTCTGTAAAGAATTTATATTTATAAAAGTAAGTAGGATTATGAACTGTAGGTTTATTCATTGAATATATCTGATTTAACTAACTGTGTAACTTTTTTTATGTTTAGTAGACAATCACCTCTGTACGACGTTTTGGCATGGCTGGCAAATTATTGTAATATTGAGATTTAGATTATGAGTCCGCACCTACCGCAGCAGTCTTTGGAAACGATTTAATTACGAAGTCCGATTATTTCAGTTTTATTTCACGGTCAACTACGAGTAACATTGCCTTTACGAAAAAGCCATTGTCAAGCGTCTGATACCGAATAATTAAACGTCCACCTTCCAGATAAGCAAATATCAATTACAATTACAATCACCATCATACAGATAGAATAATTAATATTTAAACAATATTTTTTATTTTATTTATTTTATAAGGGGACACTGAATAGTGCACGGTACATCCAAACCGTCATCGAACCCATCGTTCTACCATTCCTAGACCGGCAAGGGAACTTGCTGTTCCTACAGGACAATGCACGTCCGCATGTATCCCGTGCCACCCAACGTGCTCTAGAAGGTGTAAGTCAACTACCCTGGCCAGCAAGATCTCCGGATCTGTCCCCCATTGAGCATGTTTGGGACTGGATGAAGCGTCGTCTCACGCGGTCTGCACGTCCAGCACGAACGCTGGTCCAACTGAGGCGCCAGGTGGAAATGGCATGGCAAGCCGTTCCACAGGACTACATCCAGCATCTCTACGATCGTCTCCATGGGAGAATAGCAGCCTGCATTGCTGCGAAAGGTGGATATACACTGTACTAGTGCCGACATTGTGCATGCTCTGTTGCCTGTGTCTATGTGCCTGTGGATCTGTCAGTGTGATCATGTGATGTATCTGACCCCAGGAATGTGTCAATAAAGTTTCCCCTTCCTGGAACAATGAATTCACGGTGTTCTTATTTCAATTTCCAGGAGTGTAGTTCTCAAGTCTTTATTTTACGATCACACACAATGAAGAAAAAAAAATGCAGCACCCAAAGGGAACTATACGACATAAACGAAAGTTTGTGTACGTGTTCCTGCATATGAAATATGATGTGTAATTAAATTTAAATCCACTCGCGTAAGAGTGGATGCACATCAGGTTTGATTTAAATACACGCTGTAACGGTCGTGAGCGTTTGTTATCTTTGGGATTGGATGTGTTGAGTTGATGTTAGTCAGAAATGCCCTTATCAGCATCTCTGTGAGTTTTAACGAGGCCGTGTAAAAGGAAGCTGGACGTTCCTTCTGAAATAATGCGGAAGGATTTAAGTGGAATGTGGCCACTGTTCATGACTGCTGGCAGCGGTGTTCACGACAACGTAGGGTAGCACAAAGACTGGACTCCGGCTAGCCACGTGGTCCTACCGAGAGCGAACACCATTGTGTTCGGCGGATGGCTCTGGCGCATCGTACTTCATCTGCAGCAGTAATCTCAGAAGCAGTTGCACCACAGTGACTGAGACGGGTTTTACGATTAATCAAGGAAAACCCCCAGTTGAGCAACGGGGCCAAAATTAGTTGGCTACTGTCGAGATGCAATTTACAATTTCTTTATTGATTACTTCAACCATTAAAAGTCATTCTTTATCACTTGACCAGGAACAGATCCAAAAGATTAGTAGGCATGAGTGTCTTTTCAAAACAATTTACTTAACAGTTAACGGCCAAGCCATTTTACTTAAAACCGACTTTGATAAAACATTTGATAACAAATCAAAATTTTCCAAGTAATGAAATTAAAAACTTTACCATTAATAGCCAAGCCATTTTACTTAAAACAGACTTTGATAAAGCATTTAATAACAAAATTAAAACTTTCCAACTAATGAAACAAAAAACCACCAATTTGGATACAATTTCGCTTGCGAACATGTAGGGAGCCAACTTCTTTTAACTTTGGCGCAACAAGATATTAAATTTCAAGGGCTCGCTAACAGGGAGGCAGAACTAGCATTTTCAAAGGATGGCAAGTAGATTAAAGCAAACAAAGTAAAGATACAGTCATTCACCTTTTACAATAACTAACAATTTTAAAGCGACGTAATTTAAAAAAAAAAACACCAATGAAAGGACAACTTAACCTTTTTAAACAGTGGCCAAAAAACAATCAGAGTAAAATACAATCATTTAACATTTTACCATAACTAACAACTTTAATACCATGTCCTGCCACCAAAATGTACTGGGATAGAAATAATTAACCGACCGGGTGTAAGGGCGGTCGCAATTGTCTCCCGAAGGATGCTCAGGCTAGAAGCGGACTAACAGACTCACAACGTCTCACATTCAGCAATCACATCGACCTCACGCGAAGCCAGGGGAGGAGGAGGAATCAAATCAGGAACCATAATCCCTGCCCAAATATACACTACTCCCAGGCAGTACTAATAAGAAGCCAATAGATCACTGTCTAAAATTACACCGGCGACAGGGACAGGAAATCCGAACGCAGGAGGCCACAAGGCAGAAAAAATGTAACCTAAAACAATAATCCCTACCCAAAAATACACTTCCTCCCAGGTAGTACTAATAAGAAGCGGAAAAGATCAGTGTCTATAAATACACCGGCGACAGGGAAAGGAAACCCAAACGCAGGAGGCCACAAGGCAGAAAAGACGTTGGTTGCACAAACCAAAATTCTTCAATTAACATCTAAACCCTTAGCCAACTTAACTTGCAGTTTATCAGAGAAACAGCAGGTGAACTCCGATGCAAATGTTCCTCACACCCGACCGTGTACACGTCGCCAGCGTACCCAACTGGGCACAGTTACGTAGCCACGCGCTCTGTCACCGGTGCCCACGTCTTCTCTGCAACCACGGCGGCGAAATACCACTCCTCAGGTTAGGCGAGTTACTAGTCCGTCATTCCCGCCTCCAGACAGAAAATTTAAAGATATCTGTTGCCGCTCCCACCAAGTAGTGACTCGGAACCACAGCCGTGGCCCCCGGGTGCTCACAGCAAGAGCTTACAGCCTTGTCCCGTCAACTCGTCCCACTCGTCTCGCACCGCCGGGATAGACCCCGCGGCTTCTCAGAACAACAGCCAACTCTCCACCGCCACGCCACGCCGCGGTCTCATCGTACGACATTCTCTAATTCCCGATTTTAAAAACCGACCGACCGACTAGTCACCGCTAGGAAACCAACCGGCCATCCCCCCAAAGACCTTATTCCCTTAACAAGGCTAACAGGAAGCAACGACTCGAAGATCGATAAGACCAGACACGCCGCCAGAGGGGAATCTCAACAGAATCGTACGCAGCATAACGATAAATATGAAAGAATCAATTAACAATGGAATGGAAGGACTTAGAACAATTTTTACAACGCGATATATGTTGAGGGCCGACACACGGCTCAGTGACAGAATGAACTGTTACAAACAGGTTACTTCAAGATCAGATCCGTGCCAGATACCGTGTACTAAACATTCCACTGATCCCAAACCACCGCCATTGGCGATTTCAGTGGTGTCAAGCGAGTGTTCATTGGAGGACGGGATGGAGGTCTGTTGTGTATTCTGTTGAAAGATATTTCTGCCTCGGCGCCAGTGTTGATTAGAAGGAGGTCACTTGAGCGCCTGCAACCAACCTGCCTGCGTGGTAGACACACTAGAACTACACTTAGCGTTATGGTCTAGGGAGCGATTTCCTGTCAGCAGGAGCCCTCTCGTGGTTAATACATGGACCTCACTGCAAATTTTAACGCCAATCTGATGATTCGACCTGTTGTGCAGTCATTGATGAACCACTTTCCAGAGGTTGTTTACCAACAAGATAACGCTCGCCCACATACCACTGTTGTAGCCCAAAGCGCTCTACAGAGTGTCGACTGTCGACCTGTTGCCTTGGCCTCCTCGAGCACCAGATGTGTCTCTAATCGAGCACATATGGACCATCATCGGACGACAATTCTAACGTCGTCCACAACCAGCATTAACCGTCGCTGTATTGACCGAGCAAGTGCAACAGACACGAAACTCCACCCTACAAACTGACATTCAGCATCTGTAGAACACAATGCATGCAATCGTGCATGCACGTTTGCATGCTTGCATTCAACAGTTTGGCGGTTACGTCGGTTATTAATTTCACATTTGCAATGGCTTATCTCGCTGTAATATTAACCTGTGATATTGCAAGTTAATCACTTAAATATGTTATCTAGACAAACATATTCCCAAAATTTTATTATTCTGCATTAATTATGTTTTAGTGTTACAAATTCTTTTCCGTTAGTGTGCAATCGATCTGAAACATTTCAGTGTCTTCAGGTTTCTGTCATTTATACAGCCTTCCTTGAAGTTTCTTAAATCGAGTGTTAGCAATAATCCTACTGTGCTCTGTTCAGAATCCTACCAGACAGCTTCCTCTTTCATTCCTTTTCTCCAATCCATATTATGTTATTGTCTTCCTTCTCTTCCGTTTCCTTCCATCCTATTCGAGTCCCCAATCACAATTAAATTTTCCTCTTCCTTTCTTTTACCTGCTTATACATTCTTTCAAACTTTTCATCATCTATGTGGTAACTGGCATATAAGGTTGTACTAATGTAGTGGGCATTTGATTTGTGTATATCTAGGATAGAATAATGCATAGACTACGCTGTCCATAGTAGCTTACTTGCGTTTCAATGTTATTGTTCATTGTTAGAGTTACTCCTGGTTTACACCTTTTCGATTTTGTACATATAGCTCTGTACTCACCTGACCAGAATTCCTGTTCATTCTGCCACAGAACATCACTAATCCCCACTCTGTTTAACTTCAGCCTATCCATTTCCCATTTTAGTTTCTGTACTACCTCCGATTAAGGGATTCAAAATTCCACGCCCCGACGCATAGATTACCAGTTTTGTCTTTTCTGATGACGACATCCTTCTGAGTAGTTCCCACTGGTATATCCGATTGAGGAACTCTTTCACCTTCTGAATATCTTACCGAAGAGGTTGTCACCATCATTAAACCTTATACCAGAGTTGCATGCTCTCGGGGAGAGTAAGCTCCGTAGTTTTCCGTTGTTTTCAGCTGTTCTCAGTGCCAGGACGGCAAAGCCATGTTGGCTGATGTCACAAGGAAAGATCAGTCAGTCAATCATACTGTTGCCCCTGCAACTGCTGGAAAACTGCTGTTTCCCTTCACGAACCACATGTTGGTGTGGCTTCTCTGTGGTGCTTTCACCTAAGGTACAGCTGTCTGTATCGTTTAGGCATCCATGCCACCCCAGCCAGGAACGATCCGTAGTTCATGTTGGGCACCCTGTCCCGTTTTAAGACTGTAAAACGTGCTTCTTTCTCCCCTAAGAATGTGGGAAATTAATTTTTACACCTTTTACTTCAAGCTTACGTGAGATGAATTCCTTCTGATAATAGAGAATTTTTTTTTGCACTGCGAAAAACGCTTCGACATTACATTTAGGCAAAAGCAATTTGCAGACAGAACCTTTCCAGTCAAATGGGATTGTGTCAGAGATCTTTAACGCTATATAAAGAGAGTTGAATGCACCATATGATATTCCATTTACGCGTACAAGAGCTAGGCAAATGCGCCTTCAATTACTTTACAATGAATTGATAGCCATATTTGTAATTAGTCCGTTTTGGTTTTCTTTATTTATAAAATAAGAATATCCTACAAGCTTGATAGAAAAAATTAGCACAGATAACTTTTACTGAAGATATTGTATATTATAGCAGATAACTATTAGTCATTAGCAGAAACAAAGCTATAATTATTGGGTCAAATTGGGATATGATAGAGACATACAAAGCTCAGTGGAAAAAGCATTTTCCACGTAAGTCAACAGTAAGGGTTTATGTCCCATTATACAATCAATTTTGATCGGTCAGGAAGCTTGTTATTACATGGCTTATATGCAGATTACTTTGGTGCGTACGGTAGTCGCGTGGTCGTAACTCTGCTGCAAGTTAGCCTTCCCTCCAGCAACGTAGGCTGTACGGAGATGCATACTAGCCAGGAGAAGCGAGACCGCTGACATTACGAGCGGGCGAGGTCGTGAGCGTAGCAGGAACTGTTGCACGCCAGCAGTCACGTGGAACAAGTAGTGCGCAGTTTCATGTCACTCTGTAAACCAGGATATAGACTGCGTTCCGCGGCTTAGTGGGCAGTTGACGTTGAATCGGCTCAGCAGTTCCACGGCAGCTCCCCTAGCTTGGGGAACCCACGCCTACGATGAGTCCGACGAGAAATCAGCTGACCAGCGACAACGCTAGACATCGCCACGGAACAATTTCTGTCCTGGGATGGAGATAGTCGTGTTCACCGATTTGGACTTAGTTTCAATGAACTCATGGGCGCTGAGTGTTTGTAACACTCAATAAATCAATGTCTCCTCCATTGATATTCTAGTTATTTTGCTAGTTGTGTCTATGTGTGTCCGATAGTATTTGGTGTAAATAACGCTGCTGTTCTCACAGACATACCTGCTCCACTTTATAGGCTTTTGTCAGTAGACGGAAGTCATACATTGGCTACGAAGTAAAGTTACAACAACTGTATGTTTGTTAAGAGCATTCTCCTTCAAAATATGTATGTTAGAATTCGCAGAATATGCTGACAGAATTAGAGCTAACATGTTATTTAGGAACATATATGCAAATCAATTATTAAAACTTCCGAGCAGATTAAAACTGTGCGCCCGACAGAGGCTCGAACCCGGAAGCCTTGGCTGTGAGAACTGGTCGTGATTCGTGCTTGGGTAGCTTAGTAGTCTCGTTTCAGACGCGCTAGCGAGTGGACGTTGCTTACTGCTGCCTTACACTTCCGTGTTTACATCGCTGTACTTATGCTTCGCTGAGTGCTGTCCGTCCGTTAATGTCCGTGCTCGTTCATATTCCTTGTGATGTGATCATTCCTTCTGGTCGTGCTGCTGCTAATTGGAATTTCGGCTATTTAACCGAAATTTCTTCGCTGGATTAACCATGACTACAGACCTCAGGAAGAATACTCAGGTATTTCCTTTTGACAAGGTTCAAAATGGTTCAAATGGTTCTGAGCGATATGGGACTTAACTTCTATGGTCATCAGTCCCCTAGAACTTAGAACTACTTAAACCTAACTAACATAAGGACATCACACAACACCCAGTCATCAGGAGGCAGAGAAAATCCCTGACCCCGCCGGGAATCGAACCCGGGAACCCGGACGTGGGAAGCGAGAACGCTACCGCACGACCACGAGCTGCGGACTTTGACAAGGAATCCCGTCCTGTTCAGCCGACATCCATGGTAATATATGATTGAATTACACAGGTAATTGGTCTCAATTCTGAAATTCTCCATACCTGGCTACTGGATCAGGAAAAATACTGTGTTTTTGTCAAGGTACTCAGTGCTGCGACTGTTGATAAAGCGTTACGAAAGTAAGGCTATGAAGTAGGTTTTGTGTATAGAAATGGTTATAAGAGTAAGGTTTCCATCTATAGAGTTGACATTGATTACAAAGCCGTTCGTGTCTTGATTCTTCCCATTGAAATTCAAAATGATAATATTAAGGAAGCTCTTTCAAACTACGGGGACGGTATATCAATTGCAAATGAAAGATGGTCGCCTCGCTTTAAACTGCAATGTTTCAGCGGGTTCCACCGTGTATAGATGGACGTTAAGGCAGATATTCCGTCTCACATATCTGTTTGTGGGTATAAGGCACAAATTGTTTATACAGGTTAGGAAGCTACATGTAATATAAGTAAGGAAACCGGCCACTTACGACAGCAACGTCTGCGGCGAACTGTTGTTCTTAAAAGTAATTTGATGCAGCGTCAGAAAGTTACCTTAAATGATTTGTTACCAAATAATAGCCCGGATCAACTGCTTGAGGATGTTAACGCAGAGGGCCAAGCTGATGTCCCCCTTCACGATAGCAGTAAACTTCCTCCGTTAATAACAAAGGGAAACCCTGTTACCATTACTCGTGAAAATGAAATGCAACTAAAAAAACGACCTCTGGAGACAACTGATAGTTGTTCAGAGGACGAGCTGTCCTGTACAATTCCCTCAGTTTGCAGGCAAAAACTTTGCGATGAGGAAGCAGAGGAACTAGAAGGCAGAATGAGAATGAAAATTGATGAACAGAAAGATAATAAACATACGTTACCAGAAAATTAAGGGGGGGTGTAGACAGTATTAATTTGCAAGAAACAACAGGTGAAGAAGCTGACTGCAAAGATAAGATCAGCAGCTATCGGTTAGTAAACAAATTCAGGGAGAGGTTGCAAAACTGCCGTCTCCATTTGTTTCTCTCGATCAGGCAGTAAGTGATATTAATAAAGAACAAGAAGTAGTGGCCAAAATGAAATCACGGTCAACATCGCAGTGCAGGCACCAGCAACAGAAATTGCGAAAGCGTCTGCTGCTGCTCCAGATGAGCCGCTAAGTAAAATAAAAATGCCACCAAATATGAATGTAGCTCGTAATCAAGGGAAGGGAAAATCCGGAAAGGACGACCCAAGCCCGAAGAATGTTCTGTACGAACCGGCCTACACAAATCACTGGAGGAAAAATCACAAAGTTTAAAAGGAAATCAATCTGCTTGCGGTACAAAATAAAGCCTCAGAAGTAGAGAGAGAGAAAAACAAACGGAACAGTAACTGATAAAGTGCTTGAAGTGTTATTTCATGTTAAGTCTTCCGAGAAAAGTGTTAATAGTTTAACTGAATCCTGAACCAGAGGAAGCTAAATTAGTTCATCAAAACAACTATATAGTGACAGCGCAATGACGCAATCCTATTCTGTCACCACTATAAACATAAATAAAATTACGTACGGTTTAAAACTATTAAGGAATTTCTGTACGAATCCGCGACTGATATTGCCCTGTTACAAGAAGTTCTAATGTTGGATTTAGTAATCCCCGGCTATGTCAGTTACATACATGTGTCTCACGAAACTAGTGTTGGAACAGCTATTTTGGTGAGGGAAGGGATTCCAGTAAGTGAGGTGGAGTCGCTGGAATCAGGAAGGGAGGATAGGACTAAATATCTATGATGTGACTATCCCCTTCAGGAAGTTCTCGCCGAGCTGACAGGGCACGTTTCTTCAAAGATGAATTGATTTACTTGTTAACGAAAAATCGAAGACCGTTATTACGTGGAGGTGATTTTTCATTGTGTTTTAAATCGAAGGGATCAGTTATCTAATTTTAATTTCTCAAGTGAACTTAAACAGCTAGTTACTGGCTTAGAAGTAAAGGATATATGGGAAATCAAATACCCCTCTGTTGTTGAATTCACTTATGTCACGGCAACATCTAGTAGCAGGACTGATACATTATATATTTCTAAAACTCTTGAAACTTCCGGACCAAAGTAAAAACCATCCCTACGTACTTTCCAGACCATTCATGTGCCTTAGCTAGCTTATATCTAACAAGACAGTCAGTTCGCCGATTCAAGAATCAGTGGAATTTAAACATTTCGTTGTTAGTAATTCATGATTTAGAAGACCTGATTAAAGAAGCCTGCGTGCTCGTAGTACATATGCCACTGCTATCGACTGGTGGGTTAAAATGGCGAAGCCAGAGTTGGGGAGGGTTCTTATACAATACAGTGCCCAGGGCAAAAGAGAAATGAAATGCAATATAGAATATTACTATTCCGTTTTGAGATATCTACATGGTCAGGTCTCAGCAGGTTCCTCAATTCGAATAGCAGACATAAAAAAAATCAGAGCCAAGTCACTTAACATCAAGAGAAATCAAATGGAAGGGTTGGAAATAAAATCGAATGTAAAGTCGGTGTCAGAAGACTAATCTACTTTCCTTTACCATTTAGTGAAGCATACGAAAAACGGGAGAAGGACTTTTATTGATGAAATTCGAACAAAAAACGGTACGATTCTCAGAACCCAGCAGGATAACATGGACGAGATTTCTCGCTATTATTGCGACCTATATTCTATAAATCAAAGTAGTGATGCATCCTTGGAAGAATTCCTAGACATCTTAGCCCCACAGCTGGCAGAAGATGACAACGAAAATTTTCTCTAGGTAGTCAGTGAAGAGGAAGTGTATTAGACTTTGTGCGCCTCTCCACCTAAAAGATCCCTGGAACCGGATGGTCTGCCAGCAGAGTTTTACATCTGTTACGGGCCAATTGTGGGTGCGAAAATCACGGACATTGTAAATGAGGTTATTCAGGTTAAAATGATTCGGACTGAGTTTAAGGAGAGTAAAATTTTTCCTGTGCTAAAAATTATGGAAACAAAGATTTAAATCATTTTCGTCCCATTTCACTGCTGAATTCTGATTATAAATTAACAGCCAGAACAGTGAACAAGAGAATTTCATGCCTAACAGATAAATTATTAGTAAACATCAGAACTGCGCACAAGGCAGAACCATTTATGAAAATCAAGCAGAATTCAGGGATATTATAACAATAACTTATGTAACTAACATAAAGTGTGCTTTACTGTTTTAGATTTTTATAAATTCTTCGATGTAGTAAATCATGAATACCTCCTACTGAGGTTGAAGAAACTAGGTTTCAACGATAGGGTCATACAGGTGTTAAGGAACATAGCTACTGCAATAAATGCAAAAATAAAGGTGAATTGTCAATAATCCAGGCCGGTAGAAATAAAACGAGGTGTTCCTCAAGGAAGTCCTCTGTCCTTGTCGCTCTCTCGCCATTTCACTGGAACTTTTCCTCCGACAGGTCCATGCTGGATTAAAAGAAACAACATTATCAAGAAACAAAACAGTTATAAGAGCCTATGCTGACGATATAGGGGTCATTATAAGGAATAATGAAGAGGTAACCACGCTAGCAACAGTGCTTGATACGTACTGTAGGGCATCTGGAGCCAACGCAAACTAAAACAAAAAAGAGAGATGTTAATTCTCAAAGGTTTTGATAATAATGTCACGTAGAAGAAGATGAAATTAGATGAATGACGAACACAAAGTTCACTTAACGAAGATTCATTCGGCACTTGCACATACAAGAGCGCGGAGCGGACTGCCTCCGGCGGGAACACATGCGGTATATATACAGGTACAGAACATTACAGTACAATGTGTAAACTTTTAGATGGCAGACCTCTCCCTAGTCGTGAATCGGTAGAAGTCGGTAAACATCGGGAGGCTTCGGTAGGTACGCAGTTTCGACTGCTGCCAACATTACGTAGCTGACTGTGTTGTACAAGGTAGCCATTGTCGTCTGCTTCGTTATTGTTTTGCGCTGTATTGTTCTGCATGTTTTTATTGTTCAATTGTGCTAAAAATTATCAAAATGAGTGAAGAGGCAGTTGCTGGCCCATCTCGGGAGTCACCAACAACCCCTACCGGTAGACCTACGGTTAGAAGGAAACCAGTATTACGTAGCGATGTTCGCAAAATGATATTGCGTGTGATTGAATGCTGCAAAAGAGAAAGGGAGATATTTATTAAACACTAGCTGTACGCCCGTGCTTCGCAACGGAAGAAATCTCGGAAAGTTGTTGACCGATTGATTTAAAATTTTGGCACAACGTTTTTTTAGGAATACGCCCGTGGTTTTATATACTGTTTTTAACACGTTTGCGAATAGTGTTAGTAGTGAAGAAATAATAGAACAAAACGTCATGCCTGGCGCGGCACTTTTTCACGCATCTCGATGTTTACCACGTCATATCTCCTGAATTATATGTCTAAAGAGACATAAATTTGCCGGCGCATTTACTGATATATGTGGATACTGTATGCAAAATATGTTGCGATTAGGGTTAATAGTAACGAAATAATACATTAAAACGTCATGCCTACTGCGGCAGATTTACGGTATGTACTGAGAAAATGTAGTAAGCGACAACCTTTTTTCCTTTCATAATTTTGTGGGGGTTGTTAGCGAGAAAAACTTTCGTAGAGGTTTGAAATTGTATGTAAAGTTTGTTGCTAGTCGCTAAGTGCTCTCATTCTCAAATAGTGGATGCATACATCTGAGTGTTTTCTCCGCGGTGGCATCTCATTTTCATGACGTCATATCTCCCCATGAACCATGGACCTTGCCGTTGGTGGGGAGGCTTGCGTGCCTCAGCGATACAGATAGCCGTACCGTAGGTACAACCACAACGGAGGGGTATCTGTTGAGAAGTCAGACAAACGTGTGGTTCCTGAAGAGGGGCAGCAGCCTTTTCAGTAGTTGCAAGGGCAACAGTCTGGATGATTGACTGATCTGGCCTTGTAACAATAACCAAAACGGCCTTGCTGTGCTGGTACTGCGAACGGCTGAAAGCAAGGGGAAACTACGGCCGTAATTTTTCCCGAGGGCATGCAGCTTTACTGTATGATTAAATGATGTTGGCGTCCTCTTGGGTAAAATATTCCGGAGGTAAAATAGTCCCCCATTCGGATCTCCGGGCGGGGACTACTCAAGAGGATGTCGTTATCAGGAGAAAGAAAACTGGCGTTCTACGGATCGGAGCGTGGAATGTCAGATCCCTTAATCGGGCAGGTAGGTTAGAAAATTTAAAAAGGGAAATGGATAGGTTAAAGTTAGATATAGTGGGAATTAGTGAAGTTCGGTGGCAGGAGGAACAAGACTTCTGGCCAGGTGACTACAGGGTTATAAACACAAAGTCAAATAGGGGTAATGCAGGAGTAGGTTTAATAATGAATAGGAAAATAGGAATGCGGGTAAGCTACTACAAACAGCATAGTGAACGCATTATTGTGGCCAAGATAGATACGAAGCCCACACCTACTACAGTAGTACAAGTTTATATGCCAACTAGCACTGCAAAAGACGAAGAAATTGAAGAAATGTATGATGAAATAAAAGAAATTATTCAGATAGTGAAGGGAGACGAAAATTTAATAGTCATGGGTGACTGGAATTCGAGTGTAGGAAAAGGGAGAGAAGGAAACGTAGTAGGTGAATATGGATTGGGGCTAAGAAATGAAAGAGGAAGCCGCCTGGTAGAATTTTGTACAGAGCACAACTTAATCATAGCTAACACTTGGTTTAAGAATCATGATAGAAGGTTGTATACATGGAAGAACCCTGGAGATACTAACAGGTATCAGATAGATTATATAATGGTAAGACAGAGATTTAGGAGCCAGATTTTAAATTGTAAGACATTTCCAGGGGCAGATGTGGACTCTGACCACAATCTATTGGTTATGACCTGTAGATTAAAACTGAAGAAACTGCAAAAAGGTGGGAATTTAAGGAGATGGGACCTGGATAAACTGAAAGAACCAGAGGTTGCACAGAGTTTCAGGGAAAGCATAAGGGAACAATTGACAGGAATGGGGGAAAGAAATACAGAAGAAGAAGAATGGGTAGCTTTGAGGGATGAAGTAGTGAAGGCAGCAGAGGATCAAGTAGGCAAAAAGACGAGGGCTAGTAGAAATCCTTGGCTAACAGAAGAAATATGGAATTTAATTGATAAAAGGAGAAAATATAAAAATGCAATAAATGAAGCAGGCAAAAAAGAATACAAACGTCTCAAAAATGAGATCGACAAGAAGTGCAAAATGGCTAAGCAGGGATGGCTAGAGGACAAATGTAAGGATGTAGAGGCTTATCTCACTAGGGGTAAGATAGATACTGCCTACAGGAAAATTAAAGAGACCTTTGGAGATAAGAGAACCACTTGTATGAACATCAAGAGCTCAGATGGAAACCCAGTTCTAAGCAAAGAAGGGAAAGCAGAAAGGTGGAAGGAGTATATAGAGGGTCTATACAAGGGCGATGTACTTGAGGACAATATTATGGAAATGGAAGAGGATGTAGATGAAGATGAAATGGGAGATACGATACTGCGTGAAGAGTTTGACAGAGCACTGAAAGACCTGAGTCGAAACAAGGCCCCCGGAGTAGACAACATTCCATTGGAACTACTGACAGCCTTGGGAGAGCCAGTCCTGACAAAATTCTACCATCTGGTGAGCAAGATGTATGAAACAGGCGAAATACCCTCAGACTTCAAAGAGAATATAATAATTCCAATCCCAAAGAAAGCAGGTGTTGACAGATGTGAAAATTACCGGACAATCAGCTTAATAAGCCACAGCTGCAAAGTACTAACACGAATTCTTTACAGACGAATGGAAAAACTAGTAGAAGCCGACCTCGGGGAAGATCAGTTTGGATTCCGTAGAAATACTGGAACACGTCAGGCAATACTGACCTTACGACTAATCTTAGAAGAAAGATTAAGGAAAGGCAAACCTACGTTTCTAGCATTTGTAGACTTAGAGAAAGCTTTTGACAATGTTGACTGGAATACTCTATTTCAAATTCTAAAGGTGGCAGGGGTAAAATACAGGGAGCGAAAGGCTATATACAATTTGTACAGAAACCAGATGGCAGTTATTAGAGTCGAGGGACATGAAAGGGAAGCAGTGGTTGGGAAGGGAGTAAGACAGGGTTGTAGCCTCTCCCCGATGTTATTCAATCTGTATGTTGAGCAAGCAGTAAAGGAAACAAAAGAAAGATTTGGAGTAGGTATTAAAATCCATGGAGAAGAAATAAAAACTTTGAGGTTCGCCGATGACATTGTAATTCTGTCAGAGACAGCAAAGGACTTGGAAGAGCAGTTGAACGGAATGGATGGTGTCTTGAAGGGAGGATATAAGATGAACATCAACAAAAGCAAAACGAGGATAATGGAATGTAGTCGAATTAAGTCGGGTTATGCTGAGGGAATTAGATTAGAAAATGAGACACTTAAAGTAGTAAAGGAGTTTTGCTATTTGGGGAGCAAAATAACTGATGATGGTCGAAGTAGAGAGGATATTAAATGTAGACTGGCAATGGCAAGGAAAGCGTTTCTGAAGAAGAGGAATTTGTTAACATCGAGTATAGATTTAAGTGTCAGGAAGTCATTTGTGAAAGTATTTGTATGGAGTGTAGCCATGTATGGAAGTGAAACATGGACGGTAAATAGTTTGGACAAGAAGAGAATAGAAGCTTTTGAAATGTGGTGCTACAGAAGAATGCTGAAGATTAGATGGGTAGATCACGTAACTAATGAGGAAGTATTGAATAGGATTGGGGAGAAGAGAAGTTTGTGGCACAACTTGACCAGAAGAAGGGATCGGTTGGTAGGACATGTTCTGAGGCATCAAGGGATCACCAATTTAGTATTGGACGGCATTGTGGAGGGTAAAAATCGTAGGGGGAGACCAAGAGATGAATACACTAAGCAGATTCAGAAGAATGTAGGTTGCAGGAGGTACTGGGAGATGAAGAAGCTTGCACAGGATAGAGTAGCATGGAGAGCTGCATCAAACCAGTCTCAGGACTGAAGACCACAACAACAACAACATACCTCCACAAGAATGTGTCTTTTTTTTCTGCTAGGAACCTTCGTGGGTGTACGGAGAACAAATCACCAAAATTTCATCGCAATCGGATGAATGGTTTGGGAACGCACAGGGGGCAGATATACATACATTCATTTTTATATATAGAGACTGAGAGTTACGTTACACTTTATGACCTGTTTAAGTATATTTAAATTTTATAATTAATAGTTTAACATTGCTGGGAATGAAAAAAAAATGAAAAAAATTGCGAGCAGCGTGAATAGAACCCGTGCCCCCTGCATGACAAGCCTTTATCTAACCAATTGCACCACGCATCTACAGTGACCGAACTGTTGAAACATTATCCATTACTCTTCTCGGACGTTCGGAGAACAACTCACCAAAGTTTCTTTGCAATCGGATGAATGGTTTGTGAGCGCATAGTAGACAAACATACATGCATTCATTTATATATATATATATATGTAGATTTTAATGTACATGACGATTTTAGTTTCGTTTACGACCAACATTTAAAGCGAGTTTTACTTCCAAGCCTTTCGTATAAGTATGCCAGCAATGCAACTGGTAGGCGTGCCTTGTCTCCGCCCCCCCCCCCCCCCCGACTAAAACATTCATATTTCTTTACGTACTACATGAATATGTAATAAAAACTGGGGGTTCCTATTTTTAAAGAAAGCAGTTGATATCCGTTTGACATACGGCAGCGCCATCTAGCGGGCCAACCATAGCGCCATCTGGTTTCCCCCTTTAAGCTGGACACGTTTCGTTCTTTGTAGTTTTTTCGTTTGACGCTTATTCGTGAGATAATTGGCCCGCTCACGATCAATGGACCACCCTGTATATACTGAATTCCAATGAAGAAGAAACGTCAAGTGTGCACATATAACTTATATTTTCTTCAACTACGGAAGAATTTCAATGAAGGACGGCCAGCCTGGATTAACCAAGAGAGAAGATTTATCAATTAACTCAGTAAAATTACCTGGTCAGAGGGTTGGATCCCCTCAGTCGACGACGTCAGGTTGCAACGCCTGGGCTACTCTCAGGTTGTAATCTCCGTCTTCGACGGTTGTGTCCGTCTGTCTATCTGTCTGTCTGTCTGTCTGCCCGCCGCTTCCTGCTGTCGCTGTTCGTCCGTCCGTCTGTCCGCCTGCCTGCTCGCTGTCCGCCGCCGCCGCTACCGTTGCTGCCTACTGCCTGCTGCCTGCTGCCTGCTGTCCGTCCGTCCGTCTGCCTGTTCGCCGCCGTCGCCGTCGCCGCCGCCGCCGCCGCCTGCTGTCCGTCCGTCCGTCTGTTCGCCGCCGTCCGTCTGTTCGCCGCCGCCGCCAGCCGGTGCCCGCCGCCGCCGCCGCCGCCGCCTGCTGCCCGTCCGTCCGTCCGTCTGTTCGCCGCCGTCCGTCTGTTCGTCGCCGCCGCCAGCCGGTGGCCGTCCGTCTGTTCGCCGCCGCCGCCGCCGTTGCCGCCTGGTCGCCGCCGTCGCCGCCGTCCTGACCCTGGTCTACGGCTGTCTTCGTCTTCATCCGTCTTCGTCTTCATCCGTCTTTGTCTGTCCCCAGTTTCTGTCCTTTCCTATTCGTTCTGTTCGTTATTGTTTCTCCCTACCGTCATGTCCGCCCCCACCACCACTGCCACCGCTACCACCACCGCCATAGTTTATACTTCCCCCTCCGCCACCTCCACCACTATCACATGGTGTGCCCTGTCCCACCCCCCTCCTTCCATCCCTCCTCTTCTCACTCTCCCTTCGCCCTCACTCTTTGTCGCCCCCTCTCCAGCTTCTTCCTCTCGATCTGATCCTTTGCCCCCACTCCCCCAGCCTGTCACTGCAGCTCCGGCTCGGGTGGTGGCCCGTCGGGCCACTGTCCATGCCCAGCTCTCCCCGTCGCCTTCGCCATCACCGCCGCCACCGCCACCGCCATCGTCACCGTCGCCTTCGCCTTCACCGTCACCGTCACCATCTCCGGCGCCGACTCCGGCCCCGGGACCTGCCCCTCCCCGCCACATTCCAGTTGTTCCCATCCCCCACACCTCCTCCACCGCCGTCAAGCGCCCCAGTGGCACCCCTGCCTCCTCTGCTTCCAAAAAGGCTCCGCCTCGTCCTCCTTCCCCCACCCATGATGCCATGGATGTCTCCCCGCCCGTCCCTGCCCCCTCCTCCTCCTCCTCTACCCCCTCCTCCTACCGCTACCTCCTCTCCCGTCCTGATCCCTCTCTCCTTGAAGCCCGGAACCTCACCCTCTTCCTTCGCCAGCATTGTCCTGGTGCCCCCATCTCCCTCCTCACTCCTCGCCGTGATTCGGTGCTAATCTCCTCCCCCAGCCCTACCCTCCACACCGACCTCCTTTCCCGCATCCCTGCAACCCGCTTTGGCCCACATGCCTCCCTCACCCCTGCTCCTTCCCCACCTCTCTCCCGCCAACCCCAAACCCCGCGTCGCCCGCCGACCCTCACCGCCATGATCACTCGGCTCTGTCCGGCGATCACGGAGGAGGAGGTGTTGGCGGAGCTTCAGGCCCATCCCCATCTGGAGGTGCGTGCGGTTCGTCGCATCCACAACGCTGTTGGCCCCACCCGCCTTATGCGGGTTTTTTCTGAGCACGCCCCCTCCATAGACCGTCTCCTGAAGGAGGGTGCCCTCCTTTTTAACCAACGTTACAAAGTCGACCCCTCCCGTTCCCCTCCTCAATCCCTCCGCTGCCAAAGGTGCTTGCGGTATAATGCGCACCCAACATCTGAGTGCCGCGAGGCCCCCACCTGCCCGCACTGTCGGCAAGCCCACTTTTTACGGCAGTGCCCCAATCTCCAATCTCCCCCCCTCCTGTAATACCTGTAACCTCCCTCATCCCACATACTCCCAGAAGTGTAAGGCCCGACCCCCTCCTACCACTCCCGAACTCACCATTCCCGTCCGCCCTCTAGACGCCCCCACCCCTCCCAGCAACTCCCTTCGCCCACCCCCTACCGCTGAGGACATCATCAGATTCCTCACCATCGTCCTTCAGAATGTCGATCCTTTTCAGCGCACGCACGCCCTCCAACAGATCACCCTCGCCGCCCGTTCCGTTTTCCAGCTCAAAATGTACGCCACCTACTCCAACAACCAGGCCTATTTCACCTTCTCCCGTCTTCACACCCTCGTTTAAATCCCTATCATGGCGCGACAGCACCGTATACTTTTCAACAACATACGCTCCCTTCCCACCAACAAAAACCTCTTCCTGCACACCCTTGCCACCCACCGCATGGATGCCTTCCTCCTCAATGAAACCTTCCTGCAACCCCACCACACAGTCCACACTTCGCCCTACCTCCTCCACCGCTCCGATAATCCCCTCCCGATTGCGCGTGGCGGAGTTGCCATTGGGCACCACCGCCAGATCCCCAAGCGGCTCCAACCTCCCCTTCCCGACCCCACCGAACACCTGATCCTTACTGTCTTCTTCCCCGGCCTTACCGTTACCTGCACCACCATCTATGTTCGCCCCAACGCTCCTCTTCCCTTCGACTTCCTCTCCCATGTCGACCGTACCTTCTCCTCCTACGTGATCGCCGCCGACCTCAACATCCATAGTCGTTCCGCTGCCCAGTTATGGCGGTGGCATCGGTTCCTCTCCACCCTTCAAGGCGACCTCATGCCCATCCCCCAGCACACCCATCCCGAATCCAACTCCACTCCCAATGTTATTCTCTCCTCCCCCAACCTCCTTGGTCGCATAACGGTGGATGTCCTGGAGCCTATTGGTAGTGACCATTTCCCTGTCCTCCTCACCATTTCAGACGGACGTCGCCCCCGACCCGACCCTCTTAATGACCCTCCCCCTAAGTACGTCCATGACTATTCCCATGCCGACTGGAATGCCTACCGGGATACCCTCTCCACCCAGGTCGATAGCCACCCTTTCACCTACCACCACCCCGATGATGTCACCCATGCTGCCTCCTTTCTCCAGCAGACCTTGTCTGAGGCCGTGGAGGCCCACGTCCCTACTGTCGCCATCCACCCCCACCGTCCTACCTTACCCCCATAGGCCGTCCTCCTCCTCCGTGAATCCCGCCGTCTCTACTGTGCCTTCCTCCAAACGCGTGACCCGGACACACTACGACGCCACCGGCAACTCCAACGACACATTCGTAATTTGCTCGCGGCTAAGAAACGCCGGGACTGGCGACAGACATGCACCCGTTTAAATGCTACCCTACCAATCAACTCGTCCAAGTTCTGGTCAGCCTTCCGTCGCCTTACCGGTAGTAAACCCTCCCCCTACTATCCTCTTCTCCACGATGATCACCCCTTCCCTGACACCCTTAGTAAGGCCAACCACTTTGCCTCCTACCTCTCCGATGTTTTTTCCATCCCCGATGATCCCCGGTTCGATTACTCCCTCTTCCCGGATATCCGCGATCGAACTGACACCTCTGTCCCTCCCCTCGCTCCTGGTTTCCAGTACTTGGACAACATTACACACACGGAACTCAATGCCCCTATCACTACACAGGACCTCATTGATACACTCCGCACAAAACACAACACCGCTCCTGGTCACGATCGTGCCACCTACCGTCACCTTTGTGAAGCTCCTGTCTCTTTCCTCTCCACCCTGGCCAGGCTCTACAATGTAGTCCTGTCCACCGGTTACTACCCCGCCCTGTGGAAAACCTCCCGTATCCTCATGTTCCTTCAACCTGGCAAACCGCCGTCCGCCGTCTCCTCCTACCGTCCTATCAGCCTTACCTCGGTCTTCAGCAAGGTTCTGGAATCTATCCTGACCCGACGCATCCACCAGCATCTCCGCCAGCACCACCTCCTTCCGGTTACCCAGTGTGGCTTTCGGCCGTCCTTCTCTTCCGACGACCTTCTCCTTCACCTCACTCATCTCCTTTCCGAACAGCTTAACTCCCGTCGCTCCGCAATCTTCCTCTCCCTGGACCTCGAACGTGCCTATGACCGCATATGGCATTCCGGCCTCCTCTTAAAGCTCCAAACCTTCGCCCTTCCCATAAACTACGTCCTTCTGATCGGCTCCTTACTCTCCCGCCGTCCTTCCTATGTCACCGTCCATAACACAGATTCCTACACCTTTTTGCCCTCTGCCGGTGTGTCCCAAGGCTCCGTCCTCTCCCCCCTTCTGTACCTTTTGTGCACAGCGGACATGCCGCAACCGTCACCACCGATCCACCTTCTCCAGTTTGCCGATGACACCGCCTTCCTTGCCCTTGCCCCCACCCTGCAGCGCTCCCAACACCTTCTCCAATCCCATCTTGACCGGTTCACCGCTTGGTGCAACCAGTGGTTGCTCAAGGTCAATCCCTCCAAAACCCAGGCGATCATTGTAGGCAAAACCACCCCTTCCTTCCGCCTCCTTGATTTCTATCTCACCATCTATGGCTGTCCTATCGCCCTCACTCTCACCCTTAAGTACGTTGGCGTCACCCTCGACCGTCGCCTCTCCTGGACTCCCCACCTCCAGACAATCCAAGCCAAGGCACGCTCCCGCCTCAGTCTCCTCAAGCTCCTCTCCGGCCGTACGTGGGGTCTGGACCCCTCCACCATCCTCCACACCTATAAATCCCTCATCCGCCCTATCCTTTGTTATGCCCATCCTGCTTGGATCTCCTTCCCCCCTCCCTTGTACAAATCCCTCCAAATCCTTGAACGCCATGCTCTCCGTCTCGCCTATCGCATCCGTCTCCCCTCCCCCACGCGGATCCTCTACGATCTCATCCCCTTCCCCCACCTTCTCCTCTTCCTTGAAAGGATACGGATCCTGTACACCTCCCGTAAACTCGATCCTCCTCACCCGCTCGTCTCCCCGCTCCTCTCCCACCCCCGCCCGCTGCCGCGCCTGTATTCCCACGTCCCACCCGGTCTCCCTCTCTCTCCACCCTCCTTACCCTCTCCCGAGGTGGCTTCCGCCAGCTCCCCCTCCCTGATGATGTCCTCCTCCCGTCCATCTAACCCTCCTACCAACTTTGATCCTCCCCCCTCACTTCCTGTGTCCTTTCCTTTCGGCACCCTCCCTCCTTTCTCTTCCCTTCCCTTCTCTTTCCTTTTCCCCTGTCTCCTCCCTCCTACCCTCTTCCCCCGGGCTTCCCCTCCCCCTTCCTCCCTTCCACCCATCTACCCTGCCCTTGGCATCTGCTCTCCCCTCTCCCTCTCCCTCTCCCTTTCCCACCCCCCTCCTCCTTTCTTGGCAGGTCCCCGGACTCGTACACGGTTAGTGAACATCCACGCGCCGGAGATCTACACCTCGTGTTCTGTGTGTATCGTCGTTTTGTGCTTTAGTGTTTATGTATTATTCGTTTTGTGCACCTCTGTTGACGTGTGATAATATTCGTCTCTGTCCAAATGTCTGAACAAATATTATCTTGGACTCTACGCCCGTGACCGGCTCCACGTGTTTCAAATTGTCTCCGTTTCTATGTCCACCATGTGTTTTCTCTCGATGTCTTCCTTTATATCTTGTGTGTACATCTGAGGCCAAAGAGCGGCGTAGCATGCTGCTGCTGGCCTGCCTGTACCCAGGTTTGAAAATAACAATAAAGAAAAAAAAATAAAATTACCTAACTGATACACAGCACAGACCACACATTAAAATTATTTATCGTGGTAGTACTATATCGTTACCTAGCTGATACACAGCACAGACCACACTTTACTGTTAAAAATTATTCGAATTCTGCGAATACTTGGTAAAGGGGATAAAGGATACCCACAAGAGACATTTATTTATGCTTTAGTATCGCCAACTTTTTTTTTTCGAAAGTGCATTCTTCAGTCACACATTTTAATCAAACCTATTAACATGAAATACCTATACATTTTGTTTAAGACGAAAAACTGATTTCACACAACACATCAGAAGATGGAATAAGCATATAGGAAACCAAATTGAATTAAACTACAATAGATATCGTTGTACGTGTTTTAAGATAGTCAATACGGCAGGGAGTCGACATTAGTGAAGACGTACTCAGATCAACGTTTCGAGTGTTCAGGACTAATTGTTTTGCAGAAAGTGTTTAAAGTAAGAATGCGGTATGAGAATAACGTTAAAATCTACGTCAACAAATAACGCCTTTTCAAAGAAGAGTAATCATCGTTTATTTATCATGGGGAAAATTATCTTGCTTCCGTGCATATTCACTATCAATACAACATTCTATTCATGATTTACCCACCCAGATAAGTGTGTGCATTAGCACGCCGCTTCCGGGATTCGGAAGATAGGCTATCCCTGGATCGAATGATGAGGGCAGGTGTGGCATCGTTTTTCCGCATCCGTCTCGGTGGTTACCGGACTGGTACTCTCGTCCCAGCTCAGATACATGATTCACAAACATTTAGAAAAACTTTCACCTATTTTCACCTGGGATAACACTAGACGCACCACTGTTGCGATACGCAGATCCGCCCTGTAGTGGGATGGCGACAGGAAAGTCATCCTGCCATCGGCTACCACTAATTGCCACCGCCAATAATTTGCTTATCGTAACCTTGAAGATACGGCGTAAAGGCATTGGAAAAGAAGAAGAAGAAGATGCTCTTCAGGATTTCTTCCTTCCACGGACTTATTTTTATTAAGACGCCTGCAAGGCATTTCTTACGCAACCCGCTACACAGACGAGCTTAGAGTGTTATCTATCAAACAGGGGTGCCTGCCGACGTGGACAATTATTAGTCCTCTCTTCATATGGAACTGCTCTTGTGGTTTTTAAAATGTCTTCTATTATATTTTTTAGGAGGCATGAAGGTTAAAAATATTGGGACACTGAAGTGCATTTTGAATTTATATTTATTTGATCACATTGGTTGTCAGAATTTCCAAGTTGAATTTAACCACAAATAACATGAATAAGATTTTTACAAAACTACGAGGGCTGTTCGGAAAGTAAGGCCCGATCGGGTGTGAAATGGAAACCACAGTGAAAGTCGTTAAGCTTTGCATAGATGTGTTGGTCGGTGTCTCTAGTACGCCCGTCGATGATGTGACGTCGCTCTCTTCAGCTCTGAGCGCGCAGTGAAAATGTAAAGATGCCTGGAAAATAATGTCTCCCGCCAAGTATGAGGGACAGTTGAGAGATTTCGACTGATTTCATGCAGCCCACATACATTTCTTTCGTTTCCTTCTTCATTACGATTCTCGGCCCCACAATGCAGTGGCAATGAAGACGCTCCTGAAGCCTTTTCAATTGATCGCCCATCATACAGCCTGCATGTTGCTGCTTATCATCTATGCTCACATGAAACGCTGGCTACGAAGACAACATTTTGTCATAGACAGCGAGCTATAGACCAGCCTAGAAAATTTGCGGAAAGCACACGTGGTTGCCTTCTGTAGGGAGGATATTGGAAAGTTGGTACAACACTACGACAGATGTCTAAGTCGGAGCGTCGATTATGTTGAGAAGTAGCTGAAAAGTGTACGTAACTATTTTAAATAAAACATTTCTGATTTTCACAGTGGTTTCCACTGCGTGATCGATCGGACCTTAGATTCCGAATAGCGTTAGTGCATCACTCAGCTTTCACCCCTTTTATCGACTAATTGTACGGTCTTGGCTTCCTTTGCTATGTTTTTTTAAGTAGTGAATATGATTTTACATGATTTCACTATCGTTTTTGAACAGAGATCATTATTTTGAGATCAAATTGGTTCTCCTGTTCACCGTTTATATTCACGATTCTTTCCCTTGCATCTGAGAAAAGGTAAACATGTTTCGTGGTACCTACGTCAGCAGTGTGTAGCTCGGTTAGTAGGTCGGCATGTATCAGACTAGTGATCCACAATAATGTAGCACAAAGTCCCACTTGCGTGGTACCATTTATTTAATGACCTCTCTCGATTGTTAAGAGTCCGTTTGCAAGGAACATTTATTGGCGAAATAATGATATCATAGCCTATGAGTACCGCAAGCAGAGTGCAGGTAGGGTTATATACTACATTAAAAGAATTCACTTGGTGATACTCAGTGCCACTATTGTAAATTCAGATCAACGGTTCAATCCTCTGGCGGTTCTCAGAGTTTCCTTGTTTGCCAATGAGCTGCATATGTGATCAATACTACTTCCTGTTGAACTGTAGGTCCCAATAATTTACTGCTTAAGTCTGCTCTGTAGTTGGAAGAGGGTAAGGATACAAAAACACCAACATAAACTTGCCGAGTAAATACTTACCTTGTTCGAACTTACCTTCATCTGAATCCTTAAACTGTGCGCAGGTATCAAGAAGTCAAATCCTAAACGGTTACGAAAAACGCAGCCAAGAAGTGATCACAGTAACACCATGTCAGTTCACTTGGAGGAAATCAGTCACTACCTTGGACGATAATTCACGAAACATTATGTGTACAGAAACACATTGTGATAAAATACAGCAAGGGTGATGCATTTACGTAATGAATAATAAAGGTAATCAATGACAAGGTTCCTGAAGATGACGTGGGCTTCGATTAAGCTCCACTGAAGAAATAATCTCAATTATCGTTTTACAAAATGTTACGAAAATGGTTAAACTGAGAAAAAAATTGCAATGACGAAACTAACACGAAGTTAGTTCTCGCTCTCTAACGCCAGTTCTGCGTAGTGTAGTGACTTATCATCCAGCCATTCCAACAGTGACGGCGGGGTCCATCTTTGCTTTCCTTTACCGGTTCTCTAGAACTTCACCTGAGAGCCTAACATAGACCACCTCCGCTTGGCCACAGATGCCCCTCAGCTAGACAGTCACTTGTCTCACTGAACCACAGTTAACGTGACGTCTTTTACCAACACGAACTCCAGAGTGCACTCGGAAATTGAATAACTATTTACGATAAATGGAAAGCTCTCTCTCTCTCTCTCTCTCTCTCTCTCTCTCTCTTTCCCTCTCTCTCTCTCTCTCTCTCTCTCTATCTCTCTGCACGAGCAGGCAGCTAAAGATGATTCTTGTCTGACCACGACATGTTAGATGCTGCGTGGGGCTGTACAAAGCCCATCACCATAGCCTACTCTACACAAAACAGAGCTTTCAGTATGACAACAGCGCGCAGCTATGATACGGACGGCCGGACTGGTAGAATGGATGTCTCATTGCACATTAAAAACAAAGCTATTTTATCTCTAATATCCCCAGTTGTAACATGTAAACACGAATGAATCACTGATATTTTCCCATATAAACATCAAAAAGTGTAATTTTAACAAATATCTAAAAGTATGAAACAATAAAACGGAACATTGACCGCAATGCAGAAATAAATTGTATAACAGAATGTGTCATATGTTCATACTTAACGCAATGTCACTATTAGCACATGTGCACAAAAATGAATCAGTAAAAATATTTTCATTGGAATTGGCAAGAATGGAAATTTTTACAAGTGATGAGAAGTATGATACTTGAAAACTAAACACTAAGCTGCTGTCTAGTGGAGCGAAAAATAAATGATATGTACGTACATACAATGTTTTAAAATTTTTTCCAAAGTAACAAATGTAAAAGCTGATATCAAATTGCTATCATTTATTAAGTGAAAGGAGCACATATTCGATTATAACATTATATAATGGCTTAATTCAAAGGAATTCTGTCACCTGTTTCCTCAGTGCAGACAATAAGACGTAGTGAGTTCTCTAGTTCGATCAACAACAACACTTTTCCTATAAGCTGTTTAGGTAGATTCATTCCGTGTCATTGTATATATAGCACCAGTTACGGAAATCTAAAACCCTACGGAAAACAAGAAGACCACCACAGTGTGAACACAACTTCCATGTAAGTACCGTAAATATTTTATGCGTTTTATGGTAGGGTAACGTGAGGCGTTGTTGAAACTTGGGTTAACTTCGTTTTATCTCCATAATTTCTTTGTCATTAAAACCAACAGGTAAAAATTAGACTCCGATGTGTGACAACAAGGAACGAGATTACTTGAATATTAGTTTATTCGAGTTACTTTCGTCTAAATTGTATAAGTAAGTAATAATTTCAGAACTGCTAGTTTAGTGAGAATTTTAGGAATTCCTTCTACTAACAACCTGTAGGAACAAAATGAATCGTTACTTACTGTATGGCAGAAATTGTAACTTTCTAAAAACTCATGTACGTTTTCCCACATGCTGAAAAAAAGTTTTTAAATCAGATTATCTGCCCGCCACTTTTGATCTCCCTAACGAAAATCTTCCTTTCGCTCCAGTGTTCTTTCATCAGGATCTTTATCAGACAGATTTTTATTGGTTTAATTAAATACTGTGGTATACTGGGAAAAAATCTTGGAATCGCATCTTCATTTAATTATGGTCGAGTTCTTAGGTACTTCTGCTCATGTACATAAGAACCGTGAAAAGAATTCATGTCCTCTTCTTTAAAATATTTCACACAGATGAAGTCTTTTCCTCGAATTTTCTTCATGCGTGCTTCATCTGTTGAGAAACGGAATATCGCTGCATAGCACTAAACGCAACAGTAAGGACCAATGTTCGCATATCCTGGAACAGTGCATTTGTAGGGCATGGTAAAAATGTTATTTCATTTATCACATGGCACATTTACTAAAAGTAACATACAAATTTTTACTAACATAACACATCTACGCAGTTTATTCTCTCTCTTCATACTGTCACGAATCTTTTGCTGTCGTTTCTGTAATAAAAATCAGTAGGAGAACTCAGTCAGAGCAGCGATCCTTCGACGTATAGGGGAAACATTTTACCATACGTTACTCATCTTACAACAACTAAAGTCAAACCAATCGCAATTCGTATTCCTCTGAGTGCTGTACTGTACTCCGTCGTCACAGCTTTGTCATTTATCATGTCTTCGGCTCGTGTGAAGTCGGCTATGCCAGTACCCTCTGACACATTAGATGATGCCTTGCCTCATGCAAGTTGAAGAAACAGTTGGAGCCATAGCTTTAATTTCCAAGTAAGGTAAAACATTTTTTACCGCTTTGTGACTTGATGAATGCCTCACTTCTAACCCAAGGATTACCTTTGTTGGATTATACTATATAACCACGTGAAGACAGCTACACAGCCGAAACTGTGCAGCAGTGAATACAACAGAAAAGGTTATTTTAACCCAGCTAACGGGCATAAATATTACCGTTCACTAACGAAATGCCACTGTAGGAATCGCTGTGAAATTAGGCAGTGTTTCAGTGAGTCCTTGCATAGAGAACTGAAGAGAACTGAACACGTCGCTCTTAAAGGAAAATAATCATCAGACGTAAAGGTAATTTAGGGGATACCCAGGGAAATGTGATAGGGCCGTTATTGTCTGAAATGTACATAAATGAATTGGTAGAGGGTATAGGAAGCTCTTTAAACTTGTTTGCAGACGCAACGCGAGGAAAAAGTAACGTATCTCGCATAAAATGGAAAGATACCCACTACAGCGGAAATACACGGTTGAAGGGAAATTTCTGAAAACAGTACCCACCGCAAAATATCTAGTACTATCTGTCCGGAGCAAACTGAAGTGGACTGACCATATAATACAAAGAGCTCAGAACTAGTATGCCTAGCAGACCAAATCGCTTTGAGGACTGAGGCAATAATTCGACCGACTCACAAGGTTGAAGGTACTCCTTTCGTAAAACCCCGTGTCCTGGTGCGTGAAGAAGTCTGAAACCGCCTGCTGCACATCCTCCTCAGACAGAAAGCGTCGACACTTAACGGCCTTCTTAAAGAAGCGAGGGTCTGATAATCGCGTGGAGAGAGATGAAGACTATAGGGCATAGGGCTGGTGCTCTACTGCCTCCCACTTGCGTTGCCGTAACTTCTGCGTTATGATATTTGCGACGTGGGGACGTCCATTATCAGGAAGCAGTACCTTTGGATTTCGACAGTTATGCTGCCCCATACACCTTCTTCACTCTCCGATGGATGTCTACCAGTGTTTCCCCTTTGGCGGCCAAGATAATAATGTTGGTCCTGTTTGGACGCATTTGGTAAAGACGTCGCTATAGATTACGTTCCTGGATTTACCTCACGTACATTGCAAAGACATGAATGCCACACTAATGCCTTGCCAACTTGTCGGTGGTCATTTACTAGAGTCGCGCTACGTTGCATGCATGCTGCAGCAACGGCTTCAGACGTTCATGGAAAAGCAGCGTGTTTCGTCACGGGGTAGTTTAGACGGCGCGATGGCGTTGCAGAGATGCTCAACAATCTACAGTGACAGACGCTACAAGAGAGGTTTTGTGTATCACGGAGTGATTTACTACTGAAATTTCGGGAGATTACTTTCCGGGAAGAGTCGGACAGCATTTTAATTCCTCACTCAAACATCTCGCAAAATGTCCACAACGAGGAAATTAGAGCTCATACTGAGGCCTAACGTCATTCATTCTTCCTACCTGTCATTTTCGAATGGAACAGGGGCAACGGGGATTCGTTTGTGGTGCCAGAAGTACCCTCCATCACACACAGTTAGATGGCTTTCGGAATGTTATTTAGACGCAGAGGTACGGTAATATTTTCGGACACTATGGAGCTACTAACCGCTGTCAAAACCTGTCTCCAACCACAAAACTTGATGTCGATTTTAGTTCTCCTGTGCACTTCCATCTTCAATACGACACACTTTTCCCAACGTTGGATGAGTTGACGAAGACCTTTGTTATAGATGTCGGCATTTACATGGAGGAATGTTCCACTTAGAAAATTGTCTTGTAATTTTTCTGGAAATGTGTGCCACATAATGCTTCATGTATCGTAAGAAACAAGATGAGATCAATGGGTGAAATGGTATGAAGTGGGGAGAGGGGGTTGCCATATGATAGCCCAAAGAAATAGAATATGTAACCGTCAACCGTGCAAAAAGAGCTGAGGTATTCTAGTGGAGCAGATACACTCCCTTGGACTGCTTTACATGACGCTTCATCTTAACAGATTTCCGCAACCGTGTCGAAGGATTCCGACAATACGCCCCTTTCATGGATCCACTTCATCCAGCCATCTCTAACACCAACACGATACGGTAATCCACAAAAGCTACATCGCCTTGCCCAGTGACGGGTCTTCACCTATTTCAGCATTGGTCAATCAACATGTTTCTACTGCTTGGTTTGCACCGTCGTCTTTGAGCCGTAGTGCTAAAACTAACTCTACACAGTGATGATTTGGCGGCTAGGGAACTCATTTCTATTGAGCTGACACTGCTCGTTCATTCCCAGTTCCGCCACGTTTCCGTGGCGAGGTGCTGTAAACTGATTCATGACTGATTTTCGGTTTTTCTGCTATTGTCTCGATTGTAGTACGCTGCTGTGCAAAAACACAGGATTAAATTTCTCTTACTGCTCCCTGTTCTTCATAGAGAGAGAGCCTGCCACTTCCTTCTACGTTACTTAGTTTTGTCTGACCACAGTTGAATCGTTTGCGCCCTCTAGCCGCTGTGTCATATTGTTAGTTAGCTAGTTACTCATTAAAATAATTTACTAACTAATATCAGACAAGGTATCTTAGTTGGAAAAAGAACTATTTTACTTAAATTAGCTTATTTTTTGATGCAGCAATGTTACCCATTACACTATACATTTTTTATCACTTTGCTGGCCACTGCCAGCATTTCATGAACACTGCGCTACACTGCACTACACTATACAGCACTCACACGCCCACACACACACACACACACACACACACACACACACACACATACACACACATTGTTCTGCGTGCCTGTTACCCGCGAGCAATCTTTGCTGTGATACCCGTGCCCATGCCACGACTATCCGCTTCTGCTGCTCTGGTTTGTCTTAACTAACGTCTCTAGGCCAAGCGCCGGCTCAACAAAAAGAATTCAAGGCGGCTCTACGGACAGAATGGCTTGCTCAGTCAAACGCGAAAAAATCTTCTTTTTTATTATTCATTCGAGCAGGTACTTTTATAGCCGTCAGCTGTACACATTCATCCTTACTTTAGGTTTTTACCACGATCATCACTGGAAGAATTGGATGTACTGCTTTTCTTAGAGTAGTGATGGTTGTAAAAACAACACCGAATAAAGAAGAAAGTGGCATGCATACAGCTGATGACTATAAAATGCTTTTCTTCTTCTTTTTAATCTGCTCTGTGCTGACTTTCGTTCTGTTTGATTTTAGTGTGAGTTACGGTGCTGTAAGAAACGTTACTGCCCAGAATTTTTCTGGGAAGGAATGAAGTATGAATTCAGCCTAGGTTTGTATGAGTCAAGTTCCGATTTGAAATATGTGCAACACTCGTCTATGGCCCTGTGCTGGAAAACAGGGTAACATTTTTCTCTAAATGCGGGTTGGCCGAATCATATTGTAGCGAGGGTTTTACGCCTGTGCTGAGGCAGTATGGGTTGCAAAATGAGATACGCCAGTACGATTTACGTGGGGCGATCGCCGTCCCGTTTATACGGTACAGTTGATTCGCAGCAAACGCTTTCTTCGTTCACCTAATGTATCTTGTATTTTTGTAAGTTTCAGGAGCGCTTTATAGACGAAGACTTACCGTCCTATGGGTACCAAGTGGCCCTTGTATTAGTATTACGCATGGTGTTTCCTGTGAACAGATTGTACCTTTCAGGTTCCAAGAATAATTAAGTGGTACTAAATTTCTTGCATATTTTTGCACCTTTTCCCCTCATCAAATTGAGTTTAAATGTGCAGTTTAGTAAGAGTTTCCTTTTTTTTAAGTATCATTGGGCTATGCACGTATATATCGAGCAGTAAAGATAACTGAATCTTCTGTATTCAGCACGATCATTACGTCCGTGAGAATAATTTCTCATGTCATCAGACTTTTCGACTGTGAGATGGTTTCCCATATTCTAGTAGACTTCTTTCCGCATCCAGCAGCTAAGACTCCGTTAAGAACTTCGTATTAGCCGTTGTGATGTCTCATTCCATGCAATGTTGTAGGGAAATTCTTTTTCAGCTACTTTACAGGAAAGTGTTCTGAATTATAATCGAAAGCCAAGCATGCTCGTCCCACCTCTTATGCCTGTAAGGCGCAACACAGGAAATGTATATAGAATCACATGTAACTTGCTGTAGTAGAAAGCTCACTCATTATGAAACAATAAGTAATTCACAAATAAAATTTTACCGTTGCGCTTAGTATGTGTGTCTGTGTCAACTCATTTCTGAAGGGTAGTCAAATTGCGTTACGATATTATTTTTATGTATCAATATTCATAAAGGAAAGAAGGTATTTTTAATATACACAATTTTCTGTGGCACCTGAATGTTCACTAGTTCAATTTTAAGAACCTCATAGACAGCATACAACATCTGCCATTCTACTGAATCTTTTTTATTGTCCACCTGAGCCGCCTGAAAAATATTGACCTTAATAAGTTGGAAAGAGTTAGAATTAACAATTACAGATTATGGAGATATAACTTTATAGTAAGATTTATTGAACTGCGACAGTAGTGTGTTTATAAATAAAGTTAATGTTTATCAATTCCTTAATCTGCGTTATTTTTAGTCGTCCTTAAATTTGGACTACGAATTATTTAAGAGGTATGCTCCAATTGGATTTCTAAATATCTGGGTCTTGGAAAATGGAAATGAAATCCCATGCTTCTTTACAGAGCGTAGGGGAACGATGCGGGAGACCCGCACCGCCTTACTAGGCAAGGTCCTAATGGAGGTGGTTTGCCGTTGCCTTCCTCCGACCGTAATGGGGATGAAGGATGATGATGAAGACGACACAACAACACCCAGTCATCTAGAGGCAGGAAAAATCCCTGACCCCGCCGGGAATCGAACCCGGGACCCCGTGCTCGGGAAGCGAGAACGCTATCGCGAGACCACGAGGGCGGACTATCTGGGTCTTAGTTATCTCTTAAATCTTCCTGTTGCGTTGTATTCTTTATTTTGTTTGTTTACTCTTGGTAAATGTAGGTTTCTCCCGGGCCTTCTTTCATGACAATGAAAGCTTTTGTTTGTGAGATAATTGCTCATGATTGTAAGTTAACTGTTTTTGTGTACTTGCTTCTAAAACTGCCTGTCTGATTTACTGCTGCTGGTTGGTAACGGATGAAGAAAACATACGTAATTTTTAAGGATGTCTTAACAATTCATCTAATCGGACAATTCAGTCTATCTATGTCACGCTGACGGATAACACAATGCGAGTTGAATGAACTGTATCAATGGCTATTTAACAGAGTTCTTTGTAGCAAACCGTCTTTGTAACGCTCGTGAGAACCAATGAGTTATAATCCTGACAACAAGAAAAGACTGTACAGAATGTGGAATTAGGAATTTCTGTTTATACATTTATTTGAGCTAGGCATTTTTAGTGTTAAATCATCACACACAACACGAACTGTGAACGAAATATCTTTCATTCTATGAGCGACACTAGAACTACAAGCACTGTAGATAGTTTTACAAGGTGACAAGGCTAAAGGATAAGTATTCCATTTTTTATTCCTTGTTACAAGACCTACACGTAAGTGACATGTCAGTTACCATCATTTGAGTCTGCTGGGAAGAAAGCATCGGTTGGTTCGAGTTTATATTCCTATTAACAGGATTCATTGTCAGTTATTTAAAGAGGAGGGGCTACTATTCAGACTCGGGATGATCTATGAATCGATATGCTGAATGCAAATGGAAGCAGATTGAGTAATGAAGACGTGGTATCTCAAATGGCATATCTCAATTAACTCAGGATCAATAAAATCTAATTACAGTTTACAAATAACAGAATTTAGTAATGGCAAAATAAACAGGGCGTAACTACAACTAAACAGGTTCGTTACGGAGGACTGGAAGATTTTGTCCGGGAGACATGCGGTAACCATCCTCTTCATACACTATATGTAACTGCAAACTATATGTCGGAAAACTAAAATCGTGACCGCAACATACTTTAACAGTTTTAACGCAAAGTAAGAGGAAGAAAAGCTAACAGTTTGCAAAGAAATGTTGCGGTGTAACCTATCCTTTAAACAGCGATTTCCTGACTCCAGGTCTAGTCGAAAGTGCCTTCGTGGGCTACCGTTGGAAAACCGAACACTTCACTCCTAACACTTTGTAACGGGCGTCTATAGTGGCGACGAGGAAGCCCGAGTAAATGCCGAACCACGAGAGTTTTGGAAAATGGGTTAGTTTCACAACAGACGTGAATCTGCTCAAAATTCGATAAATACTGCAAGTTGGAAAGATTACTATAATTTCATGAGTACATCTCAGCTGAGTGCTGCTAATCATTTAAAATTACAAAATACTCTTAACCGTCAAAGAAAGCAAATCTCACAGGATTTCGTCAAAAACTGATGAAACCATTCCGTACAGTCACGTTTCAATATAATGGATCATCGGCGCTGTATACTTCACCAAAAAAGGGGGACTGTTGCAGCGATTTTCTCATTCAAATGCAGGAAACAAAGTACCGCACGTTACTCACCTTTACGAATTTCCCGTTTTGGCTACTCCATCAGGGTGCTACGGTACTATAGCGCAGAGATTTAAATCAAATATTCTTTCAATAAAGTGTTTGCTATGAAAATCATAAACGCCAGATTAAAACTGTGTGCAAAACCGGGACAGTAATCTGGGACCTTGCCTTTCGTGGGCAAGTTCTCTATGGTCTGAGCACTACTCAGTACTCGCCCTGTCAGATTCACTTCCGCCAATACATCTACTACCTTCCAAACTACACAGAAGTTCTCCTGAGTACGTTGAAAGAAAAAGAATGTAGTAGAGGAATAGTTTAGCTACAATTGGGTTTGTTTCCCAACTGAATTTTCCTTCTGCAGCGGTATGTGCGCTAATTTGAAACTTGCTGGCGATTAAAACTCTGAAAAAGACTGCGAGTAGCCGGCCGCGGTGGCCGAGCGGTTCTAGGCGCTTCAGTCCGGAACCACCCAACAGCTATGGTCGCAGGTTCGAATCCTGCCTCGAGCATGGAAATGTGTGATGTCCTAAGGTTAGTTAGGTTTAAGTAGTTATAAGCCCTAGAGGACTTATGACCTCAGATGTTAAGTCTCGTAGTGCTCAGAGCCATTTGAACCATTTTTAGACCGCGATTCAAACCAGTGATGGTCGACAGTCGGTAGAGCTCTTGCAAGTGAACCATTCTCCCAGTTTCCATCTGCTATGAAGTTCCAATTCAACGCACACTCTCCACCGGACTGAAAATTCAATCTGCTGTGATCACGGGAACAGAGACTGCACCGTCTACAGTTGAGTCACAGGTTTTGCCTGCTCGGCAGGCGCATGCTGTGGAACGATAGCGTAACTCCGGTACGTTATACAGAGGGAGCTGCAGAGAGGCAGCGTGCAACATGTTTGCTACACTATTTCCTGTGCTGGACACAAGGTAGGAAAGAGAGCTTTTCTCCGTATCCTTCCGTCCGCTGAGCATTTAGGGAGCTGCACTGCCGGGAGACAGCAGAGTGAAGTGGAGAGGCAAGTGGAGTTCACCTGGTGAGTCATGTGGTCTGCTTCTGGAGCCAACGTGCTATCGGCCTCGTGTGTTCCCGATTGCAAACAGACCCTAAAATTTAACTTGCTTTTGAAGTGGTCAGCTGCTCATGTAGTCACTTTTCAGCATAGGTCAACATCGCATGGTGGTCAATTTTTGGGGTCACGTCAACTGCGTGTGACGGAAAACACAAGTTAAATTGGCACTACGGCAGTTTCATTTCCATTTTCAGAGACTTATGACATTTTATGACTGATAAGTTAAACCACTCTTGGGTATGGTCAAAAATGCTTGATAAAATAGTTAAGCCCCTAATGGAGAATTCGTCAAGATATTTAAAAAGATATGACAACTGCTTTCATTCCTTATTGTATCAATAAGAAACCCTTTTTAAAAATTCGTGTCATAGTTCCATATCTGTAGTTTAAAAATCAGTTCTTCTGTATACTTCACATGTTTCTCTCGTTTATTGTTAGAATGTGGTCGAAGAACCGTTTAAGTAAATGACATTCATATTTTTACTGTACATCTCCATGCTACTGCATCTTTTGTTCACTACCTTTCGAAAAATTTCTTCCAACAACGATTTACTTGTGGCTCTTTTTACTTGTCACATGTTCCTCAGGAACACGACTGTCCATTTCTAACCGTACTGGACACATTCAAGGAGTAGGTGCACACGGCATAGCACTCAGGCAAGGTGACTTCTGGTAACAGTGCTATGAATGGTTCAGTGTCAACGTTACGAAGCAGTGAATAAATCACTCGCACGCAGTCGGCTTCTTTCTAACACGCCTCATCGCGCACAGCGGAACTGATAGCTGAGGTAATGCTGAACCTCCCCTCAGGAAATTGCGCAAATAGTAACACTTTTCGAGCGCAATCGGTACCCATCCGTCAGCCGGTATAACAAACTCCGCTACCTGTCGGCCACAACATTCATCAATCAGCGAATGGTCTTACAAGTAAAGCTACCGAATGGATACAATTCGATTTTGTTCGGCTTTGAACGTATTGTAGTGTAGATAAAAATAAGAGGCACGTGCCCACACTGCCGTTAGGGAGGCGAAACACCCCATTGAAAAAACTGGGGGTTTTATATTTATGAATGAACACTGTTCATGTGCTAGCACATATATAGAAAAAGCTTCTACTAAAATTTCAATGGTTTTTAACAGCGTATCCAGTTTTGCCGAAAAAGTAATTTTCTTCGAAATCTCTTCATTCCCCCACCCGCACCCCCGCTCCACCACTCTGTTTTGTTTTTCATTTCGACGTTTGACTAAGTGCAAAACGTATAGCATCGTTAATATGAAATTCAAACATATATGATGAACTGTTATTCTAAAGACAAAATTTATCAAAAATAAACTATAAATGTACGAGCTAATGATACGTGTCCGCTTCAGTGCCATTTATCATGTTGGGTTTTTAGCAGAGACCTTAGCTACCACGCAGGTCACCTGATCTGTCAGTGTGGAATTACTTTTTCTGGGGAGCCCTCAGGTCTAAGATGTGACAAAACAACCCCCATAGTCTTAAAGAACTGCATTAGAACGTTTCAGATCAGATTGCACCATTTCCAGCGGTCCAGCTTCGATTCGCCTTCATCAGTTTTCTGATCAGGGCCCAGAAGCGCCAGCACCTTCAATACCTACTACAGTCAAGTTTCCAGAATAAAATTTTCACTTGGCAGCGGAGTGTGTGCCGATATGAAACTTCCAGGCAGATTGAAACTGTGTGCCGGACCGAGATTCGAACTCGGAGCCTATTGTTCTACCAGTTGAGCTAGCTAGTCTTACTAGATTCACAGGAGTGCTCCTGTGGTTTGGAAGGTAGGATACGAGGTTCTAGCGGAAATAATGTTGTGAGGACGTGGTTGGATAGCTCAGTAGGACCGCGGTACTGTAGCTCAACACCGATTGTCTTCTGTAATAAAAAAACTGAGTAAGAGAATCAGTTATCAATTTGAACGGATGCCATGTGACGTCCGCCCAGACCAAACGAAACGAGCAATACCGAATAAAATTTTTAAGAAAATAAAAAAGAAAAATGGTGGAGCACTTGCCAGTGAAAGGCAAAAGTGTGGAGGTCGAGTCTCTGTCCGGCACACAGTTTTAATCTGACAGAAATGTTCTGGTTAGTACTGTATTTTATGGCTGACAAACTGTAGATAAGAACTGAAGAAACTGAAAAAAGATGGGAATTTAAGGAGATGGGACGTGGCTAAACTGAAAGAACCAGAGGTACAGAAATTCAGGGAGAGCATGAGGGGACAACTGATACGAATGGGGGAAAGAAATAGAGTAGAAGAAGAATGGGTAGCTTTGAGGCATGAAATAGAGAATGCAGCATGTAACAACAACAACTGTACATATTATAAATTTTTTTCTTTCTGAATTTCGAGAGATTAATGTAAGCAATGTTTTGAATTTCTTTTTCTTTTCGTATCGTTATGTTAAAGAAACTATAAGCAACTTTTGAAATGAATATTATTATTATGTTAGATTTCAAGTAATGTGGTAATCAAAGGGAAGTTCACTTAATGTTGAAACTCTTGTAAGATGTGAAAATTGTATTTTATACGCCTGGTCCATATGTAGGAAAGGTATTAATATATGTTGAGTAGAAAACCTGTGGTGAATACCCTACCTGTAGGGGAGCGGGAAAAGGTGGAGGCAGGCGAGAGCGGGAAAACGCACACTGGCGCGGTTTGGCACAATGGGCTCAGTATTACAGTCGGAGTTGGGCATCAGTCAGAGGAACACGTACCGTATCGAGGAGGCTATCCAGGAAAAGTGAATTCCAATGAGCCTCGGATGTGCCGATCCCGACGACTACATGGCATGGCTATATTCTTAGGCACAAAATTGGAAAGATTACGACGCTAAGAAGAAGAAAAGTGCCGATGCAGTGAGAGCCTTAGCCGTGCTTGTATGTGTGCTGTGCTTCTCGCTATCTCGCTGCCCGCCATCCGCCGCACCGACTTGCACAGGTCAAACATTTAATTCATCTTTAAAATTGTATCTGTGTGGACCAGTGTCGAAAATGTTTCTAACTGTTCAATAATAATGTGACTTTTACCAGAATTGCCCTAACAATTAATCATCCATATCACTGACCTAGACAGGGTCCTTACCACATATTGTGCAACCCGAGTATCCCGAACTGAAAGTTTAAAGTTAGTGTTAATGAGAATTATCAGCAGACAAATCTATGCTATAAAGAAGTTTAAAGTTCTGTGTGTTAATGCAAATGTTAGTAAAGAACAACAGTTTGATTAAATTGGAAGATAATTTTTTGAATTGAGCTAGCATTGACACTTAATTAATTTGAGACAGAAAGAATGATAGTTAAATAATCCAGAAGTGAGACAATAGAGTAGTAATCCATAAGTTAATAATTCTGAGTGTTAATTTACCTTCAGTACTTAATAGTTTCAGTATAACGACCATAACAGTTTCAGGGCCCCCCCCCCTTCTCTTGTCCATTCTTTCAAACCTTGAAGTGTACTGATCAGATTTGACCAGCAAAGTTAAGTTCCATATTAAACTTAAGTGTATTAGTGTTTATCCATCCTTAACAGTGACGTTGTATGTATACTTTCAAGATTGATAATTCTAGGGTAATCTATGCCCGATTTCAGTCTGATCGATATACAAAATGCAGTTCGTAGTAATCATTGCAGTGTGGTGTTGTGTATTTATAGCTCGTCCAAATTAGTACAAAAGGAGAAAACTTTAGTTCAGTGGATTTTTCCGGTTCCAAACTTTGCCATAAAACGCAACATTACTACGTGTTATTATGCTTGTACATGCACCCACTTGTACAAGGAAAAACTCACTCAATGCCTAATTAGGCTGGCGACCGAATTATTAATCATTGGTAGTATCTACTGTGTGTACTTCTTGTCCATGCGAACGAGTAATTATACTTTACATTTGCTTGACGCATCACTGTAGTTACTGACTGGATATAAGTCCGAATTTCTTCCAATTAGGTACACGCGGTCAACTTACGTACTAAAATCCTTGTTTATAAGGTGAAGCCCGTGAACTTATTACAGTACAGGCTTTAAAGAGCTAACGTACGCCCGAGCGGGCAGTAGCGTTACAAGTGGCGACCGTGACAGGACATCCAGTTGTTGTCGGTTACAAATTAACGTAAAGACCGAACAGTGGATGTTCAGTGGCACGAATAGCAATAAAGTTCAGTAAAATAAACTGCAGTGTGAGTCAAGTATAAGAGTGTGGTGTAATTGGCATTTAGTATGGACAGAAACGTAGACGTTTATGTGCCAAGCTAAATGGAGAATGCGGCTGGCAGTAGCAGGAGTTTACGCGGCCAGATAACAGATGGCGTTAGCGGAAGACAATTGGCGTACATACAATACCATGAACACGTCAACGAACAGATTGAAATGTCGAGATCGTCTCGAACACAGCAAGGGACAAAACAGGAAGAAGAGGGTGACTTTGTAGATGATAGTGGGTACGTGAACGAATCCAGTGACATGTTTGATTCACCACAGATAAAGAAAGAACCGAAAGAAACTTTTGAAGTAGGATCGGAAAACACAGATTCCGTAGAACAAAATAGTATGAAAATTTTAAGCATGAACGATATATTTGAACAATTAACCAAACAAATTGCAGGACTGACTGAGCAACTAAAAACACAGAGTAATCAGCTTCAAAAACAAGTCGGTAATCAGGTTAATCAGCTACATTGTCGAGCAGCTCAAAACACAGAATGAACAGCTCAAAACACACGTTGACGAGCAGCTCAAAACCCAAAGTGATCAGATTAAAGCACAGGTCGAAGGACAGGGAATTAAAATTAGTAAACAAATAGAACAAGTAGAACAAAAAGTGGGTAATTTAAGTTCTGTGGTAAATAATCTGAAATTTGAAATTGATACCATTAACAAAAATATGGATATTATGCAGGAGGAAATTGGTAACATTAATAGTAGATTCGATGTTGAAATTCTCGACATCCAAGAGAAAGTAGAACCTCTGGTTGAAACTAAGGTAGACGAAAAAGTTTTCGGTCTTAAAACTGAGATCGTAAACGAATGTCAACACGGGATATCACAATTGAAAAAGGTAGTTTCGGACACTGAAAGAGATTTAGGTGAAAAAGTAACCGGATGTGTTCAAAATTGTACGAAAATTCAAGGCAAAATTTTCGATCTGGAGAGTAAAATTGAAGGTAGGCCTGGTGTTGTCTGTAATGGCACACCAATTACGAAGCTATTAGAAGGTGAGGAACGCTTCGATCCAGCCAAGAAACATAACGGGTGGCATCCGTTAGATTTCATCAAAAATTGCGAGAGAATATTTCCTGAGCACTTGTCTGATCAGGAAAAGATAAATGTAGTAATTAGCGCCTTAGCAGGTGACGCTAAGCGCTGGGGAATCAATTTAAATACCGAACGAATGACGTTCGAAGAATTCAGGCAAAGATTTACAGAAGAATATTGGTCTGAACAAAAGCAGGACCATTTATGGCGCGAGTTTATCATGGCCAAACAGCATGATAACAGGGGCAGGAATTCTTTGAAAGATTTCTGCGAGTATTGGTACAGGAAATTGACGCATTTAAGGGGTAGAAGATCAGAAGCAGAAATTATCTGGGAGCTATATCAAAAGCTTCCGGAGGATTCAAAGAGGTATGTAGGAAGCAATCATCGTAGCTTCCAAGCATTTCTAGAAAGGGTCGAAGACGAAGACCATTGGCGCGCAAGTCGTGCCAATTATCAAAAACTTTGGTAACCATAATAACCGACACAATGACGAAAGAAATGACGGCGATGGATTTCGCGTCAATGTAATACAGAGAGGAAGAAGAGGAAGAGGCAGAGGAAATAATCCAGGTCGCGGTAGTGGGTACACCGCGCAAAATAATAACGACGCGGGAAACTAATTTCCGCGAACGTTGCGGGCCAAACGGAAGCGGACGATACATACCGGCCCCGATTTAAGAAAAGATACCAGACCGACCGTAATGTAATGAGACAGGCTAGGGACAGACATGGAACGACGCAACGTGTTGTGGCGAAACAAGCGTCAGGTGCGAGCCAGAATGAGTCATCTCTGCCGCACAGAGCGCTACATGTTAACAGGCGAGTGGAGCATCAGAGGGCAACGACCCAGCCTAGCAGAACATCTGTTCAGAGAGAAGCCGCTAGCAATACGGCAGCAGTAGGTACGAACGTAGCCGTAACAGCTGACGAAAATTTTACGAGTGATAATTCCGTGGCAAAGGAAACAATAAATGAGACTGTGAGTACACAGAAAGGTGCGGTTAGCAGTGTTTGCAATGAGGTAAAAGGCGATAATGAATTAGCAGAAGTAACTGATTGGCGTGTGCAGATCGACGATCTGTACAAGGGCCTAAAGCAATGTGAGTGGGAGGATTTTAAGAAGGAGTATGAGGAAATTAGTTGGTGGAAAGAGAGATAGTAGGGACGTCAATAAAGTGACGTGGCCCAAATTTGAAGAGGGGAGAATAAATAGCGCCACGCAAAGTACGCGTGTTGCCGATAGGAGGAAGGTTAATGTTAGGAAGGATTTGGAGGATGAAATCCTCAGCATTGACGAAGAAATAACTTCTGCTAACAATCCGCCAATAGTACAAGCTGCTACCGAGAGGCACCGTGGAGAAGGGGCAGATGATTACCTGAAAGTAATTAAAGTCCACGCGGATTACACTGAATATGAAGCTACAGTAGATGTAAATAAAACTGATGATGAGGCCGTTTTGCCAAAAGAGGAGATTGAATTAAAATCGAAGCCTGACGATAATACTGAGGAAGAACTTAGTGCCTGTCTCAGAAAAGCTGTTAAGTTAGAACCTGAAAGCGATCCGAAATGGTCAGATTCCGACGATAGTTCAGATGATGAAAGGTACGCAAATACAAACAAAATTGAATATTCTAACTTTACCTATTGTGCAAAAGTAGCGTACTTAAGTGAATCTGATGGCGAGGAAGAGAGTAGTGATGACTCTAGTGTAGATGAATTTTCAGGTGTAAAAGAAAGTGAATATACTTTTACTGAAAGAGGGTATGAGAAAATCAGTGAAAATAAAGGGGATGCAGTTAATTGCGATATTGTACCTAACGATGACGACGTATCAAAACTAAATCCAGACGTTGAAACAGAACAAAGAAAGAAAGAACCACCAGACAACTCAGGGTTTATTTCGCAAAGAGTTCAGGTAATTAATGACTTTGAACTCCCGGAACCAAAGAAACCGCCAGATATATGTGAAGTGAATGTTAAAAGCATATCTTGGGACGATATTATTGTCGACCTGGATTTGCTCAAGGAAGACCACGGTAATGAAAAACATTCGACGGTTAAACGAACTATAATACCAGTTGAAATTTATAATGTCAATTGCTAGTACTTCTTGATACTGGGTCTCAGATAAGTGCAATTTCCCAGTCATTTTTCGAACACATTTGTGGTAAGCCTGGGCTAGTAATTATGTCAGTAACAGGTGTAAAAATTGTTGGTGCAACTGGCAAGGCTAGCAAACCGGTAAAGAACCAGATTTTGGTTGAATTTAGTATAAAAGGACAAAACTTTGAACACGATTTTTTGGTTGTGCCAGACTTCAGTACTGAAATGATTTTGGGGATAGATTGGTTGGATAAAGAAAAGGTTATTATTTAATGTAACCAGGGAGTGATCAAAATTAATAGTATATTTAGGAATTTGGAATTAAATTTTGAGGAAATTGGTAAAGTGTTTGATTCAGAAATTGATTCTTTGTTGTTGGAGATCGACCAAGGGAATGATGGATTGACAAACAAGTATGAGGTGTTCCATGTTCAGAGATTATTAAATGAGAGTGACGAGCAGGGGCATGAATTTAAGGGAATGGTGGAAAATTTAGAGGGAATATCTCCCGAACAGAAAGCAAAATTGCTTGAAATTTTAGATAGTAACAGCCCTGTATTTTCGGACAAACCTGGCCTAGTTAAGAATTTTGAATACCAGATTGAGACCATAGAGCATAAACCTTTCTTCGTAAGACCGTTTTCGATACCCATATCAAAGAGGCAGGCTGTTCAAGTGGAAATAGATAAAATGATAGAATGGGGGGTAATCGAACGAAGTAGCAGCGAGTATAATAGTCCCCTTATCATAGTGAACAAAAGGGATGGGGGAGTGAGAGTAGTTATTGACGCCAGGACTTTGAACAAAATTGTAAAGAAGGAAATAGATAGATCTGAAAATCTGGACGAAATGCTCGAAAAATTTTATAACGTGAAATATTTAACCAGTTTGGATATGACCGCCGGATACTGGCAAATCCCATTGAGTAAAGAATCCCGCAAATATACCGCTTTTCTATTCGCCAGGAAATGCTATCAGTATAAAGTAGTGCCATTTGGGCTTAGCACATCTGTGGCAGTATTTATTAGGGCACTGGACTTTGTGTTAGGTAGAGAACTGAGTTCCCGGCTATCCATTTATGTAGACGATTTACTGATTGCTACAGAAGAATGGCAAGAGCATTGCGAGTTATTGCAGAAAGTTTTTGTTGCTCTACAAGCAGGGGGCATGACACTTAAGTGGAAGAAATGTGAATTTGTGAAATCGGAAATAAAGTTTCTGGGGCACATTATTACTACGAACGGTATTGGCAAGGATCCGGAAAAGTTAAATGCAATAGCAGGGTGTCCAGCTCCTAGAAATAGAAAACAGTTGAAGGCCTTTTTAGGTTTATGTGGGTTCTATAGAAAATTCGTCAAGGGGCAAGTTTTTAATAGTTCTAATTTGAATAATCTACTTAAGAAAAATAGTGCTTTTGTGTGGACTGAAGGGTGCATAAGAGATTTTGAAAACTTAAAAGGGGAACTTTTGAATGACAATATTTTGCATCACCCCATACTGTCAAAACCTTTCCATATGAGTACTGACAGCAGTGCTTATGGAATTGGCATAGAAGTTTTCCAAGAAATCTGTGAGGGCAAAGAAATCGAACACCGGACTATCGCATTTGCAAGTAGAACCCTAACAAAATACGAGAGAAACTACACTACTTCGGAAAAGGCAGCTTTAGCCATTATATGGGGGCTAAAGAAATTTAGAAATTACCTGTGGGGCCATAAGCTCATTATACATACCGACCACAAAGCTTTGACTTTTCTTAAAGATTGCCGTTTACTTAATGGTAGGCTAACTCGTTGGGCTTTGTACCTGCAACAATTTGATTACGATATTTGCTATGTTAAGGGTACTGAGAATTATGTGGCCGATGCATTATCTCGACTGCCTAATGGTATGAGTGAAGCGCCCAATGAAAATGGTGAAGAGGGTACTTTTCAGATAAGGTATATGAAAGAAGTTTCAGGAAAAAGGAAAATTGAGCAGATATGTAAAAATATGAGATACCATCAGAATGAGGATTCAACCTGGAAATCAGTGAAGGTAAATTTTGACAGTGTGCAGTATCCTCAAATTATGAAATATTACAAAATTTATAAAGGCATTTTATATAGGAGGAAAGATTTAGTTACTGAGGAATGGAGGGTATGTTGGCCAAACCAGTTTGATACTGATGTCATAGATTATTTTCATTTAGCATTGGGGCATAGTGGGCCGAAGAAATGTTTGGATAAATTGAATAATGTAATAGTGATTACTGGTAGTATAAGTAAGAAGGTAAAGGAACGGATTAAGTCATGTGATGTCTGTCAAAAGACCAAAGTACCGAACAGAACTAGTAGGGGACCAATGCAAAGTACATTGCCTGAAGACACCCTAGACTTATTATCGGTAGTTTATATGGTCCCCTCCCAAAAAACTTCGGGAAATTGTGCATATATTTTGGTGATTTTGGAAGTATTTTCAAAATTTGTGAAATTATACCCCTTGAAAAAAGCAACAGCAAAAGCTGTATTTAGTAGGATGGTCGAATACTTCAGGACCATCGGGAAACCCAAGGCAGTACTATCTGACAATGGACCCCAATTCATATCCAAAATTTGGAAAGAAGGAATGGAGAAAAATGGTGTGGAGGTTAAATATATTGCAGCCTACCATCCTGCAAGTAACCCGGTTGAAAGGTACATGCGAGAAGTCGGGAGGTTGTGTAGAACATACTGCAGTCACAATCATAGAGCCTGGGGCAGATTTATATCGGATTTTTAGAATGTCATGAACACATTACATCATGAAACTACAGGATTCCCACCAGAAGAAATTTTGTTAGGCAGAAGTAGTAAAAGTTTAATTGAAGAAAAACTAGAGTTTCCACCTTGTACAAGTTTGGGATTGGATGAAAAGAAAGAATTGGTGATAAAAAGGGCAAAGCAAAAAGCTGAATCTAGATCTAAAAGACACAATAAAAATCTAAAAGTTTCAAAATTTAAAATTGGTGATTATGTTCTTTTAAAAAGCCACGAAAAACCTAGTGAACTAAACCATGAAATTTCAAAATTTAAATATATTTATAATGGACCATATATAATACAGAATATTCCACACGATAGTGCTTACTACCTGATCTACCCAAAATCCAAAAGACCTTTAGGTGTAAGAAATATTGTGGACCTGAAACTGTATGTTCCTAGGAACGAGTAATTGTGCTGTATCTTATGCTGAACCCAAGTTATTCTAAATGTAACTAATCTTTGTAAATGTCTGTATACCCTTGAAAGTGTGCTAATGTAGTTATGCGAGTTTCAGATTACCAATTGTACTGTAACTGTAAAAATGTATGGAGAAAAGGACTGAAAAGAAAGGATAAATGCTATCAGACAGATAAAAGATGGGACTGTCAAAAATGAAAATGGGCATTGTATGAACCATAACATGAAGGACTGCCAAATACCAATGAGGGCAGATAAATAGTCGATGGAAAACTGTAAATGTAATCCAGGGGATGTGACAATATGAAGTGAAAAGGACTGCCCAAATCCGCATAATAGGCAGCAAATATGTGTAGTTAATTTTCTGAATATATGTGTGTGTTTTGTTTAGTATGTAAGGAAATGGACTGCTATTCAAAGCAAGCAGCAACAAATTATCTTATAGTGTATACGAAATATGCATTTGTTTTTGTAGTTAAATGTTTGTATTCCATAATCTGAAATTATTTCTTTGAGAAATTTAGAAAAAATGATTAAATTACTATTTTAATAATGTTATGATGGGAAGTTGGACTGTGCAAAAGGCACTTGAGTAAATGACAAGTAATTATTCTTGATATGTTAAAAAAATGTAAACCTATATACAGTGAGTAAAAGGAAATATGTAGTGTAAATCTTTTTGGATATTTAAGTAAAGATTTGGAACCACTGTATAATGGTAAGATTTTGTGTTCCCATTAAATTTAGACTTAAGAAAATTTTTTGGAAACAGGGGCATGTGTAACAACAACAACTGTACATATTATAAATTTTTTTCTTTCTGAATTTCGAGAGATTAATGTAAGCAATGTTTTGAATTTCTTTTTCTTTTCGTATCGTTATGTTAAAGAAACTGTAAGCAACTTTTGAAATGAATATAATTATTATGTTAGATTTCAAGTAATGTGGGAATCAAAGGGAAGTTTACTTAATGTTGAAACTCTTGTAAGATGTGAAAATTGTATTTTATATGCCTGGTCCATATGTAGGAAAGGTATTAATATATGTTGAGTAGAAAACCTGTGGTGAATACCCTACCTGTAGGGGAGCGGGAAAAGGTGGAGGCAGGCGAGAGCGGGAAAACGCACACTGGCGCGGTTTGGCACAATGGGCTCAGTATTACAGTCGGAGTTGGGCATCAGTCAGAGGAACACGTACCGTATCGAGGAGGCTATCCAGGAAAAGTGAATTCCAATGAGCCTCGGATGTGCCGATCCCGACGACTACATGGCATGGCTATATTCTTAGGCACAAAATTGGAAAGATTACGACGCTAAGAAGAAGGAAAGTGCCGATGCAGTGAGAGCCTTAGCCGTGCTTGTATGTGTGCTGTGCTTCTCGCTATCTCGCTGCCCGCCATCCGCAGCACCGACTTGCAGAGGTCAAACATTTAATTCATCTTTAAAATTGTATCTGTGTGGACCAGTGTCGAAAATGTTTCTAACTGTTCAATAATAATGTGACTTTTACCAGAATTGCCCTAACAATTAATCATCCTTATCACTGACCTAGACAGGGTCCTTACCACATATTGTGCAACCCGAGTATCCCGAACTGAAAGTTTAAAGTTAGTGTTAATGAGAATTATCAGCAGACAAATCTATGCTATAAAGAAGTTTAAAGTTCTGTGTGTTAATGCAAATGTTAGTAAAGAACAACAGTTTGATTAAATTGGAAGATAATTTTTTGAATTGAGCTAGCATTGACACTTAATTAATTTGAGACAGAAAGAATGATAGTTAAATAATCCAGAAGTGAGACAAAAGAGTAGTAATCCATAGGTTCATAATTCTGAGTGTTAATTTACCTTCAGTACTTAATAGTTTCAGTATAACGACCATAACAGTTTCAGGGCCCCCCCCTTCTCTTGTCCATTCTTTCAAACCTTGAAGTGTACTGATCAGATTTGACCAGCAAAGTTAAGTTCCATATTAAACTTAAGTGTATTAGTGTTTATCCATCCTTAACAGTGACGTTGTATGTGTACTTTCAAGATTACTAATTCTAGGGTAATCTATGCCCGATTTCAGTCTGATCTATATACAAAATGCAGTTCGTAGTAATCATTGCAGTGTGGTGTTGTGTATTTATAGCTCGTCCATATTAGTACAAAAGGAGAAAACTTTAGTTCAGTGGATTTTTCCGGTTCCAAACTTTGCCATAAAACGCAACATTACTACGTGTTATTATGCTTGTACATGCACCCACTTGTACAAGGAAAAACTCACTCAATGCCTAATTAGGCTGGCGACCGAATTATTAATCTTTGGTAGTATCTACTGTGTGTACTTCTTGCCCATGCGAACGAGTAATTGTACTTTACATTTGCTTGACGCATCACTGTAGTTACTGACTGGATATAAGTCCGAATTGCTTCCAATTAGGTACACGCGGTCAACTTATGTACTAAAATCCTTGTTTATAAGGTGAAGCCCGTGAACTTATTACAGTACAGGCTTTAAAGAGCTAACGTACGCCCGAGCGGGCAGTAGCGTTACAAGCAGAGGATAAAGTAGGTAAAAAGAGAGGGCTACTAGAAATCATTGGGTAACAGAAGAAATATTGAACTTAATTGATGAAAGGAGAAAATATAAAAATGCAGTAAATGAAGCAGGCAAAAAGGAATACAAACGTCTCAAAAATGAGATCGACAGGAAGTGCAAAATGGCTAAGCAGGGATGGCTAGAGGACAAATGTAAGGATGTAGAGGCTTATCTCACCAGGGGTAGGATAGATACTGCCTAAAGGAAAATAAAAGAGACCTTTGGAGAAAAGAGAACCACTTGTATGAATATCAAGAGCTCAGTTGGGAACCCAGTTCTAAGCAAAGAAGGGAAAGCAGAAAGGTGGCAGGAGGATGTAGAGGGTCTATACAAGGGCGATGTACTTGAGGACAATATTATGGAAATGGAAGAGGATGTAGATGAAGATGAAATGGGAGATATGATACTGCGTGAAGAGTTTGACAGAGCACTGAAAGACCTGAGTCGAAACAAGGCCCCGGGATTAGACAACATTCCATGAGAACTACTGACAGCCTTGGGAGAGGCAGTCCTGACAAAACTCTACCATGTGGTGAGCAAGACATATGAGAAAGGCGAAATACTCTCAGACTTCAAGAAGAATATAATAATTCCAATCCCAAATAAAGCAGGTGTTGCCAGATGCGAAAATTACCGAACTATCTGTTTAATAAGTCACAACTGCATAATACTAACGCGAATTCTTTACAGACGAATGGGAAACTAGTAGAAGCCGACCTGGGGGAAGATCAGTTTGGATTCCGTAGAAATATTGGAACACGTGAGACAATACTGACCCTGCGATTTATCTTAGAAGCTAGATTAAGGAAAGGCAAACCTATGTTTCTAGCATTTGTAGACTTAGAGAAAGCTTTTAACAATGTTGACTGAAATACTCTCTTTGAAGTTCTGAAGGTGGCAGGGGTAAAATACAGGGAGCGAAAGGCTATTTACAATTTGTACAGAAACCAGATGGCAGTTATAAGAGTCGAGGGAGACGAAAGGGAAGCAGTGATTGGGAAGGGAGTGAGACAGGGTTGTAGTCTCTCCCCAATGCTATCCAATGTGTATATTGAGCAAGCATTAAAGGAAACGAAAGAAAAATTCAGAGTAGGTATTAAAATCCATGGAGAAGAAATAAAAACTTTGAGGTTTGCCGATGATATTGTAGTTCTGTCAGAGGCAGCAAAGGACCTGGAAGAGCAGTTGAACGGAATGCACATGGTCTTGAAAGGAGGATATAAGATGAACATCAACAAAAGCAAAACGAGGATATGGAATGTAGTCGAATTAAGTCGGGTGATGCTGAGGTAATTAGATTAGGAAATGAGACACTTAAAGTAGTAAAGGAGTTTTGGTATTTGGGGAGCAAAATAACTCACGATGGTCGAAGTAGAGAGGATATAAAATGTAGAATGGCAACAGCAAGGAAAGCGTTTCTGAAGAAGAGAAAATTGTTAACATCTAGTATTGATTTAAGTGTTAGGAAGTCGTTTCTGAAAGTTTTTTTGTGGATTGTAGCCATGTATGGAAGTGAAACATGGACGATAAATAGTTTAGACAAGAAGAGAATAGAAGCTTTCGAAATGTGGTGCTACAGAAGAATGCTGAAGATTAGATGGGTAGATCACAGAACTAATGAGGTATTGAATAGAATTGGGGAGAAGAGGAGTTTGTGACACAACTTGACAAGAAGAGGGGACCGGTTGGTAGGACATGTTCTGAGGCATCAAGGGATCACAAATCTAGCAGTGGAGGGCAGCGTAGAGGGTAAAAATCGTAGAGGGAGACCAAGAGATGAATACACTATGCAGATTCAGAAGGATGTAGGTTGCAGTAGTTACTGGGAAATGAAGAAGCTTGCACAGGATAGAGTAGCATGGAGAGCTGCATCAAACCAGTCTCAGGACTGAAGACCACAACAACAACAAATACAGCACTGGAAGCATACAGTAATATTCTCAACCACTACGTCAGGTATCAAACATGTTGGAATGTTGTGGCCTGATTTAGGGATCGTCGACTGTAAAAGACGCAAAGGTAAATCCTGCACCTTCACGAATGACCGAGTTTCGGAAACTTGGTGCCGCGATGGTATATTCCTGCGAAGAGCCGCGACGCCGCCGGCGGGACGCCCTCTGGGATGGCCCACTTCGCGGCGGGAAATGGCTCTGGGATAGCGAACAGCCGGCGCTAGCTCTCAAGCCGGCGCGCCCACATGCGCTGCCGCCAAACGGCGCTTCAGAGGCCACCTGCCGTAAAACAGCGCGGTCAGAGGAAGGCGGCCGCTGGTTTATGCGCCGCTGTAAAGCGCCGCTCTCAACTCCGCGCGGACGCATCCCGCCTGCAGAGTGCAGCCCGCGCGACGCCGCCCTGCGCTAGAGTGGAACGGCACTTCGCGGACGCACAAGCCAGCTGCCAGCTTCTTGTGCCTCCAACGCAGATTCTGTCACCGTAGTGCGATGCGCTATGCGGCTGTTGAAGTAACTTCTGTTTTGTGAGAGCGGAGGTTCCAGCGGCCTCGTCGTCTTCTGTAAGACATTTCCCACTGTGCGACCGTGTCGTCAAGCTGTAAAACGGAACCTACATTTCGGCCACCGTTGTTAAGTGGCCTTCGTCAGTGAGATGAACTTCACGTACAGCTCTTGTCATAACGCAGGTCGTTTGACTACCGTAGTGCCTTACAAATCAGTCCCATTGGACGTTACCCCACTCTGAACTATCTTATCCACTCAGTTATAGGTGAACCTGCAGCGTAACATGGACTCCCACCACCGAGTAATCCGCTATTTTTCAGATTAACGTTGAAAGTTTTATTAGTGACTTATTTAAACCCTGGCAGATGTCATCAGTTTCAAATAATCTGACAGACGTTGACGATTAGTAAGCTCTATATTTTGTTATCTGTATTAATACACTGTCAATTTTAAGTTGTCTGTATTGGAAGATGATTTAATGGTTGAAATGGCCCTGAATTAGGCGCAGTAAGGTTTGAATAAAATAATTAATTTAAAATGTTAAGCCCTGGAACCAAATACTACGTGCCTATAACTTTAAGTAAATGGGTATTCCATGTAGAGATTACTCATGAATAGTACAAGTTCGCACTCTCCATGTCAGTTTAAATGGAATAATTGGAAAATACACATGCATCTCAATACGATAACACATCGCCACTGCTATACGCACAAAGACCTTCAAACATTGACGAAATTGTGGGCTGCCTCCACAGGTGTCAACTGTATTTCACTTCTGAACCACGCGTAAATATTTAGAGCTGCACGTGGTTACAGAGACCTTCTTAAGTCTCAAACATCTATGGTGTGTACTTGGAGATTGAAGGGACGAATGGAAATTTGTACGAAGGCTGGGATTCGATCGCGAGGTCTCCTGCTCACTAGGCAAATACACTAAACAGTACACCATTCTGGTAGTCGCGTTGTACAACTGCACACAGTACCCTACTACACCTCTTTCCTCACTCCAAATTCCCATTCCATATAGTTTCATTTGATTAAAGCACCTATGTGAGGGTTTCAGGCAGGATCCCCGTTTCCTTCGATGCTGATGTGATATTCAATTCCACTTGGGGAATTTAATAAAATTTTTCTGAACTTGTGGCCGCTTGTGACCCTGAAGAAGGTCGCTTGCAACAAGGACCAAAACGTCGGTAGTTTTATATACAGTATATTGACAAACCCATAAAAAATTATTGAATGTGACAATGGCCGCGGAAGCCTACGTTTATACGTTTGTAGAACCTCTGCAGTGCTGTTCAGGCTGTTTAGGGGGAGCCGTGTATGGAACTTTAGGTTGAGGAGGGGGGCACTAGGGTAGATGTGCAAAGCCACTGTGCCAGAGTAGGTTAGTGGTTAGCTCACCTGCCTGGCGAGCAGAACACCCGGATTTGAATCCCGGCCTTCGTAGCAATTTTAATTCGTCACTTCACTTTGCATACATACATCAGAGAGGATTGCGTTCTCTACTGCGTCTAACACTGCCAGCGTCTTCACAGTGGTCGCGCTAAGAACTCAAGAAGATAGTACTATCGTCCACCCTCGAGCCGACTAAAAGATCACTGTGGGCTACGCATCACCATAGCAAGCACCTTTGGAGATGCCATTCATCCTCATATGAATACGCTGAACGATCTTATCGTAAATAGAGGCTAACAGCCTCGTTTCAACACACGATGCCTGGCAAAACAAGTGAAGTAGTAAGAAACAGGAGAAGATAGAAAACTGGAACATCATTGGTTCAGAGGGTATGTAATGCTACTGCGGTGATTACAAAGTCGGGTCAAATTTACGCAAAATGTATCGTAGTGAAGTTGCATCTTCCCTGGACTGGATGCATGCGCGAGGTGATTAGGATGAGTGTCATATGGCCGTTGTGTCATGTCCTGTGGCAAACTGACCTTCAACTGTTGCAACTTGTCCTTGGTATCAATGATAATGGCATCGGGACCAATTTGATGTCCAAGCTGGTCCCACACGTATTCTGTCAGGAACTGTCTGGGGATATTGGAGGCCACAACATTACAGTACCTCAACATCAGATGACGTTTCATATAGATGCCGTGTGTGGACGAGCATTGTCCTGCCGAAAAGTAGCAGCACGGTAATGTCGCATCAGAGGTAAAATATGATGACGTAGGATGCCCATGACGTACTGCTGAGCCGTCAGAGTTCTTTCAGTCGGTATTAGCTGTGGCCTGATGTCACACTCGATAGCTGCCTGTGCCTTGACAACACGAATAACGCCACTGTGCCCCTCAAAAATATTGTAAGAATGGGATTTCTCTCCAGGACACCAATAAACTCTCTGAAGATGATCAACCAGGGTAGTGCAGAACCGCTATTCACTGTTAGACACATTGCGGCGCTATTCATTAGCAGGCAATGCTCCCCAGTCACGGCATCACTCTAAACGTAGTCGTCTGTGTTGTGGTGATAACGGCAGCCTGCAGGCGTAGTTCGGTTGCTGCCAGGACAACAAACAATGTCTGCTACTTGTTCCTGGCAGCAAGCAAGTTATGAAGGTATTATAATGTGCTTGATGGAGAATACGAAGATGCAGTATTGTGGTGGTCACTTGTCATCGACTAGAAACTTGGCGGCTAGTATGCCTACCCTCATATTCCAACGCAGTCGAACATCGAGTCACTGTCACATTGTAAATGCCGCAAAAATACATATACTACATGATTCGACAAGCTGGCCAAAAGGTCGCCCACAGTCAGGCACCTTTCCAACGTTGTTAGGTGGTAATTACGCTGCCTGCGTATGTGATATCACCGTGTTTGACACTATTCGCGCCCCTTTACGGACTCTAAAAAGAAGTTTGGGCCAAACTTTCATGTAATATTCTTCCCATGTGAGCCGTGAGTCTCACGTTAATCAATCGACCGCTAGAGCGCGGTGGTTCTCCGCGCGAGGAGCTTTGAGCGGCTCGAAGGTTGACAGATTTAGCGGGCTGAATTGGAAGGAGCACATGCGGACCGCGAAGCCGGTCTACCGTCGCTGTTTAGAGCCGATAGTAAATGGCTTTTGGGAGAGCACAGATCTCATCCCGCGAAGACAGTGTTTTCGGTAGCTGCGGTGACGGTGGGATTCTCGAAATATCCCTGTGCCGAGCGTGTGGAGATTCTGAGTGCCACTTCACTACTGGTGCATCATACATTTTTTGTGAGATTATTTCTGTGGCGTCTGCGTTTTGGAATTATTTTCAGAGCCTCTGCAATTAAAAGCTTGTTATCTAATGATCTGCTTAACATAACGCTAACCTTCCATTAGATGACTGTGAATTTCTTTACGAATCTGTAGCAGATGAAGCCTTCCCGTTATCTGTAAGTTGAATAAGAGCTTACTCAAAACGGATTCCTGTCAATACATATTTTCAGTTGCCACTTAACGGATAGAATATCAGTTAAATGCACGTTTGATATGATGACTGAAAAATGACAAGAATCTGTTATTTGGATACGTTCCAGGATTGATAATACGGTCAATAATATCACAAAATGTGTTTGCGCACTTCATAACTGCGCCAGAAAGAGAGAAGAGTGTCAGTACACAGCGCAAAAAGGGGACAAAAACGTCATCGTCACTGGTTCTGCAAACTCCGTTGCCTTTACGTTACCATCTCTAGCCGAAATAAACAGCTATCCCCCCGCTAATGCTATTACAGATTATTTAGTATATTATTTGCTGACTCCAAAAGTATCACTGCCTTGGCGGTGAAATCGTTGTATTTAAAAGATACATATGGTCTTAGGTTCCTGCTCATCGTGCTCGTTTCCATAATTTTTATTCGGATCATTTTTTTGTTTACGCTTTGTATTTAATAATGTACTGATCTATGGAATAAGCTTCGGTGAAAGTAAAACTGAATATAAGTACCTGACAAGTTTACTTCTTTGGCGACCTTATTCCACGTTTTGTCAGTAAAATCTCTCCTTCGAGGATGTAATCGTATAGCTCAGGATGTTTCTCCAATTACCCTATAAATCTGAAATTGAACAACTGGAAGAGGTGCATTTGCATATTTGTTTACCTTATTATTCAGCAGTACTGAAACAGTCTGTGGATAATATTGAATGTAATTGTTCAATCGTTATTATTCATTGTGGGACTTGATTTTGTTGGCATATAATCTGGGAAACTACAGCTTATTAATTCTGACGAAACGATCTAAAATTTGTACGTTTGCTTGGTCATATTATATATTATGTTCTTATTTATTTATTAAAAGTTCATTTGAGTTATTGCACGTAGATCTCAAGGGGCTGTAAAATATTCTATGCATTCAAAATACAAAAATTTATGGACAAGTACAAGAAAAATTATCTCAATGATGTATGGTACGCCCGTCACGTTCGAATTAGCTCGCGCACTGCCCGACGCTAGAGACGAGCGTCGCTCGCCACGATTTCGAGACGATTAAGGGACGGCTGCAGGTCGATTCGACGGCGGCCACCCATTCACTTACGTGAGCATTCGAATGGGGACAGAATAGCGCCGAGAACGTGTCGCGTTCTTAAGTGCGAATCGACGCGACTGCGGACGTCTAACAACACTAAACACGAGCAACACTAACACACTTTGCTGGCCGTTCTACATGTCGCAGAGAATTCAAACTGTAATCATATACATACCTGCCATTGATGTGTACGTGTACGAAGTCACATTCACATCCAACCATGCCTTGTGGGTACTTTCCTTTTTTTGTCAGGCAGTACAGACTCGTAGAAGCGAGTAAACGAGGTAAAATACTATGTGATGCTCATCTATTTTTAATATTATTCCAGGTAAGTGTACGTGAATGACCGGCTGCACGGACCTGTATGTGTGCGTGTGTGTGTGATATTACGCTTTTGAAGCGTATCACTATTGATTGTGTAAGAAATTTAGTGACCTGACTGCAAAAGAAAGCTATGCTCACAACATGCCAGATTTACATGTTTCGACAAGTAGCTTTGCAGAATTGTGATTGTGTTATCATATGTATCTTAACTCTAGCGGGATTATAAAATGTTATTCTCGAAGTTAACTGATTGTTTCTTGTCTACATGCCACTTACATGTCCAATCAATGCTAACCTGTGACTGAAAAGCTGTGGACGCAGTACAGTGCAATGGAGCAAAGAGAGAAAGGAGTTAAGGGATAAGTAAACTAGCATGCACTAAGTTGGGATAGCAGGGTCACTAGACTCTCATCTCACTTTTACGGAGCAACTACGACTATATTGTTAGCAAAGTCGCATACCACGTTAGGCTTCTGTAGACGATGCAAAAAGTAGCCTTAAAATCAAATGCTAGGTATTGTTGACAATCTGCCCATGATTGTAGATGACTTCGACTTATGTGAGAGATGTGCAGGGGACGTTGCATGAAACATAATTTTTCAATTAATACTGGATCGCAAATGCACAGACTTATAACGACAGTTAAATGGTTCAAATGGCTCTGAGCACTATGGGACATAACTTCTGAGGCCATCAGTCCCCTAGAACTTAGAACTACTTAAACATAACTAACCTAAGGGCATCACACGCATCCATGCCCGAGGCAGGATTCGAACATGCGACCGTAGCGGTCGCGTGGTTCCAGACTGTAGCGCCAAGAACCGCTCGGCCACTCGGGCCGGCTATAACGATAGTCAATCAGCGACAAGCATGCAGTAGCTCGTCCGGAACGCAAACGTGTTTGCGTGTGTCTGCTAGTACTGTCCGACTAAGTTGATACCACCATATGCTGTCGCTGATGTGTTCCATCGCACTTGCTGGGATGTTGCAGGAGGAAATTTCAGGCATTTGCTGTAAAAGTATAGTATGGAGAAAGAAGTGTGTTGAAAATATTATATGGCTTCATATTTCACCATTGTATTAGTCCACACTGATGTATCAACTGTACACGTTAGAATAAAAATATGTGGCCTTTAAATGTTATTGTTAATTATATTGCATAAATGGTGTACTTTTGGGCTTACAGCCAAGTTGTGGTCTCCGTTTTATGAGTAACATTTCGGCGACCGACGCAGTCCTCTTCATCAAGTACTACGAGTTGCGCTGCTGTTATGTAGACTCGTTATCCGATTGGAGTCTAGTCACAATGTACACCTAATAGCACAATCTCGCACCAAGAGTACCACACGGCGACTAACATAGTATGGGCGTAATCAACTATTAGCTGCAGGTGAGAATTCAGCTGCCACACAGTCCAAGTCCGTCGCAGTGGTTATAGAAATACCAGTCGGATCACAGAGTCTCAGCACAGGTCGGAGACAACGCGTAAGTTGTTGTGCCCGACGCAAATACAGTCGCCGGTACAACGGTGACTTCTTTGGTTTGCTGTCGGAGGATGTTGGGTGTAAGTATAACATATGAAATATCACACTGGGGTGACAAAACTCATGGGATACCTCCTATAATCGTGTCGGACCTCCTTTGCCAGGTGTAGTGCAGTCACCCGACGTGTCAAAGAGTCAAGAAGTCGTTGGAAGCCCCCTGCTGAAATATTGAGCCATACTGTCACCATACTCGTCAATTATTGTGAAAGTGTTGCCGGTGCTGGATGTTGTGCACGAATTGACCTCTCGATTATGTGGCATAAATGTTCGCTGGGATTCATGTAGGGCGGTGTGGGTGATCGAATGATTCACTCCAGTTATCCAGAATGTTTTTTAAGTTAATCACGAACAATTGTGGCCCTTTGGGCATGAAGCGTCTTTGTTTGGGGACATAATGCTCAGGAATGGCTGCGGATGGTCTCCAAGTAGCCGAACATAACCATATCCAGTCAATGAACGGCTCAGTTGGCCCTAAGAACAAAGTCCATTCCATATAAACAGAGCCCACACCATAATGAAGCGATCACCAGTTTATGTAGTGTCTTGCTAACAACTCGTGACTATAGCTTCGTGGAGTCTGCGCCACTCTCGAAACCTACCATCAGCTCTTACCAACTGAAATGGCGACTCATCTAACCAGGCCACGGTTTTTCAGTCGTCTTGTGTCCAACCGATATGTTCACGAGTCAGAAGAGGCGCTGCAGGCGATGTTGTGCCGTTAGCAAGGGCACTCGCGTCGATCGTCCGCTGCCATAGACCATTGACGGCAAATTTCGCCGCACTGTTCCAACAGATACGTTCGTCGTACGTCACACATCGATTCCTGCGATTTTTTTCTCGCAGTGACGCTTCTCCGTTACAACATACAACACTACGGAAACGACGGTGCCCTCGGTCATTAATTGGTGGCTGTCGGCCACTGCGTTGTACGAGGTGAGAGGTAATGTCTGTAATTTGGTTTTCTCGGCACTCTCTTGATATTGTGGACCTTGGAATGTTAAATTCCCTTGAGATTTCTGGAATGGAATGTACCATGTGTATGTTCTCGTCGTGCGGCCATAATCACGTCGGAAACCTTTCCAATTGAATCGCCTAAGTACAATGGTAGCTGCTCCATTGCACTGCTATTTTATACCTTGCGTATTACTGCCATTCATAAATGTGCCTATCGCTATTCCATCGCTATTCCATGAATTTTGACACCTAATTGTATTGATATAAGTATTCAATTAATCAATTTACAAAGGGGTGTTCTGAGTATTTACAACTGTTCTGAGTGTTGAAGTATCACGTGATGCAGACAAATTTACAAAACGCTTCACTTGAAGTATAATGGAGAAAATGTTCACGTAAAGTTCTGCGAAAGGCCTTGCAGTCGTCTTAGTCGAACTGGGCAGACTGCTCCTCTGCTCAGCCTCAACTAGACTATCGACTATTTTGGTGTAGCAAAGCCCTTGGAGGCGTGGTTACGCGAGCGTTTCTTATTCGTCGGTGTGGCATTTTCTGTCGTTTCGTTGCATGGTGCTAACCTTGCCTTGGTACCTAGTTCTTCGCATGACACCACTGAAGTATTCATCCGCTAGGCGTGTTTTGGCAGCTTCATTGTGTGTCAGAAGAAGCTGACTGGCGTATCATGGTCCTATGTGACAGCGGCAGACGTGTTCCTGGCTTTTAGAGCTCCTCGCGCTGTAAACACATTGATTTTCGCTCCGCTAATGGCAGAACTGCACAAACACCATCGCTCGTATCTGTATCCGAATCGCTGGATACAGTACATGACATAGTAATTTAGTTGACTTAATAGACAAGCCTTACCTTGTGAACATGAAAAGAAATTAGCGATCTACGAAACCACCCTTCGATAGAAATTTGAAGTTTTCCTGGTTGTGACTGTTCAGTAGAAACCATTGCTCATAATATCGTTGCTAATTTCAGAAGGTGTACTTGCCCTTGTCTTACAGATGACTTCAGAATGTAGTTTTCCAAGCCTTCGATGGACAGGGCTATGCCTGAACTGTTTGGAAAACATGAATGCCAGAGCGCGAGAGAAAGGTTAAAAATCTTGTAATGAAATATAATAATAATTTTATTGTTTAAACTTCTTCACTGTTAGTCTTTGGCTAAGCTTTCACCCGCAGTTTTGATCATTGAGCCATAGACGGACTAACGTTGAACAGTAACACAGCTGAAAATTCTATAAATTTTCGTTACGACTGATGGCAGACGTGACAGCTTGCAAGTACATATTTTTGTCCGTATTCGACGAAGTTCAGAGCGCTGAGGGGTATCCAGCTAGTGTCACCAAGGTGAAACGGCGAACCATAGCCACATGTGTGGTCGGAAGTGAGAGGTTAATATTCGATGCGGGTGCTGTGTTCATTGACTGGCACGTGACATGAGGCGCTGTGGAACAGCGTGCAACACAACAGTGGTCAAACCCACGACTTGTCCCCAGTGACGTGCAACGTATGCTCTGCCGTACTGGCTATTTCACCAGCACCTGTTTGGTAACCGAAACGGAACTACACGTTTATTTTTGTTCTGTGCGCAGTCATGTATTTGGTGAAATTCTGATTTATGTCTATATTTACGTGACTAAAATTCACACTTAAGTGTCTGGCAGAGGGTTATCACACCATTTACACACCATTTCTCCCCGTTCTGCTCACGAATATTGCATAGCAAAATGATCACATGAACCTTTCCAAGCGAGTTCTGATTTCTGTTACTTTCTTTGATGGTCGTGGAGCGTAAGTAGGTGTGAATGCCTTCAGAGGAGTAAATTTCGTGAAAAGACAACTGTAACGCAAAACCACGTACCATATCCATCATACTCACAAAATGAGCTACCCCTGTTTGAACCATTTCAATGTCCTCCGTCAATCCTGTCTGGTAGGGACTCTATGTCGCACAGCTACACGCTAGCAGAGAGCGGGCAAGCGTAGTGGATTTGTAGCACCTAAGTGTTCCGTTAATAAACCGCAGTCTTTAGTTCGCCTTCCCTACAACAGTGTCTGTGTAATCGTTACATTTTAAGTTCTTCGTGTCAGTTGTACCTTGGTATTTGGTTGGATTGACAGCTTTATATTTGCGTGATTTATCGTAAATTAACAAATTCCTTTTAATGGTTCAAATGGCTCTGAACGCTATGGGACTTAACTTCTGAGGTCATCAGTCCCCTAAAACTTAGAACTAATTAAACCTAACCGAGACAGGATTCGAACCTGCGACCTTAGCAGCAGCGTGGCTCCGGACTGAAGCGCCTAGAACCACTATGAATTCCTTTTAATGTTCATTTTGATGACTTAACTGTTTTCATAACTTACGGTGGATTAGCACTTTTCGGATCATACATTTATTTTGTATAAATCATATTGCAATTGGTTTTAATTGATGGATTTAATAGAAGGTATGTGATAGCGTCATCTACAAACACTGTAAGATGGCTGGTCTGATTGTTTCCTAAGTCATTCGTATAGATTAAGAAAACAGCAAAGAGCCCATAACGCCTTCCAGGGCAACGTCAGAGATCATTTCTGTTTCACTCGATGTCTTCCGGTCAGTTACTACGAACGATGAATTTTCTGAAAGAAAATCAGTCGCACTACTTATACAATACTCCGTAGGCACTCAATTTGAACTGAAGCCACTGGTGAGCAACGGAATCAGAGACGTTTCTTGTAATGTACAAGGCGTTCTGGAAATGTAGAAATACGAAAGGAATCTGACATGCTGTGTCGATGGAACTTATTACTTCATGATAGTAAAGGGCTAATTGTGTTGCGTATGAACGATGTTTTCTGAATCTGTGCTCTCTATTTGTCAATGTATCGTTTTAGTCGAGGTAAATTATGATGTTCGAACGCAATGTATATTCCAAAATCCTACCTCATATGGACGTCATTGGTACGGGTCTATAATTCAGGGGATTACTCCTATTTCATTTGTTGAGTATTGGTATGACCTGTGCATCCATGCAGTCTTTAAGTGAGAGTTTGTTTATGGTTGCTAAGTATGGAGCTGTTACATCTGTATACTCTGAAAGGTATCTAGTTGGTATGTGATACGGTAGGTAAGCAGGGTAAGAGCTACTAAAATGGGAGGACTGACCGAAATCAGGGAATTTTTTTATTTGTCGAGACACTTAAAACAGTATACACTGGTAGTATACTCACAACAGTTATGCAAAATATAGTTTTACGGACAAGCTCAGCAATGTGACTGGTAAAACAGAGACCAAGACTAATGTTGAGAGAGACTTTAATTAATGCAAATTTTCAGTTGAGTTGAAATATAAATATTTTTCAATGTAATAAAACTGAGAAAATTCAGATACTTAAAAATAAACTTGCACGCAAGATCCGTAACTTTATTTAAGCTTCAACAGCTCATGATAGTGTGCGACACATTTACAATATCAATCACTGAACCCAGTTTTCCGCAGAACAAGATTCCGAAGCCCATCAACTATTTTCTGCGATTAGATGGACGGAAATTTCATCACAATGTCAAGAACAATGCATGATATGGTGATCATGCGTTGATCATCTTAACAAGCCTAGACGCTTGGCTAAGCGTTAAGTAACCGGCAATATTACACAAACAGATTGAGTTCATCTAAACACACCATGCATCGACGCATCATACTCTCACTTCTGCTAATCAACAAGCTAGCCTCAACCCAGTGATCAAGACTTATTCTTAATTTTAACATAACCTCTAACAACAGTATAAAACAGAACGTTAGAGTGCCGGCCGCGGTGGCCGAGCGGTTCTAGGCGCTCAATCCGGAACCGCGCGACTGCTACGGTCGCAGGTTCGAATCCTGCCTCGGGCAAGGATGTGTGTGATGTCCTTAGGTTAGTTAGGTTTAAGTAGTTCTAAGTTCTAGGGGACTGATGACCACAGCAGTTAACTCCCATAGTGCTCAGAGCCATTTGAACCATTTTTTTGGTCCCAGGTAAGATCGCGCCAAATCAAAGAGCCCACTGACGTACTTTTATGCACTATATAAAATCTCCGACCAATGATACAGGCGCTACGTACCCTAAGCGTGCTTATCAGAATAAATATTGGGAAGTTTGTGGTAAGGTTTTATGGGACCAAACTGCTGAGTTCATCGGTCCCTAAACTTACCACTACTTAACATAACTTAAACTAGTGTACAGTAAGGACAACAAACACACACTCATGCCCGAGGGAGGACTCGAACCTCCGAAGGTGCGAGCACTGAGAACCGTGACAAGACGACCAAGACCACGCGGCTACACCGCGCGGCTATCAGTATAAAATCTGGGCCGGAAGATCTGCCTTTATTATGTGATTTCAGCTGTTGCACTACACCGAAGATATCTCACTCCAGTTAATCATATTAGCAACAGTTCTTGATTCGAACTCTGGAAAATTAACTTCGCCGACTTTGGGGAAGGAAGATAAGAAGCGAACTTTTATCTGCGTTTTGAAACGGACTTATTTTACGTTTGTGTTTGGTGGATTTGTACGTTAAGATCTTCAGTCTCGCTTCAGTGACTTTGTGGACGTTAATCCCTGTATCTGTCTTGAGGCTCCCAATTTGATCGTAATTATTTGTTGCTTAGAAGTCAAGTATGCTTTGGCAATCATTTACACTTTGAGTAGGCTCATTAACTAACTGCTGAAGATAAATATTGGAGAAATGAATTAGCACAACTTCAGACGATGTTTTACACCTACAACTTTTTCTGAACATGTATTTTCGCCGAGGGTAGACTGAAGTCACGACCAAAAATAATTGTATGAGGTAGGTACACATTTGAGATGGTAAGTTTTCTTTGAACCTTTCAGCAACTGTATCATCTGAGCCAGGGGGTCGGTAAAAGCGACCAGTTATTAATTATTAACAACTTGAATACAACGTATTAATATTTCGGTTGTCAAGTATAGCCGCTCTCATACTAACTCACAGGAACTACCTTCTTCAGTTTCGCTAAACATAAATTACATCTAACAGCTACAGAGATGCAACCATCAATATGTAATCTATTCTTTCCGCACACCGTTAGATCCTCTGCAAAAATTTCGCCTGAGCTTGTCTCCAGGCTAAGCCAGCTTTCCGTATCTACATCGATTTTAACTTCAGTGAAACGCCTAGACCTCTGGCTGTTTCCCAACACAGTTATGGCAGTTTGCTATTACAACGCCTATGGTTCCAAGGTTTGCCCTCTTCCCGTGTTTAATCTGCACCCTTTGAGGCTAAGAACTTTTCCGTCTTTCCCGGATCCTTTAACAAATAACCTCACAGTCCTCGCCCCAACGCCCCACGCCACAAAGCCCCCCCCCTCACCCCTCCCCACCCGTGCAGGCGCCTCCTGTGTGTAATGGAGCACTGACCTCTTAAGGGGAACCCGATTACCGACCACACTGTCGTGCACGTCAAGAGGTTTCCAGCCTTCGCGGTCTGTGCCCCTGATTCAGACCCGGCTCTATATCAAACCAAATCAGTCCGGTCGACCTGTGCTACATATGGTTAGCTCTGCCTTCATCTAGCAAGCAAGCAAGAAACCAGGGATAACCTTCTGATCCAAATGCGTTAGTCCCAACGTGAGACACAACCTGCAGTTGGTTGCAAGCTGTGCTCTCCAAGGCATACGGAAGGACCCGTTCCACATCAAGGATGACTCCAATTGCTATGCAGACAGAGTGCCCACGGGACTCCTTCCTCTTCTTGGCAGCTATAGTCTAAAGGAGCTCCATATGCGTCTAAGATTGGAGCTCCAGACTCTCAGTAATCCCACCATCAGTGAATGCCCAGGTCATGGAATCCGAAAGACATCCTATGCGATAGGACAAGCGATTTCATCTAGCTCAAAATGTTTATCAGTTACAGATAGCGCCTGAAACTTGTTTGTCTGACAATGCGGGGAGACCTTTCGATAGGGTCCAGCGGAAGGTGTTTCGCTGTCTGCCACACTTTGAAACGATCTACCACTCAACCACAGGTGAGGCATCAAACTCAGGGCGCTCAGTAGCTAAGGTGGCCACAATGGTGGACCGTTCAAAAGTCAAGATCGTATAAACTATTTCTTTATTTAAGAACTGACTTTGCTATCGTCTTCAGGTCTTAAAACCTTTTTGTTTTCAAACATTTTCATTTTATGATGAACCTCACTCACAAGACATCAAATGGATAAAAATCAGCACACTATAGAAGGTTTATCACCGCTTTTAGTGTGCTAATTTTTACCCACTTGACATCTTGTGCGAGAGGTTCAGCGTAAAATGAACATGTTTGACAAAAAAAAAAATTAAGACCTGCAGATGACAGCAAAGTCTGCTGAAACCGGCTGTCTTAAATAAAAAATATTTTTTGTGATCTTAACTGTTGAATGGTTTTTTTGCAACATAAAACAGATCGCATTTCAGCACTCTCACAATGAGGAAATTCAATAGTGGACCGATCTGGGTGCAAGGGGCGTGCTGGATGTCCTTTGATTCTCCAAATCGCCCCTTCCCCCCCAACCCCCCCAATCTCCCAACCCCACATGCTCTCACCATAGTGAAGCCCATTGGGAACAGCCAATCATCGCCAGGAGCTGCGAGCGAAGCATCACCAATACAGCCTGCGACCAACCACAGCATTCAAAGACCCTATCCATAGTAAAGAAGGCGTAACTATACACTACACAGTTATTAAAACGTAGGACTGTACATAGTACGCACACGAAAATGCAAGAATTTTACTAATTAAACAACTAATTACACAGATGAATGAGAATAAGTATCTTCTGTTGGAACTTCATAAAAGTTAAATCACAAACGACCACTGATGCTGTTCAAACCAAAAGATAAAACAAACTTTTTTACATTCCGGGCAACCGCAGATGTTGAAAGACATGATGTTAGAAGGAACTCCGCCAGCAGCAAGTAAAATTGTTGTTGTTCGCGGCCTACAGCAGTATCATCAGGTGCAACTTACAAGATAAAAAGGAAAGTATTGTGCCACCAGATATTGTTGATATTAAAATTAATAAAGGAAAGTCCAAAATATACACACAATGTTAAAATATCATACGCATACCCATCGCTCCTAGTGAAAATTTACTGTTCAGTGAATATCGCTAATATTATGGCGTGCGAAAGCTAACGAAGGCATGTTCCATTCTTTAAAATTTGCCGCATCTAAAAAGAAAATTATTTTATAGTGAGCGATAAAGACGGCACACCTATGCACCACACAGTTAATAAAATGCTATACTGGGCCTAGTATGCAAACAAACACCCAATTATTTTATGAATTAAACTACTTAACGCACAAGTAATTGAAATAAGTCGCTTCTTTTTGAAGCTCGTAAAGATTAATTACAAACGAACGCTGTATTCTCCGATCTTGCTGCAGGAACAAGACCTACCACCATTCGCAACCGTAAGTACTGTGGAACACTACTAACACGTTCCTGATGGGGACAGGCTGTGGACGCTTCGAGAATTTCGGCATAGTTTCCACGAACAGTGGCAGACTTCAGCTTCGAATTTGATCTCCACAGCTGTCTGTATGGAGTGACGCATCGGTTTGCTCGTTAAGGTGCGGCCGTCTCAATAACGACAGTGAAGGCATTTGTGTTTTTTATTTTCGAATGTTTCATAAAACTGCTATAGATACTTCATTACACCATCGTGATGTTGCATCGCTTCTGTATGAAGGTTAAATGTGGATTTGCGATGCATTCATGACATTACCAAAACTAAGTGACTTGACAGCAAGGCACCATTCATTCGTTTATAAATCTATATTTTAAAGTAGTTAAGAAATAGTTTATCAGGTGGAAAACCAGAACTATGTCAGTTTAAGAGGATCCGAAATGCAACTAATATCGCAACAGGAAAATGGCGTTTAGGAACTCGACATATTGACTGCAAGGCTGATTTTTACGAAGAGCGCAGAGTGCATTGTGAATCAGATGTACTAAATTAATACAGACGTACTGTATACGAAACAAAATATGAGATGTTTCCAAATTCGAACAAAGAACCGAACTTTTTTCTATGCCGCGCTCCTTCTTTGGAATTACCAACAATGCGATTATAATTGCGTGGACTGAGAAGGACGCGTCGGACATAAGGTATTTATACGAAACAAGGCCACAATCTTGTAAATAACATGCTTAGTTGAGCTACACTGGATGAATGAATCTAAAAATATATCTTATCCAATCCTATAGCCGGCCGGAGTGGCCGAGCGGTACTAGGCGCTACAGTCTGGAACCGCACGACCGCTACGGCCGCAGGTTCGAATCCTGCCTCGGGCATGGATGTGTGTGATGTCCTTAGGTTAGTTAGGTTTAAGTAGTTCTAAGTTCTAGGGGACTGATGACCTCAGAAGTTAAGTTCCACAGTGCTCAGAGTCATTTGAACCATTTGAACCAATCCTATAAAGACTCAATACAGCAACAGCCTTTGTAAGCTCTGGCATCGTCGAGTGAAGGAGATACTGCTATCTGCATTATTTATTAAAAATTTTGTTAGTTTTGATCGGAATAAAAAATAAAATTACAACTTACTGATTGCCTGTCTTGCTTGACGAACAACAACAACCAGATCTTTGAAAATAAACGGGACATAGTCCTTCGATTAATGTGAAAACGAATATTCCGTTCACCTCCAGAGACCTGGGTCACAGCTAGTAATGATGGTCTTGTGGCCATCAGTGTACGTAGGAACTGATTCTTTAGTAAGCGTGGGGTTTAAATATTGTCTTTTAACATAAAGCGTATTTTTCATGATTGTTGAATGTCCGCATTGACTGAAAAGCAATTTTCCGTTTATTTTTGTAGAACTGGTAACGGCTATTAGTCAACCGAAACCGGTAATCTGGAAGTTGTAATTATGGTCTTTTATTGCGATCAAGATTGTCAAAATTTTAAACGCAGTAAGGAGCAGTGGCAATAAAAATATGGACCTCACTTTCTGAAACTATTGACATAAATTTTCGTTGCGAGCACAGGCGCCGCCTGCATAAGAACAGCGAACATTAGAATTTAAAATTTGAGAACAGCTACAAGCCGCATGTAACTTGCATTTATTGACACGTTTAGTCCGCCCCCGGTAGCTGAGTGGTCAGCGCGACAGACTGTTAATCCTAAGGGCCCGGGTTCGATTCCCGGCTGTGTCGGAGATTTTCTCCGCTCAGGGACTAGTGTTGTCCTAATCATCATCATTTTATCCCCATCGACACGCAAGTCGCCGAAGTGGCGTCAAATTGAAAGACTTGCACTAGGCGAGCGGTCTACCCGACGGGAGGCCCTCGTCACACGACATTATTATTATTGACACGTTTCACTCCACAGACGCTAGCATCTTAAGAAAGTGTGCAGCCAAGATATATTTAACGTGGGGCCGTTGAGTAGTTAATTTATGAAGACTCTGCTGTCTGTATAGTGAAAAATGTCAATAAAGGAAAGTTACGTAAGATTTGTAGCTGTTCTACAATTGTAACAAATTCTGTACTTTCCTTGAATTGGGTTTCAGGAGGCATGATGAAGGTGTGGGTTAACCCAAGAATTTTCACAGGTTTAATGAAATACATCTGTTAAGAAAATATATTTATATATCTATCTGTCGCTGTTTTTATTATTTCAAATTAAGTGGTTTTGGGCCGAGTCGCCAATCTTCATATTAGTTATCGAAGTTAAAGAGCATTCACCCGAAACGGAACAGTCGGTTCCTTTGTCACGTAACGTGTAAATGACGTCAAACAGAAAATTTTTTTCCATGCAGCTGATAGTCCTGTTAAGACTGATACTCTGTAGCTACAAAAAATGATCTGGGGATTGGTGACACTACCCGAAACCTGTCAGTCTGAAACAATAAAAAACAGTTCTTGACAGATGGGAAATAGTCGATTTTCTACATATTAATGTGACCGACGTCTATGTTCGACATCAACAATTACTTACAGGCTGCAGATGGCTGCAAAAGCAAGAGAGGGGTATATACAGCGTATCGGGGGCAAGCGGGGACATTGCAGTAGTTGCCATTATGCAGAAAAGAAGCAATTTATGATCATTGGATCTTGGGCCACGGGTGGAAGCGTTTCCGAATCGGCTAAGTATGTAAACTGTTCTCGTGACTGCTTGGTTGAAGTATACAGTGCACGACAAAAGGGCACTATCCAAAACTGGCACCGAGGTAAGTGTGGAACACCTCAGCCATTGAATGACATATGCGAGCAATGGCTACAGAGATTTGTACGGGCGAATAGACGTGCAACTAACCGCCCGTATGATACAAATGGCTGTCAATAGTTTCTCCTCAACGACCATTCAGCGAACGTTGCTGCGTGTGTGTCTCCGCAGCGGCTGTCTTTTTCATGATGATGATGATAATGATGTTTGGTTTGTGGGGCGCTCAACTGAGCGGTTATCAGCGCCCGTACATAGTCCCAAACTTTGCTCAAGCCAAACTCGCCACTTTCATGAATGATGATGAAATGATCAGGACAACACAGAGTCATCTCGAGGCAGGTGAAAATCCCTGACCCCGCCGGGAATCTAACCCGGGACCCCGTGCTCGGGAAGCGAGAATGCGACAAGCTGTGGACTGTCTTTTTCATGCACCCATCCTGATGCTTCCTTACTGACTACTGCCATTGACGAAGAATGCTAGAATTTGCACGGGAATACCGCAGCTGAACGTCCAGTGAAGCGCGACATGTGAACTTTTCAGATGAATCACCTCTTATAGTCCATTGGAGAGATGGCCGTGGGCGAGTACGGCGTGAAACGTTTGAAAGCAATGGCTCGAGGCCGGTGGAGGGAGCTTTATGGTATGGGGAGTGTTTACATGGCATTCCAAGGTAAGCATCACAAGTATGCATCTATCCTTGGAGACCATGACCACCTCCATACCCTTAGTTTATTTTTCCTGTGCATGATGGCATCTACCAGTAGGACAATGCAATGTGTCACACAACTCGAGTGTACGTGCTTGATTCAAAGAGCACCACGAAGTTTACCGTACTACACTGGGCACCAAAACTCGCCAATCTAAAACCAATCGGAAATCTGGACCACCTCGATTGGGCTATTTGTGCCACGGATCCTCAACCGAGAAACCTGGATCAGCTGACCACGGTACTGGAGTCGACATGGCTCCACATCTGTGTCTCTTCCAGGACTTCATTGACTCTCTGTATTACCATCTTTTCAGAGATGGTTGCGAGACTCGGCTGTTCGCTACAGGATGTCAAATCAAACACATTTCAGCCGTATAATTTCCAAGCCCATTTTATTTAGCTACCTATTTCGGCGATTTCCTACGCGATTTTCAGGCTCCTGACAGACGTGTAGCCGCGCCGGATTAGCCGAGCGGTCTGAGGCGTGGCAGTCATGGACTGTGCGGCTGGTCCCGGCGGAGGTTCGAGTCCTCCCTCGGGCATGAGTGTGTGTGTTTGTCCTTAGGTTAATTTAGGTTAAGTAGTGTGTAAGCTTAGGAACTGATGACCTTAGCAGTTAAGTCCCATAAGATTTCACACGCATTTGACATTTGAACAGACGTGTAAGAAGATTCCACCTCGGTTCAGGCCAAAACAGGGGCGAACAGTACCGGTATTAGTAGATTTCTGCTTGCTATAGCGATAACTTCGACGATCATTTGGCGGCAGATGATGGTTGAAGTGATCGCTATAGCAAGCCGAAATCTACGAATAGCAATATTGGTTGCACCTGAACCGATGTGGAATCTTCCTACACGTCTGTAAGGGCCTGAAGATGGCTTAGTAAATCGCCGAAACAGGTAGCCAAATAAAATGTGTTTGGAAACTAAACGGCTGAAAAGTGTTTTTTAATTTACATTCTCATTGACTCTCGTCCTGAACGTCCAGCAGCGGTCCACTCTGCAGAAGGTGGTTATTCAGGCTTTTGGCAGGTGGTCTCATTAACATGATTGGACAAATGGTTCAAATGGCTCTGAGCACTATGGGACTTAACGTCTGAGGTCATAAGTCCCCTATAACTTAGAACTACTTAGACCTAACTAACCTGAGGACATCACGCACATCCATGCCCGAGGCAGGATTCGAACCTGCGACCGTAGCGGTCACGCGGTTCCAGAATGTACCGCCTAGAACCGCTCGGCCACTCCGGGCGGCCTGACTGGACAGTGCCTAAGACCAGAGAACGAATACCAACATGCGGATCGAACAAACAAGTACAAGGAGCAGTGTTCATGAGTAAAGAGTAACTAGAAGAACTGCAGAGTTGGGCCAGAAACCAGAGAGAGGGAGACGGCGGAGGGACAGGGAGTGAGCGACGGGGAGAAGGACGAATGGGGAAGGGAAAGAAGAATGAGAGATGAGGAGAGGGAAAGAGAAGAAGAAAGAGAGAGAGATAGAAGGTGGTGTTGATGTGTGAGAACGAGTGTCCGATGACGCGTAGGAACACTTGGCTGGCGCTTCGTCGTGGCTGGGCGATGGCCCTCAGAGCAAATGTAGGCCGGCAAAGGCTCGGCGCCGCCACGGAGACGTTCCGCTGTGGGAACTAGGAGCTACCGGCCGAACAATGGGATGCTAACGACTGCGGCCATTGTGGGCGCGCGAGTAGACTACTTTGGCGGCGATAGCGGGGCGTAATTTAATGCAGGAAGCGCTCCGACGTCCCCGGCCAGCTACGGTCTTGTCTGGCCTGGAAGCTCCGTTCCCCCCTGCACCCTGCCCCACCCTGCCTATATCCCGCGGCACACTTGGCACGGGCCGACACCCGGGGCGCGGCCTTCTTTCTCCTACGCGCAGTCGCACCAAATTGTTAGTCCTCCCTCCGGAAAGCGGGGAGGGTGGGGGCGAGTTCTTCAAAGCACAAGTTTCCTTTGTGTGCCCGACCCCTCCACATTCTCTTAGTCGCCAATCTGGCGTTCTAAAGGCAGTCCGAGCGCACTTTTTAAAGCCGCTGAGCTCGTTACGGTCGCCCTCCCGATTGCTGCCGCTGGAGCTGCTGAGGCGGGAGGGTAGGGGGTGAGCCGTTCCACTGGATTTGCATCGCCTACACTTGAATTACCGCTGACCTCACCAGCCGCCGACAGCGAAATCTGCTAAGGGCGGCAAAAATTTTGGCCGTCGGGTGTGTGAAGTCGTGGGCGAGGCCGATGTGTGGTTAAAGGGATAAGACGGGATCAAATCAGCGAATTTTTCGTTCTCTTTTATGTGTTTCCCTGAATGTGAGCTACAGGGAGTCAAGAGAAAGCGTCCCTGATCTCAAAATTAAATACCTCGAGAGTTAAATTCGATAGTCGTATACAACAAAAGGTATATTTATAATGAAAGCTGTAAGAATTTTATACATAAGTTATATAGATGTTTCGCAATAGTTCGAAAAGCTGCTAACAGGTTTTAATCGCCCCCTCCTTCCCTCTTCTATTGTCCACATTAAACAATGCCCAGTCTAAGTAATTAATAAGCAAAGTCTTTTATGAAGATCTGAGAGGAGCGAAGATTACAATAAACTTTCAAGTTTCATATTGAGATGGCCCCAGTTCTTCTTGTCTAGGAATCTGATTCTTGAAGCTGAAAATCTATCAGGTCCCCACGTTTGATTTGGACTACATAAACTGGAAGATTGTTGTTGCTGATTTTTGTTTTACGTAAATATATTTTCCACTGATTTTCTCACATTTTAATGTATCATACAGTATTTTTATTTTTCACATTAACGAAGCCGAAATTAAATTGTTCGCAATTATTATACAAAAATAATTACGATAGCATCAGAGGCAAGCTTACGACTCTCTCACTCTGCGGAAATATCAATATTCCAAAAGGTTTACAATTTTTTTTAACAAATGAATTCCTAATAGTTTTCGTTACGTTATTAACTTCGATTATTATTTCATAAATGAATCCTAAAATAAACAAAGTAATCAGTACAGGATTGCGCAATTAATAATGGAAATCAGAAGTGTGCAAATAAATCGCAGTTTCAGATGTTCCCACTGAAAAATAGTTTTAACTGTACATCCAGAACCAGTACTTATCGATTATAACATCGAAATTAAAATATTTTATAAAGTAATCCCTTTTCATAAATTTTAGCTTAAAATACGACGTACTGTGTGTAAAATTACACGAAAGTTTTGACAAATGAACTGAGGTAATTATAAACTGTCCAAAATTCTAAAAATAGCACTGGTATCGACAGCGACTGTTAAGGAAAAGTAATGCAAGAGGAAGATGTCCCGTTAGAAGGTGACATTGTAATCGCAATACATAGTGCCTATAAATAATGTGCCGCAGTACAGAGCGATCAGTTGCAGTTAGCGTACCGAAGGAAAGGATTAAGGGGGGTAGGACGCCAAACGGGCCGACTTGGAGCAGGAGAGGCATCACAGAACATTTTAATTTCCAATGTCTATACTTTTACAAATAAATTCATAAAACTTTGTCAGCATCACCAGGAAGGATTCAGGATTCACACTCATTGCAGTGGAAGTTGGAAAACATAACAAAATAAATTTTTATACGTGTGATATTTCATCATTTTGTTTCACTTATTAATGGCTGCATTTGTTGCTATAGGTACACTTTTCTTCATAAGTTAGAGAGATTCTTCGATGAATTTTGGACATCATACATACCATACTCACATACCATACTTCAAACACGATTTAATGTTCTAAAGGGACCGGATGACAAAACCATTCGCAAAGTCTTTGCCAAATTCCAACGGACGCCAGCTGGCTGGTGATCTAACTGGGAATATTGTCCTCAGGCAAACTGTAGTCACTCCTGCAAATGCCACCAAGGTTTCAGAAACTATGCAACCAAATCCAAGGAAATCCGTCCGAAGAATTGCAGCAGAGATTGGTTTGAAGCGTTTCAGCATGGAGAAAACGTTGAGACAGAACCAATATGTGTTTCCATTCAAAATTCAAAGACACCAGTCCATGCCTGTTCGAGCTGTGCGACAGAAGGTTGATTCTGCCAATCAGTTTCTCTCAGTGATTCACAATAAAGAACTTCATGTTATGTTACTCTCGCTCACAGATGAAACACTCTTTCAAGTGACTGGAGTCGTGAATGAATGAAACTAGCTTTTCTGGGTTGATCTTTGTACAGATGCTAACGGGACCTCATCTGTTCAGTATAGAATGTCGAATCAAAACACCTTTCAGCCGCCTAAATTTCCAGTGGTTATTTTAATTGCGCAAATAAAATAACAAGCCTAGTTGGGGGGAAACAAGAGGTCAAAAGTTATTGCTCATTTCTCGCAAAGGTACTATTTGGATTCCGGTACGCACCAGAGGTGATACTGTCACTTCTTTCATGCGATAAATGACCACTAGTGAACGTTACGTTGCTATTTTGGAACAATTTTCCGCCACACGGTGTACTGATTTATATTATTTTTCTTTCTTTTCTTTTCTTATATATATGATATATGTAAACTAAATGAGCTATAAACCAAAGACTCCACCAAAAGTGAATTAACGAGTTGTTTTGTGGCAAGGATAATGTTTTGATACATCGTCAAACATCTGTATGAAACAAAGTAAGAAATACGTTCTTCGGTTTATTAATTCATGAACCTTCACTCTTTTGTTTCGGGAAGTGGTAGCGTACGGATATATGCTAGGATCCGTCGTACCAGAATTGTTTAAAATGTGTTCGTTAACCGTTCGTTGAAAGTGTTATTAAAAGTTATTAGAAAAGGAATTTTTATTCGCACGGTTATAAGTTCAACTCCCATCTGTCCATCATTTCACTCGCAGCCGGAGATCCTGCATCAAGAGATTCGGTGCTGAAAAGAATATTTGAACGCCGTATCTGGAGAAATGTTTATACATCGACATTGTCTCGCTCGAGACTAAACAAAATGGAAGTAATGTGAAGCTAATGACCCTGACTTGATAGGCACCTATTGAACTTGGTTCATTTAGACTAAAAATATTGTGCTTCACGTGTTTAAGAACTTATAGACAGATCGACAGTTTCAATGGTTGCGGTGAGTATTTGGTACCGCACGCTTCTGAGAGCAGCAGTACGTAACGCAAATTATTTTTATGGACCTTGAATGTAATTATATTCAAGATCTGTTGATATTGATATCAGTTAAAGTTCAACAAAGACTGGGCACAGATTCATAAATTGAAGAATTTATCAATTACTGTACTGGTTAACCACTTACGTTATTTGATTTTCAAACAGCTGAGCAAAACTGAACGTACTTAGACTTTTCCCTCTTTACTTATTCTGATCAACGCTAAACTGACACACAACATTTTTGGCGCTACGCAATCTGCCTTTCAATAATCCGTACAAAAGAATGGCCCTGACTAACAATAACCTATACCTTTCATGAATCATTTACCTCACAAAAATCTTCGTTACTCGAACTACGGCATTACAGTGAGCGCCAATACTGTCAGCTAAATAAAAGATTCTAACTACTGAAGGCATTAACTACTGATAGGCATAGGTAGCAAATGAAAGATTTTGATAGAGAACAAACACTGTATCTACCTTAATAATATTCTAAAGTCATGTTCATGACATCCAGTCTTACAAATTTACTGTCTCTGATGGACACACGTCCAGATCATCCGCTCTCAAAACTCGCCATCTCTCTCCCCACATCCACCACTGCTGGCGGCTCACCTCCAACTGCGCAACGCTACGCACTGTTCACAACCAACTGCCCAACACTACATTAGTGAATATTCCAACAATGGCAAACAGCCACAGACTGCACACAGCGCAGCCATTGATTTTCATACAGAGCGCTACGAGGCGTTACCAACATAAAAACCTAAACAGCCTACTTATAAAATTATCTTCAAAACTTTCTCAACTATTCTTTCCAATCAGTTTTTCCAATTATTCAAGCAATTATCAATCCATTCCATTTCCACATCCCTATTCAACGGCTAACGTTGGGGGATCGACCAGGTACTGAGTACTTCATGCAAGATTCGTCCAGACCACATTGCACCGAACACGTGTTTCGCTTTCTTAATGATTACGTTGGTAGTATAGTAATTGCTTTGGATTACAGTAAGTTTAATGGTGCAGGGATGGATTTGCCTCCACATTCACCCTATCTGACTTCTACTTTTTAGGAGGTGCATTGAAAGACGCTGTCTACCGTAGCATCTCACAACGCTAAAAGCACCTCAATTCATTTCGGTTCAAACGCTACAGGACGATATGTCATGTTTCAATGTTCGCTTGTGCCACCTCTACACTGCGAGTGGTAGACATTACGAAGAGACTGTGATGTGATTGTAAAAGCTGCCTGCAGAAGGCGAGTTTAATTATGCAGCTGGCACTGCACGAGTTGCACAGCGTACAGCGCATTTTGTTGTCTGTTTTTCGAGCTATTTCGAACTTCGGTATAAAATTCATACAGCGTTCACGGTAAACATCACTTTTATTGCGCTCGTCTATCTGCGTTTTCGAGATATTTGAATCTGAAATAAGGGACCCCTTCGCGGTATGACTTGATGACAATGAAGATTTCTTTTATTGCGCTCGTCTATTTAAGTTTCCGAAAAAATTAATTCTGAAATGAGGGATCCCTTCGCGGTATGACATAATGCAGGAAGTTGGGGAGAGTGCTGTACCTTGGAACATCTCTCACATTTTCATCTCTAGTCAGCTCTGTAACAGAAGATTAACAGATTTTATCGTTCCATTTTAAATGACAGCATTCACTTTTTTGTGCAGGAATCATTCTGTGAAATCACAAAAAATTACTGCAGGAAGGTAAAGCTCTTCCAAATGTATAAAATGTCCCAAGGTATCTAGGAACATACATTCTATGGAAGTTTAGTAGTGATATAATCGAGAAAATTGGAGCTGATAGCCACGATGTGAGTGAGCGGAAGGTGCCAGGCTACAGAAAAATTTGTGAAGGTCAGTCCTGCTTGTTGATGTGGGACAGCAGCTGAATTTATAAGTACTGGTAATGGAATATTACAGACGTGTTTTCAAAGTATTTATTATTCAGACGACTAGTTGCAACGCCACATTTGTGTCGTCCTCAGATTCTGTTCCTCAAGAAATAATTTACATAGATACAACGCCTGTGTCTGATAACTTAACTGATGTGAAAAATAAAATATCACAACTGCTTTTGCGTCATAAAACGAACAAAACAATCAAGGAAGCCTGTGAGTGCACACATCGATACATGTATCTATGTATATAACTCATTTTTGTTAACATAGAAACTTGAATTATAAAATTGCTGACACTAAATGAGCATAAAAACACACAGCAGAAAAAAACGTATCACTGTAATCACAGTGTGGTTATTAGCATATGCTAATTATTAGCAAAATTACGATATTTAGTGCCTACCTGGGTGAAACAAGAGGTCAAAAGTTATTACCTTGCAAAAAGTTCAATTATGACAAGGCAGTTGAAAATCTTATTTAATTACACATGTTTGGACTACGATGTAGCGTTTGCAAATGCAAGAATAAAAATACGCCACTGATCGCGCATCGCACAATGTGTCAAAAATAAACGTGAAATTTTTTAGGTTGCTAGTGAAGTTAGATCAACCCACAAAGTAAAATTCCCAGGTAGTCGTTCTTTAGAAGTGCTTGGATGTCGCCTTCCTTTCTCTCTCACACCTGCCGTCTTCCGAAATGTTTCAAATCGACTTCCAAATTCGTACGTTGGGAGCGAGAAATAATTCGCCACATGCCTTAGAGCGGAAATTTAATCTGCTGTTTGCAGCTCAGGAACTAGGTAAACATAAGTCGGTGCAAGAGTGTTTGATTTGACCAACACGGCTTATTCTAGTGACGACGTAAGAATTCTTAGTAAAAGTCCCAATCACAGTATCCCAACATAAAGCAATGACAAAGTCGTGGAAAAAGTAGTCACAGAAGTTAAGAATTGATATCAAAATTTGTACAAGTTAGTATGACAGTAAAAACCTCTAGTTCCTCGTAGTAGTCAGGACATAGAACACATTTTTCAAATAAATTACTTGCTAATGTAAATACCCTTACTTTTCAATTCCATCAAACTAATCAGTTCGTCACTAAGGCAGATAAGATAATCTTTAGGGGTAATTAATGATAATGATTACATTTCAAAGACTATGCAGTTCTTTGAAGACAATGGAATTGTGGAAATAAAAAAGAAACATTCCCTAGCTACTTTTGCCAATGACTTAGGAGTGTTCTTAATAACTCCAATATTTTATTAGATTCAGAGTGAAACAAAAGAAATCGTTTGTTGATGACGAATCGGAAGATGCCTGTATTACGTTCCCAGATTAAGCTGCATAAAGAAAATCAGTCTATCCGTCCAGTCATTAGTGCATGTCAGAGTCCAAATTACTGTGTGAACATTTTCTGTCAATCCAAAATAAAAGAACAGCTTATCTTTCGAAAATCTTACAGCACAAAAAGCAGTTATAAAAATGGTACAAATTGTAAGGGAAATGTTATATTACCATGAGATGAAATTTTTGTTTTACTTGACATCAAAAACTTGTAGTACCTATTGAAATAACGTTAAGAATAGTTCTCAAAATTATTTTTGGAAAAGCAGAAAGCATCTATGCAATTGTACTAACTAAACTCTCTAAACTTCCTTATCCTTCCTTCGCTTGACTTTCAGCTGGAAAATATTCTCTCAAAGAGAAGGACTGACAATGAGATCTAGCGTTTGGGGCATGTTGCCATATATTTTTGTGAATAGTGTGGAAAATAATTTTTTTAATATCCACAAAGAGTCGTGTCAAAAATATGTTTGTATTGTAGGTACGTTGATGATATTTTCTTCATCTGTTCAGGCAGCCACGATGACGTCCATGAACTAGCTCACTTTCTAAACTGTCTAGATGTTAATATGAAGTTCACCACTGAATTTCAGAAGGTGGGATCTCTCAACTTGCTAGATCTCCAGATCACTACAGTAGGTTCAAAAATAAGATGTGACATCTCCTGGTAACCAACAGCTACAAGCTTGATCGTTCTGTATTATGTAAATTTGAGGTTTGTGGGAGAGAAAGGCAAGGAAACGAACTGTTGACGTCGGCTGCATCGGGACTCTATGCGGAATCTGCGGCGACGATTGAAAATGTGTGCCAGACTGGGAACAGAACGCGGGCTCTCCCACTTACCAGGCAGCAGCGATAGCCACTGCGCAAACTAGACACAGTGCCTAGGGCACTCGCGCAGACAGTCTCGCTGCGCCCCTCGGCCTCCCCGCATTCCCAGCCAGTGCCACCTGTCTGCAGTCCTACATGCTCGCTCCTTTGCAATTCCGCAAGAGGTTGAAAGTAATTGTGTATCCGAAGGTGGTGGCTTCATTTCCCCTCGAGGTGAATGCGTAATATCTGTTCTTTCCTACATGTCATCAGTCAATAATAATAGCAATGCGGCAGAGGTAACTGAAAGTAACAGATTTCTTACAGAAAGTCACTGGAAAACAATTCTCCACCCACATGCCATCCAAGATGTTTCATAATGTTCTTCTGTGATCTGAAGCTCTAAAGGAACTTTATCTATTCTAATACTCCGAAAGCAGTTGGCAAAGGTCGGCGACAGAACGCGGAAATAATATTCGTCATTCACCTAATTTCTCACTCGCTCAGATAATATGTCTCTAATAATTTTAACGCGTAAATATTGCAGTAACTCAGCTACCTGAATAACGCTGCTGCTCATTCGTGCTAGCTTCCCTTCAGGGATAAATCATTTGTATAATAACAACATGAGCAACCTGAAAAACATTAACGCGAAGAACGACAAAATCTTTATTATATTCAACCTTGTCTCAAAGTAAAATTGACCAATGACCCCGTAAAACAGATAATATCGGATTCGGCATTTTACTAAATGATTTCCAGAACTCAGTCGCCTACTGTTCAGTAACATGTCCCCATGGCTACTGCCATCCGACAACCTTCCTTTATCCGTGTCCCACTGAAGCACTCTACTGAAGCGAAATATTTTTTTTCCAATAACTAATAAGTTACCTTTTATCATGACTAACACTAACAATTCGTTTATCTCCAATCCTATTACAGAGATGACTGAGACTGAATCCGGTACAGCTGAGAGCACACGATGGGACACTACGACTCAACGTCACCCTACGTTCCGGCAAACAGCTCAGCACACAATTTCGACGGCATCACGTACATCACCAGCCTTCTCCGCGGTCATCCGAAGAAGTCAGTCACCGGGGCCATGGAGCCTACGTATGACTTCCGTGACGCTTCCTAACACCGGCTACTCAGGAACGTTCAGTTCACATATTAAATGCTGCTCGTCGAGATGTCCTAAAGCGAAATTTTCTCGTGAAGCCGTCTTAAACAGCTGGCCTGAAACGCAAAATTTCAGCAGTATGTAAGTTCTGTGAAAGTTTTATCAGTTTGAATTGAAAGTACAATTAACAATACCGTTCATTTACAATGTCCTTCCTGGCATTATTACTACTGCCTTCACGCAACATGACTCAGTAGCTATCATATGAAATTACTAACGAGGATCTGGATGTGTGGAAGGTACCAGGAAACAAGAAACATTAAATGAAAACATTCACAAACCATTATTTCAATTTTCACACCATTGGTTGAACTTTTTATTCAGAAAACTTCACAAGTAATACAAAATATCGTTAAATTTTAATCATTAACACAAGCTGAATCACCTTGAGCAAGCTGTCTAGAAAATTTGAAATCGATAAGCGCAACAAAAAACATGTTAATCTAAATTCCTGTAGAATGTAAAATGTAATAACTACAGAAGACTTTCATCATAGCGGTTCGCATTCAAATTCAGCCTTCGCCTTTCCTCATTGGCACAAGTTTTCAGATGACTAGAAACAGTTCCATAGTAGAACTGCAACAGGGAATATTTTGTTTTAAGTTTTTTATGAAACCGAGTATGATTTTTTAAAAACCATCAGTCATGTGGTAATACATTCTCTTGCAAGTTGTTATAAGGAATTACAATTTTACCTAAAAAGTTTATTGCTAAGTCACTAGCCTTTATGCTACCTGTTGCGTTAGTTATTGTGGTAATGAAAGATTTCTAAAACAGTTCTGTACGCCGAACTATGTGCGTTAGCTGATCAGTTAAGGTTTTACTAGTCTTGTTATAATCACATTTATCATTTCTGCTGCAGAACTAGAATTGTTTTGGATGTAATATTTTACGCAATTAGTTCAAGGACTTGTGATTAGTCACATGCTGCTTAGAGGAGGTGCATTAAAACGAAATCACTTTTGTGCTTGCCTAATAATTTTATTTTCATCTGATTAATTTAATGTCAGGATAGTTTCTTCTTCATGTTCACTTGCATTAGAAGGTTGAATCATGTGACTATTTTACTACTTAAACATTTTGGAATTTACTTAAGGTATTTATCGCTTTCGAGGATGTATTCTGCAGTTGCGTATGAAATATTATGCACAGAAACATGTATAATGTCCATCAATCCCATGTCACAAAAGTGGAAGAATTGTCTGCTCTACAAGATTTACTCTCTACCACCCATTCCAAGAAACATTAATCAGTCGGTGATTGCTGAGTACAAGACAATCATAGATTGTTCTGCTAGTAAGGATTTTCCTTTGTATGTTTCTGTTCCACTTCGGGAACGGCATTATTACGTATATCTCTTCATTAATTGAAATACTGATAGTTGCGAAGGCAATAATTATTACCCTGAAAACATCGACTGCCAACCCTGGTACTGACGGTCCTGTAATTTCTTGCCGTAGGTGTTGATTATTTTCAGCAGTAGGCTATCTCTTGCTTAAAGTACGTTTCTTTTCTCGACACGAGAATATTTTATGCTCGGTACCAACGAATGCACCATGTGATCAGAAGTATCCGAACACCTGACTGAAAATGATTCACAAGTTCGTGGTGAACTCCATCGGTAATGCTGGAATTCAATATGGTGTTGGCCCACCCTTAGCCCTGAAGCCAGCTTCAACTCTCGCAGGCATGCGTTCATCCAGGTGCTGGAAGAATTCTTGGGGAACGGCAGCCCATTCTTCACGGAGTGCTGCTCTGAGGAGAGGTATCGATGTCGGTTGGTGAGGTCTCGCACGAAGTCGCCGTTCCAAAACATCCCAAAAGTGTTGTATCGGATTCAGGACAGGACTATGTGCAGACCACTCCAACAGGGACGTTATTGTCGTGTAACCACTCCGCCACAGGCCGTGCATTATGAACAGGCGCTCGATTGTGTTGACAGATGGAATCGTCATCCCCGAATTACTCTTCAACAATGGGAATCAAGAAAATGGAGGCCCGTGCTGTGATACTGCTACGCGGAACAACAAAGGGTGAAAGCCCGCTCCATGAAAAACACGACCACACCATAATGCCACCTCCTCCGAATATAACTATTGGCACTACCCACGCTGGCAGGTGACGTTTACTGGGCATTCGTTATACCCGCACCCTGTCACTGGATCTCCACATTATGTACCATGATCCGCCACTCCACACATCGTTTTTCCACTCTTCAGTCCTCCAATGTTTACGCTCGTTACAACAAGCGTGGCGTCGTTTGGCATTTACCGGCGTGATGCGTGGTTAAGGACAGCTGCTCGACTATGAAATCCAAGTTTTCTCACCTTCCGCCTAACTGTCATAGTACCTGCAGTGGATCCTGATGCAGTTTGGAATTCCTGTGTGGTAATCTGGATAGATGTGTGCCTATTACATATTACGTTCCTCTTCAACTGTTAGCGGTCTCTGTCAGTCAACAACGAGGTCGCCTGTACACTTTGGCGTTGCACGTGTCCCTTTACGTTTCCATTTCACCATCGCATCGGAAACAGTGGATCTAAGGATGTTTAGGTGTGTGGAAATCTCGCGTGCAGATGTATGAGACAAGTGACACCCAATCACCTGACCACGTTCGAAGTCCGTGAGTTCCGCGGAGCAACCCATTCTACTCTCTCACGGTGTCTAATAATTACTGAGGTCGTTTATATGGAGCACCAGGCTGTAGGTGGCAGCACAATGCATCTAATATGAAAAACGTATGTTTTTGGGGTGTCCCGATACTTTTGATCACATAGTGCAGCGACAGCTAGTTATATTACGAGAATATTGCCACAAAACGGAGCCAATGCCATTAGCACCGTAGAGTAATAATTCGTCAGCAAATGCTCAGGACAAAAGGGCTGTACTTTACCGACACCCGTAGGTGATGAGACTTATCAGATAGGCAGACTGGTCTTGTTAAACTGAAGTGACTGCGTCTACCTGTAAGGTTCGTCCTATTTAAGGACTGACTGACAGGGAAGGTACAAAGCCGAGCGACAAACGAGTAGGTGCACTTGAGCGACGGCTTACAGGCATTCCCGTATAAACAAGGGAGTTTATTTTTTACTGTAGACTTCTTGAAAACTCAGGAATTCCGATAAACACTCTCCGAGGACCGAGCAGCCACATATGCTCGATGTCAAAATAGTTCTTCGTAAGCTTTGAAGCGTCTTCGACATTGGGGCAACATTATTAGAGTTCTTTTTTTCGCAATACTTACTAGTGGTCGTTCTTTCAAACCAGCCTCCGCTGTATCTCATTCAGCTGCGTACTGGATTCTAGGTCATTCTGTGACGTGCCAGGACTTTCTTACTGCAATGTTTGGATCTCTAAGATTCCATGCATATTTTGTCTGCCCTCAGCTTTCATATATTACGTATACTCTGTGCCTGCGAGCTAATCACTGCAGGCAAACAGACGTCGACTGCACAGACAATAACATCACGTTGGCCGTCGGGGAAGGCCTCTATAGAGGTATCAGGCCGGCTGTCAACCAAAGGAGAAGGAAGGAGGTTAGCTATGCAGAGCGCTGTCTCAGACGCGCGAGACACAGTAGATGAAGATGGACACCTGTCACCCAGCAGCATAGCAACACCGAAGGATACTGACGCATCGCCGACCTCACATCTGATGTACAGTCCATCAAGCGGTGAGATGAAGTGCTATTCCTCCATCTCCCACCCCTCCCTTCCCCCTTACTAGTCCAGTTACTGAGTGCTGTCTTTGGCGAGGCAAACCAGCCCTGAGATTATCACTATAGCTGTATCACTATAGCTGCCCTGAGATTATCACTATAGCTGTATCACTATAGCTGACATATTTGTCTAGAGAGATTCAGCAATTAAGAATGTGCAGCTGACACTGAAGAATAAATGATAGTAGTCTCGTTGATTAGTGGAAGATATAATAATGACTAAAAATGTTTTGTAAGTAGGCTGTTTATGTTTTCTTACTGGCAACGTTACGTAGCGCTCTGTATGAAAATCACTGGCTGTGCTGAGTGCAGTCTGTGGCCAGTTTGCATTGTTGTCAGCCATTGTAGTGTTGGGCAGCTGGACGTGAACAGCGCGTAGCGTTGCGCAGTTGGACGTGAGCCGCCAGCAGTGGTGGATGTGAGGAGAGAGATGGCGGAGTTTTGAAATTTGTAAAAATGGAAGTCACGAGCTGCTGTATATACTATGACTTTTGATGACTATTAAGGTTGTCGAGGGCCACTTCGAGGGCCAGCTGCGGCTGGCGCGGCCGCTGGACTTCGAGCGGCGCTCCGCCTACATCGTGCGCATGCGCGCAACGGACCGCGCAGACGACCCCGCCAAGAGGATGAGCGCCACCGTCAGAGTCGCCGTCGCAGTCATCGACGTGCAGGATCAGCCGCCCGCCTTCCTGGGCGCGCCCTACTCCGCCGCCGTGCCCGAGAACTCTCCTCCGGGCACAACAGTACTTCGTATTCGAGCCCGAGATGGAGACATTGCTGCACCAAGGCGTATACTGTTGGAGTTACAAGGTGACCAACTCAGACATTTCCGTCTGGAGCCAGTGGGTGGGCTACAGTCAGGAGAAGCTGATCTTGTTACTTCAGACATTCCCCTTGACAGAGAACATCCAGATATGTTGCAGAGTGGAGGCATATATACTTTCCTTGTAAAGGGAACTGAACTTATAAATGGTGAACTGCCAGGTGACTTCAGGGGCTCTTACAAGAACTGGTTATTGACACTGACAATCGCGGAACGCGAAAACAGGAGCACAACAATTACAGGTCACATCCGTCACAATTCTGTGACGACAGAAACAATAACTGGACACGACAAGCCTATTCTTACAACGTAAATCGTGACCAAAACAGACACCACCCGTATGACAACCACTGGCAGAGTAATAGTTACAGAGAAAGATCGCATTTCCGTAGTAATGAATATGACAGAGACAATCATAGAAATAGACAATTTGGCAACCAGAACTATTATTATCATGGGAGACAGAATAACTTCAGACGCAACAGTTCAGCGAGCAGTTACAATTCAGGAAGAAATTCCCCAACACATGACCGGCAAGAAAGAAACTATAGAATCTACCGACATTACGACAGACGATATAATCGTAACGACAGACCTGAATTGCATCAGAACCGGCGACATATAATCAGGGCAGGGCCCTCTCGTCACGGTGAATTTGTAGAACTTAGGTCTCCTAATCCCAATAACGACGCGCGCCAACAATGAAACAGACAATGACTCACACCGCAGGCAGCCACTTGCGCCCACTGGCTCAGGGAAAAATATTATTGACGCTAACCTTGAGCAAAATTCCTGTATTCTTTACGTACGAATACCGCATGATAATTGCATTCAAGTTGAAACTCTGTGTACTAGGAAGAGTAAAGGCTTACACCACATTTCACATGTAAAATCGTTTATTGAAAGATAATCTGCTTTTTAACTTTGTCTTTGCCATAAAACGTTTCACTTCACATTTCTAGTATGCATTGTCAGACTTAGAAACTGTTACCATGCAACAATGTTTGAAGTTAAATATCCAGTCAAGAACCAAGAGAACTTATTTAAAAAAAAATTACGAAAGCATTGTTATTGTGAACACACGTCACAGTGTTAATGTGTGTGTGCATTCTTGCTTGTTAGTTGCACGATTACATAACGACTATAAGGCTCACATACTTAGAACATTTACCAGTACTGCTAATGAGATTTTAAGGCAACATTTTGGTTTACTTGAAAATACATTTGGGATTTAAAGTACTTTCTGTGAGATTAAAGATGACTTAGTATTTGGTTTCTTTGACAGCAACACGATTATATCACGACACTACTAATGTGTGACACAATTTACACTGTTGCTTTTGCGGAGTATCTGTTTTATATCAGCACGGTTTTTCTGAATTCTTCTGGAAAGCAAAACTTGTTTTAGTAGTAACTTTTGTGCTATAGCTACAATGAGACAGCCTCTTTCGTAGCACAACAATACGTTACAGCACAGTACTTTCTTCATCACAACAATAAGCGTAATAACTAAGATATCTATACGCAAAGCATTTCGCTTTTGTTTATAATGAGGTAAGTACATTGACTTCTGCAGAACTTAGCTTTCGGAGGACAATAACTACGACACTTCCACAGAGATTATCTTACAGCAAGACGCACATTTAGCGCTACAGGACACGTATTTGAGTGATTAATTTTGTACTTAAATCATTTATTTTTAAAGATATTTGAAGTACAATGATACAAAGGTTTTCCGTAACACATTTCATTCCATTCTTGTAATCTGTAACACCTGAGGGTATAATTACATTAATCCTCAGGGGGTACACGCTTACTTTTGTGTATCATGTGTTTGGCAAGCACAAGGAGCTGTAGCTAATATGGTATTTGCTTATACAACTTTACACATCGGTACCATATTCCTCTAACACGTAAATTACACAGCTATCTGACCATTTAACTGAGAGATAAACCTTTTTTACTACATCAGTGACACATGTTTACGCAATTACACAGTTGGATAACTTCACACTTATGAAACTGTATTTTGTCTGTACTTTGTGAGCTATTCATATTTTTTTGGAACCATTGTGATATTATGACAGCTTTGAATGATATATTTGGTATGGGATCACGATTTTTAAAGTACGTTTGAGGCAGATGACACTACTGAAATAAGCAGAGAATTTTTTTTAGGTTTTGAAATTATTGCAGAAAGCTACGACGATTTTGAGATTTGACTGAGGTGTTTTGATGTTATTTTTATGATGACGATGTGTATTATGCTGTTGAGGTATGTTTATGATCTATAAGCCGATGTTATATGAGGAATTTGATTATGCTACATACACTCCTGGAAATTGAAATAAGAACACCGTGAATTCATTGTCCCAGGAAGGGAAAACTTTATTGACACATTCCTGGGGTCAGATACATCACATGATCACACTGACAGAACCACAGGCACATAGACACAGGCAACAGAGCATGCACAATGTCGGTACTAGTACAGTGTATATCCACCTTTTGCAGCAATGCAGGCTGCTATTCTCCCATGGAGACGATCGTAGAGATGCTGGATGTAGTCCTGTGGAACGGCTTGCCATGCCATTTCCACCTGGCGCCTCAGTTGGACCAGCGTTCGTGCTGGACGTGCAGACCGCGTGAGACGACGCTTCATCCAGTCCCAAACATGCTCAATGGGGGACAGATACGGAGATCTTGCTGGCCAGGGTAGTTGACTTACACCTTCTAGAGCACGTTGGGTGGCACGGGATACATGCGGACGTGCATTGTCCTGTTGGAACAGCAAGTTCCCTTGCCGGTCTAGGAATGGTAGAACGATGGGTTCGATGACGGTTTGGATGTACCGTGCACTATTCAGTGTCCCCTCGACGATCACCAGTGGTGTACGGCCAGTGTAGGAGATCGCTCCCCACACCATGATGCCGGGTGTTGGCCCTGTGTGCCTCGGTCGTATGCAGTCCTGATTGTGGCGCTCACCTGCACGGCGCCAAACACGCATACGACCATCATTGGCACCAAGGCAGAAGCGACTCTCATCGCTGAAGACGACACGTCTCCATTCGTCCCTCCATTCACGCCTGTCGCGACACCACTGGAGGCGGGCTGCACAATGTTGGGGCGTGAGCGGAAGACGGCCTAACGGTGTGCGGGACCGTAGCCCAGCTTCATGGAGACAGTTGCGAATGGTCCTCGCCGATACCCCAGGAGCAACAGTGTCCCTAATTTGCTGGGAAGTGGCGGTGCGGTCCCCTACGGCACCGCGTAGGATCCTACGGTCTTGGCGTGCATCCGTGCGTCGCTGCGGTCTGGTCCCAGGTCGACGGGCACGTGCACCTTCCGCCGACCACTGGCGACAACATCGATGTACTGTGGAGACCTCACGCCCCACGTGTTGAGCAATTCGGCGGTACGTCCACCCGGCCTCCCGCATGCCCACTATACGCCCTCGCTCAAAGTCCGTAAACTGCACATACGGTTCACGTCCACGCTGTCGCGGCATGCTACCAGTGTTAAAGACTGCGATGGAGCTCCGTATGCCACGGCAAACTGGCTGACACTGACGGCGGCGGTGCACAAATGCTGCGCAGCTAGCGCCATTCGACGGCCAACACCGTGGTTCCTGGTGTGTCCGCTGTGCCGTGCGTGTGATCATTGCTTGTACAGCCCTCTCGCAGTGTCCGGAGTAAGTATGGTGGGTCTGACACACCGGTGTCAATGTGTTCTTTTTTCCATTTCCAGGAGTGTATTTATTAAGATGAAATATTGAAGAAGTGCCGACGAATATGTATATGTGTAGTAAGGTAAGGAATAAGGAGTAGTGGTTAGGGACTCTGATTTATGAAAAGGATGTTGGAAACCATGTATCGTACTTTAAGAATTATGAAATGTGTTAAATGCGTGAATGTATCACAATGCCGGCGAAAATTTTTTGGACACTGTTATATTCATAAGATTTTGTTTCTAAACATTTGCAACGCAAATTCTCGACCCGTGAAATTTTGTATATGAGACTGTCACTGTAGCGGAAACTGGTGTCGTAAGTATTTCCGTAAGAAAGTTAAGTGACCACCTGCACGTAATGCGTCGTGGGCACCCAGCTGCGTCAGACGCCTGGAGAAAAAGCCATTAGTGTGTGCGTTTTCAGAGGCACAGGTAGAATAAAAAGGGAGGCCCTTATCCTCGCTATTGACATCCTTTGTAGAAAGCATCCCAAATATGACACGCTCAAACTTGAAAACATATGATTACCCTGTGGAGCTCTTAATTTATGATTTACTGAAATGCCTAATGAAATGATGAGAAATATCTTATGTCTATACACCTGATTATGACTACTGACTTTATAGTTGAGAGATTTTTTTTCTACCTTATGAAATGCCATATGGCTAATGAATGATGTTTCATGCCTTCCTTTGTACATATTTTCATTTTTTTAAATATCTAGTTTCTAGCTGCACTGCAGCATTGGTTAAAATAGAATTTTATAGATGTACTAATATAAATATTTTCTGTCTACAGATCCAGTAAATACTAATTTTGTAATACATTTCCCAAAAATGGGAGAGCACAAAGACATTTCCCTTCACAGGAATTGCATACGGAATTTTCTTTTCAACTACTTGGTAATTTGTTTTGTAGAATAACTTCTTGTGATGCACCACTTTAATTACATAGACATTAAGATGTGTATATATATTTCCCTTGTCTACATTGTTGTCTTTAATGTAATATTTTTTCTGCTTGAGCTATGTCATGTTTAGATATAAGTTCTTTCATTTGCTGCTACTGTTTGCCAGGCATAGTGTTACTGAATTTGACTTTGTGTTACGCTGTTAAGCTAGTTTTACTACTGATTTATTTTTCTTGTTTGCTGCACATTGCCTTATATTAGTTGTAATATTGCAATTCCTTTGCTAATTGCTATAATGCTGCTTGCTTTGCAAATCTGCATTTTTTTTCATTGCTGTTTGTGCTAATTGTTTTGTGCTGCTGCATTGCCTCGTCCCTTAGTTTAGCATCTGAGCTCAGTAGATTTAACTTAACTTAAGAAGGGGAGACTATATAAGAAACAGACTATGGAGAATAGGTAAAGATTGCATTGCGAAGTTATATGAAAAAGATTTGGGCCAAAATGAGTATTGTACAAACAGAAATAATTATTTTGAAAGAAATATGAATAGAATACAGGAAGGAGGTATAGATAGGACTTTTTGGGAATAATGATGAATGAAGGGAGATCTCCAAGAAGCAAATAAAGTTTTGTTTGTAAAATACTGCAATAAAACAAAACCTGTCCTTTCCTTTTGTCTTATCCCTCTATGTGTTAGTGTACCATTGTGTATTTGTGTTTTTCCTGTCTTTATGTGTTTAGCTGATGTTGTTATGTTGTAGAATTTTTCTAATACTATGTTATTTACTTTGTAAATATGCTTAGACATTATTTATTCTAATTTGTTTTAATGCTCATGTGTGAAGTTGATGTTTCAGAATTTATTCCTGTAACACTGATGTATATGTTTATTTCTATTCTGTTGTAAAGCCTGTACTACAAATGTTATCTGTATTATTATGTTCTTTAATAATGTATTTTGTACCTTTGTAATTGTATTCTTATGTTATAAAATTGTAATTAACACCAGTTCATCATATTATTAACTTGTAAGTTACATTTCACTGCACACATTTCTGTTGGTCATAGTATATGGACAATATGTGAGAAGTAGGGACTGTTAGTGTTTGCACGTGTGTTAATAATTCAGCGAGGGACTGGATAACAGCATTGCTGGTTCTAAGGACAATTCCAAAAACTTTGTGAGTGCACAGGTTGTGGTTATGGGCTTGCTATATTGTCTGCAAGACTCTTCAGTGGTGATTGTGCACCTGCACGGTCGCAGCGGATGACTGCTGGCCATCTCTACAAGGACTACAGTGGGTCTGCACCTTTGATGACTCACCAATACCATTATTTCTACAACGACTACAGTGGGTCTACACCTTTGCTGACTCACAAGTACCGTAATATCTACCAGGACTACACTGGGTCTGCTCTGTGATGACCTACCTACCAATATTCTTCAAAACGTCGAATGACTCTGCTGTGGGTTTGCTCTGTTGTGGCCCATTACCTGTCAGCATGTCAAGAGTCAGAACTGTCTTCTGTTGGAAGGACAACACTACTTCTTCAATACTGCATGAACATCCGCTACTTCCATGTGCATTGTCTTTTACTGCTCAGACTTTGATAAAAGAAACGGCAGTTTTACTGTGATGAATGATCAGGACTCTCTTTATGGACTGTGAGAAAATTTAGCTTTTGACCAACATAGTATCAATAAGTGTGTGCATTTGATTTCTTTGTTATTGTAATTATGAAAAATTTTATCATATCTTTATTGGCCACTGCCCAAAACAATTTGTAAAATTTTTTGTGGGGAGCATGGGGGCTATGTAAGTAGGCTGTTTATGTTTTCTTAATGGCAACGTTACGTAGCGCTCTGTATGAAAATCACTGGCTGTGCTGAGTGCAGTCTGTGGCCAGTTTGCATTGTTGTCAGCCATTGTATTGTTGGGCAGCTGGACGTGAACAGCGCGTAGGGTTGCGCAGCTGGAGGTGAGCCGCCAGCAGTGGTGGATGTGAGGAGAGAGATGGCGGAGTTTTGAAATTTGTAATACTGGATATTATGAACTGCTATGTATATTATGATTTTTCAACACTATTAAGGTAAATACATTGTTTGTTCTCTATCAAATTCTTTCATTTGCTAACTGTGCCTATCAGTAGTTAGTGCCTTCCGTAGTTTGAATCTTTTATTTAGCTGGCAGTAGTGGCACTCACTGTATTGCAGTAGTTCGAGTAACCAAGATTTTTGTGAGGTAAGCGATTTGTGAAACGCATAGGTTAATGTTAGTCAGGGCCATTCTTTTGTAGGGATTTCTGAAAGTCAGATTGCGTTGCGCTAAAAACATTGTGTGTCAGTTTAAGCACAGTCTTCTATAATTTTTCTAAGGGGATGTTTCAGTTTTGATGTATTTATCATTTTTAAATTTAATTTTCAGGGAGACCCAAAAGTGTGTTAACATTTGAAAAAGCATTGATTCACCGAATAATGTATGCAGAGAGTATAAACTTGACACACATGCCTGAAATGACATGAGGTTTTATTGAAATCCAATTTGAGTGCAAAAACCAGCCTACAGATGCTGCTGGACGGCAATACGTCAGTATCGCATGAGAATCGTGATGGACGCGAGGTTCGGCGATGTATTACAGAATAGCATGATGCCTAGCCTGGCTGATAAACATATGGTGGAAGGTACGACTTTTATGCAGCATGATGTCCACTCTTCAACCCCACGTTTTCTGACGATCGCGTGCTGAATCGCCACTTCCGTCATGCTTGCCCTCCCAGGCCAGTGTGTGATTATTGGTCATGGGGTTACCTGAAGTCCGAGGTCTACCGTGATTGTCCGACCTCATTAAGGGATGCAAAAAGACAGCATCTGACGGGACTTTCTCACCATACCTATTAATATGGTGTGCAGTGCCGTTAACAACATTAGCCCTGAACTACAGGTATTGATGAATGACGGTCGACTTGCTGAGCATTTATTATAAAGAACATCGTCTTTGTTACAAACCATTTGTTATACTAATTACTGCTGTTGTATCATTTGAAGCGCCAACTGTTGGTCATTTTGTGCACTTTTTTCGCTTTCAGTGAACCCTATGTCATTTCAAGCATATGTGCCAATTTTTACCTCCCTACCTACATTATTCCTTGAATTAAAAAAATTTGCAAACCTTAATGGCTTGGTGCTCAGCGTGGGACAAATTGCATAGCAGTCCTTCAGTCAATAAATTCACTACAGTATTCAGTGACATTTTATGAGAATGTGAACACTGAATAACTTCTCAACTGCCAAGATTGCTAAAATCGTTAATTCGTGTAGATTCTATATGAATAAATAATTTTAGCGATCTTGGAAGTTCAGAATTTGTTCAGAGTTCATAATACTACAGATCGCTCCACGCTGGCGCTGCCAGAAGTGTATTATGAGAATGTGACACTTATCCCTGAACGGCACAAAATATCACTCAATGCCCCATGGTGCTACACCTTGGGTGTGTACGTTGTCTGTCGTATCGGGTCAGTGATAAACGACACATGGCATCTCTAAATCATAAGCAAGGGTCGCGCAAGGGATCTTTCACATGTACAGCAACATGGGTCGGCGAGCTATTCTGGATAAAAGTCGTACTTTCCAGCAGGCGTTTATCAGCCAAGCCATGTATGATGCTACTCTGTAACATACTGGAGTAAATCGCACCCGTCACGCTGACAATTCTCACGTGGCGTCACTGACGTGTTGCTGTCCAGTGCCATCTGCTGCCTAATTTTTGGACTTGTTTTTTCGCGTGAATAAAACCCTGCCAAGTTATACCTCTCTGTCTACACTATTCCATAAATCAGGGCATCGTTCCAGGAACCCGTTGCAATAATTCGCGCTGGCACTGTGCCATCTATCGGTATGATCTCCGATAATTGTCATAGAAGTCATTCGACATGGCCCGAAGTCCTAAAGCTAGAGAACAGTAGCACGTGCACGTTCTTTCGATATTTTGTGTTTCAATCACCAGTTAAAGACTTCTTATAAGGATGGACATACCCTACAGCTTTTAAAAGCCTTCGGGTACATTTCATGTGATATTATGGCTGATGGTCCCATTTCCTTTTCTTAGTGTGTAGCCGGAGAGAGCCCGGACAAATACTGCTCATCATGTTTTTATGAGACGCCCACTATCGACGGAAAGCGTCGGTTTGTTTCCTATTAACAATTCCTATTAGTATTTTTCAAGCAAAATTTTATGTTCCAATTTGACAGAGCGTACCCAAATTTGTAAACTGTGACATTCGTTTTATAAATATGTATTGACATGGACAGTAAAACACGAAGAATAATCAGTACTCCATCAGTGACACAACTACCCTGGCCTGTGATATTGCTCTGTGCAGCACCGCTGTTCAGTCACTGCTGGAGTATTGTGTTTTAATGTCCCTGTTAATAGGTAACGGTAAAACGAACCCTATACTAATTTGGGACCGTTCCCTCAAATTGGCACGTAAAATTTCGCTTCAACAATAAATTTCTTCGCAACAGGAGATAAACCTGCGCTTTTCGTTGACACTGGGCATCGCACGAAAGGCGTAAGGAGCAATATCTGTCTAGAATATCTTCGGCTAAGTTACACATTGCTAAACCGAAAATGCAGATATCTGCCGTACATCAGAGAAAATACTCCTGGCGGCTGTTAGGAGGGACACGCAGTACACATGGTGTTAAAACAGAACTATTATTTTATAATCTGAGAGATGGTAGTATGAACCCAAAACAAGACAAAAATTTCCAGTAGAAATGGGCTATAAGTTTCTTATCTCAAGAGGTATGAAGACTGGTTCATTTCTGCTATTGTGAAACACAGACGTCTATCTTTCCTACTGACAATTGCACCTAGATCTTAAGCTATACTCCATGTTTACTGGAATTATTTTTTTCTCTTTCAGTCCCTTTTACCACCTCCAAAAATATGAAAAACAAGGAGGTTCCCGAAGAAGAAATGTGTTTCACAGTAGCAAGGATGATCAAGCCCTAATAGTTCTTGCGATGTTAATTTTAGAGCCCTTGTTTCTTGCACGTTATTTTCTTTTTTTTTTGTCCGAATCACCACCACTCAAAATACAAAATACTCATTTTTTAACCATTTTTTGAGTCACCATTCTTCTGACTGAATTGATGCGACTCGTCACGAATACCTCTCCTGTGTAAACCTCTCCATATCAGAGTAGTACTTGCTCCTACGTCCTGAATTACTTGCTAGATTTGTTCCGACCTCTGTCTTCTTCTACAGCTTTTTACCTTCGGCTTTTTACGCTCTAGTAAGGTAAAAGTTATTTCTTGGCGACCTACCTACCGCCTTGTCCCTTCTGCTTTTCAGGGTTTTCCGTATACTCCTTTTCTCACCGAATTTCCAGAGAGCCTTCTCATTCTTCCCTCACAAGTCCACCAAATTTTCAACATTCTTCTGTAGCACAACATCTGACATGCTTCTGTTCTCTTTCGTTTGGGTTTTCTCACAGTGTTCGTCTCACTATGATACAATCCTGGCGTCGAAACGTACACTTTCAGAAATTTATACCTCAGAGTAAGGCCTATATTTGATACTAGCAGATTTATCTTGGCCAGGAATGTTTCTTTTTAACAGAGATAATCTGTTTTTTGTGTGCTCCCTGCTCCGTCCGTCATGGGTTATTTTGCTGCCTAGGTAGCAAAATTCTTTAACTTCATTTACTTCGTGATTACCAATCCTGATGTTACGTTTCTCGCTGGCCTCAGTTCTGCTACTTCTCATGCTTTCGTCTTTCTTCGATGTGCTCTCAATCCATATTCTCTACTCATTAGACCGTACATTCTAGTAAGCAGATCCTGTAATTCTTCTTCACATTCACTGAAAATAGCAATCTCTTCAGAGAATCTTATCATTGATATCCTTTCACCTTGAATTTCAATTCCCCTCTTGGACTTTTCTTTTATTTCCGTCATTACATTTTAGATTATAGATTGAACAACAGGAGCGAAAGTTTGCATCCCTGTCTTACACACTTTTTAAACCGAGCACTTCATACCTGGTCTTCCAGCCTTAGTGCTCCTTCTTGCTGTTCTATATATTGTATATTACCCGTCTCTCCCTATAGCTTACCCATGTTAATCTCAGAATTTCGAACATGTTGAACCATTTGACATTGTCGAAAGCTTTATCCAGGTCGACAAATGCTGTGAACAGGGCTTTATTTTTCTTTAGTCTTGCTCATGAACAGCAATGTCGTAATTGTCTCACTGGTACTATTACCTATCCTACCGACAAGCTGATAGTGATGTAACATATATTCAATATAGTTTTACATTCTTCTGTCAACTCTTCCAGTCTTCAGAAATCTGTAGACGATGTTTTTCCGAAAGTCTGATGATATATCGCCCGACTCATACATTCTACACACCGACCTGAATAGTTGTTCCAACTTCCCCCCATGGTTTTAGAAATTCCGAGGAATGTTATCTATCCCCCTTAATTCTTCCAAGGCTCTTTCAAATTTTGATTCTAGTACTGGATCCCCTATGTCTTCTATATCGACTCCTGTTTCTTCTTCTATCACGTCATTAGACAAGTCCTCCCTAAATCGCTTCAGACAAATGCCGCGATGATTCCTGTGAAAAGACACGTCAGACTTCCTTCCCCGTCCTTCCCTAATCGGATCGGACCAATGACATTCTGTGTAGTCTCCTAACGCGACTTAACCATTCTTCATCTTTGGCTTGCGACGGCGGCATGTAAACGTGAACTTTCGTTGTTGGTGTTGGTTAGCTGTCTATTCTGATAGGAACAACCCCATCGCTGAACTGTTCACAGTGAATCACTCTCTGCTCCACTTCGCTATTCCTAACTAATCCTACTCCGTTTACACCATTTGCTAATTCTATTGATATTAGTCCATACTCTCCTGACCAGAAATCCTTGTCTTCTTTCTAATTTGACTTCACTTACGCCCACTAGTCTAGATTAAGCCTTAGCATCTCCCTTTTCAGATTTTCTAGCTTATCTACATGACTACCTTCAAACTTCTGACATTCCTCGCTCCGACATCGTTGTCCTTTTGTTTCTTATCCAGTCTTTTCCTCATATTCACTTACCCGTTGACAGTCCCCTCCTAAGATGCGAAGGGAGGGACTGTTCTGGAGTCATTTTCCAATGGAGGGATCATCATGACACTTTTACAATTACAGACCATACGTCCCGTATGCATACATTATGTATCATTAATGCGGTGGTTTGCCGGCCGGTGTGGCCGAGCGGTTCTAGGCGCTTCAGTCTGGAACCGCGTGACCGCTACGGTCGCAGGTTCGAATCCTGCCTGAGGCATGGATGTGTGTGATGACCTTAGGTTAGTTAGGTTTAAGTAGTTGTGGGTTCTAGGGGACTTGAAACGTCCCCTTAGAAAAGTTTATGAATTACTGTGCTGGTAAACCTCTTCGTTATTTGATTTTCCAACAGCTGAGAAGAACTAAACGTACTCAAACATTTCGCTCTTTACTTATTCTGATCAACACCAAACTGACACACATTATTTTTAGCGCAACGCAATCTTTCAAAATTCCCTACAAAAGAATGGCCCTAACCAACAATAACCTATACCTTTCATGAATCACTTACCTCACAAAAATCTTCGTTACTCGAACTACTGCAATACAGCGAGCGCCACTACTGCCAGCTAAATAAAAGATTCTAACTACTGAAGGGACTAACTACTGATAGGTATAATTAGCAAATAAGAGATTTTGATAGAGAACAAATAATGTATTTACCTTAATAGTGTTCAAAAGTCATAATATATATATATATATATATATATATATATATATATATATATATATATATATATATATATATATATTACTTCATGACATCCAGTCTTACAAATTTACTATCTCCGATGGACACACGTCCAGATCATCCGCTCTAAAAACTTCGCCATCTCTCTCCCCACATCCACCACTGCTGGCGGCTCACCTCCAACTGCGCAACGCTACGCACATTTAACAGCCAACTCCGCAACACTACAACACCAAATTGCAACAATGCAAACCAGCCACAGACTGCACACAGCACAGTGAGTGATTTTAATATAGAGCGCTACATTGCGTTACCAACATAAAAACCTAAACAGCCAACTTACAGACTGATGGCCGCAGCTGTTAAGTCCCATAGTGCTCAGAGCGATTTGAACCATGCGGTGGTTTTCATTTCTTCCGCCTTTACGAAAAGTTTCCCACTCCAAGGGTAAGACAGTACCCAGAACCTCTGTCCGCTCCTCTGCCCTGCCCTGATTGGTTGAATGAGGGTGACTTTTTATATCTGAGTCTTAGGTTAGCACGGGAAATGCTTTTATGTTCAAATTGTAACAGGTTGCCTGGTGTGAACCATGGGTTGAAGACCCTATCCTTAGACCAAGGGTGCACTAACATACAATTTATTGTTATTTGATCGAAGTGTACCTCGAGTCAGCTGCTAATAATTCAGTTACTCGATGTAAATTGCACACTATTTGGGTAACGGACGATACAGTCCGACTGAAAGAGAACGCTAGGTTTCAGTAGGCTGGGAAGAAGTTGGCGCAGTTTCAGGACGATCCGGTCGGAAACACGGGCACTGGCGGAGTGGCAGAAGGCCGGCCGCCGGAGCGCCTTCTGGAAGTGCTGCCGCCGCGGCTGATCGATTCCGCCGCCCTAATTGGTTGCGGACCGGCGGGAGACGCCGGGGAGCGCGGCGAGACGGGGCCGGCTCCCGGCAACCGGCCTCCAGCTGCCCGGCCCAACTTCCCAGAAAACGAACGTCGCGAGCGAGCTGTAAAATAACGAAGAGGACGCGCCCGCCTGAGTTAGTGGGCCGCGGCGCGCCGGATCCGCTCCTCCGCTAACGATTCCCGTAATTGCTCTTCGGCCGCGTCGCCTCCGCAGCAGTTAGCCCCGCCCCCGGGGGCCGGCGCCGCCACCCCCGGGCTGAGCGGCCTCTACCCCTCCGGCAGCTCGAGCCGGCCGGCGGCTTCTTCGCAGACTGCCCCGACCATCTTCTCAATAGTTGGGGAAAGTAGCGACGTTCAGACAAGGTAGTGGTCCGCAACATCGCAGTACTTCGTGGAAAAAGTTCCGTCTCTCCACTTTCACTTAACCAGTTTTGTAATGGCAAATTAATGGCGCTATTTCACTGCAGTACCGATTCCTCTCATCGCATGTCATAAAATTATCAATGAGCAAACAGTTTAATCATGAGCTCTTTGTCAATACGTGAATCACCAGAAATTGAGCGGTTTGCGTCCAGGCACCGTCGCCGAACAGTAGCTTATGTGATGTACCTTAGTCATTTCTGTTGAATTAATAAAAAATGTAAAACCGTCCTGACCGTCTGTTTGTCTGAACACGCTAATCGCCTAAACTACAAGACGAATTTTCATGTGCTTGTCATATGTACGAGGGTCATTCCAAAAGAAATATACACTATTTTTTTTAAAAATTTCCATCTTTTATTCTACATGTCTGAAAGTTTTACACTGTGTAGATACATCCTTTAGGAACAATATTTTTATTTCTCCTCATAATTTCCTCTCTCTCAACTGCCTTACGCCATCTTGGAACCAGCGCCTGTATACCCGCGCGGTAAAATTCAGAACCAACCTGTTGGAGCCACTGTTTGGCAGCGTGCACAAGGGAGTCATCATCTTCAAACCTTGTTCCACGAAGAGAGACTTTCAGTTTCCGAAAGAGATGATAGTCACATGGAGCCAGGTGAGGACTGTAAGACGGGTGTTTCAGTGTTGTCCACCCGAGTTTTGCGATCGCTTCCATGGTTTTTTGACTAACATGTAGCCGTGCATTGTCGTGCAACAGCAAAACATCCTGCTTTTGCCGATGTGATCGAAGACGACTCAGTCGTGCTTCAGTGTCGTCACATATGCATCAGAATTTATGGTGGTTCCACTTGGCATGATGTCCACAAGCAAGAGTCCTTCGAAACCGAAAAACACCGTAGTTATAACTTTTCCAGCAGATGGTGTGGTTTTGAATTTCTTTTTTCTTAGGTGAATTTGCATGACGCTACTCCATTGATTGCCTCTTCGTCTCAGGTGAAAAATGATGGAGCCATGTTTCAACACCTGTCACAATTCTTCCAAGAACTTCATCTCCACCATTCTCGTACTGTTTCAAAAGTTCGCTGCATATCGTTTTCCTTTTTTCTTTGTGAGCCACTGTCAAAATACTGGGAACCCACCTGGCACAAACCTTTCTTAACGCCAACACTTTCAGTATTCTGCAAACACTTCCTTCTCCTATCCCAACGTTGCGTGACAATTCGTTCACTGTGATGCGTCTGGCAGCACTCACCAATTCGTTAACTCTCTGGAGTGCGTGCAGTACGAGGCCTGCCGCTGCGAGGACAATCCTCAATATTGCCGTGCCCGCTTTCATCACGTAACCTGCTTGCCCACCGACTAATTACTGCGATCGACAGCAGCGTCTCCATACACCTGTTTCAACCTCTTGTGGATGTTTCCCACTGTCTCGTTTTCACAGCACAGGAATTCTATGATAGCACGTTGCTTCTGACCAACGTCTAGTGTAGCAGCCACCTTGAAGACACGCTGTGACCGCGCCACTCACGGGGACAGGTTGAACTAAGTTTGAAAGCAAGCGGGAAGGATGTATCTACACACTGTAAAACTTTCATACATGCAGAATGAAAACTGTATTTTTACAAAAATAGTGTGCATTTCTTTTGGAGTGACCCTCGTAACTTCAGCTTAGATTGGAGCAACTTATAGACTTTATTTAATCAAAATCGGACAATGAAAATAAAATTTAACGTTTTATATAACACCATCTTGATTAGCTATTTGTTCTGTTTGAACAGGCAGCTCTCATAAACTACAAGAATAAATTACATTGGGCTTTCACAGGTAACTTGAACGTAGGTTGGGGCAATGTATAGAGTTGTTTAATCAAAACGAAATCACGGATGAAAAGAAAGACCGTAATTAAAATTTTTATCTGTTGCTGTTGTCTCCATTTGTGCGTTTGGCCACGCTAATTCTGAAAACTGCTTGCCACATTTTCACGGATTTCCGCAGGTAACTATGCGCGTAGCTTGGGGCAACGTATACGCTTTATTCCATCGAAGCCGGATCACGGATAAACATGTTATCGTAATTAAATTTTTTTTTCCGAAACCGTCGTGTTGTTCTGTTTGTTTGAACTTCCTAATCTCTAAAGCTATGAAGTGAATCTTAATAGAATTTTCACAGGTAACTCGAGCACAGCGTGGGCAACATACTGGCTTTATTTCATCAAAACTGGATCACTAAACAAAAATCGTATTTTCAAGTTTTCGGAGGCTGAATAGCTAGTTGTACGGTCGTTACGTCAGTAACGGCGTAGTACGCCTAGCGATCAACAGATAGCGCCGTTAGTTTAGTGGTATATCAAAGAACCAATATATAGAGCTGTTAGTTTTCTTTACCTCAGTGACCAGAAGTACTGCCGGCAGTTTATGTCAGTTACAGAAGTAAGTGCCATTATATTACCTTTACTGATACAAAATAACGTAACATTTACTTTGTTTATTGAAACGTTAACGAAATTGCTTTGTTTCTTTGCTATCAAGTTTTACTCGTTGGCCAGGAATTAAAGAATTTGTCAACAGAGTGATACCATAAGGGACTGTAATAGGAGATGGTCTACAAAAGCCCATCTTTAACATCCATTGCAAAGCAGGGCGTATAGCTATTGTCGTTATGATGTCTTCGGGAAGTTATATAATGCAGTAAGTGAACTGGTGGGTTAAACATAGGCAAAAGATGCCCTAATCTATGTGTTATACCTTTCATTTTTCGGCCCAACATTATTAAACCAATTACTTTGTTGTTGTTGTTGTTGTCGTCTTCAGTCCAGAGACTGGTTTGATGCTGCTCTCCATGCTACTCTATCCTGTGCAAGGTTCTTCATCTTCCCGTACCTACTGCAACCTACATCCTTCTGAATCTGTTTAGTGTGTTCATCTCTTGGTCTCCCTCTACGATTTTTACCCTCCACGCTGCCCTCCAATACTAAATTGGTGATCCCTTGATGCCTCAGAATATGCCCTACCAACCGAACCCTTCTTCTAGTCAAGTTGTGCCACAAATTTATCTTCCCTCCAATTCTATTCAACACCTCCTCATTAGTTATGTGATCTACCCCTCTAATCTTCAGCATTCTTCTGTAAAAAAATTAATTTCTAAGGAAGTGTAGTTATTACTCACTCTTCTTCATCTGTATCTAGTTTGTTCATTACATTTACGTTCAGTAATTTTGCTTCAGATATGTGAGAAATCTGGGGAAACAATGGTACCAATTTCCAAAGCCCACTACATCTAAAATTATTTTGTACTGACAGAAGACGAATCACTCTCTCAATAGTCTCCATATACAAGGATACAATTTAATGTTGATTTTTCACCCAAGACGTCCTGTTTGGGAGACGACGGGAAGTTATCGGCATGAGCAGCCACTGATGGAAGCATGCACGTTGTTAATGCATGTGGGGTCTTTATGGTGGCTCTCCTTCGAATAGCATTTCTCTAGCGTTGAGAACAAACAGGAAGTTAGGTCGTTTAACAGTAAATCTTGCCGTGGACGATTGGGGATGGAAAGCCACCTGCAGCTATTAGGGAAAGGAACAGCTCAAAGCACTTACTGGGTACAGAATGCTGGGCCAAGAATTTCTTCCACAGTGTGCAGACAATGCATTACATTGAAGACGTGGAAAACAACTTACGCGGGCTTAACAGTTTGGTGATTCTTGCCGCAGCGGAGCCGTGGTTGCGAAAGACACCCAGACAACTGTTACGACAGCATCATGAATTCCTTTGTGAACAGGGACGGTGGCCATAAAATTCGCGAGTTTCAATTTCACAGTGGACCAGACGCTATCGAGGCCGCCATCAGGTGGAGTCGTCACTCAGCTTGCGTAATTTTTTGAGAAGTCTCAGGCCTGAAAAACAATTTCAGAAGGAAAGCAACAGCTCTTAAATGATCTATATTGGGACACAAGAGCACCTTTATTACTTTTGTAAGTAGGCTGTTTAGGTTTTTATGTCGGTAACGCCACGTAGCGCTCTGTATGAAAATCACTGACTGTGTTGTGTGCAGTCTGTAGCTGGTTGGCATTGTTCGAATTTTTGCTATTGTAGTGTTGGGCAGTTGGATGTGAACAGTGCGTAGCGTTGCGCAGTTGGAGGTGAGCCGCCAGCAGTGGTGGATGTGGGGAGAGAGATGGCAGAATTTTGAGAGCGGACGATCTGGACGTGTGTCCATCAGAAGGAGTAAATTTGTAATATTGGATACCACGAACTGATATATATATATATGATGACTTTTGAATATTATTAAGGTAAATACATTGTTTGTTCTCTATCAAAATCTTTCATTTGCTAACTGTGCCTATCAGTAGTTAGTGCCTTCAGTAGTTAGAATCTTTTATTTAGCTGGCAGTATTGGCGCTCGCTGTATTGCAGTAGTTTGAGTAACGAAGATTTTTGTGAGGTAAGTGACTCATGAAAGGTATAGGTTATTGTGAGTCAGAGCCATTCTTTTGTAGGTATTATTGAAAGTCAGATTGCATTGCGCTAAAAATACTGTGTGTCAGTTTAGTGACTGTCTGAGTACGTTCAGATTTGCTCAGCTGTTTGAAAATCAAATAACGTAGAGGTTTTCCAGCACTGTCATTTATAAAAGTTTTCTAAGGGGAGGTTTCACTTTAACCGTGGCCCCTTTTCGGACGTGCAATAACGTTCTGGTTGTCCAGGTAATGATCTCCATGATACAAGTGTTGTTCATTTTAAAATAACACACTACCTAAAGTGGTTGTGGAAAAATAACAAGTCAGGAGCACATCTTCTCCTTTCTGCATGGGAGTTTGCGAGTCAGGGATTGGCCACTTGTCATGAAAAGAGGATGTTGTTAACATTGATTAGGACTGGCCGATGAATAGAGCGGGCGAGTTAGAGGGGTGACATGAAGCTCGTGAAGTCTTATGGTTGGCAAAAAATCCTTGTGGGGGCAGTGGCAGAAGTGCTTTTTTGGAGTTGACTGAGGTTTGATGGGAAGTGAGAGGAGAAGAAACTGGGTCTTCCGAATCAGATTGCAGGTTGGAATGGTTCTTCTGATTCAGAGTCCTGTCTGGAGTGAATGCTGGTCTTGACCTTTGTTATGTGTGGGTTACATTTGTCCTGGGCGTAACTTTGCACTAGCACTGTCCTGCCAGAGGAGCCTGTGGTGAGGACTTAGGTGTACCGACAGTTTTGAACTCCGTCATCTTGAGCAACTTGTTGTATCGAGGGCAATCTTATTCGTGACCCGTCCGCCATATTGACATTTGATCTCCTTATCCGCACTGCCATAAAAGTAAATCAAATTGGTCAAAGATATGATAGCAAACGGGATCCGTCGAGATTTCAGAGCTTCGTGAGAGAGTAGGCCAATTGCAATCCATCTTACAGATCGCCAGCCGAGAATTTTAATATTTTGTGCACATGGTTGGGAATTATAGGTGCTGCCCATCGCTGCTCTGCGGGTGTTTGAACCACGACTGTCACCTGAGAAAGCACCGAAATCGAGAAAAAGGGTTTGTATTGCTGCTCTGGTTTGTTAATGCAGACAAGATCATAATTTTGCCACTTCTTCTCAGCTGCAGCAACGTGGTCCAACTTCTGTGTAGAAAAAATGAAGCTAGATCTACTCAATGTCAGATAATATTAGACTGCGTTCTCCATATTTTGAGCCAGAGTAAGCAGTTCAATGAGACAAATCTTAGTCTTTGCCAACCAGCCTCTAGACAGGGTTCATTGCATATTTGTGCAGAAATCAGGTCATGTTTTATATTTGTCATCACGCTTAACATGTATTGTTTTGCCCAAGTTTTAATCAATAAACTTGTGCCATAACTTTTATAAGAGGTTAATCCCATGTTGATTTATGAATCACCCAGCAACAACTGACAAAACGAATGAGAGGGACACCATTTCATTAATACCATTTGAGCATTCAAGTTCATTTAGATTCTGATAACTGTGAGAACCTGTAATTCAGGCTATTAACAATAAACACAGTTAAAGGACTAAATCAATTTAGCGGATGCATGAGGCTGGTAATCAAGTGAAGTATTTACTAGTTAAAGTGATTGCTGTCAGGGCGCTGACTCAAAATCGCCAATCTCCTTCCAAAACATACCGCAAGTCCAGTGCAGTCTTGCAGTAAGAATCAGTTATGATTATCTTCAAGCCTTTGAATCCAGATAGCTTTGCTGAAATATGTGCCTGTGAGAACAGCACACAAGGAAGATTTTACACTCTAAGACAAAAGAATACCTGAGTGGAATGGATATCTGTAGAAGTGACGTACATGCACAGGCAAACAAATACGTAGAGTTTAAGAAAGATTGGATGATTTATTCAAGAGAAATAATTCATGAACGCAAGTTAATAACGATCCACCTCTGGGATTGATTGATAGTCTTCATGGATCTCCTCCTGACGATTATTGTGAGAAATTTGGTCCGATTGGCGCGTTATATGACGACTAAATGTGTTCTATGAACAGCAATGTCACCACAGACCGCCACTGCTGGTTCTCGGGCCATATGGCAGGCGAGTGTCAGGTTCGTAACCCACTGATCCACTGCTGTATGGGGCGTCTCCGGATACGTCTTTGCTGGTTATCGGGGCTCCATTCTAAACTGGACTCAGCACTGACTCATACAATGAAGGCTTTCACGACCGGATGTTACAGCTGCTGCGAACTCTTCCGGGTTGTATGGCCGTGGTCCAAGCCTACGTTGGACATCTTCGTAGGTACTTGTGGTTGTGCTGAGTCTTGCTCAGTCTTGTCAGTCGGCAGCTTTGGACGAAATGACAGGGATAGAAGAGTTCCATGCACTACGGCCACACAACCCGGAAGAATTATCAGCAGCTCAGCACTGACTACAATGCTACTCCAGCTAATGAGTTTCCAGGCTGATGAAGTTTCTGGAGACGCCCCAGATAGTCGTCCACCATACGGCCTGACAACGAGGAGTGACAGTCTGGGGTGTCATTTCATTTCACAGCAGGTGTCCGTGGTATCCATATAGCACAGCGGTACATCGACGACATTCTATGCCCCGTTTTGTTGTCCTTCATGGCAAGTCCGTCCTAGGCTTGTATTTCTCGAAGACAATGCCTGCCTGCACACGGCGGGAGTTTCTACTTCTCGTCTTCATCCTTGCAAAAGCCTACCTTGGCCAGCAAGGTCGCGAGTTGAGGACGTTCGGAGCTTTATGGGCAGGGTCCTCCGACCTGCTTGCTAGTTTGACGATCTAACTCGCCGGATAGACAAAATATAGAGCAACATCCCTCAGGAGGGCATCCAACAACTCTTTCAGTCAATGACAAGCCGAACAACTACTTGCATAAGGGTCAGAAATGGTCCAACGCGTTATCGAGTTTCTCAGTTTGTGAAGTTCTTTCTCTTGAATAACTTCTCCAATTCGTCTGAAATTGCAATCATTAGTTTGTGTGTACAAGTACATCCAATCTGCAGATTTCCTCCCCTTTCGGAGAACTGCTTCGTAGTGTGTCCTGTTTTTTGGTTCTGGGTATGTGATTAAAATTGTCGATGATTAGGAGGTACACAGGGTATGTACAGGGTGTTTAAAAAATGACCGGTATATTTGAAACGGCAATAAAAACTAAACGAGCAGCGATACAAATACACCGTTTGTTGCAATATGCTTGGGACAACAGTACATTTTCAGGCGGACAAACTTTCGAAATTACAGTAGTTACAATTTTCAACAACAGATGGCGCTGCAAGTGACGTGAACGATATAGAAGACAACGCAGTCTGTGGGTGCGCCATTCTGTACGTCGTCTTTCTGCTGTAAGCGTGTGCTGTTCACAACGTGCAAGTGTGCTGTAGACAACATGGTTTATTCCTTAGAACAGAGGATTTTTCTGGTGTTGGAATTCCACCGCCTAGAACACAGTGTTGTTGCAACAAGACGAAGTTTTCAACGGAGGTTTAATGTAACCAAAGGACCGAAAAGCGATACAATAAAGGATCTGTTTGAAAAATTTCAACGGACTGGGAACGTGACGGATGAACGTGCTGGAAAGGTAGGGCGACCGCGTACAGCAACCACAGAGGGCAACGCGCAGCTAGTGCAGCAGGTGATCCAACAGCGGCCTCGGATTTCCGTTCGCTGTGTTGCAGCTGCGGTCCAAATGGCGCCAACGTCCACGTATCGTCTCATGCGCCAGAGTTTACACCTCTATCCATACAAAATTCAAACGCGGCAACTCCTCAGCGCCGCTACCATTGCTGCACGAGAGACATTCGCTAACGATATAGTGCACAGGATTGATGACGGCGATATGCATGTGGGCAGCATTTGGTTTACTGACGAAGCTTATTTTTACCTGGACGGCTTCGTCAATAAACAGAACTGGCGCATATGGGGAACCGAAAAGCCCCATGTTGCAGTCCCATCGTCCCTGCATCCTCAAAAAGTACTGGTCTGGGCCGCCATTTCTTCCAAAGGAATCATTGGCCCATTTTTCAGATCCGAAACGATTACTGCATCACGCTATCTGGACATTCTTCGTGAATTTGTGGCGGTACAAACTGCCTTAGACGACACTGCGAACACCTCGTGGTTTATGCAAGATGGTGCCCGGCCACATCGCACGGCCGACGTCTTTAATTTCCTGAATGAATATTTCGATGATCGCGTGATTGCTTTGGGCTATCCGAAACATACAGGAGGCGGCGTGGATTGGCCTCCCTATTCGCCAGACATGAACCCCTGTGACTTCTTTCTGTGGGGACACTTGAAAGACCAGGTGTACCGCCAGAATCCAGAAACAATTGAACAGCTGAAGCAGTACATCTCATCTGCATGTGAAGCCATTCCGCCAGACACGTTGTCAAAGGTTTCGGGTAATTTCATTCAGAGACTACGCCATATTATTGCTACGTATGGTGGATATGTGGAAAATATCGTACTATAGAGTTTCCCAGACCGCCATCTGTTGTTGAAAATTGTAACTACTGTAATTTCGAAAGTTTGTCTGCCTGAAAATGTACTGTTGTCCCAAGCATATTGCAACAAACGGTGTATTTCTATCGCTGCTCGTTTAGTTTTTATTGCCGTTTCAAATATACCGGTCATTTTTGAAACACCCTGTAATTTAGAAAGAAAAGCTGGCATCTCTGGTGACACCCACTGACCGTTAAGGCGATGTAAACTTGGACGGAGGAAAGGAGTACGTCGTTCCGTGCTGCTGCAACTCCTTTGCCAGTGTTCATCACGCACTTCGGCTGCGGAAAAGTCTGGTGTCAAGCCCTCCCAATCCCACGACCAAATGTTCTGAATGCCTAAAGAATGCGAACATTCTGGTCAGGCAAATATATGAACACCCACTGTACCGCGTCAGCAGCCCGGACATCCTGTCTTGTGTTTCCCTGTTGGAGGACGGCAAAGATACCTCAACAAAATGATTTATCTCTTCAGAAATATAAAGGCTACTGTGAAAAATATTGGCTATCCGAACCAGTGATAATCGTACTGTGTGCGCTGTGTGACAAATCAGGGCCCGTACAATGCACTGTGACAGTTTTTATTCCTTGCGGAGACGCCACACATGAATATACAGTATATCCATCATGATGCTTCGCATGGAACCATAACTCGTCTGCAAAGATGTCTTGGTGCTACTCCTGCGTTGTGGTTGGGTGCACCGCTGTCAGCGAGCCTCTGTCCAGCCGCATGAATGGAAGGTACTACAATCAGCGCCATGCCGATAGAAGCTTGTACTGAAGATATCACCACACCGTCTGTACAGCCTATTACACTCCAGGTATGAAGAGGCTGAATGATCCTACATGGCCGAGTGAACGATATAACTGCCCTCGCTAGCGCTAGATGGTCCAAGCCTCCGAGACCACGCGTATCTTTGAGTGTGGCTCTCCTACCGTTTATGCTAGCTAAGCTTGATAATAGTTTTTGACAAAACTAATAGCAAACTGTGCAAAATGAATGAGAGCTGAAGATTTCACCATAAATTTTAGTAATCTCCTGAACCTTTAGGTTCCATATTCACGTGAGAGTTATGAGAGGAGCCATATTGTGGAACCATAAACCATTATCTTGATAGCCCACGGTCCTGACGCTGTCGAATTCCAACAAGTGAGGGAAAATACTTCCCCTTCTTACACGAGGGGTGAAAGTATCTTCTCACAATCAATAAACATTCAAATGCGATTTCGAAATGCAAAATACGCTACATAATCTTGATTTTTATGCAGTATGTGGACAGTGTAAGCGCTGATTGCTTTGTGTGACTGCGCTGTAACGCTAATCAAATACTTATTCCAGCATTTAGAAAACACTGCTTGACAATATAAACGCTGCCACCTGTGGATGGTGTCTGAGGAATCCACGTGACGAGAACAAGTATACTTAGCGACAACATGGCAACCAAACAGGGCTAGAGTTTCAAAGCTGTCAGCGATAGTCGCTGCCGAGAACGTAGAATACCTTTATGTCCTTGCCGGCTGTGATCGGTATGAGCCGTGGGGCTATCAGCGATGCTGTATGTTAAATGCGCGGGTGAGGCTCCGTGTCATAGTAATCTAGGGAATGGGTCTGTACAAATAATCAAAATGTCATGGATCTCGGGATCGACCCACTACTTAAGTTTGGAAAAAAATTAATACCAATGGTGCCAAAGACTCATAATATTCAGAGCCACTCCTGCTCAGTCAACTGCCTATCCACAAAGAGCAGGGAGTGGACCGAGGTTCGAGGTGTCTTCTTGCCACAGGGTAGGTGTACTTCCCTCAATATGTGGAAGAATCAGTAGTGTTCAGAAGCATGAGAATGTAGAAGGAAATGCAGACCACTGTTTTAGAGAGACGTCAAGCATTTTCACAGGATAAGTGGTCTGTAAATGTTTAATGGTTCTGTAGATCTCCAAATAGGAAAATATTCTGGAATAGTCCGACATTTGGATCGCCAATAGGAGACTGAGAAGGTGAAGAGGTGGAGGTGATCACAAAAAAATTGATTAAACTGTAAAAGTGTATCAGTCTACAAGGCAGAGCTTGAAATTTCAGATATCTGAATGTGATAACATAACCAGGCTGCAGAATCTGAAAATCGAAATGCAAACACGCAGTATAGATACAGTGTGGGTCATTTTCAGACAGACATCGGATAATACGAATATCAGCAGAGAATGCTGACGTGATTTGTATATGAGTAGAAAGTAGAACAGAGAGTGAGTTACTGCGAACAGTGTAGTGACAGAGTTGTTTTCATTATAATCAACAGCATACAATGCGAACATGAATCAGCTATACGTGTCGACATCAGAAACAGAAGATGAAGAGTAGATTTATGAAGATGTAGAAAGGGTAATTCAGAATATAAAGCCAGATAAAAATCTAATCATCATGCAAACAGGAACACCGTAGTAGGGGAAGGAATAGAAGAGTTATTGGAGAATATGGGCTTGGTACTAAGAATGAAAGAAGAGAAAGAAACAATGCATGGTGCAATAAAATTAAGGAAGTATTAACGAACACATCATTTAAAAATAGCAATAAGAAGAGGTACACTAGAAAACGCCTTGGACACATAGAAAGATTCCAACAGGTTTACATCATGGTGAGACAAAGATTCACTAACTATGGAGTGGATTGTAAGGCGTATCTACGAGCAGACATAGATTCAGCTCACTATTTAGTAATGATGAAGGGCAGACTGAATTCTATGAGACTCTTTAGGAACAATCAGTGTGAAAAGTAGTGGGACACTGAAGTGTTGTGAATGATAGATGGATCTGAGGTTCTCTACGGCTGCAGATACACGATAATGACTATTAAAGTATATTGTTCAGTTAAAGAGGGACTGAAATTAACAAAAACGGCAGTTACAGAAGTAGGAAAAATATAGTTACTAGGTAGGTAATAAAAATAAATTCTGTAGTAGAGAAATAATTCTGTTTACATACGAAAGAAGTAAATAGAAGAATGCTTAGGAAAAGACAAGAATACAGCACCGGAAATAACTTAGTACTGAAACAAGGAGGAAGTGCAGAGAAGTCAAGGCGAAATGGCTGCAAGGAAAACGCGAGGAAATCCAAAAAGATATTGTCGTTGGAAGGAGAGATTCAGCATATAGAACAGTCAAAACAACTTAAGGATATGTCTGCGTGATAGATCGGATTGCGGATCGGTGCTCGTGATGAAGGTGCCCATCAAAATGAGGTATCTATTAACATGGAAAGAGGGAAGACGGTATCTGGATATGCATGAAAGAAAATCCTTTGCTGTTTAAATGAACTGAGTAGCCAGATCTGCACATTTATAATAACTGAATAAATATTAAATAAATAACTTGACTAAATTCATCTGTTTCACAACGGATACCAGCAGGACGTAAAAAATGGAAGTTTGTGAGGAAATACGTAAGTATTTGGTTTGGTAAAAATATCACGTTTATTGAAGAACGACTGAACAAACTAATAAACTAAACATCTAATAAATAGTTGATGATTATTGTTCTTCATAACAATCTCGCCTGAGTTACAAAATCACATATAGAATTGCGTCTTGGAGACCCCAAGACGATTTGTTATCAGTTATGGAAGGGCCAGAGGAATCTTTCAATGACCGAATTTCCGTACATACACAGATATGATAGAGATTCAGGATAAATATAAAAATGAAGAAAAATATCGCCAGTATGCATATGATAGGCAAACGGTCGTTTCCTTTCATGAGTGCACGAAGCAAGTAAACAAGAATTCATCGATAAAAGCAAACTGTTAATAATCTTCCCATACACGAAATTTTGAAACCAATTTGGAAGTTTTACCCCAAGAACCAGTAGCTGCTACATGTAAGGATTCTCACAATTTGCGAACACATGGTCGTCACAAATAAAAATTGTGCATAAAAGGTGTGGTAAAATTCAGAATAATTAAGCAAATGGGACAGGATATATTACTATGAGACACGACCTGCGAACTTAAGGCACTCAGATCCGTACTTAACACGTAGTGAGACAACAAATACACGTGGAAACTAGATTACCAATTGAAACTGAAACTTGCGAAGTTTCAGAGCTCAGGTCATTTATACTGTACTGGTGAAATCACAAACGAACTAAGTCGGACTAAAGTGAGAAGATACATCACGAATCCACATGTCTGAACAGAGGTAGAGCGGAACAATAACTTGTATGTGTGGCTAGGTGCAGCTGGTTATAATGTTCCGAAATTAGTGAGAAAACACCATACACTTCTCAACGAGCAATGAGTGATGATAGCGAGACGTTAATTTTCACTGGTGCTGAAATTATAAAAATAAGGTAATGAATTAACTTTGAAGAGTAACACTCTCAATTAATTGGTGTCACCCGTCTTGCGCCTTCCAGAACACTGCCGAGTGAATGCTTTTGGAATCCATTCGTTCTGTTACTCCGGAAGTGCCCAGAGATCTCCCTGTTGTATGGTACCAACCTATACAAGAGCTTCGTCAGAGGCAAACGGAAACGTCTTTCCTACCTTTTACGTGCTTTATAGTGTTGGCTGTTCTGTCACGGCCGCAGGCCACTTTTACTCCCATCTACATAATGAAAATTTCTTTTGTATACTCTCATTCATGCTTTTCAATCATCACGAAGTCCGCCCCAGTAGCTGAGTGGTCAGCGTGACGGATTGCCGTCCTCCGGGCCCGGGTTCGATTCCCGGCTGGGTCGGAGATTTTCTCCGCTCAGGGACTGGGTGTTGTGTTGTGTTCATCATCATTTCATCCCCATCCGGCGTGCAGGTCGCCCAATGTGGCGCCGAATGTAATAAGACCTGCGCCAAGGCGGCCGGACCTGCCCCGCGAGGGGCCTCCCGGCCAATGACGCCACACGCTCATTTCATTTCATCATCACGAATATCGTAGCGGCCCCTTATTGTTAGAGGGCCAGCAGAACAGACACGAAAGATGGATTGTCGTCCACTTTTCAGGAGCGCGGAGAGAAACACCGCCAGTGGACAGAGACAGTAACAGACTTTCCAAATAAACACGGAACTACTTCGCCAGACAACATGTGACAGTATTCCACCAATCGGAACTCATATGACTGATGTAGAACTCCGCCGACCTGGCTTTATAAGCACGCCTAGACCATCAAACCGGCGATTCGAGGGTTGGATTCCCTCACTTCATCATCGAGGACTCGTACTGCCTGGGCTACTCTCAGGGTTTATCTTCGTTGTGGAAGAGCCCCAACCGTGCCTGTCGCGTTGTTGCCCGTCTGCACGCCGTCACTGCTGCCCGCCGCCGCCGCCGCCGCCGCCGTTGCCGCCGTCGTCTGGTCGCCGTCGCCCGGTGCTTGCCGCCGCCGCCGCCTCCGCCGCCGCCTCTCGGTGCTCGCCGCTTCTTCTGCCGCCGCCGCCGCCTGGTCGCCGCTTCTTCTGTCGCCGCCGCCGCCTGGTCCCCGCTTCTTCTGCCGCCGCCGCCGCGGTCGCCACCTCTTGGTGCTCGCCGCTTCTTCTGCCGCCGTCTCTCGGTGCTCGCCGCTTCTGCCGCCGCCGGTGCCGCCGTCTCTCGGTGTTCGCTGCCGCCTGCAATCATGGACGCCCCAACTACCACCATCATCTACACCTCCCCTTCCCCTGCCCCCACTGTAACGTCATGGAGTGCTTCCTCTGGGATTCACCCGTCTCATGCACCTCCCCTACTCACAGTCTCCTCCCCATCTACCTCCTCTCCATCGCTGTATCCCCACCTGTTCGTCACTCCTGCTCCTACCCCTACTACTGCACCTGCTGTTGCTCCTGCTCCTGCCTCTGTCCATGCTCCCAACCCCCTCCCACTCCTGTCGCCCGCCGAGACGACTCCCCCCTGCGACTATCACTGCTTCCCCTGCCAGAGTCTCCGCCCGCCGCGCCACGGTCGCCGCCACAGAGCGCCCCACCCTCTCATCCGGTGCTACTGCCTCACAGGAGGGCCCTGCCTCCCACCACGTCCCCATCCATCCAGTCTCTCATCCCTCCTCCCAGGCAACACCCGCCAAAAAATCCTCCAAACAGCCCAGTGGGGACCTCTCCTCTACTCCCTCATCCAAAAAGCCACTGCCCGCCCCACCTCCCACTGACCCCACTATGGATACCACCCCACCTCCCTCCACTCCAACCCCTCCCTTTATACCTTTGTTCTAGCCAACCCTGATCCGAAATTCCTGGATGCCCGCACCTGCACCCTTGAAATCCGGAAGTACATCCCAGTGCACCCATCACCCAACTTATCCCTCGCAGAGATTCTGTTCTCATCAAGTCTCCCTCTCCATCCTTCCACACTGATCTCCTCCGGCGCCTTCCCCGCATCACCTTTGGGCCCCATGCATCCCTCACACCATTCCTTACATCCTCCTCTACTCATCAGCCCAAACCGCATCGTCGTCCGCCGACCCTCACTGCCGTCATTACAAAACTCATCCCTGTGGTCACGGAAGCAGAGGTGTTGGTGGAACTGAATGCCCACCCCGCCCTGGAAGTCCGCTCTGCCCGCCATATTTACAACTCCTCTGGCCCTACTTTCCTCATGCGTATATTTACAGAGTCCGCCTCCTCCATCAACCATCTCCTCATGCAGGGAGCCCTGATTTTCAACCGCCGCCACCCTGTTGACCTGCCCCGTTCCCCTCCTCAATCCTACCGCTGCCAGTGTTGTCTTCTGTACAATGACCACCTCACCCAAAACTGCAAGAACCCACTCACCTGCCGCCATTGTAAAGCCTCCCACTTCCTCAAACAGTGTCCCAACCTCCCCTCCCCCCATCCTGCGACACCTGTAATGAACCTCACCCCACCTATTCCTCCAAATGCAAAGCCAAGCAGCCTCCCACCAACCCTGAACTCACTGTCCCCGTTCGCCCCATTGACCCACCCACCCACCCTAACAATTCCCTCCGCCCTCCACCTACAGCAGAAGACATCATCCGGTTCCTCACTGTCATCCTGCAGAACATCCATCCCTTCCAGTGCCCCCACACACTCCAGCAAATTTCCCTTGCCGCCCACTCAGTTTTCCCCTTAAACACCTACGCCACATACTCCCACAACCAGGCCCACTTTACCTTCACATGCCTAGACACCCTCCTTTAAGCCCCTCTCTCCCACACCCTTCCCACCCCCAACCTCATGGTGCATCAACAGTATCATCTCCTCTACCTCAACATTCGCTCCCTCCCTGCAAACAAATACCTCTTCATGCATACCCTCTCCCAGCAAGAGGTTGACTCCTTCACCTTAATGAAACCTTCCTCCAACCCCACCATGTAGTCCACATCTCCCCTTATCTCCTTCACCGCACTGACAATCCCCTTCCCCTAACCTGAGGCGGGGTCGCTATAGGCCACCTCAGGCATCTCCCTGTCCGGCCACAACCCCTCCTCAATGACCCGACTGAACACCTTCTCCTCAGCCTATTTTTTCCCTCTCTAACCGTCACCTGTGCCATGCTCCTCTCCCCTTTGACTTCATTTCCCATGTTGACTGTACCTTCTCCACCTATGTAATCGCCGCTGACCTCAACATCCACAGTCGTGACCCTGCCACCCTTCGCCAGTGGCATCAGTTCCGTGCCACCCTCCATGGTGACCTTGTTCCTCTCCCACAGCACACCCGTCCTGAAAGTAACTCCACCCCCGATGTTCTCCTCGCTTCCCCTCCTTGGTCGCATTGCCGTTGATGTCCTCAATCCTGTCAGTAGTGACCATCTCCCTGTCCTTCTCACCATCTCCTCTACCCGTCCTGCCGCTGCAGCCACCTGCCCAGCTACCGCTCCAAAGTCTGTCCATGACTACCACCGTGCCAATTGGGATGCCTACCGGGAATCCATTGGCTTACAGGTCGAAAGCCACCCCCTCACTTTTCACCGCCCTTCTGACATCACCCATGCCTCTTCCTTCCTTCAGAAGACCATCACTGACGCTGTGGAGGCTCATGTCCCTACCAAACTCATCCACCCTCACTGTCCTACGCTTCCTCCACAGGCCGTCCTTCTTCTGCGTGAATCCTGCAGGCTCTACCGCTCCTTCGTCTGCACTCGTGACTGGGATACTCTCACCCACCACCGGCAATTACAGCGACATATCCGGAACCTCCTTACAGCAAGGAAACGCCGGGACTGGCACCAGAAATGCACACGCCTCAACTCCACCCTCCCTGTCAACTCCTCCAAGTACTGGTCAGCCTTCCACCGCCTTACTGGTTGCCATCCCACCCCGCATTACCCCATCCTCCATGACGATCAACCCTTTCCTGACAACCTCAGTAAGGCTAACCATTTTGCTTCCCACCTATCTGAGGTCTTCTCCATTCCTGACGATCCCCATTTTGATTACTCCCTGACCGCACTGACATCTCTGTCCCCCCGCTCGCTCCTAGCTTCCAGTACTTGGATTGGTTACCCCCTCAGACATCAACACTCCCATCATCACGCAAAACATCACACTCGTCCTCCACTCCAAACGCAACACTGCCCCTGGTCATGATGACGTCACCTACCGTCACCTCAAGGAATCCCCTCCATCCTTCCTGTCTGTCCTTGCTACCCTCTACAACGTCCTCCACTCCACTGGATTTTACCCTTACCTGTGGAAGACTTCCCGTGTCCTGCTGTTCCCTAAGCCTAACAAACCCCCCTCTGCTATCTCTTCCTATTGTCCAATCTGCCTCACCTCCGTGTTCAGTAAGATCTTTGAGGCCATCCTCTCTCGCCGTATTCACCGCCACCTTAACCAGCACGGCCTCCATCCTCTTACCCAATGTGGCTTCCGGCCTTCCTTCTCTGCCGACAACCAGCTCCTTAACCTTACCAGTCTTCTTTCCCTCCAACTTAACTCCTGTCGCTCTGCTATCTTTGTTTCTCTTGATCTCCAGAACGCCTATGACCGTGTCTGGCATCCCGGGCTCCTCTTCAAACTCCAGACCAATGCTCTCCCCATCAAGTTCGTCCATCTTGTTGCTTCCTTCCTCTCCCATCGTCCCTCCTATGTGACTATCCACAATTCCAATTCCCGTACTTTCTACCCCTCTGCCGGCATGCCCCAAGGTTCTGTCCTTTCCCCACTCCTCTATCTCCTGTACACTGCTGATATGCCCAAACCTCCCCCTCCTGTTCATCTTCTCCAGTTTGCTGATGACACCGTCTTCCTAGCCCTTTATCCTACCCTTCAACGGTCCCAATGTATCCTCTGAACCCATCTTGACCAATTCACGGCTTGGTGCAACCAGTGGTTCCTCCGTGTTCATCCCTCCAAGACCCAGGCCATCATAGGCCGCACCACCCTCTCCTTCAGCCTCCATGATTTCTACGTCACCATTTAGGGCCGTCCTATCCACCTCACTCCTACCCTCAAATACCTTGGCCTCACACTCGACCGCCACCTCACATGGACTCCCCATCTCCTTACCATCCAAAACAAAGCTCTCAACTGCTTCCGCCTCCTGAAACTCCTGTCATGCTGGACGTGGGGTCTGCATCCTTCCACCATCCTTCACACCTACAAATCCATGATCCACCCCATCCTTTTTTATGCCAGCGTCGCTTGGATTTCCGCCCCTCCCAGGTTCTATAAAACCCTCCAAATCCTCGAACGCCATGCACTCCACCTCGCCTTCCGCATCAGCCTTCCGTCTCCTATGCGCATCCTCTACGACCTCGTCCCCTTCCCCCACCTTCTCCTTTTCATTGAACACATCCGCACACTATATAATGTCCGCCGCCTTGATCCCCATCACCCCCTTTCCCCTCCTACTCCCCCTCCATCTCTTGTGCCTCCTTTCAGTGTATCTGCGCTCATTCCTGCCCTGTCTTCCCTTTTCCTCTCCCACTCCACGTGTCTCCTGCTTCTTCGTGAACCCACGGTTGCCTCTCCTCTCTTCATCCCGCCGCTTCCCCAGCTGCTCCATGCTCTCCCCTCCTTTTCCATCCTCTCTGACCTTTCCCTCGGCAGGTCCCACCTGGTAGTTTTACTCTTCCTCATGTGTGCTCCAAGTGGGTTTTAAGTGTGTTGTTTCAGAGTGTTTTTAATACTGTGGCCAACTTTTAACCAGTGCATGCGCATTCAGTGTCTTCTCTGTGTTTCAAGAATCGCCAGCTGTGTTTTTTAACTTTCTGGTGACTTTTTTAACTGTCCCCCATGAACGTCTACATGTCAATGTATTTTTACCTCCATTTTCTCCCCTTACTCTGTTTTATGTTCCCCTTTTTTATCTCCTTATGTATGTATCATTTTATTCTTGTTTTAGTTGTTGTGTCACTCGGCTGAAGAGCGGCGGATTGTGCCGCTGACAGCCCTCCCCTGCCCATATGGGGTAGGGGAATGAAATCACAATAAAGAAAAAAAAAACATGAAACCGGCAGCGTTTACCAACTGCTAGGAACAGCTTCAGCCAGTGCTTACGCCGGGCCTAGCATTGTATTCACTCCTCGCTGTAGCATTGTAGTAGCACGCTGTATTTTGTTTTTCCTTGTGTAGATTTTGGTGAATATTCTCTTCTATTCTCTCGTTTCCATACCTGGTTTGCCCCCACAAGAGTTGTGAGGTCTTTTTCTGTTTGTTCTTGCATTTGACACTTAGTGTATGCCAAGAAGGTGTATTTCTTTAATTATAATAGAGTGTGCTGAAATTAACTGTTACTTCTATCCTGCCTACTGCAGGACACTACAATGAGAACAGAGGAAAGGAAGTGAGGTCTGACGTACTGCATGTAAATGTATTGAATACTCCTGTGGAGCTCCGATAATTACCAAAAATCTTAGTGAAATGTGCAGTGAAATGAAGCTAATATTCATTGTGGCCACTGTAGACACACTCATCTGCTCAGTTTTTTTTATGTAGTTGACAATTTGTGCCCAGATTTGAGGTGCCAGAGGGAGCAACTTTAAGTTAAATGTCAGGCAATATCAAGAAGATGCTCATGTAGAGACCCTTCACAACCTTTTGTGACATTAAAAGCAAATGCATCCGGTCCATTGTTAAATGCAAAGGATAGAGCTGACAGGTGGAAAGAATACACTGAAAGCCTCTACGATGGAGACAGGCTGTCGTATGACATGCTGAGAGAGGAAATGAGAGTCGGTATGTGAGAGACAGGTGATCCAGTGCTACAGAATGACTTTAAAAGCACTTATAAAGAATTACGATCTAGTAAGGTTTTTAGCTTTTATAACATTTCTTCGCAGTTTCTAAAATCTTTAGTGGAGCTACCACCAAAATAACTATTTATGGAGGTGAAACTGTAGACATAACATCTGACTTTCGGAAAACGTCATCCACACAATAGCAAAGATAACAATGTGAAACAAGTGCGAGAACTATTGAACGATCAGCGTAAACGCTTATGAATCCAATTTGGTAACAAGAATAATATATATAAGAATGGAAAGGCAAATTTATGATTTATTCGATGGCGATCATGTTGTTTTCGGAAAGGTAAGGGACCAGAGAGGCAGTTATGACGTTGCGAGTCATAACAGAGGCAGGAATTAAGCAAAATCAAGGCGCTTTAGTAGCATCTGTCGACCTAGAAAAAGTGTGCGACGATGTAAAATATCGTGAGATGTTCGTAATTTTCAGTAAAATAGGAATAAGCTGTAAGAATAGACGGGCAACATGCAAGTGTACCAAAAGGAAAATGGAACAATTACTACCTAAAACAAGAGCTAAGTGCTCCGACTGAAAAATTTGTAAGACATAGCACCCGTGTTATATCTCCTCTTTTCAATTCATTCGTCGAAGAAGTAATGAAAGGTTTAAGAGTGGGATTAATATACAGAGTGAAATAATATCAGTGATGAAATTCGCAATGACATTCCTCTTCTCAGTGAAAACGCACTGTTTACGAGATCGGTTGAATGGATGCCGTTTTGAATTGAATAAACAGTCGGGTGTGGTCAGCATATGGGTTGAGGGTGACGAAAGTAATGAAGTAGCGGAAATAAGATAAGCGATAAACCAAACACCAATAATTGAGCGTTGAATCAAAACACTTTTCAGCAGTCTACATTTCCGACTGTTATTTTATTTGCGCAACAAGTTTCGGCTCAAATAAAATAACAATTGGAAATTTAGACAGCTTAAAGGTGTTTTGATTCGTGATTCTCTATTTAAAAGACGAAATACCGCAACAATCTGTATAAAGATGGACTTACAGAAAAATTAAGAATGATAACCAGCGAAGCGAAGCGAAGAAATTATGGTACCTTGAAATGGAAAATGCTAACGAAGCTAGGACATAAAAGGCAGACTAACACAGGCAAAGACCACGTTGTAAGTCTAGTAGCATGAAACATCGCCGCTAATTACAGGAAGAAATTTCTAGATAATGTTCTTTTAGAGCGAAGCAGTACATTGAAGTCAATCTTGGACCGTAGGAAAACCTCAAAAGAATCTCGAAGCGTTTTTGTTGTTGGTGAAATACGAAGACGTTGAACTGTAGATGGACTGCTAAAGTAAAATGAGAGGAGGTTCTGCGCAGAATCGGAGAGGAAAGAAGCATACGGAGAACACTGAGAAGTACAAGGGGTAGAATAAAAGGGCATGTGCTAAAGCGTAATTTGTTTCGTAATTTGTTTGGTCTCGGTTATAATACATTTTATCATTTTTTTGTTACTAACCAATCAAAAAAACTGACATATAAGTATGCCATGGTATCAGTTCTAAAATTTTAGTTTTTAAATATATTTCTATGTAAAAACGAGTACAATTTATTCGCAAAATTTCCATTGCTTTGAAATACTGATTTATTGTAGAAACTGTAAATGATCAGCATTATTTTAATAACAAACACTAAAGATCTATTGCTCAATACTATTACTCAAGAGTAGCTGACCATCTGAGAGCGAAAGTGAGTGTTTGAGCAATCTACTGAAGGTGATTACAGAGATGTAAAAATATTTAACCCCTTACCAATCACTGGCCAAAGTCTTATCCACCACGTTTATCTCTGGATGGGACAATTATTTCTTTTAAATTCAGGTGTCTGTTTTTGGAAAATTTAATTCTAAGTTACTTGTTGTACCATAAGCTGAAAATTCCTAGTGAATATAATCCCTAGTTTTCTCAGTATTAGGTGGTTAATATTTAGCCACTGTTCCCTTAGAGCGGCCAAATATACGGACACCTTCTTCTGAACTAGTCTTTACTCATTCTGGTTTATTTATGCAGAGTAAAAAAGGGCCCACTGCTTAATTGCTGATATAATTTAATGTAAATTTTAAACAAAACAATTACTGTTTCAAAAATTCTCTTAATACCACATAGCAGTTATCACAGCACAAGTAAAATCCTAAAGAAAACTAACCATGAAATGGTACAAAACAATCTAAATACTAGGCCATTTCACAAGCTTTGCAAATAGTATACTTTTTGACAAATTTCTTTGTACTGCAATAAGCTTTTCTTCTGCAACTAACTCTGGATGGTAAATGATTGTAAAAATCAGTAAATACCCTCAATGATTTTATGGCTGTGCCACTCTTCTTTTTCATATTGTGACTTGAATTTGTTACTGGAGCATTTGGTCTACTCCCTTTCTGCACCCTACTGCTATAACATCCTATCAGCTCATCTGCAATCAGCTTATTGAAGCTCATATGTGTCATCGGCTGTTCTCTGCATGTTGCGTAGTTGCCTTGTATGTAGTGTATGAGCTCACAATAGCAGAATCTATGCGAAAGTAGAACACTCACACTCAGCGTCTCCTAGACTTCCAGGAAATAGAGTAGCGAGACCTATGTTCATCAAGCAGGTAGACCCACTCCATGTATTAGTTGTAATAATGTATAAAAAAAAGTGAATGGAATGTAATTTTTCTCCCTTGACTTTTTCCTCCTGCCAACAGCATAGTTGATCCAACTACAAAACATTTTTTGTCTCTATCCTCCCATTTAAAAACTGATACCTGTCCTGCTGCCGTAAAATCACTCCCTCCCATTTTTAGGTGAGTATCTTTGCACAAAATATATTTTGGGTAAAGTTTTCTGCTTGTCTGCATAGTTCCAGATGCAAGTGATCTCCGAGGGCCTAGATTTTGAAACAATCGTACGCTGAAAAAAATATGTCAAAGGAGACCCAGTAGACTCGGTTAACATTTGCCTGGAACTCATTTGTCAACCTTAGCATTACTTCTTCATGGTAAATTTCTTCATAGTAAAGTTATTAATTTCTGCACCTTTAACTTCGTGTACCTCTGATGCTATGTGAAACCCTGTAACTGAGTGCTGAGTGCCCATGGCACGCAATAATGCTTGACAGGCTTCATAGGCATACATAGTTTCCAAGAGGAACAGCAAAATGGTTCAAATGGCTCTGAGCACTATGGGACTTAACTGCCGAGGTCATCAGTCCCCTAGGACTTAGAACTACTTTAACCTAACTAACCTAAGGTCATCATACACATCCATGCCCGAGGCAGGATTCAAACCAGCGACCGTAGCGGTAGAGCGGTTCCAGACTGTAGCGCCCAGAACCGCTCGGCCACTCGGACCGGCAAGAGGAACTACCTCAGCTGCCGTATTCTGGATTTTCTGTGAGAAAAATCAACGAGAACTTAGCCTTTGAATAACATAATTGGATTACATATTACATAAAATATACGTAACAACAAGTATTTGATACAACATACATGGAAAGTCACATCACAAAGTAGGCCTAAAGTCATAGTGCCTTAGAGCATCGAGTGATCTATTTTTTTTTCCATAACTCGTTTGCGCAGAATGTAAAAAACACCTACACACAGTAATGAATGGCCATGACGATCCTACACTATAAGGAACCGAAAGTTTACTTCAGACACTGAAGCCGTTATTCCAATTTGATCTGAGATGTACGCAAGGCAGTCAACAGCCAGGACCAAAGCCACAGAGATTGTTAAAAATATTCTCGCGCCACACTCCATGTCCGAATGCATAATACAATTGCAAGAACCTTCAGTTTACGGCATAGGCACCTACGCATCGAACCACAAGGCTGAAACGATGTATCCTTTAGTTGTTCAATACTTTACTGAAATTAACGGAATCCAGCAGAAGATGCTGAAGTTTGATTCATTGAATACCGAAACAAAAGTTTTGTCTAGACACTTTAACACAACTGCATATTCCATTAGATAATTTACTCGCTTTTTGTGAAGACGTTTCCAATACCAAATTCGGAGGGCTACATCGACGTGGCCAGCGGAAAGTGTTTCACCAAATTAGAGGAGAACTTCGAAAAAATGTAGAAGGAAATGGATGCTCTGTTCACATTCTCCACAATACTATATCATACGCTGCTGGAGTCTGAACTGTCGACATTGAAATTATCGTTATATAAATATTTAATTATTTTTCAATATACAGTGTAAGGACAGAGAAGCTGAAAGAGTTCTGCTTGTACGTTGATGTCAATCATTTGATTCTTCTGTCTCACACAAAAACAAGATGGCTGTCGTTAATACCCGCAGTTGACAGATTTATTAAGCTTTGGATTCGATTAAACAATTTTTTGACATCGATGACCGGCCACCTAAAATAATTTTAGAGTTTTTCAGTAGTCCGATCAGTGGAATTTTCTTCTTGTTTCTGCATTCAGATTTGGTTCTGTTTGAAAAAGTGTAGAAAGTCTCGTTAACTGAAATAAGAAATATATTAATCGACACTCAAAGATGTCTGAACGAAAAGGAGACTGCCAGTTTTATTGGGATTCAAACGACGATGAATATGACTCTAAGCAAGAAATAACTAATTTCATTTCGAAATTTGAGGAAGAGACAATCGTTTTCTATACCACTGCATTTCATTCCTTTTAGAAACGGATTAGTTCTTTTGACTATTATGAAATATTTGACTGGATGGTACTATCTGAAACCCCAGATTCAGTGATGACTGAAAACACAAATATATATCTGACTAAAAATGTTGCAAAGATTTCAGTCGACAGTTGTTTTCAGGTATAAATGTATCTGAAGAGCTTTTCAGAAACTAAGCGTGACTCGGAAGGATAGAAGTCTAAGCACTTCGTGAAGGAAAAGTGGATTTACTTTCTTCAGGAAACCGAAAATCCTGAAAGCAAATGCCAACTGCTAAAATAATGAGAGTACTTATTTTCTACTCCCGTGCACAATGCCACTGTTGAAAGAGTATTTTCGCTACTGTCGGCCTGGTGGACTGATGAAAGAAAGTGACTGCTGTCAGGGGCTTAGGAATCAATCTTTCAGTGCCAGTTTAACTACAAGATAACTTGCATGGAGTTTTATAAATACGTAAAGGGGACAAAAGACTTTCTGAAAAAGGTGAAATGTTCCAAAAAATATTGCGTACCAACTACTTCTGTCGCAACACGTTCCATGTAAGTGTTTTCTTAATAAAATGTAATTAAAGTAAGTAAAGTTTTTTCTTCATTTCTACAAGTCCTTCTCGGAGTGTCCCAGCGTGGTCCCAGCTAGATATGGTAACCGTAGACGTACTGCTTCGAGTGCCGACATGTTCGCTACGAAGACAAGAGTTCCAACTGACGCGTCCCGGGCATCAACACTGCGCAGTAGTATTGTGCCTCTCATGGCCTCGCGTTATCGAGCAGTATATTGGCGCAGTATTACTGCGCAATTAATACTGAGTACGTGAGAGTCGCTTTAGCAACTAGCAACAAAGACATGGCGCAAGGATCTGTACAGCACTGTAGAGACAAATAATGTACATTTTGTCCTGTGGGGTGGCCTTTTAGTCGCTACACGAGTACCTGCAGTGTGCAGGACTTGCCCCACATGGTCCACAAGGTAGTTTTTCGCTGTCATCCTCGGGAATCAGTTGCAATGCAGGTTGGTACCATCCATAGTTTGAAAGCGTTTTACGAAGTGCGGTAGCAGTAAAGTAAAATGCCTCGTTTGCTTTATATTAAAACAGGGTGGATGCATTGCAGATTGGTGACGTCATGTAAAGAGAAAATGTCTGCATTGTTCCTTGGAAGAAAAGATAAATTTGCTTCACATACCAATAATTTTGTAGACATGCTATAGACTCAAACTTTTGTGGTTACTTCAGGGTGAAAAATTGATACCATCCAAAAGTGACGATACAAGGAAGTCACCAGCTTGTGACCTTCCACTCTTTCTATCGCCGCTCCCGTCTTCGTCCTCTTCGCAGCCATTGCTGAAGACAATGAGATGAGACCGATCTCTGCCGAGGATCCTTGTTCGGAAGTAACAGCAATAAAGGAACCGAAAATCGGTTACTTCAGAAAACGGTTATTTTGAGTGATTATAACAGTCAGGTTAAACTGGAAACTTAAAGCACCGGTCAGGCCAAAAACTGGTTGTTTCAGCGGTAACAACCATCCCTACAGCTTACGGCTTCATGCAGTCGGTCTTCGGCGCGGAGTATTTTAGTTATTACAGCCAATACCCACTGCCGTATATCACAAAGCTAGAGATGACATTTATTCTTGGTGAAGATGAAGCATTAGACTTGTTCGCGATTGTATTGCGTCACCGGCCAGTCGATGTTTTCCTTAAGATTGCGGAAGTCATCTAAATATGTGATGCAGTGGTTCACAGTTTTGTTCGTAGTCGAAACGGATTTAATGTGCTATTGTTCCAAAAATTCAGAATCTGACAAACTTGACGTCGAATGCAGCGAGAACTGTTCGGTGTAATTTACCTGACAAGTTCGTGAGCAAAAGTGGATAATTTTAATGGCATGAGTAGTATTACTCAAGAACTTAATCCTGAAAAATTGTACAGATCAATGAGGAAAATTTTCGTCCTATTGGCGTCTCGTAACACAGAAAGAGACATCACCTGTATATGTTTGTAATCCAAACATTTTTTTTAAAGGTTCTTACCTATGATCGTGTGGCATGGTGTGAAATTTACTGTTATATAATGTACATATTTCATTTCAAATGTTAGCCTTTCTTAACTTATCTGAGTTATTATGGAGCAGTGACACAGTACCGGCCTAAACTGCGGTACCGCTCTTTACGTTTAACACAGTCACTACAGCCACGAAGACTCTTTACTGTAGCGTACATAAAAAGTGGACAGTGGGCAGTAACATTAGAGCTCCCGACTTGACTGTGTGTACGCAAATGCGTGCAAAGGAGGAGGTATGGGAGTACACGACTCGCGCCAGAAGGCATCCGTCTGACTGTGTAACACGAGTAGTGGTGGTTCACTTTACAAGCCACACGACGATTACAGAGGGCCTTAGACAAAGCCCAGCTCTTGTGAAAAGACGCTAAAATTCAACGTGAAATGAATCACTTAATCTCTCCCTATCCAGGGCAGGGCTTACCGACGGCAACACCGCAGACAAAGGACATTAGGTCACTCCCACTCCCCACTGTTTCACTTCTAGTGAGTTTTCTACTTTTCAGGTTTTCAGTATCCATACATATATTTCTTCCCCGACAAATATTAAGATTTAATGGTACAAAAAATTTAATCTATAGTGAAATTACTTTAAAGAAACATATAATGGATTATGTGTTTAGAAGTCATACTGCTTCTGTGAAAAGGAAAGTGGGATGTGACAAAGTCGACTTGAGTGGTGTCGCGTTTCGGATCGCGTTCCGAATGTGAACTGGGTAAGTTGGAAGGAAACACAAGAACGGTACTCACCTTGGAGTAACGAAGGAGCGAATCGGAGCACTGCAGAGACAGAAAAGAGAACAGTTAAATGATTTCAATGCGAAATCATGAATACAGATAGTAACATATTGCGATAAAATAACACCTAAAAACTTTCTCATTGACACTTATTTTTGGCAAAGTGACCAATTGCGTAATCACAATTCCACCTAGACTGCTGATGTTCCTACTACGAATCACGTCGTTGAAATTTGCAGTTTGTCACTTGATAGAGTCTACAATTTTATATGAACTTACTGATATTTTTCGGTATCGGCAACTACAACATAAAATAAGAGTAAAAGTAAATTATTTTCCAGTTCGAGCAATATAAATTTAACCTTCTGCATTCGTTCATTTAAGATCATGTAATATTGGGAACTCGTTATCTGAAAATGTAATACGGTGAAACTTACGTCACAACCAGGAAACGTAGTTATCCTTAACGTCTTTATTTTTATGTAAGAGCGTAGCAAACAAAATCACCTATTTTGTATACCAATAATTTAAATTTATTTCCTTCCACTTAGCTTGTAATGAGTATCTGTGCAATAAAATGTACTTTAACAGTTGTTGTATAAGGAAGTATTGTTTTTGTCGATATTTAAATTCATGTCATGTTGGGCTTATGGAAGTCTATTTGGAGTTGAGTTAGCAGGTCGTAATGACAGCTGGATGACTATTTTCTGTGATAGATTTGTCGTGATGATGAAAGGCTTGCTCTCAGCGTTAGCAGTTCGTACCAGACATTTGGGTGACTGTTTCTGTAATATAATTTTTGGGAAGACTGAAGGTCTAAGAAGGCAGAACGTGTATAAAATATCCGTCGGAATTTCTAAAATCATTAGGTGAAGTGGCAAAGAAACTACAATCCATGTTGAGATGTAATTCATGTACTCGAAAAGTCAGAGTTAACCAAGGCCCAACCGACAATTATTCTTTCCACACCCCATTTTGGAGTGGAACGGGTAAAGGGAGATCAGTTAGTGATACATGAAGTACCCTCTACCACACACCGTTCGGTGGCTTTTTATGACGTAGGTGTAGATTAAGGTTGTCTGAGATTGGCTACGTATCATCAGACTTTCGAAAGAAACATCATCCACACAATTCCGAAGATAGCAATGGCAGGTAAGTGCGAAAAGTACCACACAACCTGTTTAACAGCTCATGCATCGAAGCTGCTGACAAGAATGGTATACGGAAGAATGGAAACGAAAGTTCAGGATCTGTTAGACGACGATCAGTTTGGTTTTAGAAAAAGTAAGGGCACCAGTAAGACGGTCCTGAATTGCGCTTGGAAGCAAAATGTAAGATCATGCCGGAAAATATTTACAGACGAACAGTGAAGATCAATGTGCAAATTCAGGATTTTATGTTTGAACGTTTACCTCCAACGAGTAATCTCAAACCTGCACGTAACCTAGAGTTAATAATTCTTAGTGAACAGTTTGTAAAATGCAGAGGGAGCACTCGATTCACAGACACGCTTTGTGTAATTTTCCTGTATCAGGTTGTTGTGCTTACGTGTGTATGTTATAATTAAAAATCTAAAATAGTAGAGACTTGGCATCTGAAACTGTATTCAGGGGGAGACCGTATATCGAAAATTTCATTCGAAGCTTTCTTTAATTTTGTATTACGGGAAAGCGACGAACCAGAAAAACAGTTTTGCACCATATAGATACGTTTAATGTTGCTGGTTTCCACTACATCTTCTCTAGCCGAGAGAGCAATGTTCGTTTCTTCAAGGAAAGTGTGTACTGTAGAAGAGACCACAGAAAGGTGAGTCGAACCTTGTTGTCTAGGCGAGAACCACGCCACCGTAGTGTGTGTGTGTGTGTGTGTGTGTGTGTGTGTGTGTGTGTGTGTGTGTGTGTGTGCGTGCGTGTGTGTGCGTGCGTGTGTACGTGTGTGAATTAGATAAAATCTAACGAAAATACAGGGTGTAACGTATATATGTGCAATATTGTTTCTTTTCTGAGACAAAGTCTTTCCACAAACTCCTAACCAACTTCATGACCTATGTTTTGGCAGGGTCGTAACTGTATCACTAACTGGATTACGCCTGTCAGTTTAGACTAACCGTTTTGCATCCTTGCATCTACACTTCAATACCTGGCCTGTTGCCTAGAGGAAAGTTCACAGAGGTTTTTTGCGGATGATGCTGTAGTATATCGAGAGGTTGTAACCATGGAAAATTGTACTGAAATGCAGGAGGATCTCCATCGAATTGACCCATGGTGCAGGGAATGGCAATTGAATCTCAATGTAGACAAGTGTAATGTGCTGCGAATACACAGAAAGAAAAATGCTTTATCATTTAGCTACAATATAACAGGTCAGCAACTGAAAGCAGTTAATTCCATAAATTATCTGGGAGTAGACATTAGGAGTGATTTAAAATGGAATGAAAATATAAAGTTGATCGTTGGTAAAGCAGATGCCAGACTGAGATTCATTGGAAGAATCCTAAGGAAATGCAATCCGAAAATATAGGAAGAGTTTACAGTACACTTGTTCGCCCACTGCTTGAATACTGATCACCAGTGTGGAATCCGTACCAGATAGGGTTGATATAGTAGATAGAGAAGATCCAACGGAGAACAGCGCGCTTCGTTACAGGATCATTTAGTAATCGCGAAAGCGTTACGGAGATGATAGATAAACTCCAGTCGAAGACTCTGCAGGAGAGACGCTCAGTAGCTCGGTACGGGCTTTTGTTGAAGTTTCGAGAACATACGTTCACCGAGGAGTCAAGCAGTATATGGCTCCCTCCTACGTATATCACGCGAAGAGACGATGAGGATAAAATCAGAGAGATTAGAGCCCACACAGAGGCATACCGACAATCTCTCTTTCCACGAACAGTACGAGACCGGAATTGAAGGAAGAACCTATAGAGGTACTCAAAGTACCCTCTGCCACACACCGTAACGTGGCTTGCAGAGTATGGATGTAGATGTAGATGTAGATCAGCTTTAATGGCTTGCTCTTGCCACACGTACTTGGAGGTACCGTAAGTCGTCGGTATTTTGGTAACCCTATATGTTAGAATTATCAGTTAAAAATCATCAATTCTGTTAGTTAATACAGATATTTTATATCAAGAGGGACCTGTCTTTAGGAGAGTTGTCACTTTATTCCCTGAAATGACTGATATTGGCTAATTTTTACCTAACACAATAAAATTGTATGCCGTGAGAAAAATAAAATTTTCGCTGGCCGTAGCAATGAAGAGGCAGGGAGCGTTCCTAAGGACTGTGGGCAGCGAAGGGCCCCCACCTTCTCCGCGGAAGCTAACATTGAGAGCTGTCCCAGTGAAGTCGGATCAGGGCAGGTTGCAGTTACAGTTCGATGACCGTGTAGCCGCTGGCCGTATCGCTCCAAAGTGAAGCTGTGAAATGATGCCATTGGTCGGACGTCTGAGTATGCGTTTGCTTGAATTTTTCGAGAAACATGTCTAAGGTTATGGAAGCTCTGTGTAGGCTGGTGAGCTGTTTGACATCTTACAAGGGTGGAAGGAAGTCGTTTCGAATGGAGAGCCATGTTTGGCTGTGTTCGGAACGGACACTGGAGTAACGGAGACTTGAAAGCGAGCGTGGAGAGTCTAGTGAGAGGAGGCGAGCGGACAGTCACAGAGGAAGGCTGTTCTGAGATGTTGCTGGCAACGTGTCCGTGGCCAGTCTCTGACTTACTTAGTGCAGTGCTGATTATACTACTTGAAGTACGAGAAATTTGCCTCTCTGTGGAGAGGGGAAAAGGTTGGTACTTCATTGTGGCGCTGTTAATATTTATGCTCGTGCACTAGAGATACAGTTCTGCTCCTGGCCAGTGTAGGCAAGCAGGCTGCAGAGTCTCGTAAACGATTGCTATAACTGAGTATTTTCAACCATACGAGTTTTCGGACGCCAATATTACGCCCATTTTGTAGCCGTATTTATTTTCTGGACGCCACGCTGCATCTCCATGGCGCCGCCAGTCACGACGCCGAAGATCCACACTTTGCTGATCACTTGGGTGATATTGGCGTGTGGAGGCAGTATAGGGAACAGTAAAGTTAAGAACGTACGATTCCAATAGTTCGTGTCTCTGAGTTTTTCATCGTTTAAGCCAGCTTAGATGGTTGTTAGAACTAATAAAGGGTTAACAGTATCAACCTTTGCACTGTTCTTAACGAACCTAACAGGGGACGTATTTAGACAGGTAAGTGTTGGGCCAGTCTTGGATAAATAGCAGGATTTATAACTGTACATTTGTTAGGATTCCATGTTGTCTTTTTTGCACTTTTCTTTTTATTTTATAATTAATGTTGTTAACTGAACCCTCTTTTTCTTCTTTAACTGGGATTAGTCCCTATAACCAACCGGGATTCATTTGTTAAAGAACAGATAGATAGGGCAGGATCGATTAAATTATCTTTTTGTGCCAAGTGTACCTCAGTGTTGTCGCGAGAAACAGAGTGTTAGATAGCGATCAATCCACCCCAAATACCACTGACGGCAGCTTGCAGTACGAACCAACCTAAAAGCATACGGCTTGTAATAGCTATAACTGTTAGTCCGCAAATACCGATGTAATGTTGTTCAGTACACCTTCCTCAGACACCAACGGCTGTATGAGCACTTACACCCGTTACAGCCTGTATAAGCGCCGATCGAGGTCTCTATACAACCCTTTTCTTTCGGCAGTCTAAGCTAGGGCCTACATGACCTTTTCGTAAATCACGTACTATGTGTATCTGGATGCTCGGTCTCCGTGTAAAAGAACTGTAAAACTTAGTGAGCTGTGCCGGTGACGCGTAAGCAACGAGGCTTGACCATAAACGCACCTCACAGTGACTAACAGAGGGAAGGGGGGAATAACGAAGAAAAAAGCTGGGAGAATTTAAAAGGGAGGAGGAGGGCTAATTCTTATACAAACGCCCAGCATGTGGGCGCGTGGGAGTGCAGACAGGCAAGAGGGCAGCCTGATCAGAGAACAATGAAGACTTTGTGCTGAGGCTGTTAGGTCTTTGGCCACTCGGCGTGGAGGCCCGTAAGCCGGCCACTTTGCCGGCGCCACATGCCGGCGGCCGGTCGGCAGCTTTGACGCCAGCGGCGCAGCTCCGCCTTTGCAGTCTTTGAAGGCGCGGCGGCGGCGACGCCGGCGCTGTCACCTGCAGGTGGCGCTGAAAGCCACTCCCTCCGCCGCCGCCCCCACCTGCTGTACAGCTGCCACGCGACGGCCTGTCGCCGCCACCACGCCTCGACGCGCTTTGAAGCTGGCACGTACGCTTTGGGGGGGATTGCCCGACGCTGTTAACTGGTTGTCCTGCTCCTTCCGGATCAGGTGACGATTTTCAACCGCAGGTGGAGAAGAACGAAGCGACTTTGATCTTGATAAATGTTTTCTCCGAGTTGCCCTGGCCACGCGTTTCATTTTCCTGCTGTGATGCGTCCAGTGGAATCTAAGAGATCGCGGTGTTCCAAGACGCAGCAACCCCTGTGTATTTCCTCATTTTACTCTTTTCACCCACACTGATGGTTTAGGAGATGTCTACAATTTTTTAGAAGTAGCTTCGATGGCAAAAATGCTGAACTATGTATTGCTAATAAGCAGACTAGTATTTAGAATAAATTTTCCATTGCTCAGAATGTATACAGAGCAGGGAAAACGAATTTAAGTTTCGGGAGGAAACAAATTACAGTATCAATAGATACATTGTTATCTCCAGGAGGCAGCAATAGATTTGTTAGATCATTCTAACAGGATGGACAGTGCCCTGAAAAAGAGCTTAATATTCTTAAAAGTAAATCAAGAGTAACAAAACTCAGTAGGATACAGTCACGCGATACTGACGAACTAGACTAGGAAATGAGGCACGAAAAATTTGCCATTACTCGATGGCAAGCGTAACGAATCTAAAAGAAGACATAAAATAAAGTTAAACAGATCACCTGAAGCTGGCCGCGGATGCAAAACAGGCCACTATTCGTGCTTCTCAGACTACAGCTAAGCCCTATGACACAGTCAGCTTCGACATTTTACTTGCCAAACTTAGCGGCCTAAATTTCTCGCCAAGGGTAATGCGATAGTTCCGCTCACAGTTTAAGTCTCGCCACCAATGTTTCATATCCTGCACCATAAAGCCATAATGGACGCATGTTGGCCGGCTGTTGTGGCCGAGCGGTTCTAGGCGCTTCAGTCTGGAATCGAGCGACCGCCTCGGATGTGTGTGATGTCCTTAGGTTAGTTAGGGGACTGATAACCTCAGATGTTAAGTCCCATAGTGGTCGGAGCCATTTGAACCATTTGACGCAGGTTGTGTCGAGCTGTACTGTTCTCACTGTACGCAAGTGTCTTGTCATCAGTTTTGTCCTACTGAAAATACCACATATTCGCTGGCGACCTCCACTTATATCTAAATGCAAAACCGATAAACGTGGAGACATCTGCAGATAAATCTCAATACCGTCCAGTGTACACTGTCAAAATGGGCGCAGTATACAAGGTTAAAACTCAATCCATCCAAAAACCATGTGTTACTGGCGGGTCATTCTAGGCTCGTTAGCCCTAACATCTTTAACGCAAATGTAATAAATGTCAACTTCACTCTCTTAGAAAAAAATGTGAGAGTAATAAAAGAGGAAAATTTAAATTGGACTGAGCACGTAACTAAAATGTGCAAGAAGGCATCAGCATCACTCCACTCCCTACAAAAGTACAAAAAACTCTTTCCTCTTGACCTGGAAAAGAAACTTGTACAAACACTTTTACTTCCAATAATTGATTACAGCGATGTTATCCTGCAAGGCCTTTCTGAAAAACCACATGGAGCCTAGAACTGGTTATGAATCCCTGTATTCATTGTATCATTGGTGTTCGAGTCCTTGATCGTAATTCACTGCCATAATCAGAACTATCTCGGACAAGCGTAAAGATTTTCATACCCTCTGTCTCTCCAATTGTCTCATCAACAAACACTGTCCCTCATACCTCCTTCCGAGCTTAACGCTCTTGTCTGAACATGCTGGCAGGAATACCCGTTCGCATTAGATCCAAATCCTGTTTATCCCACTCCATCCTTCAGCCACTTTCTGAAAGTCCTTCTCCATGGAATGTACCGGACTCTGGAATAAACTCCCACATTACATTGGAAAACAGAATGACATCTTCAGCCTCAGAAGACAGTTAATGACATATCTGCTGAAGCAACAATAAATATTACCATTGTGCCTATACTCGCTCATTACCCTAGCACATTCTTCTTTCCAACAAGATCCTCCTCATTTCCCAGTATCCTTAAGTATCCTTTCCTCAGAACTCACTTCATCAGAAAACATCTGTTTTGTACAATTATTCCAAGACCACACTGGTGTGGCGGTTTGATTTGAAAGGCTGCAGGTAACTGTAAGTTTACGACGTGCCTTCTAAATTGATTCTGCCCTCTGATAGTTCTTGGTGTTAGCCTGCGCTGGAGGTTATAACTTTTATCAGAATCTGAAATAAAGTTTGAGTTCTGAAATAATTTAGTGCAATGGTGGCCACGTCATTATTGTAGCCGATTATTGATGGGTAATTAATATTTCAATATGGAAATAATGTTGTACAAAAATAGCAAAAGTTTGTTGATCATAGAATAGGGCGAATAACACAGGTTAAACGAGCTGAAAAATAAATCTTGGCCATTAACAACAGAAATAGAAACCATGAATATTTAGCACTCCACTGGGTGGCATTTGGTTGGCAAAGACTAAGGTTTAGCTGTTTAATCTGTTTATTCTGGCTCAAAACATGGATAACGCCGTCTGAAATTATCTAATTCTGAATGGAATTTGATGGATTTATCCTAGACAGCAGTTATTCTACGCCGGTGCAGCTGAGAACACGTGGTTGGGCTGTGATTCTGTTTGCCCTAACAAGCCAGAGCAGATTCTGAACACATAGTGCTGTCTCAGGTGATGGTCATGGCGCAAGCATGAGCGGAGAAGAAATGTGCGGCGCCTGTAAGTCGTTATCGTGGCCACGAAATATGCAACGTCACGGAATGGTGATCTGTTAGAAGGATCACAATTACTCTCGGATGATGCCCTGAATCTCGGTAGATTCCAAAGTGAGACACTCCAGGTTCCCAGTAATACCATGGCCCAATTTGTCTCACTCATACGGCAGTGGACACAAGGAGATCCAACATCAAGGTAGCAGAGCTCATACGAATAAAATTGTCCTTGCTACAGTGAGTTGTCTGAGACGACTGAAGGATAAATTGTTGGTTCTGCTGTGACTTCACCACAAGCTCCCTAGTCGAGACGAATGCCAGTGTGAAGTCACTCACAGGATGAGTGTCCCAAAAGCAACCCTCTCTTACCAAGAGTCAAGACCATAATCTCCTCTCCAGCCAAGAGTCTGAAACAGAAAGCCACATTTCTCCACTCCTCCGTTTTTCCCAAACCTTCGTAAACTCGAAAATATCACATTTGTAACCACACCCAGAAGGGTTTTATGCCAATGACAAGACTCAATGAGCGCCATTTCTTCCGTCTCGCTTGTCTGCTCTACCCTCCGGCCAATCCTAACCAAAGTTAATAATATTCTTTTCCTAGCTGGAGACGCAGCCAAGCCCTGACTCGAAATTTCCTTGTTGGGAGGATAAGACATTACGATCCAAAATTGTTTTTCCAGTGGCGATTTTAGGCAACACATTTTGAGTTACCATTTAGGCCTAAAGTGAGCAACACATTTATCTGAGATATCAGAGTCTGGGCAGTTCAAATGTTATAGCATTCTGACCAGGGGCTTCGGCTTAACTAAGAGAAGTGCTTTGGTGTTCCAGCTGACGCCGTTTCAGAGCCGCTATAACTGTTCCGTTCAATCCTAAACTTCTTCCAAAGGCCTGATGCTTCCCAAAAAATCGACAGGCAGAGAGGCGACACCACTTGATGGTTCCATCTATAGCATCCAGTCCAAGGTGAACAAGGAAGCTAGCGGATTTTTATGGCTGCCATCTCTAGGAGTTTAGGAAACTGTCGAATTGCCTTATCCAGGCGACATACTTCCTCCGGCAACCCTTTCTCTGCCATATCAAGAGACACCTAAAAGGTAGATCCAGGTAGGCAGTTTATTGCGTCTTCGGCCGAAAGAATTGGCTGCACACCGGTGCGAAAAATTTTTGGGCCCAATGTTCTTTCCCCAGCAAGGGATTCAAGATGTTCTTCTTCCTAATACCCAGACGTGGCTTTCAAGCGCCAGATGTCCACTCCAAGATTTTCTGTTAAATAACCAGACTGCCTGCTTGTTCTCAAGTCCAGAAAATACTATTCAAAGTAGAGCCACTGTAAAGATCCTGCACAAATAAACAATGAACATGGTCCCATCAGTGGTTGCCTCAATGAAAATGATGCTGAGGGTATAATAACAATATTAAAGTGTAGCATTGAATTTCAAAATAATTGAGAAGGTGACTCCTCCTGTCTCACTATAAATTACTTTTATGACTGCGACTATCGTTATTGTTATTATTGTTATTGCTATAGCAATTATTATTAATACTGTAATCGTTTTTAGTCGCAGCAGCTGCAACAGTATAGGTACTGCCAACAATAAATAATTAGTTCATAATGAGCTCATTACTCACATTGTCACTTCAGACACTCAAATTATTTTAATATCATTTGTCATATTAAAATAGTTGTTTATTATGTTATTATGATGTAAATGAGTTATCATATGTGTGATACCCTGGTATGACGTAAGAGATGGCCTGTTTGCCCTAATTGCATCACGTTAAATAAACAAATAAATAAAATAAAAAATGTAATGTAGCAACAGGAAGAAAGATTTTCCTGAAATAGACAGATGTGTTAATATTGAATATACAGTTAAATGATGGGAAGATAATCTGCTTCCAATAAAGGAACTGAAGTTTTCGAAATTCTGAAGATTAGAGAAATAGATAGATAGAGTTATCGATGATGAAATACTGAATAAAATTCAAGACAAAAGAGGTTTGTGACAAGACTAGACTAAGAGGAGCGCTCCGTCGAGAGGACTAATTTTATGGCGTCAAGGAACAGTTAACTCGTTTATGGAGAGAAGCTTGTGTGGTGAAAGTTATAGAGGGACAGAGACCAAGGAGTGACGAAAGTGAGCCGGCTCAAGTCGATCTGAGATGCAATAAGTATGCAGAGATAAGACTTGTACAGGTTAAGACTAACTTGGTAAGCACTGCAGTGTTATTTTGAGGTTGAAGACCGTAACTAGAACAAATATTCCATCACATACGACTGTAGGCCTATTGCTTACACAAAAATTTGTGACACACATTAAAAATGACAGAGGGAAATGAAATGAAATAGTCATACTCCATTATTGTGAGGGAGACCCTGTTTGGGGCTGTTTGGCCTCCTAGTGCAAGTGTTTCTATTTCACGAGGCTCCTGTGATGTACGTATCGATGGAGACGACATGAACTTATTAGGAAAACAGAGACACTCAGCCCCCGTCAGTAGAAAACCTTCAACCTGGTGGGGATTGAAAACCTGAACCCCGCGATCTAGAGGCAGAAACAATGATCACTTTATTTTGTCACTTTCAACCTTTCCTTCGTCGTTATGTCGTCAGTAATGTTTTGGGGATATCATATGACTTCTTCTAAATTCTCTAATGACTTTTTTTTTGTTACAGTGGGTGGCCAGTCCCCTGACCGGTCATGCTGGCTACCACTAGACCACGAGCTTTGGTTTAGGAAAGTTAAAAATTCTCAATAGGCAGTTTTACTATGGGAGTTACTAGGAAATACTAATGAATCAGGGTACAAAGAGGATTAGAAGTAACTAAAATTAAAATTAAATGGCGATGAGCAGGAAACATAGCTAACTGAACGGGACTATGTTGCCGACGGACGTTCATTGGTAAATTCTAATAGATAAGGGAAGAGCGGTGAACTAATGGGACGCAGATAGAAGACATTGGAGACTGTGCTGGATCAACATCGTTGCAGACAACAGACGAGTTATTTAGGTGGATGGGACTATTGGAGGCATTTCTCGCTTAGTATGATGATAGTTGTGAATGAACCATAATCACGATGTACATAGGATGCAATAACCATGCCTAATACGCCTTGACAAACCAGAATTCGAAGCACCTTCCAGTGGCCTAGGAATTGATAAATACAGGTCGATTTTGGTTTTCAGTAGAAACTTGTATAGGTTCACCCGTGGTCTAGGGGTAGCGTCTTTGATTAATAATCAAAACGTCTTCGGTCCCGGGTTCGATCCCCGCCACTGCCTAAACTTTGATAAATAATCAGCATTGGCGGCTGAAGACTTCCGGCATAAGAAGTCCGCCTCATTCTGCCAACGGCCTTGTCAAAGAGGGCGGAGGAGCGGATAGAGGTTCAGGGCACTCTCTTGTCCTAGGGGTGGGAAATTGCCCCTAAAGGCGGAAGAATCAGCAATGATCAACGACATGAGGATGCAGAAGGCAATGGAAACCACTGCATTAAAGACACGTAACGTGTATCCACAGGACATGTGGCCTTTAATTGAAGAAGTGTCATGATGATCTCTCCATTGGCAAAAGATTCCGGAATAGTCCCCCATTCGGATCTCCGGGAGGGGACTGCCAAGGGGGAGGTTGCCATGAGAAAAAGATTGAATAATCAACGAAAGGATAACGTTCTACGAGACAGGGCGTGGAATGTCAGAAGCTTGAACGTGGTAGGGAAACTAGAAAATCTGAAAAGGGAAATGCAAAGGCTCAGTCTAGATATAGTAGGGGCCAGTGAAGTGAAGTGGAAGGAAGACAAGGATTTCTGGTCAGATGAGTATCGGGTAATATCAACAGCAGCAGAAAATGGTATAACAGGTGTAGGATTCGTTATGAATAGGACGCTGGGCAGAGGGTGTGTTACTGTGAACAGTTCAGTGACCGGGTTGTTCTAATCAGAATCGACAGCAGACCAACACCGACAACGGTAGTTCAGGTATACATTCCGACGTCGCAAGCTGAAGATGAACAGATAGAGAAAGTGTATGAGGATATTGAAAGGGTAATGCAGTATGTAAAGGGGGACGAAAATCTAATAGTCATGGGCGACTGGAATGCAGTTGTAGGGGAAGGAGTAGAAGAAAAGGTTACAGGGGAATATGGGCTTGGGACAAGGAATGAAAGAGGAGAAAGACTAGATGAGTTCTGTAACAAGTTTCAGCTAGTAATAGCGAATACCCTGTTCAAGAATCACAAGAGGAGGAGGTATACTTGGAAAAGGCCGGGAGATACGGGAAGATTTGAATTAGATTACATCATGGTCAGACAGAGATTCCGAAATCAGATACTGGATTGCTGGATTGTAAGGCGTACCCAGGAGCAGATATAGACTCAGATCACAATATAGTAGTGATGAAGAGCAGGCTGAAGTTCAAGACATTAGTTCGGAAGAATCAATACGCAAAGAAGTGGGATACGGAAGTACTAAGGAATGACGAGGTACGTTTGAAGTTCTCTAACGCTATAGATAAAGCAATAACGAATAGCGTAGTAGGCAGTACAGTTGAAGAGGAATGGACATCTCTAAAAAGGGCCATCACAGAAGTTGGAAGGAAAACATAGGTACAAAGAAGGTAGCTGCGGAGAAACCATGGGTAACAGAAGAAATACTTCAGTTGATTGATGAAAGGAGGAAGTACAAACATGTTCCGGGAAAATCAGGAATACAGAAATACAAGTCGCTGAGGAATGATATAAATAGGAAGTGCAGGGAAGCTAATGCGAAATGGCTGCAGGAAAAATGTGAAGACATCGAAAAAGATATGATTGTCGGAAGGACAGACTCCGCATACAGAAAAGTCAAAACAACCTTTGGTGACATTAAAAGCAACGGTTGTAACATTAAGAGTGCAACGGGAATTCCACTGTTAAATGCAGAGGAGAGAGCAGATAGGTGGAAAGAATACATTGAAAGCCTCTATGAGGGTGAAGATTTGTCTGATGTGATGGAAGAAGAAACAGGAGTCGATTTAGAAGAGATAGGGGATTCAGTATTAGAATCGGAATTTATAAGAGCTTTGGAGGACTTACGGTCAAATAAGGCAGAAGGGATAGATAACATTCCATCAGAATTTCTAAAATCATTGGGGGAAGTGGCAACAAAACGACTATTCACGTTGGTGTGTGGAATATATGAGTCTGGCGATATACCATCTGACTTTCGGAAAAGCATCATACACACAATTCCGAAGACGGAAAGAGCTGACAAGTGCGAGAATTATCGCACAATCAGCTTAACAGCTCATGCATCGAAGCTGCTTACAAGAATAATATACAGAAGAATGGAAAAGAAAATTGAGAATGCGCTAGGTGACGATCAATTTGGCTTTAGGAAAAGTAAAGGGACGAGAGAGGCAATTCTGACGTTACGGCTAATAATGGAAGGAAGGCTAAAGAAAAATGAAGACACTTTCATAGGATTTGTCGACCTGGAAAAAGCGTTCGACAATATAAAATGATGCAAGCTGTTCGAGATTCTGAAAAAGGTAGGGGTAAGCTATAGGGAGAGACGGGTCATATACAATATGTACAACCACCAAGAGGGAATAATAAGAGTGGACGATCAAGAACGAAGTGCTCGTATTAAGAAGGGTGTAAGACAAGGCTGTAGCCTTTCGCCCCTACTCTTCAATCTGTACATCGAGGAAGCAATGATGGAAATAAAAGAAAGGTTTAGGAGTGGAATTAAAATACAAGGTGAAAGGATATCAATGATACGATTCGCTGATGACATTGCTATCCTGAGTGAAAGTGAAGAAGAATTAAATGATCTGCTGAACGGAATGAACAGTCTAATGAGTACACAGTATGGTTTGAGAGTAAATCGGAGAAAGACGAAGGTCATGAGAAGTAGTAGAAATGAGAACAGCGAGAAACTTAACATCAGGATTGATGGTCACGAAGTCAGTGAAGTTAAGGAATTCTGCTACCTAGGCAGTAAAATAACCAATGACGGATGGAGCAAGGAGGACATCAAAAGCAGACTCGCTATGGCAAAAAAGGCATTTCTGGCCAAGAGAAGTCTACTAATATCAAATACCGGCCTTAATTTGAGGAAGAAATTTCTGAGGATGTACGTCTGGAGTACAGCATTGTATGGTAGTGAAACATGGACTGTGGGAAAACCGGAACAGAAGAGAATCGAAGCATTTGAGATGTGGTGCTATAGACGAATGTTGAAAATTAGGTGGACTGATAAGGTAAGGAATGAGGAGGTTCTACGCAGAATCGGAGAGGAAAGGGATATGTGGAAAACACTGATAAGGAGAAGGGACAGGATGATAGAACATCTGCTAAGACATGAGGGAATGACTTCCATGTTACTAGAGGGAGCTGTAGAGGGCAAAAACTGTAGTGGAAGACAGAGATTGGAATACGTCAAGCAAATAATTGAGGACGTAGGTTGCAAGTGCTACCCTGAGATGAAGAGGTTAGCACAGGAAAGGAATTCGTGGCGGGCCGCATCAAACCAGTCGGTAGACTGATGACCAAAAAAAAAAAAAAAAAAAAAAAAATCCTCTTCAACGAACATTCCTCACGTTCAACCAACACATACTTTCCTCCACTTTGTGGATTAGCGGGCGATGTTCTTCTCCTTTTCCTCTAAACTGTATAAAACATTGCGGCTACGTTGGTTTCGGAAGCACGCACGATATAGGCACCAACGAACTGTTCGAATTGACTTAACATCGACACAGTGCACTTACAACTACACAAAACAGTTTTCTGAGAACAACTGACACTTCCAACGCATAGAGAACATTGCACAGGTGCTGTTCATTGTCGAATACAGCAGCGCAGCCGGCCACTGTGGCAGAGCGGTTCTAGGCGCTTCTGTCAGGAATCGTGCGACTGCTACGGTCGCAGGTTCAAATCCTGCCTCGGGCATGGATGTGTGTTGTCCTTAGGTTAGTTATGTTTAAGTAATTCTGAGTTCTAGGGGACTGATGACCTCAGATGTTATGTCCCATAGTGCTCAGAGCCATTTGAACCTTTTTTTTTTTTTTTTTTTTTTTTTACAACAGGGCAACATACGGGGCTAGGCTAGCATCTGCATACATGTTGAAGTGGGCATTTCCTGCGGTATTTCCTCCAGGTAGATGGAAGACCAATACCATCACATAGGAGGACACACTTTAATATTCTGTTACAAGATAAGACTTGTAGATCGTGATATGTAGCTTCTGAAATCAGTCGAGGTCCGAATTCTGCAGTAGGGAAAGTGAATGTAAGCCTAAGATTTGTTACAAGGGCTCTAGGCGAGTGCAGCGGATCTCTAAGTGAAACTGCATAGAAGATGCTAGTGCGACCAGTTGTAGATTACTGCTCCAACATTTTCAATCCTTATCTACAAATAATACCAACTGGCACTGAATGAATTTGGATACGACATGACAGGTCAGTATAACCCACATAAAAGAGCAACAAATGTACTCAGACAATTTAAATAGGAATCGTTCTAAGCAGAGAGAACGTTATCTTTACGAAGCACTGTACAGTGAGCCTGTAAAGAAGGCAGATGATGCAGATAGTCTCCTTCCTCCTATGTGTACCTTGTGAAAGTGCCATGAACATAGAAGATTAAGGGAATGTACCGACGGATTGTGAACCTAGCAACATAATACAAAGATACAGACAGCCGCTGTATTCATCACCATTCATCATTACGGTCTGCATTTGTCCCTCCTGCTGCTCAATATAATTCTACAGGCCCTCTTCCATGTGTCTAAGCATTAACTCTGTCGTTTTCCCTCAAACGGAGCTCAAGAACAGTGAGCCCTGCGTGCGTTAGCAGCGATAGCTGTAGCTCATCAAACACCTCTGTACTTCAAATCATAGCGAAAGATTCGCCGGCATCAGGGCAGATAGCTGCGTCCCAAGCAGGTTCAACCGAATGAGCCGGCCGGAGTGGCCGAGCGGTTAAAGGCGCTACAGTCTGGAACCGCACGACCGCTACGGTCGCAGGTTCGAATCCTGCCTCGGGCATGGATGTGTGTGATGTCCTTAGGTTAGTTAGGTTTAAGTAGTTCTAAGTTCTAGGGGACTTATGACCACAGCAGTTGAGTCCCATTGTGCTCAGAGCCATTTGAACCATTTATTCAACCGAATGCGTCATCTCTCGAGAGCTGGAAGTTTGTTTGTTGTTCTGCATGGCAACGAGAGTTGTTAACCGAGAAGTGAGGTCGGCATCGTTGTGTTAAAAGTGCCCGTACATTTGAAGAACTATAGTTTCCCGCTGCCTTCGTGTTCGCCAGTTCACGTCTTCATAGTCGGTACGTTTCTCTTCTCTATTGATTCGGTCTATGGATGTCGAGCAGTATTTGTTATACAGCCAAGTTCAGCCATAGAAAGAGAACTGTGAGCGCCTATCGTTAAATGGTTAATTGGTTGTGGTTCGTGAAAACCTCTCTTCTTTGTGCGAGACCTTTTCATAGAAATTTAATCAGCCTTCTAAGGTGAACCGCTATTTACCTTTCATTTGCGACCGTCGTATTGGTCTCAGTGTGCGGCAGCATTCCGAGTTAGCGGAACATGAACGATTTCTTGTTCGGTCTTCTTATAAAAATCAGCACTTGGCCAAGCTGGATTTCTTTTAATTGATGCAGTCTTGGCTGGGCATTAACAACTAATTTTTTTTAAAAATTGCGTGCCTCCTCTTGCAACGGTTATTAAAGATTAATCATTTAAGGTGCTTGTCCTGTTTAAGCAGTCATGTGATGAACTGCGAGTTACTTTTACTGTGTCGAAATTAAAACTTGTATGGTTCACAGTTGGAGCCTGAACGGTCCGTATGAGATCTTTCGGCACATGACCTGTAATGTATTTCTGTTGTAAGTTTCAGACTACGTGACTTTAACTTTCGCTTTGTTTGTGTTATGTCGTCATTATGTTCTTCAGGCCAAAGACTGGTTTTATGCAGCTGTCCATGCTACTGTATTCAGTGAAAGCCACTTAATCTCCAAACAGTTACTACAACCTTCATCCCTGTCAATCTGCTTACTGTATTTACCTCTTGTTATCTTTCTGCCATTTTTACCGCCCCCTCCCTTTCACACACTCAAACTACCCTCCAGTACTAAGCTGCTGATCCCCTGTTGTGTCAGAATGTGTTCACCAACCGATCCCTTCCTCTAGTCAGTTTGTGCCACATATTTCTTTTCTCCCCAGTTCTGTTCATCACCTCCTCATTACTTACATGATCTATCTATTAGTCTTCAGCGTTCTTCAGTAACAAAATGGTTCAAATGGCTCTGAGCACTATGGGACTTAGCTTCGGAGGTCATCAGTCCCCTAGAACTTAGAAGTACTTAAACCTAACTAACCTAAGGACATCACACACTTCCATGCCCGAGCAGGATTCGAACCTGCGACCGTAGCGGTCGCGCGGTTCCATCTTCTGTAGCACTTCATTTCATATGGCTCTATTTTCTTCTTGTCTAAACTGCTCATCTTTCATGTCTCACTTCCATACGTTGCTACACTCTGTACAAACACTTTCAGAAAAGACTTCCCAATACTTAAATCTATATTCTATGTCAACAAAAATCTCTTCTTCAGAAACGCTTGTCTTCCCATTGCCAGTCTACATTTCAAATATTCTCTGCTATGGCCATCATCAGCTATTTTGCTGTTCAAACAGCAAATATAATTTATTCAGCACCACCTGATTTATTTCGACTACGTTCCACTATCCCTATTTTGCTTTTGTTGCTCTTCATTTCATATCCTCCGTTCTAGACCCTGTCGATACGCTTAAACTGTCCTTCCAAATCTTTTGCTGCCTCTGACGCATTTACAGTGTCTACGGGCCACGTCAAAGTTTTTGATTATTCTCTGTGGACTTTAATTTATGCTCCAAATTCTTCTGCGTTACAGACTACCTAATCTGGGCTGAATGAAGGGACCAAGCGATGTCCGGGCTAAACTCAGGATGGTCACCTTTGTTTTTAGCTCCATGAATTGTGGCTTATTACTGTTAATGTTTTCATTGCTTAAATTCTACTAATATTCATTCTGTCACTGTTTATAAGCAAGATATTAAAATGTCCTTTAGATATTTAAAGGAGTTCCTTGATTGGTCAGTTTCATTCTGCGAACTATTTAATGATAGTTCCCAGTGATTACAAAGGCTGCAGGAGCAGTCATTGCGTAAAGAGTGGCGAGGAAGGATAAATGGTTCATTGAGGTGTATGAAGAGGCGGTCAGCAGGAGAAAAGAAGCCCGTGACAAGTGGTTACAGTCAGCAACTGATCAGAGCAATAAGGCAGAATTTGACAGAGTCCGAAGAGAGAGAAGAGGAAGTTCGTGACAGATGAGATGCTGACAACGAATATCAAATTGCAAAGAGATGGGAAGAATATTTCAGTGACTTGTTAAATTGTGGAGATCCAACGACACTCTTTAAGTTCCCTCTACCACAGACAGCAGACTCTGAATACCTACCGCCAACCGTCGAAGAGATCATGAAGCAGATAAAACTGCTTAAAAAGGACAGAGGCCCAGGAGAAAATGGCATCCATGATGAAATACACTCCTGGAAATTGAAATAAGAACACCGTGAATTCATTGTCCCAGGAAGGGGAAACTTTATTGACACATTCCTGGGGTCAGATACATCACATGATCACACTGACAGAACCACAGGCACATAGACACAGGCAACAGAGCATGCACAATGTCGGCACTAGTACAGTGTATATCCACCTTTCGCAGCAATGCAGGCTGCTATTCTCCCATGGAGACGATCGTAGAGATGCTGGATGTAGTCCTGTGGAACGGCTTGCCATGCCATTTCCACCTGGCGCCTCAGTTGGACCAGCGTTCGTGCTGGACGTGCAGACCGCGTGAGACGACGCTTCATCCAGTCCCAAACATGCTCAATGGGGGACAGATCCGGAGATCTTGCTGGCCAGGGTAGTTGACTTACACGTTCTAGAGCACGTTGGGTGGCACGGGATACATGCGGACGTGCATTGTCCTGTTGGAACAGCAAGTTCCCTTGCCGGTCTAGGAATGGTAGAACGATGGGTTCGATGACGGTTTGGATGTACCGTGCACTATTCAGTGTCCCCTCAACGATCACCAGTGGTGTACGGCCAGTGTAGGAGATCGCTCCCCACACCATGATGCCGGGTGTTGGCCCTGTGTGCCTCGGTCGTATGCAGTGCTGATTGTGGCGCTCACCTGCACGGCGCCAAACACGCATACGACAATCATTGGCACCAAGGCAGAAGCGACTCTCATCTCTGAAGACGACACGTCTCCATTCGTCCCTCCATTCACGCCTGTCGCGACACCACTGGAGGCGGGCTGCACGATGTTGGGGCGTGAGCGGAAGACGGCCTAACGGTGTGCGGGACCGTAGCCCATCTTCATGGAGACGGTTGCGAATGGTCCTCGCCGATACCCCAGGAGCAACAGTGTCCCTAATTTGCTGGGAAGTGGCGGTGCGGTCCCCTACGGCACTGCGTAGGATCCTACGGTCTTGGCGTGCATCCGTGCGTCGCTGCGGTCCGGTCCCAGGTCGACGGGCACGTGCACCTCCCGCCTACCACTGGCGACAACATCGATGTACTGTGGAGACCTCACGCCCCACGTGTTGAGCAATTCGGCGGTACGTCCACCCGGCCTCCTGCATGCCCACTATACGCCCTCGCTCAAAGTCCGTCAACTGCACATACGGTTCACGTCCACGCTGTCGCGGCATGCTACCAGTGTTAAAGACTGCGATGGAGCTCCGTATGCCACGGCAAACTGGATGACACTGACGGCAGCGGTGCACAAATGCTGCGCAGCTAGCGCCATTCGACGGCCAACACCGCGGTTCCTGGTGTGTCCGCTGTACCGTGCGTGTGATCATTGCTTGTACAGCCCTCTCGCAGTGTCCGGAGCAAGTATGGTGGGTCTGACACACCGGTGTCAATGTGTTCTTTTTTCCATTTCCAGGAGTGTAATTTAGATATTTCAGGAAGGTGGTGAATACCTTATCGGAAGGATTCACAAATTAACAGAGACCATTTGGAACACTGAAAATGTTTCACAAGACTGGAGGTATGTACTAATCTGTCTCATCCACAAGAAGAATGACCAAATGGTATGTGAAAACTACCGTGGTTTCACTTTGCTCAATATTTGTTATAGGATCTTCTCAAACTGTCTTCTAGATCGAATACAACCGCTAGCAGACACTATCATTGGAGAATATCAAGGAGGATTTCGTCACGGGAGATCTACTCTCGGCGAAATCTTTGTTCTATGCCAGATCATATAAAAAAGGTGGAAGTTTGGCCAAGAACTACACATGCTGTTTGTCGCCTTCAGAAAAGTATATGGGGTGCATTCATCGGGAAAGTATGCTGAGGTGTCTGGAAGAGTTAGGGTTTGCGAAGAAACAAGTAAGCCTCAAGAAAGCCTGCCTGATGGATACTACAGCAAAGGTAAACACTGGAAATAAGGTGACTGAAGCATTCTAAATAAAAACTGGGCTACGGCAGGGCGATGGACTATCACCTGTTATTTTCAACCTCGTATTATAGAAGCTAATGCGAGAGATGTCATCAAATGAACACAGAGGAGTCCAGTCCGGGGATGTGAACATGAAGTACCTCGGATATGCCGGTGACATAGTGCTACTATCTGGGTTGCAAGAAGAATTAGGGGGAGAGGCTGATATTCTGGAAACAACAGCGAGGAAAATTGGACTTCAAATCAGTCGTGACAAGACGGAATACATGGTGTTTACACCGTAGACATAATGAAACTCTAGAACCACTTCCACCCTTACAGACAACTGAAGGTTCTTATCGTCAAGTCAGGGAGTTCAAATTCCTGGGCGCAGTATTCAGAGATGAAACATCCAGTAAAATGGAAATAGGAGCAAGAATACAGGCAGGTAATCCCAGTTGCCATTGCCTTAAGGCTCTCCTCAAAACCAGAAGTTTGTGAAGACATTTCAAAATAAACATCTACAAAACACTCCTACAGCCAGTAGTACTATATGGATGAGCCACCTGGAGTACAACCAAACAAGATCTGATCAGAATTATGATGTATGAAAGGAAAGTTCTTCGGAAGATTTTCTATAGCGAGAGTAAAAGACGGGTTTCGTCACAATACAGAGTTGTATGATATTTACAAAGAGCCGGACATCGTGGCTATAATGAAGACAACGACAATGGCCGAAAACTATATTCAACACCAAGCCAACCGGCAGAAGTCCCGTAGGAAGATCTAGAACTCGATGGAGTGACTGCGTATCCAAAGACCTTCAGAGAGTGGGACTGCTGGAAGAATGGCAGAAAGGAGCTGAAGTTAGGCTGAAGTGAAGGCAATCTCTCAAAGCAGCGCGCGGTCCATTGGGCCTGATAGCGTAAAGTAAAGTAAAGCAAAGTAAGTAAGTAATTACTATTACGCCAGTTTTGGATTGCTTTCCTTCGTCAATATTGTTTCAATGTCGTTGAGAAGAATATATGTTGTGAAAAAGGTGTGGTGATTCCAGCACCTTACCACTCCCAGCTCCGAGCTCCCAGCAACCATTTCAAACATGTGTGATGTAAATGCTTCTTAGTGAGTAGACAGAATTCGTTGAAACTTCGAACCGTTGCGCAACAAAAAGGTCAGAGTTCTAGGTCAAAAAATAGTTTCTAACTACGATATATAGAGGAACATGAGAAGAAGGAAACAGTCTTTGTTGCGAAGTTGAAATTATTGTTTATTTATTAATTAATGACGGAGCTTTTCGTCTACTTCCTATGCATCTTCAGTTTCTCCTACATTAAAATACAATGTAATCAGAAAGGCTTGACCTGCCTTGGGACGAAATTTGGAACATTAAAAATTGAGAAGCGAGTTATGGATATCAGTGACAAAACATACGGAAAATAAATTTCCTTCGTTGTGTGCAACGAAAATAGGCAAGTATATGTACCCGTCATGTATTAGAACTATAACATATGATAACTTTGAAATAAACGGAATGTATTAAGGAAGGCAAAAACTGCAAGCGGTCGTTTTCATGAATGTTATAGTCCACGAAGTGAAGGAGGAAAAACCAGAAGAAAGATACGAGGTAATTACCTTACCGAGACGTGTAATGTTGTATAATGAATGCAGGGCAGGATCAGACTTGCACAATCTGTCAAATGGCAAACATTGTTGAAAGCGTCGTTCTACATCCTGCGGCCATATACACAGCACCGAATGCCGACGCACTTCAGTCCTATGGCAAGAGTTCGTTCACCGTGAGTCATGAAGCGTTATTTTTAATATTATTATTTAGAATATTTATAAATAACTAACCACAACGTCCTGAAACAAAAAGTGTGGGAAACGTGCCTTATTTACAGCAAATAGTTTTCTCATTGAAAATGTACCAAAGCTGAAATATAGTAAGTTAAAGTTGTGTGAAAATAACTGAGGATGCAATTCACAGGGAGTTTTTTTATCAAAAACCGAAAACAGATAAGAACAGAAGATAAACACCAGGTTTAAGTGGTCACATAAAGTAGGAACTGGTCAATGGTCAGATGACACTGCCGATCCAGGGCTAAGCCGGCCGCGGTGGTCTCGCAGTTCTAGGCGCTCAGTTCGGAGCCGCGCGACTGCTACGGTCGCAGGTTCGAATCCTGCCTCGGGCATGGATGTGTGTGATGTCCTTAGGTTAGTTAGGTTTAATTAGTTCTAAGTTCTAGGGGACTGATGACCACAGATGTTAAGTCCCATAGTGCTCAGAGCCATTTTTCGATCCAGGGCTAAATTAATATCTTAAATAAAGATGGACTAAAAACGAACTACTATGAAATTGCTTGTCGTATCCAAGGGACATTTATCTCATAAATGCTTTTTCTATCAAGCTATCAAATGAACATTACAAAGTACAGTTGGAATTTCATATGGGAGGGTACACAATGTAGAAACTAGTCCATACATGAAACTATTTAAATGCTGGATAATCTGGAATACAGGCACAGAAGCGAATAGAGTAAGACATGCATTCATTGGATAACTTGTAACTCTGATGCAGAGGCGATAAACATTACATTTGTAAAGTAAGATTTCTAGTTCCTATTGTGTCGACGATATAATTTATTCTGTGGGGAATTTTCAGATTACTACGTTCAGATGTCTACGATGTGAGGAGTGGGCGTATTACGCTCTACCATCTGTTACCGTGCATTCTTCCACTTTTGATTGATTCTACTGACGGCCTCGAGCAGCAGCTTTCATCAAAGTCGTTTCTTGCTGCCAGTCTGTCATGGTGTTTCATTGAAATCCGAATCACTCTACGCTACCCTGCATTCTAAATCGGTTAGAGAGTTGCATCCCAAGCATCATCATACAAATACATCTTTCATAAGGAGTGGCTTTTCTCACAGTTGACGTAGGATCGCACGTACATACATTAGATATGCGTCTTAGTGTTTTGGGTGAGCACTGTACGGGCATCAAAAAGGTATGGATGTCAACACCTCTAGCTCAGAATATTACTTCCCTGACAATAATGATTTCGACATCCTGTGAATAGCTGTGCACATGTTATTGAGAATAGCCGCTGTTATCAGTTACGTTGACATTACAGACGGCTCTGTGTAAAGTTTCTTAATCTTCTAACAAATATCCCAGTACTAGCTATATACAATACAAAATGCTGCTTCCATCGATCTAAAGAGAAAATTTATCCTACCAACATTACGGGTAACTTCTTCAACACAGAAGAAATTAAGCAAGACCGTGCAGGCTACGACCTGTTTAATTCCAGTTACAATTAAATGGATTATGAAAGTGGTAATGTTTCATTCTGCAGTGGTTAAATGGATCATGAAATCATTAATGCTTAAAAACCAATAACAGTAATGAATAACATGAGTGCTCTGGCACAAATATGAACGACCCGGGGCCAAATAGCAATAATTTTCTAACTGGAAAATTTTATGACAAAGACACATATGATTGACATAAAAGTAATTAAATATATGTAGAAGCGCTTAGGAAACAATTTTCACATTGCTATATCTTATGAAGCTCAACTGCTAATTGATCAAAAATTACTTCCTTCTTTTGTCAGCTGTTGTCTAAAGCATTTTTTAAGTAACTAATCCAAAACTTCTAACAGTCAAGTGACGATAAAGATATTATAAAAGTGGTCCATTAGAAACAAAGCATTTGATTCGCATCTGCACCTTCACGGTGTTTAGACGATTGTCCTCTAGAGACGTTTTCAACATATTGCCATAATAATGAAACGTGGGCGTTATTTTTCAAACAATATTCACCCAAAATATTGAAGCAAAGGAAATACATACTAAAAACTGAGCAACGCTGAAAATGTATATCGAGGCGCAAAAAAATTTCGTTATCGTCCAGTGAAATAGCATCCACTCCGACAGCACCAAAATTTAAAATCATAGTTTGGTGATATCCAGCAATACCTGCAACAAACGACAGAACATTCAGATCCTGTTAACTGATGGACCATGTATTGTCACGCCTCATTAACGGCGTAGGCATGAAGAGGATCAGAGATTAGCCGCTTTTCCCTCCATTTCAACCTTCAAAAATAGTCATATTAGCAAGACAAACTCACATTCTACCCAGCTATACAGACCGACGCATCAATCCAGTTGGTCGCATAGTTTAATCTTCCGCGGATCATTGGTATGATTAACAACAAAGATGCAGAATGAGTCATTTTGCGTTCGTATTACACGTTCGCATGTTAATATGCTGACTCTTTACAGGTTTTCCGATTCCTATCCACCACTATCTACATATCACATAAATAGAGATTCTTTTGTGGAATAGAACAAGTTGTCAAGCAGAAACTTTTTCAGTTTGTTTTCATATTAAGTTTGATGTCAACCAGACATTTTATGCCATTGTGTAAGTGACCAAAAATTTTGGTGGCTACGTTGAGCACCCCTTTTTCCGTTGAAGACCAGCTTAATTAGGAATTATAGCTGTTATTTTCGCTCCTTGCATTGTAATTATGTACACCATAGATTCTGAATTGCAGCACATTATTTACAGCAAACTTGAGGAAGGATTAAGTATACTGTGAAGCAGAAGTCAGACTGTCTAACTCCTTAGACATATCTGCACAAGATTATTGTAAGTGAGCAACACAAATTATTCCTACAGGACGTATTTGAGCAATGAAAACCTTTTACATTTGATGTGAGTTACGTCAGAAGAATTATTTCAATGACATTAGCAAATGTAAGTACGTAAGGTATGTTAACGTAGTTCTGATCTGCTTTTCCCCAAGATGAGCAGAAGTGCAAATGTGACTGAAGCGAGCCATTTCAGGATTTCAAAAGGTGTTTTTTCGAGCTTATATTATCATCGTTGTGGGCGCCTAAAGGTTTTGATATTCTACCTCAGATATTATTTCATCACTATTCGTGTAATACTTTTAGATGCGCAGAACTGAATATTCGGGCATCGTTTTGGAAATGAGAGTGAGGTCATTTCCAGAAAACCACTCAATAATACTTCTAAGAACATTATTTACCATTTCGTAGGTTGCTGCATATTAATTTGTATTGATTTTAGCTGTAGTGTCATCTGCAACAACACTTCATTTTGCTTATCGTGTATTAGAAGAACAGTTGCTTACATTTATTACAAACAATATTGGGCCCGAGATTGAGCCTTTTGAAATCCAATACTCGTTCTTCTCCAGTCATAAAAAATTATCTCTTTCTAATTTTGTTGAATGGTTAAGAATAACTTTTTGCATTCTTTTGGTGAGATGAGAAGTTCTCAATTGGTCAGCTATGCCTTGAATTGCGTTAAACCCCAGTTTATTTCGGAGGATCTTATGAGTCACACAGTAAAATGCCTTATTCTGAGTTACACATTCAGATACCTTAACTAAGTCACAGTGAATACAAGCTGATGATATTTTGTTACTTTCTTTTGTAAAATTTCGCAAGTGAAATGTAAATAGCACTCCCAGTTGAGCAATTATTCTGAAATCTAAACAGCAAGTTATTAATGATATTACTGTTGTTTAATATGATTAATGTTCTGCGGTACATAATCCATCCAAAAAGCTTAGAAAGTAACAACAGCGAAACACATCGGTGGGAATTGATCTCTCTCTTATTATCTTCCTTATAAAGGGTGTTTTCAGCTCTATATTTAATTCTCCCTGATGGAACATTCTGAGATAGCGATGAGTTCAGTGTCTATTTTAAAAAGGCAGAACCTTTAATAAGGCAAGAGCACGAAAATCCATTTCATTCAAAATCTCAAAACTATTGCACCTTTCATCGCTCTTCATCATGCAAACAAATAACGAAAATGGTTCTGGACTGTAACAGTTTCCACTATTGTTGTACCTTCACGACGATATTTCTCCTGTTAACTGTTAATGTCAAGAACTGCTAAAAATATGACCACAGAGAATACACGTATTTGTTTGAACCTTACCTGCCTGCTAGCAAAACGACTTGTATATACTTTGTGTCGGTTCTGTTATTTCACTGAATGGCTGAGTTTAATTACAAGAATCCCAACTATTTGCTCTCGAATGTACTGGAAAAGTTTAAAAATTCTTTCTTGTTCGATGCAGTTATCCTATTAGATACGTAGAACAGAAATCCCCTGATAACGTAAATATTTTAGTACAAGTTCTCACTTTGTCCCTAAAATATGCAATGTGGCTGCGTTTTAATTTTTCAGATTCCTTCGAGATTTAAGTTTCGTTTCTCCGGGCGTGGAACAATTCCAACGAGCAGGCCCTAATGTCACGTAACAACAACTAGTAAAAAGCTACACATTACAATCTGTTGTAATAAATATCACATTGTCACGCACCAGCATGTCAAAGAAAAAACTGTGAACCGAACGAAAACATTCTGCTTAATTCTTCAAAAGCATATACAGTCTGCACCTAGTCATGATAACTAACTACATGAAAAGGAGAATCTTAAGTGCTGTTAACGGGACATGGTGTAAGAGTGAATTCGGTCAGTCCAAGAAAGACAATAGAACCGTGACTGACCAGTACTCAGTTTAAATAAAATTTAGTTTTGGAACGGCAGCAGCATCCGTAAATTCCGCGTTGTCTTATTCACTGTCCGTTTACACCGCCTACGCGTTATATGTCCGCTTACTACCTTCCCTGGAGTGCACCACTAGGTAGCGACTCTGATGTTGTTCATATGTAACAGATTTTCCAAAATCAGTCAATTAAAGGAATTTTTTCTCCTTATAACCCTTGTCTTGTGACTGAGCGAAGATTGTCATCATTCTATTTCACATTATGAATTAACACTTTGCCAGGGAATAAAAAAGACGAGTGTAACGAGACAATTATAACCCTAAACCAACTGTAAGCTCTCAGTTAATTACGTTAATGAAAGATTATATCTGTTAGTATATTTTGTGATGTCCAAACACAGTTTTTCAATGTTGTTGTTGTGATCTTCAGGCCAGAGACTGGGTTGATGCAGCTCTCCATGCTACTCTATCCTGCGCAAGATTCTTCATCTCCCAGTACATACTGCAACCTACATCCTTCTGTATCTGCTTAGTGTATTCATCTCTTGGTCTCCCTCTACGATTTTTACCCTCCACGGTGCCCTCTAATACTAAACTGGTGATCCCTTGATACGTCAGAACATGTACTACCAACCGATCCTTCCTTCTAGTCAAGTTGTGCCACAAATTTATCTTCTCTCCAATTCCATTCAGTACCTCCTCACTAGTTTCGTGATCCACCTACCTAATTTTCAGCATTCTTCTGTAGCACCATATTTCTAAAGCTTCTATTCTCTTTTTGTCTAAACTATTTATCGTCCATGTTTCACTTCTATACATGGCTACACTCCATACATTTACTTTCAGAAACAAATTCCTGACACTTAAATCTGTACTCGATGTTAACAATTTTAGTTTTTCAATAGTGTATCTACGATTGACACTTGGACAGTTGCGGACAGGGATGCGGGTGGTGGAGGCATCTTATTAGTTTTGTAGGAAAAAAGTTTTTTCAATAGTTTTCTACTAAACAAATAAGTTGCCTCGGCCACCCACATCCCTGTCCGCAATTGCCCATGTGTCAGTCCTGGATACACTCTCGCTCTCTGTTTCTCACATACAGTAGCGTGTGTGCCACTCGAGACTATTCCTGGTCGATCGGAGGCTGAGGAGTCTACTACATCAGGATTATATCATGAGTGAGTGGACTGAAAGTGTTCTTCACATTCAAAAACCACCCCCTTACCTCTGTGCAATCCTTCAAGTCCGACGTTTGTTTGTAACGTCACCTGTAACCATTGCAGTCACAGGAACAACGTCCCAAGATATTGTTTTGTTAGTGGTGCGGTCCTGGTATGGATGACGGTTGGCTTCATATCTTGGCTGCTAATAGGACGAATGCGGTTATCAGCAGGGTTACGGAGATGGGATACTGGCATCATACCTGTTTCGGTGGGTCAGTTCGTCCACCCTTACTTGTCATGAGTGATAATTCATGAATTTATCGAATATAAAGACATCAACATGAGAGACAGGCTAACCAGATGTGTGAATCTGATACTACAGCTAACACATGGGATAAACTGAAACTACCTTTTATTCTGCTCCAGGGTTTTTTATAGACTAAAACAGTACAGCAGCTCCGGTCCTGGGTATCTAAATACTTCAACAGTACTCCAAAAAGGGCCAAAGATAAGGTAACATTGTAATGCTGTAGGAGTTAGCCAGTACTGGTACGAGATCACCTTGGCCTTGAGCGCCAGTATCAGGTTGCCTGCTGAGGCAACTGAACTAGAATGGTTGGGGGAAAATCCACTGTAACTATTTTTTCTGGCAGACATCGGCGAAAAATGCTACATACATAGATGAAAGGAAGAGATGTGAAGTACATGTGTGGACATTAAAGATCAAGCGAACTTTGTGCCTCACGTATTTAGTACAACACTGCACAGGACAATTAGGTTTCATGGTGCAGAGCAATTACGGCACAGCACACAAACGGGTGACGTGACAATACTGCGTGTAAAGGCCCTGAGAGTAGTCCCCTGCACAGTTCACCATACACTGCCAATGATGTGGAAGACACTGAGTAGCACCTGAGTCACTATTTTGTGCATCGTGTCTGAATTGGGTCATCTGTTGTCCCTCAGCATTGGCAATGACCTCTCGTGTCGTAAATGGCCTACTGCATATTGGTTCCTTTACCTTTAGTATGATATCAGAGTTGGAGGGCAAAAAGGTCAGGAACGGTGCTCCAGTTACGTCCATCCCCAGCATCACAGCTGCCTCCATACGAACTCTGATTTATGTGGTCTTGCATTTCTTGCACTGTTGACAAGATTTGAATGTTTTCTCGAACGTCACGTCGTACCTGTCACACAAGGAGGTCCTTGCAGTATTCTGAGTTCCCTGTTTCGCGATTTGGAACGAAGTGACACACTCTGACACCCCTGACGTGATATGCGATGATAAGCATCAGTTTTACAGTTCACTGCCACTCTAGGCGGTGGGTAACGTTACATTACAGATGACATCCATCGGGTGGTGCTTTAATTTACTGACATTAAATATTTTATAACAATTCCTACAGCACAGTTCTTATGACATTTCAGAATAATGTATATTTTACTAACAGTGAAACTGTTCCTTATTTAGTACCTGTAATGTCATAATAATGTGAAGAGTGTATTGAGTGACGAAAACAAACAATCTCATTCTATCAAGCACACCTGATAATAGTTAATGCACTCAGTCGCAGTAGTTCCTAGTTTTATTTAGACACAACTGAATGGAGTAAGAAATGGACGTGGCCATTGTTCTGAGTGGTGTGCTGAGTACCAGGTATACGTGACCAAACTCCTAAAATGTGGTGATGCAAACTTGCAAGCAAAAATGACAGAAGTAGGAAATACTGTAACGCTGATAAAACTGAAATGACGAAGAGCTGTCGGATATTATACTGTCAAACAATTTTCTGGAGAAAGCTTTACACGTCTGAACCGCTTTTGTGGAAGGTTGCACCAAGCAGACCTTTCACCGGGCGATCAACGTGAGGGGTTGCTCCATATTTCGCCAAAGCAGTGATTTCCACACAGTTGCTCTCGTACAAATCAGGAATCATAAGCTGAACAAAGAGGTCTGGATAACATGCCACCCGGGTTCGATTCCCGGCGGGGTCAGAGATTTTCTCTGCATCGTGATGACTGGGTGTTGTGTGCTGTCCTTAGGTTAGTTAGGTTTAAGTAGTTCTAAGTTCTAGGGGACTGATGACCATAGATGTTAAGTCCCATAGTGCTCAGAGCCAATTGAACCATAACATGCCAACTTTACCATGCATTTCACAGGCCCTCTGGGTTTATACTCTTCAAAGAAGAACTGACCGAAAAGAAAGGTGCATGTTAATCAGCACCACACAGTCACATACTGCGAATGCAGAAGTTCTTTGCGCACAATATGGGTTTTAACTATAGCCCAAATTCGTCAGTTCAGTGTATTCGCAGCACCCTGGGGTGTAGAATGTTCCTCATCACTCCATAGAATATGGAGTATGTTATCAGCTGTATGTCATGAACTTAGGTCGATGCCAGAAACCGAAGAGCAAATTCAGATAATTTCTGTAGGTCATGTGGTTTCAGGTGTTACACCATGTGAATTTTCTTCTTTACTAGTGTGAAACAGGTCTCAAAACTTTCTGTGCTGTTGACCATGAGATGAACAATGCTCGTGACACCGCACGAGCACTATCACTATCCAGGGCGTGTGCTGCACGTTCAGTTACACCAACAGAACCCTTGTCAACAGCTTCCAGCGGGATAGGATGCCTTCCTCTTCCAGGTCCCACATCCAGCTTACATGTGCTTTCGAATAATATCTCCTACCTAAAACTATTCAGTGATAACGAGCCTCGCCTTGGATATTTTCAGTCAGCGATACTTTCCCTCGGTAGCACTGTAACTCATACCGTTCACGTACAACAGTTTCACTAACGACGCAGTCTCCCCTTTCGATAGTCATACTGTTCACTCACTTTCTGGCTTGTTGGATGACAGCGTGGATGTAATACCGTCAAACCGTCTATGTACAGAGCCAGATTTGCACCTGGTGGTCAAATTTGTCACTAATTTGTTTTCCAGCGTAAATCGGTTCCACGTCAAGGCATTAGCATTTCTACCAAGTTTAGTTGCCGTAGGATAATGCCGGCCCGCTCTGGACCTCCATGAGTTGCTGCGCTTCAATTACAACCAACTGGTACTTAGAAATTTCTCTGTTTACACGCATGTATGTGGTTACAATTTATTCCAAGCCTGGAAACTGTCCTCCAGCGTTGAGACTGTCGGCATTATCCAGCAAAACGGAGTAGTTAGGAGTACGTGGTGCCAGTATTGTTCCGAAACCCTGACCTGCCGAGAAGCAATTACCCTTGGGGAGGTGTACAGGGATTGATCACAACCTTAGCGATCTTGTAGTGGTCGAAAATGCGAGCATAGACTTCCTGAACGGGGTCATACATTAACTCTAATATCGACACGCTTTCGAACCACACTTGATTATGGTATCGATTGCATTCATGTCATTTGCCATTTAGATTTCCACACTGTTCATAACTGAGGGCAAGATCCAAGTGCAAAGGGTGACAGTATCTCAGCTGTATGAGAGGGAAGTTAATTATATTTATAGCCCAATTAGACATGGCTGAGCACCTGGGACCCACTGTTACAATATCAGCACAGTGCTCTTGTCAGTGGCCTTGTCAAAGAGAGCAGAGAAGAGAACCGAATTTAAGGGAAGATTCTAAACCTAGGTGCAGGAAACTCCTGGGCACCCCCATAGTACGGGGTAGGTCCAGGATGGGTTTCAGATGTGGATCCACCAGCTGGATAGAGCTCGGATATGGATTATATCCAGGATAATCTTCGAAGATAGAGCCGCTAGGCATTATTTCCAGGATGAGATTCTAAGGTGGATCCAACACACGTTACACCCAAGACAGTGTTTGAATGTAGATCCGTAGCACGTTACATCCAGGATAAGGTTCGAAGGTCGGTCCACCCACAATATGTCTGAGGCAGTATCAGAGGTGGTTCCAACTGTGGTAGGTTGAGGGCACAATCTAAACGCCCTCCCTCTACCCCCACTACAAACTGTTACATATAGATACAGAAAACTAGCGCAGTTGCGCTAGGTGTTTACAATTGTATTACATTTACAAGCAAATGTAGAATATATGAGAAGAGGTGATGGCATGATCACGTGAATAGATGTGTTGCAATTTTGCATTTATAGGGTATTCTATACATGTACATTTACCAGCTGAGTGCCTGGGATTGCCTTCATATGTATAAATTGTAATTCCAGTAGCCCATTTACTTATTCCCTCTAACTTTGTTCATCTCCTCATCCCTGCATTCCCTTCTCCTCCATCCCCTCTCTCTGTGCACCTCCTCCATCCCTTTCCCTGTCTGCCTGCTCCTCAGCGCTTTCTCTGTCCATCTGCTTCTTCTCATCTGTTCATCCCCTCCTTCCTCTTCTTTCCATCTCTACTATATACCCCCAGTGAATTCATCTCGTCCTGGCATATATCTCCCTCATAATCCCTTTATCTCAACCTACCCACAGTTCCTGTCCATCTCCACTTCCCCCTCTCTCAGCCCAACTCCTACAACTCCTCACTCTGTCCTTCTCCTTCTGCCCCCTCTCTCTGCCCACCTAATTTTTTCCAACTCTGTTTCTCTCCATCCCTCTGAGCATCTCCTCCTTCCATCTCTTTCAGTCCATCAACTTCTTTCCTTCTTCCCATCCATTTCTTTCTGTTTCCTTCCTCTGCTCCTTCCCTCTCTCTCACCATCTCTTTCTCTCCTCTTTCTCTGTCGATTTCCCCCTCCCCTTCAAACTGTCAATTTCCTCCTCATATCTGTGCCCATGTCCTCATTACCATCACTATGTTTGTCCATCTTCTCCTCCCACGTCTTCCTCCATGTCATCATCCCCACCCCAGTAGGACATTGTTGGTCCTTACATCCACAGTATTCCTTTGCAAGTAGAAATATGTGTATCACGTTCCAGGGGTTCATGAGGACCTTTTTAGCCACAGATTTGCCAAAGTTAAGAGTCGTCACATGTGTTTAACAAATTTCATGCGGGCTTGTACACATATTTCACCTTTAGCAGTAGTAAATTTTGTCCTGAAATGTCAACTTCACGCAGCTCAGTCCTTATGACATTTAATCTCCTGAACAATGACGTTTTGAGGATAATTCGGTGATATACTTTTATACTGTCTGGTAAGTGTGTTTCGAATAGAGTAAGTAGTAAAGGCAAAGTAAATTAAAATAAATTCATGAACTGACAGTTCTCCAAGTATCTAAGTGTTCATGACACTGTACCTACTGAATTATGGGTCATACAGTGACATAATGTTGCAGGTACATTGAGCGGCATATATGGATACGGTATGCGACAAGTGTTACGAACACACAGTAATCCATGCACAATGCGGCAATTTTTCAAGCATCTCAGTGTTTAAGTCGTAACATCTCCTGAATTATGTATCGTATAATGATACAATTTCATAGGTACATTCATCGGCATATGTGGATACCTTCTTTTAGTTTTTTTAATAGAGTTAATAACAAAGAAGTAATAAATTTAAACTTCGTGCTCTTGTGGCATTTTGCACGCACCTCAGTGTATACGACGTCATATGTACTGAACTATGCGTCATACAATGATATAATTTTGCTGCCACATTCATAGGTGTATGTGAACACGGTCTGCAAAATCTGTCGTGAATACGGTTGGTAGTAAACAAGTAATAAATTGCAACGTCATGTCTGAGGTGGCTGTTTCACTGCATAAACAGTGACTAGGCAGTAAATGATAAACTTCCCAGGTTTCATGGGATTGTTGGTGTTGTCAGCGAGAAACAGTTTCTAAAAGGTTTGAAATAATTTGTGAACTTTGTTGCAAGTCAAAAAGCAAGTCTCCAAGCAACATCAGAACACAATGTGATTCGAGCTTTCAACAATTCTCGCCTGTCTAAAATCTGTTTCCGGGAAGAAATGGGAGTACAACTCATTGTGTGCAGATATACCACTGTTTGCATTAAATGTGGCAGTTCTCTTTTCTCTTGTATTGTGTGACGGAGATCGGTTACAGCTACAAAAAAGGCATTTTTGAAGTGACGTTGAAGGAATACTATTATTTTATGATGTGCTTTTTGTACATTGTCAATACACATTGTGAAGAGTAAAACATTATCGTAAAAATATTCTTTTCATATTTTAATTGTACACAATCAGACTTAGGTCTGCTCGTAATATGATAGCTATGATTATACTGTGATCTTAATACCTTCTATATTGAGGAGTCATGATTTCCTTTTTTAGTGTCGAAACATAGAACCTACAGAAAATACCACCGTTCTCTCAATGTACGCAAATTTCCATGGATTAAAAAAACATCATTTCGTCCGCCAACAGAGAACTATTGTTAACACCTGTTCTACCAACTTTCACATGATTTGGTAATAAGTGCTTTGTGGTGATATGTATACACCGCTGAGAGAGTAACGACTAGCTTCTCTATTGGGGCGTACTGCGTGGAGGAAAGGAAAATCTGGTTCTACCACCTCACAAAACCATCCACAACATATAAATTACAGAGTGCTGCCTACAGCCATGTGCCATGTTACTTTGATGAAAAGTATTACTCAGCAGACGTAAACGGAATTAGCGGCAAAGTGTGCGTGGTTTTAATGTACGCATATTAGACAGAAGGATGGTGTCGCTCATCATTGCTTTAGCAGGGGGAGCCTCTGCTCTCCAGAGATATTATACCATTTCCCACAGACAGGAGCAAGAGATATATTAGGAGTAATTTGTATAGAGGCAGCGGGAGTATACGAAATTCATCTAAAGCAGAACTGGTTAACGTTGAGATGGACCATCTGCGTGTACTACTTCAATGGCCTTCTGTAGATGAGTTGTAGCTTATGGATTCGGATAAAAGGAGAGGGTTTCCTTTCTTTTTTTCCCTTTTTTTTTAGCTGACGGATTACGTCCGACTACCTAACATCTGGCAAAACATGGTTTTTTAAGCTCTGAATTTTGACTATGGAAATGGACTGTTGGAGTTTGACCCTGTGTAAATGCTTATGATAGGAAAAGAAATTTAAAAAGTCAGTGTGGGATATACACATGTGGCGTACAAGACTGCAGATTTAGTGGAAAATCTGTTAATGATGCCAGGGAGTATCCTACACAGCACTATTCTACCTAAATAGCCTTGCATACTCCATTGCTCCGCCGGTTGAGTGAGTATTTTCTTCGTGGAAAACTACATTTAGAAATCAGGAGGGAGTCTACATGCACGTATAAGGAATAGAATACTGTCGTTTTAATGGAACATTTGTTATTATTGGGAGGGAGTACCGCACACAGCATCACTTTACTTAAACAGGCCTGAGAGATGTTTGGAAACTATGTTACACCTATCTGATCCCTTTGCTCCACTGGATAAATGGGTATTTCCTTCGTAAGCAAATTACACTTTGAAACGAGGAGAGATTCTGTATGTGAATATATGGCAAGGAAGAATGTAATTTTAATGGAATATCGATGACTGGTGGGAGGGATGCCACACACAGCATCAAAACGTTCAAATGGCTCTAACTACTATGGGACTTAACATCTGAGGTCATCAGTCCCCGAGACTTAGAACTACTTAAACCTAACTGACCTAAGGACATCACAAACATCCATGCCCGAGGCAGGTTTTGAACCTGCGACCGTAGCAGAGAGTGGTTCCGGACTGAAGCGCCTAGAACCGCTTGGCCACTGTGGCCGGCTCACACAGCATCACTACACATAAATTGCACCGACAGATGTTTGGAAACTATGTTATATGCAGATGTGATTCGGGTGATGTGGTGAATGACTGAGCATTTCGTCGAAAGTAGATAACATTTCGAAACACGAGTCTGTGGGAATGAATGGATAACTGACTATTCGTCTTAAGCAAACTAAATTTCGTAAATCGGTAAGGGTTGTATCTGCTTGTACATGATGTGGAAGTATATATATTTAATGGAAGACTGATAAACAGTGTAAAAGAGTGGCCACCCTCCATTCCCCTCCCCCCCCCCCCCCACATACACATACATATAGAGCTACTGGAGTTACAGACATCTAGAAACTATTTGACAGTATTTCACAAATAATTGTTTTTTGTATATTTTGAAATCAATATTTATTGCACCAAAATCTGTTGGAATAATTGTATCATCTTGTACTGAACTTCCGTTGATCTTAGAATGACTGAATGACGGAAATCACAAACAGCACATCTACATCTCAACGCTCCCAATATTTTTAACAAGGTAATACCACAGCTCTACCTTCCCTGTTTTGTAGCACTTATCGCTTCTTGCAGATCAAGAATGCTCATGATTCCTTGATGCCTTAGATATACGCTCTGTAAAGACACTCAATCTATTAATTTTCACGTAGCAGCACCAAACACAATGTTTGTTGGTTCATCAGCACTACTACTGTCGAAGACAGGAATGCCGAGACAGGATGTGCTGTACTTAACCATAAACTGCCGCCCGAATATGTCAGTTTGCCTCACATCTTATCCCACTCTATTTAAACTATCCCAACCTTCGCACCTCACCATTCCTTCTCAGTTTCCACTGTAACTTTGAGGTCACTATCAGCTGCCGTTCCAGCATTAGAACACATAGACCCATCTGCGGTTAAATGATAAATACTAGTGAATCGGTATGACAGCTCAGTGTAACATTCACGTGAGTCTGCATCTGCTCGTGTTACTTGGCTGATCTGCAAAGCGAATGCATCGTGTCGATGCTGCTAGAACCGCATAGTTTGGCATACTCCATTCATGTATGTAACGGAAAAAAATCTCTGGGAAACGATGTATTTCTCCCAGAAACATGAGATTTTTTAGGGTACATATGGAGGTATACAAACAATCAATTTTACTCGATCAGTGTGTGAGAGCGAGCTGGTAGGGTAATCAATAATACTGATGCAATTTACCAGCTACCAAGCCCTGTACAGCGGCTTTCGACATATTTATTTTAGGTGTAGGATGTTAGTGGGTGATGGAGCTGTTTACAGACGGGCTGGAGATCTGTAGGTGACGTGATTATAACGACGTTAATGCACCGGAAATCCCATGCATTGTCATTGGGAGCAATAACTGCAGCAAAATGTCTAGCAATAACCGTCCGCAGCTAGCTGAAGTAGAAAGCGTATGTCGGACTCAGATTCATTTATAATTTTAACCAACATGGTCAGGAGGTAACAGTGATCTGTTAGGGTTGACGATTAAGTACAAAAAAAATTAAGATCGCAGGATATCACGTTTATTAAAATCACGGTTACAGCATGTTTAAACGTCCATCTTCAGATTATGAGGTGGTCGCGTGGTGAACAGCTGCTTATGGTCGGTCACAATCATATTTGCTGGAATCCTAAGGGAAGTAATCCATAATAGTAAGAACTGACAAGTCGACTTAAGTGTGGCAGACGAGCAGCCGAAAATTCCATTGAAGTGTCACCTAACTGACATTGCCACTCGGAATAACTTAATATTGATGGATGTTTTTAAAGAAAAAAAGTTAACTACCATTGCACGTAAATGCACTGCCCAAACCTATAGCCGGAATATGATATCACGGTCAACCCATTCCCGAACAGTGCATGGAGGGGAAATAAACAACGCTGTGATTAAACCCTACTTTCCCTACGCTTACAGTAGCTTTAAATTGTTTGTGGTTGTTTGTAGCAGAGGCAACAGTTTAAACGAGTTAATGGATAGCGTGCGTTGGAACATCTGTGGCTCTGTGAGAACCGCATTATGCTCTGTATATTCCATTTGAAAAAGTACTATGTATTTTTCGCGAAATGCTGTGCGTTCAGTGAAGTTTCTGACACCATTCTACTTTTGTATATCTAACGTAGCCGTCATAACAATACGGTAAAGGAGCTATGGACATGAAGACGGACAGTACTCATACACAATCATTCCATATCAATGAATTTCAGGTATTACCGCTCTGAATTCCTTTCTGCAACCCTTGAGTAGCAGTGCAGCAGTAACGCTTCCATGGCAATTAGAAAACCAATATCTAGCATAGCGATCATAGAGGAGATTACCGTATATACAGAGACATATTGGATTATTACGCATGTGAATGGAATAGGAACGAAAAATCGTTAATTCTGGTGAGACGCAGTTGACACAGCGCACTGCACAGTAGTATGTGGAATTTGTTTTAAGATGTATGTTCTTAGCTGTAGGCACTAGTAGGCTGTGCCGACCGGAGTGGCCGAGTGGTTCTAGGCGCTACAGTCTGGAACCGCGCGACCGCTACGGTCGCAGGTTCGAATCCTGCCGTGGGCATGGATGTGTGTGATGTCCTTAGGTTAGTTAGGTTTGAGTAGTTCTAAGCTCTAGGGGACTGATGACCTCAGAAGTTGAGTCCCATAGTGCTCAGAGCCATTTGAAACGTTTTTTTTTTTCCTTTTTAGTAGGCTGTAGCAATTTGCAATTGATTTGACGAGTTGTGGGCTTTGTTGGAGCTTAGTGCAAAAAAAAAAAAAAATGTAATTATGGAATGTATAACAGATGGAGACACCTGCAACTACTCCATTACATGGTTGATTACAAGTTAATAGAAGTAATATTGGTCATAAAATATCTGGACCTAAGCGTTCTCGTGGTAGTGCATTTCTTCCTGTACGTTAGTGTACCAGTGTTTCTGTTGTGATACCTCTCCGGATATCCAGTGACAGAGTCCTAGACAGCTTTCAGAGTAAAGGTTCGGTGCTGTCGCAATGTGATGGAATTTTGAGAGAATTAGCGGGGCTCTGTGACTTGGGCTCTATGACTTTGCTGGGGATATCTAGAGCCAACCTTAGTCGTAAAAATCAGGTACTTGCAAATGTCTTATATCAAAGACTGGGGGATTTGTGAGTGGTGAGAAAAAGGTTGGGTGGGGGGCTGAAATCGATACAGTGACGCCGGCCGCGGTGGTCTAGGAGTTCTAGGCGCTGAGTCCGGAACCGCGCGACTGCTACGGACGCAGGTTCGAATCCTGCCTCGGGCATGGATGTGTGTGATGTCCTTAGATTAGTTAGGTTTAAGTAGTTCTAAGTTCTAGGGGACTGATGACCACAGCTGTTAAGTCCCATAGTGCTCAGAGCCATTTGAACCATTTATTTGATACAGTGACAAAAGGGCGGCAGAGAGATGGTCTCTTTATCGCTTCTTCTAAATATTTCTATCAAACGTATTACTCCCTCCCACATTTGTCTCGTGAAGTGACTGTATTGAGAAAATAAGGGGTTAATAAGAAGGGTTTTACTGAGAAACATTCAGCAGCAGAGTTCCCTTTTTGGTTTTCTCGACAAATGTTACGGTGGGATAGGAGAGAAAGAAAGGCGAAGTTTCTATTGGGTTGTACATCTATATACCGATGGTTGTTTTTTGATTGAGGACTTTTTAAAGACGAAAATGGAGGAAACACTATGTCGTCCATGAAGAAATAGCCCTCGTATATTAAAAATGGTTGGCCACAACTATTAAACTGCTCTGTGAAGGTACTGAATAAGATATAAATTGTTTCTGCGTTACGTGTTTCATTTTCATGTAAAATATGGAAATGGAAGAGGATGTAGATTAAGATGAAATGGGAGATACGATACTGCGTGAAGAGTTTGACAGAGCACTGAAAGACCTGAGTCGAAACAAGGCCCCCGGAGTAGACAACATTCCATTGGATCTACTGACGGCCTTGGGAGAGCCAGTCCTGACAAAACTCTACCATCTGGTGAGCAAGATGTATGAAACACGTGAATTACCCTCAGACGTCAAGAAGAATATAATAATTCCAATCCCAAAGAAAGCAGGTGTTGACAGATGTGAAAATTACCGAACGATCAGTTTAATAAGCCACAGCTGCAAAATACTAACACGCATTCTTTACAGACGAATGGAAAAACTAGTGGAAGCCGACCTCGGGGAAGATGAGTTTGGATTCCGTAGAAATATTGGAACACATGAGGCAATACTGACCTTACGACTTATCTTAGAAGAAAGATTAAGGAAAGGCAAACCTACGTTTCTAGCATTTGTAGACTTAGAGAAAGCTTTTGACAATGTTGACTGGAATACTCTCTTTCAAATTCTAAAGGTGGCAGGGGTAAAATATAGGGAGCAAAAGGCAATTTACAATTTGTACAGAAACCAGATTGCAGTTATAAGAATCGAGGGACATGAAAGGGAAGCAGCGGTTGGGAAGGGAGTAAGACAGGGTTGTAGTCTATCCCTGATGTTATTCAATCTGTATATTGAGCAAGCAGTAAAGGAAACAAAAGAAAAATTCGGAATAGGTATTAAAATCCATGGAGAAGAAATAAAAACTTTGAGGTTCGCCGATGACATTGTAATTCTTTCAGAGACAGCAAAGGACTTGGAAGAGCAGTTTAACGGAATGGATGGTGTCTTGAAGGGAGGATATAAGATGAACACCAACAAAAGCAAGACGAGGATAATGGAATGTAGTCAAATTAAGTTGGGTGAAGCTGAGGGAATTAGATTAGGAAATGAGACACTTTAAGTAGTTAAGGAGTTTTGCTATTTGGGGAGCAAAATAACTGATGATGGTCGAAGTAGAGAGGATATAAAATGTAGACTGGCAATGGCAAGGAAAGCGTTTCTGAAAAAGAGAAATTTGTTAACATCGAGTATAGATTTAAGTGTCAGGAAGTCAGTTCTGAAAGTATTTGTATGGAGTGTAGCCATGTATGGAAATGAAACATGGACGGTAAATAATTTGGACAAGAAGAGAATAGAAGCTTTCGAAATGTGGTGCTACAGAAGAATGCTAAAGATTAGATGGGTTGATCACATAACTAATGAGGAAGTATTGAATAGGATTGGGAAGAAGAGAAGTTTGTGGCACAACCTGACCAGAAGAAGGGATCGGTTGGTAGGACATGTGTTGAGGCATCAAGGGATCACCAGTTTAGTATTGGAGGGCAGCGTGGAGGGTAAAAATCGTAGGGGGAGACCAAGAGATGAATACACTAAGCAGATTCAGAAGTATGAAGGTTGCAGTAGGTACTGGGAGATGAAGAAGCTTGCACAGGATATAGTAGCATGGAGAGCTGCATCAAACCAGTCTCAGGACTGAAGACCACAACAACAACAAACATATGGCTGACTTAGCACAACCAGATGATGATGGGCAACTCAGTTGTTTCCTCTAGTTTCGGGCATCATACTGACTGTACTAAACCAGCAACATATCTGTAAGAACTTTAAATTAGGTTCATATTACGCACCGAGTCCGCCTGGGTAGTTGAGTGATCAGCGCGACCGAATGCCATGCAAAGAGGCCCGGGTTCCATTCCCGGCAGAGTCAGAGATTTTCTCCGATCAAGGATTGGCTGTTGTGTTGTCTTCGTTATCGTCTCATCCCCAGCGACGCGCAAGTCACCGAAGTGGGGTCAAGTCGAAAGTTTTGCAGCAGGCCACCGGTCTCCCAAACGGGAGGCCCGAGCCACACGACATTTCATTTCTTCATGCAGCGAGAGGAAACATTCTTCTATGAGTTTTGTGTGACTGTAAATGGTGTATTGGCATCTTAATAGGTAAACTAAATTTACATTGTTGGCCCATTGATAAAATCCTGTGACTAAAGTTACAGCAATGCTCTGCAGCTCAGAAATTTTGTTTGGCGACAGACAATCTATCCACCGGCCAGAAAAAGAAAAGAAAGCAAACGAATGCATCAACAACGAAAAAAGGTTCCAACATATTTTTATTATATTTAAATTCCATTGATTGGTGGCTCTGTCACAAATGATTCTGGGCAAATAGCCTGAAGCAGCTTGTAGCATCTCCCTAAATACATGGATGTTTCCAAGATCTTTCGGTGATTTGTGGAAGAAAACTCCAACACAGAGTTGACTTGAAATTTAGCATTTTATTTTAATTGCCCAGCTGTGTGCTATATTTACCTTACTTCGACGTTATTGTCTATTCCCTGTTAGGTTGCAGTACAGTAAATAAAGAGCAAGACACTTTGTAAGAGATTGAGAAGACTGTGTGGATAGTGCACATTCCTCCATGAGTTTTATCTGTCTATAAATGGATGGACCGACGTTTTAATAGACAGACTAAACCTACATTGTGGGCTCGTAGATAAAATCTGGTGAATAAGGTTGTGAGCTACTCTGTAGCGCAAAACGTCCGACCGACAGACAGATATTCAGATATTCACTTTGCACGCATTTCATGAATGGTTCAGGTTGCAGATGAAAAACAAATATGCTTGACCACACCTAGGAGTGGTCGCTACGATAGGGTGACGTAAAACTACAGGAGAGCCATATACCAGATCTGGAACATTGATAGGTTCATCGACGGTCAGTGGAACTGAATGATGGACAAAATACTAGAACTGTCAAACTGTAAGTGAACGAGAATTTCCGTACAACAAGTGTAGCCACATACCTCTGGAAACGCTTTCAGGCGGGATGCAGATTCTCACATTCGGTCTGCTCGAAAACGTTGGATGGAGGGAGAAAGGAAGTGGTTAAATAAAATTGTTAATCGTGATATGTGCAGCAGTATCTCATTGAGGGTTGGCCACTGAGGTGAGAGGCACAAGCGCCACATTACCAATCGCAACAGATCATACACAGCTCCTCTGTCTTTATGCATGCTGTGTGCAGGGGGTATGGGGACTGCACCTGGCAACCGGCGGTGTCTCATTATATGCACACACTCCTAGACATGTGGTGCAGTGTAGACGCAATGTGTTCTGCAGTACGATGAGGGTCACTGTGCGGAGTAGTGAAATTTATAACTTTAGGGGTTTTTCGAGGACCACTGCACTGTGCGATATTTGTTTAAATATGGACGTTCTAATTATTCGCATAATATTCTGGAAGTTATTCACGTTAGCACTAAAACGCAGCGGCGACAGCTTAGGACTTTGAGTGGCGTTTAGATACAGTAGTTGGCTGCATAAGAATGACACTTTGACAGCTCAGTGCTGGATTCATGAATGGAACGTATACCTTTCTTTGAAGAAGTATTCCAGCTGTTGCTTTTTGCAAGTACGGTATAATCATACAGTATTACAGGAGCTCAGTGTTACATGACACACTAAGACTGCAGTCAGGTAAGTTCACTTTAGGTGGAATGTGGGTCTGCTGCGTATTTCTTATTGTGGTGTGTCCTTCTGAAAATAAGGCTATTTAAGGAGAAAAACGACAAAATTTTTTAAGAACTGTAATCCCATGTGCTCTGAGGTTATGTGCTTCACGTTTAAGGTTCCATATTTAAATGTGTTTTGTTGAAAAAGTAGGTATTTTGCGGGATACTGAGGGAAAATCGACAAAATTCCAACGAATTGTTTGAAACCGTAAATAGCATCATTTGTTGATGGTTCATTGAACATTTAAAGCCACTTATTTCTAAGTGTGTTTTGTAAAAACCAATAAAAATGCAGAAAAACCCACATTGATACGCTATGTGATCAAAAGTATCTGGACACCTGGCTGAAAATAGCTTACACGTTCGTTGTGCCTCCATCGGTAATGCTGGAATTCAATATGGTGTTGGCCCACCCTTAGGCTCGATGACAGCTTCCTAGCTGATTTAACTGATTTTGATTTAACTAAGGCATTTGATTGTGTTGATTACAAAACATTGCTCCAGAAGTTGGACCATTACGGGATACGGGGAGTAGCTCACAATTGGTTCAGCGACAGACGGCCAAAGGTCATTATTCACAATGTTGAGAATGGCCATGGTGATGGATCTAAGTGGGGTACAGTAAATTGGAGGGGGGGCTGCCCCAGTGGTCAGTGTTAGGGCCACTCCTGTTCCTTATTTATATAAATAATATGCCCTCTAGTATTATGGGTAACTCTAAAGTATTTCTGTTTGCTAATGAAACTAGCTTGGCACTAAAGGATGTTGTGTGCAACATTGTTCAAATGTGTGCGAAATCTTAAGGGACCTAAATGCTAAGGTCATCAGTCCCTAAGCTCACACACTACTTAACATAAATTATCCTAAGGACAAACACACGCACCCATGCTCGAGGGAGGACTCGAACCTCCGCCGGGACCAGCCGCACGGGCCACGACTGCAGCGCCTCAGACCGCTCGGCTAATCCCGCGTGGCTGTGCAACATTGGATCGGTTTCAAATTGTGCAGTATAGGACCTAAGTTTATAGCTTGTAGAGAATAAACTAACGCTTCAGTAAGAGTCAGTTTTTACAGTTTCTAACACACAATTCAAGAAAAGCTGACGCTTTAGTTTCACAGTATGGGCATATGATTAGTGAAATTGAACAGTGCAAATTTCTAGGTTTTCAAGTAGATAATAAGCTGTCGTGGGAAGCCCATGTTCAGGATCTTGTTCAAAGACTTAATGCTGCCATTTTCACTGTTCTCAAGAGTATCTGAAGTGATCGTTCGACACAAAAATTAGTCTACTTTGCTAATTTTCTATCGATTATGTCGTATGGTGTTATATTTTGGGGTAGCTCTTCCCATTCTGAAAGGATATTTTCGGATGAGAAACGGGTGGTTCGGGCAATAAGTGGTGTAACTTCACGAGTCTGGGTGTGTTGACATTAGCCTCTCAATATATATATTCCTTACTGTCATTTCTTGATAACAATATTAGCTTATTCTCAAGAATAAGCAGCTTTTACTCAGTTAATGCTCGGCAGAAATCAAACCTACATATGAATCAGACTTCTTTAACTTTAATAAACTAAACATGCTCCCAAGTTAGCAGCTTTTTTACACAAGGGTTATTACATCAGATAATCTAAACTGGCCTCCTTTGTTCTATAACCGGTACACTATCACTACTGAGGCATGGGGAGAGTCCAGCTGGATAACATCATAGTCAGGGATTCAGTAATCAGATACTGAAATTTAAGCCATACCCTGGGACAGACGTAGACTCGGATAACAATTTACTAATGATGAACAGTTGAATGAAATTCAGGAAAATCGTGCTGAAGAATATGTGTAGAAAGGATTGAGAATAATGAGATGCGTTTGCAGATAGAGGAAACGTACTAGTGTCTTAAGAGAAATTTTATGACTTCACACTTCGTGACCTACATCGAATTGCTTAGCAGTCGGCGAACAAGGAATGGTCTGAAACATCCAGTTAAGGGGTAGTACTGAAAATTTTATTAAAATAGATATTTTTTCGGCTTAAAATGTTATCTGGGACGTCTGCTTCATTGTAGTGTTCACTCTATGTTCGCCAAACACTCCATTATCGAGTTACAAGGTGATTTGTGAAAAATGTCTGTCAAAATATCCCACAGCAGGAGAAAAAACTACTTTGCGGCCAATGTCACAGCATGCCTTTCAACGAAGGCCTAACAGACATTATGGAAATTATGAACGTGCTCGAAGTTTAAATCGGACCAGCCTGTTGAAATTTGTGCACAAAAGCGAACGAAAAGTGTATCGAGCGAGCCGACCAGTGGGTAACAGCGCTGCCAAAGAGGCCCGCCGGACCATTTTCACCACGAAGATGATGGAGAAGGACCTCATTTTGGATGTGGAAGGACTGCTTTATGGTTCATGGATCACTAACTACGGATTTGTTCAACTACATAAAATGTAAGCTAAAACTTTAAACGAATTTTCTAGGAACCATATTTTAATAATTAGCAATAAACATAACTTGAGAACGATATATACAATTTTGATCTGATTTTGGTGCCGGTATTCTAAGTCAAAGTCACTATCAGCGTGCATAGCCTTTTTGCGACAGCTTCAAAAGTCTGTTTTCAGTGCACGCTTACGGCTCGATTATTTGAGATTTGCTTCAACACGTTACCATGTTGTTGGAACATACTGTTTTTCAATTAACCTATGTTTTATGATAGAAATTGTATTGAAAATGACTTACACAATATTTCTTTGTTACAGGTCCAAATCATTCAGAGCAGAAAGAAAATAATCGGCATTGCGGCCAATGTGGCAGCATGTTATTTCAACGAAGACCTAAAAGGCATTCTGGCAATTATGAATCTGTCTGGAGTTCCGGCTGATGACTATTGTGCCAGCTGTATGGGGTTCTTCCACCGGTTGTAGGGATTACAAGGACCGCCTGAAGTGTACACAAAATGATTTCTTGAAGACGACAGTGTAAGGAACAAAACAAAATTATCAGATTTAGTATTAACTTTTGTTTTGCTTAAAAAATTGGTTACGAAGTCATCTATTTTTGATGCGGTCAAAGAGTGCTACCCTGTTAAAAACTCAAAGGCAGGAAGCCTTTTGGGTGTATCTATCTTCGCAACATCATAAGAAGGCCGTGTTATTTACGTTTCCCCTGTGGAACGTCTGTTTCACGTATTTTAAACTTTTATAAGCAATATGCTGAAATGTTCTTTAATCTGTTGGACGATGCTGACGTGAAACACTGTTCTTATGGTAAGCAAAATAAAAAGCAACAAAGGACGTAAAGTCATAGGAAGCTCTGCACTGATAACTGCAAGTCCTTACGAAACAATGCTACTGAAAAGAGCTTCTAAAGACAAAATTTCTACTAATCCTCCCAACCGAACATGTATACCTGAACTATCGTTGTCGGTGTTGGTTTGCTGTCGATTCTGATAAAAACAACCCTAACACACTCTCTGCCCTACCTACCTATTCATAGCGAATTCTTCTCCCGTTATACCATTTTCTGCTGCAGTTGATATTACCCTATTCTCATCTGACCAACAAACTTTATCTTCTTTCCACTTCACTTCACTGACCCCTACTATATCTAGATCGAGCCTTTGCACTTCCCTTTTCAGATTTTCTAGTTTCCCTACCACGATCAAGCTTCTGACATTCCACGCCCCGAGTCGTAGTACGTTATCCTTCTGTTGATTATTCAATCTTTTTCTCATGGTAATCTCCCCCTTGACAGTCCCCTCCCGGAGATCAGAATGGGGGACTATTCCGGGATCTTTTGCCAATGGAGAGATCATCATGACATTTCTTCAATTACAGGCCACATGTCCTGTGGCTACAGGTTACGTGTTTTTAATGCAGTGGCTTCCATTGCCTTCTGCATCCTCACGCCGTTGATCGTTGCTGATTCTTCCACCTTTTGGATCAGTTTCCCACCTGTAGGAGAACAGAGGGTACCGAATCTCTGTCAGCTCCTCCGCCCTCTTTGACAAGGCCGTTGGCGACTTCTTATGCCGGTAGTCTTCGGCCGCCAATCCCGATTATTAATCAAATTTTAAGCAGCGGCGGTTTCAAACCCGGGACCGAAGACGGTTTGATTATGAATCAAAGACGCTACTCTTAGACCACTTACGAAATCATAAACAGTTTACCATCTTTTTTCTCATGTGTCTCGTTTTCATTTGTCTACCACTTATAATTTTCGGGTGCTGATGACAGCGCAGTTGAGCGAACCACAAACCAAACATCATCATCAAATTTATAATTTTAGTGACAGTTTCTAGTGGTGGGGGTTATTGAGGGTGCTCCAGTGTTACTGATGTGAGTACGTATTATTACTTTTATTTCGAAATGTTTGCTATCAATATCTTTAGAAAGAATTCGACAATTTCATAGTATCATAACAAAGATTAACACATCAGTATGAAAAATACCTGATTGTATGCTGGTAAAAGTAATCTCAAGAGCGTGAATAAGAACTTTTGGCAGCGTGGATCGCTGCAAGACGTGCAGGAAGAGAGTCAGTGTGGTATTAACAGAATCTTCCGTCGGTTCTTGGTAGAACAACATTATAATAATAAATGAAAAGCACCAGTTTGCTTTTGTTCTACAATATTATTTTTGTTGCTAACCGGTTTTCGGCTTACAAGGCCACCTTCAGACATTTACTGAGTATTATCACCAAAGAAGTTAAATGTTAGCAGACAACATTGGAAGAGAAGTAACACATCTAGAGTGAAGTAGAAACATACAGTGAGTAACATCTTTGCAATGAAATAGTAAAAACTGAACAGTACATAAATAACAATGGAGTTGACAGGAAAACCTTTAGCACAAAATAGGAATAGCATGCCTACATAACAGTTTCTATTAATAAACAAAACTAATAAAATAAGATAAAATTAGTACTAGACAAGGCGGCATCAAGAGGTATGAAACATGGAGGGTGATACACAACCAATTAAAAAAGAAGAGACAGTTGTCAATGTAAATACAGAATACACGAGGAACTTAAGCAATATCAATAAGATAAACAGAAATTAGTAAATGCCGGAAAATTGAGGTGTTTGAGGGAACCTACAGTTTGAGAGTGTGGTGGTACTGCATTTTAATATTAACATTATAATCAAAGCAGTGGCTGTGTACCAGTTTACATTAAATAAATGAACAAAGTAAAAAATATACAGTATTTGATGAGACAACTACAAGGGGAGTTAAACATGGACAGTAATACAAGTACAAGTAAAAGCAAACCCTTAACTAAGGAAACTACAGCATATGTGGAATAAAAGGCAACTGCAACAAATAAAACAACTTAATGACTACAGGAAAATGGGAATATGTAGGAAGAGAGAGTGTGGGAAGTAATGAATAACAAAGATGATTATATGAAGTTTAGGAGAGGGGAAGTGTAGAGTTGTGTTTGGTCATTTAGGATGAGATCTGGAATGTGAGCAAGTTGTTTGTTAATTTCCACGGCTTCCAGCAGGTTGAGTTTATGGCCTTTGTTTGCTAAGTGAAGTACATGGGGCACTGGCTGGTGGTTGTGACCCTCACTCAGTACATGCTCAGCTAGTGCCGAATCTGAATTCTGCTACCTCCAGCAGCGTTCATGTTCAGCCAGCCTAGTTGATATGTCTCTGCCTGACTGACCAATGTAAAATTTGTCACAATCAGAACAGGTGATTTTGTATACCCCACTGTTGGCTAATAACTGGATCTTGTCTTTGCTATTAAAAACACACTGGGCTGTAGTGTTCCTGACATAGTAGGAAACCCTATACTTGCAGGATTTCAGTGCTTTGGCTACAGTCTGTGATACCTGACCTAGAAATGGTAGAGTACACAATTTCTTGCAGACAGTGGATGGGGAAGCAGGTGGGGCATAGAGGATGGGTATAATTTTCCGTTTTTGTTTCCTGTGCAAGATGTGGTCAATAAGATCTGGATTGTAGCCATTGGCTGAGGCAATAAATTATATTGTATCTAACTCTGCTTTAAAATCATCTCTGGACATGGGGATAGATATGAGACGGTGTACCATTGAGTGGAAGGGGTGTAAGGCTAGTTCGCGTCCGTAGTAGAATACTACACGTGCACCCTGGGTAACGCTAAATGAACTAGCACTAAAGGCAACAAGATAATCCAGATAATCTTGTGCTGGATCTCCTGGTAAACACATCATGAGTGATACCGACCAAATGAACGATGAAGAATTGTCTAGAGCACTCGGACCGTGCCTCCGAGTCTGCCACCTGAACATTGAAGGCATAAGTAGGAGCAAATGTGAATATCTCCAGAGAGTTCTCACTCAGAACAAAATCGACGTAGTCGCGATACAAGAAACTCATGCGGGAAACATAGATCAGCTGGCCTCTAGAGGAAAAATCCCTGGATTCGAGATACTGGGAGCCACCCATCACCGCAATTACGATGTGGCAACCTACATACGAAATAAGATAGAAAATGCTTCCCTATGTAAGATATCTACAGACAACAACATACATGAAGTTGCTGTCAAAATTGGCGAGACCACTATAATTAACATCTATAAGCCTCCCGGCTACCCATGGCCTCCAGAAGTACTCCAAGGATATCCCCACCCTGCTATCTACGTAGGAGACTTTAATAGTCACCATGAGAACTGGAAGTACGCACGAAACGACCAGAACGGTGAATCCCTGATGAGCTGGAGTGAGGAGACTAACACCCACCTCATTTTCGACGCTAAGGACCGCGGAACATTTCGATCAGCAGCGTGGAGACGAGATTATAACCCTGATTTATGTTTTGTCACTAAAAACAAAAACAACCAACCGCTAGCTGCAACTCGTGAAGTCCTGTCTGATTTCCCACATAGCCAGCATCGCCCTGTTATCTTAGAAGTCGGAATTAACATCCCAATCATAAAATCTTTTCCTCGCCCACGATGGAATTTCCAGAAGGCAGACTGGGCCACCTTTGCAGAAAATCTTGACAAGTGTTGGATACCCCCGACTAGGGACAACTATGACAGATTTGTGGGAGCAGTCATCGCCACGGCTAAGAGGAATGTACCCAGAGGCTACCAAAAAGAGTACATCCCAGGCCGGAATGAGAGATGTGAAGACCTGTACCAGGAATTTACCGAAACCAACGACCAAGAAATCGCAGACGAACTGTTGCACAGCTTAGACGCAGCTCGACGGGAAAAATGGATGGACACCGTGGAGAATCTACATTTCACTAAATCCAGTAGGCAAGCATGGACCCTACTTCGTAACCTGGGAGGCAAACGTAAAATAAAAGACACCCACCCGATAACCCCTAACAATGTGGCCGCACACATAGTTAGAACCTCAAGAGCACCAAGGGACAGAACACACACCACGACCGTCAAACGTGAATTAAGATCCTTAAAACGAAGGGCATCGCCTACCTCCGAATTTTCCCAGCCTATCACAGCGGAAGAAGTTGCAGCAGCCGTGTCAAAAATCAAAAGTGGCAAGGCTCCCGGCTTCGATGGCATCCACCCGGAATTCCTACTTCACTGTGGAAAATATACTAGAACATGGCTAGCAAACTTCTTAACAGATATTTTAGAATCGGGTAATATCCCACACCAGCTTAAACGAGCAAAGATCATAGCGATACTAAAGCCAGGCAAACCTAATGACATGCCCCAAAACTACCGCCCTATCGTTCTGCTGAACTGTGTCTATAAGCTGCTGGAACGTATCATCTGCAACAGAATAAGCGGAAAAATTCTTGAAGTGGTACCGATTGTACAGGCAGGTTTTCGACCCAACCGCAGTTGCACCGACCAGATCCTCTCCCTAGCAACTCACATAGAGGCGAGCTTTCAGAAAAAACTCAAAACATCAGTAGCCTTTATTGACCTATCAGCCGCTTATGATACCGTTTGGCGACAAGGCCTGATATTTAAGTTGCTGCGGGTCATACCATGTAACAAGCTGGCCAACCTCATTGATAACATGCTCACAGATAGAAGTTTCAGAGTCATAATGGGCGACTTAAAAAGTGACCAAATGAGGCTCAACAATGGTTTACCACAAGGCTCCGTTCTGGCGCCATTGATGTTTAACCTCTACATATCTGACTTACCTGAAACCACTTCTCAAAAATTCGGATATGCCGACGACTGGGCAATAGCTGCAAGAGGCAGAGCAATGGAGGCAACGGGAAACACATTAAGTGCGGATCTAACAAAGCTGGGAGATTACTTCCGAAGGTGGAGATTACGGCCAAACGTGACAAAAACGGAGGTGACATGCTTTCACCTCGACAATGCCCAAGAAAAAAGAAAGCTCAACGTTCATTTCGAAAACAGGCTGCTAAACCATAATAATTACCCCAGATATCTAGGCGTCACCTTTGATAGAACCCTAACATTCAAGGAACACCTACGTAATACAGCCGTAAAACTTAAAACTCGAAATAATATCATACAGGAGCTATGTGGGACTACGTGGGGCTCTTCCGCGGCTGTACTGAGATCTTCGGCTCTGGGACTTGTCTACACAACAGCAGAATATGCCGCACCGGTATGGCTAAACAGTAAACACACAGGCTTGATCGATGCTCAACTAAACTACACAATGAGGATGATATCAGGAACAATAAAGCCAACGCCTTTACACTGGCTACCTATACTGAGCAACATTCCCCCACCGGACCTGCGCAGAGAGAACGCTCTCTTACGCGAGTATGGAAAAGTGCTGAACAACGAGAAACTGCCAATCCATAAGGATGTTCCTGCCCTGGAGATGAACAGATTGCGCTCCAGACACCCCGCTTTAAAAAAGGCAAAAAATACACATCCTCTCAACCCGGATTATGGCAACCTCTGGAATACGCGGTGGAGAGAATCTGTGCCCCAAAACCTGCAGAATATGCCATGTATCAATGTCCTACCACCAGGATTCAATTTGCCAAGGAAAACTTGGACGACCTTGAATCGAATTCGGACAAATAACGGCAGATGTGCAGACAGCCTCCACAGGTGGGGTAAAATCACCACCCCGAGATGTGACTGCGGTGCGGACCGGCAGACGATTCGTCACATCGTGGAAGATTGCCCTCTGAGACGTTTTGCAGGAGACCCCAATGAGTTTCTGATAATGTCACAAATCTGGATGTTTGTTTGTGAACTTTTGTTTGTTATATACACTATTTTAAATACTTTTATATCTACAACTATATGTTATACACTGTGACTACTCTTTATTTCTGTGTCTTATGATTTTTATGTCTTTTTTTATATGATGTGTTACATGCCATAAGCTAAATAAATAAATAAATAAATTGAGTGGAAAGCTGCATGTTTGTGAGCTATGGGGTGTTGTGAGCAAGAAGGTATTACTGTGTCTGTAGTTGTTGTTTTTCTGTAAATTTTGAAACAGTACACACACACATTGTTTCAAAATTTATTGTTTATTAATAGAAACTGTTATCCGACAGTGATGTGGAGCCGTTCCACCTCCAGTGGCGTCACGCTTGATTTCTCGGCTGAGGATCCATGGGCCGTGGAGCGCGATCGAAGTGGTCCGACAAATCCTCGATTGGGTTCAAACCCGGGGATTTTCGTGTCCAGGGCAGAGTAGTAAACTCTTTCAGGCGCTCTTTGAACCACCTACGAACACTATGAGCTGGGCGACTCGTTGTATTGTCATGATTGAAGATGCAATCGTGGGGGAGGAAGAACACATTGCATTTAGAGGTAGCCACGGTCCTCAAGAATAGATGCATAGTTCTGCTGATTTATAGTGCCTTCCTGAATGATAAGATCACCTGGGTAATACCAGGAAAACATTCCACATACCGTAACACTCCCTTCTCCAGCCTGAACTCTTCTGGCGTTTGTTGCAGGGTGTTTGGTTTCAGACGTTTCACGCCCGATGGTGCATAAAATGTAATTCATCCGAAAAGGCACCTGTCGACCCCAGCTGCGGTAATGGGTTACAAATTTCCGCCTTCGTGCATATAAACAGCACTCAGCGTGGGTGCATGATCCAGGAGCCTGGTGTGGACGCCTACACGCCGCAATGTTCGGTAAACGGTCGTTGGCAGTTTTCCGGCATAACATCAAGTGCCAGCACGTCGGTCTGAACCGTTGCAGCAGAGAAGGCTGTGAGACGACGTCAGCCAATAGAATGCTGAATTGGTCCGCACCATGACAGGAGCGGCCTCTATCCGAGGATGACTGAAGCGCCACTCCAGATAGCCTCGGCCGCACTAGGAGCGCGCACTAGAAGAGCGAATTAGAAGAGCTGCACTAGAAGGGCTGCGTTAGAAGACGAGCAGTCATCCTAACTGTTTAGCTGAGGCTTGTGATCTGTATCAATTGCTTGCAAGGAAATTGTATAGATCGAAGGACATTGATTATTTTCATGTCGCCAATAGCTTTCGACACTTCATTCTTAAAAAGGGTAAAGTATTGTCAATTCAATTACTGCAAGTAAACACCATTAATATGATTTGCTTGTATGTTGTATAGCTATCCGAGAAAGCAGTTTCCTAGGCATCCTATATTACACAAGTGGGCAGGATTCCACAGATAGCCCTTACATCCATCTGGGCGGTCCATTGCTCACCAGTTGCAAGTCTGTTCAGTCCGTGGAAAATGAGTGGAGGAAGCCATACGACAGATACTTCGGTAAGCTGAGCTTTTGTGCAAATGGTGGAATGGTCATAAAAGTACAAGCGTTCTAATGCTAGAAGGTGGTACGATACAAACTGAGTGACTGGTGCACGTGTTTAGTGAAGGCAAGACTGTAACTCTCCCGATACCAGGAAGTCGCCAGGTTCTTTTAGCGAGTGGCAGAAACATATATTTCACAGGCATGACTGTCTGGGATGCTTAACAGCCTTCCTTTAGAAATTGGGTCGACGTGGAAATACATTTTTGCCGTAAAAGGATATCCTTACCATGAGTACGACACCTCCACAGTGTAAAACCTTCTTTTCTCAGAAAAGAGAGATTCTGAGTCATTGATTCGCTTCTCTAGGATATCAAAAGCAGAGGCTTGCTCTCGTGGGTACCCCAGTGCTGTGTCTGGGTTAGCTAACAGGCCACCAGAACAGTTAACTGGACAGATTCAATGAGTAGAGGGTACTTCAATTGGTTTGTACAAAGTGGAGGCTGGCTTTTTCCTGCTTATTCGGCTACTGTACCGAGGCTTGGTGGAAAGTGATTGTGATGCTTTACTTTCTTCGCCTTCTGGTCCTCCCCTGATGCAGAAGTTTGGGTCGTTCCCTAGTGGATGAGACTTGTGGTTTGTGACTTGTGGCGGACGAAGAGCCAATGACAGTTTCCAACTGTACCAACAGTGTAACTGCATGTCATCTCAGACATATCGACTGTCATGAGGGTGAACTCATTCATCCTGAGTTGGCCGTCTGACGTCTGACAACTCCTAGCACGCACCGTCATGCCTGATAGTCAATTGGTTGGCCACAACAGCAAACGTGTTCACCTCACACTGACCATCTGTCAGGATTTCAGGGCTCTGATAGGGAAGTCTCTCACATTCCAGTACTTTGCAAGTTTTCGTGGACATTCTATACAATTACAGCTGCGGCAGCGCACTGCTCATCGCCCACAGCATGCCGTTTTCTGCTGTCGCCTGGGTCAGGGTGAAAGAGTAAAGTAGTGCTGCACCGGCGTAGGGTTGTTAAATTACATTTACAGCTACCCGTTCTCCGTGAACTATAGCTTGTGGTGCACCCAGCGTTGGGCCTCATAGTGGATTCATGTAAATAAAGTCAGATTGCTCTGTAAGAAGGAATAATTCAGGGGTGAACTTGTTTTCCACCCCCATTAAATGCTTTGCCAATCAAACACCATCCCTGTTTCTGATTTATGTTTGTCTTTTTTTTGTAAGATTTATCAGCTCGATTGTAGTTATAAAAGGATGAATAAAAACTTGTCATTATTTTTGTAAACTTAAATACGCCACTCTTCTCATTCATAGTCCTCCAACCATTCTCTGTTTTTATTTCATTGCGGTGATACATGGATATACCAGCAATTGAAAGTTCAGTCTTATTAAATTTGTTAATTTGATTATTAATTGGAGTTCTGAAAGTGACTTTGGACATAGGAACAAAAGTTCCATGAGTAAATTCACTAATTTCATAAATAAAAGGATGTGGCTCGCGATTTGAAGGATATAGAAGACAATACTTTTCTTTATGTAAAGATAATAACATTTAGCATTACTTGGACATATATTTATGATTAAAGCAAGAGACCTCTCGCACTCTCATTAACACAGTGTGTATGGTGACCAACAATGGAGGCTGAATCGTTTACGAGGACTGGGTAGTTATCGATATTCATGAAATGAAGTAGTTCTTCATGTTATGATCCTGATTGGAGTTTACAGATGATGTTCAGATGTGTGTGAAATCTTATGGGACTTAACTGCTAAGGTCATCAGTCCCTATATTTACACACTACTTATCCTGAATTATCCTAAGGACAAACACACATACCCATGCCCGAGGGAGGACTCGAACCTCCGCCGCGACCAGCCGCACAGTCCATGACCGCAACGCCTTAGAACGCTCAGCTAATCCCGCCCGGCTGGAGTTTACAAGAAAAGAAATGAAAATATCAGTCAGCTCTGGAATGTTGAGAATGGCTGACCATTGTTCAAAGAAATTATGTCTCGCAACCACTTCCTGCTATTCTGACTGTGTAGCGCATTGACAGTTCTCCATCCCGACGTGAACGTAGGTCAAGTGACTAATTGGAACCAACCAGAGAAGTATTTGAGATGTGGGAAATTACTCTTGGGGATGCCTACATTCCAGAATGGTGCATTACCATGGAAGAACAGATGATCACATTTCGAGGTCGCTGTCCATTTCGACTAAACAACCCATCAAAACCTGGTATTACCGAATAAAGGTCTGGGCAATTCGTGGCATTGCAACAAGCTATTGCTGAAAGATGGAAGTGTATTGGGGAAGGAGGAAGAAACCAGAGTCGTTCGACTTGGAGAGAAAGTTGTGTAAAACCATGGTAATTGAACTTCAGAAGTTTGGACATAGTATTACCAGTGATAATTTTTATACACATCCTAAAATCGGTCATCATTTTCTGCCAAAGGATCTAGTACTAGATGGTACTATAAAAAAATACAACAAAGCAGAACTGCCTGCCGGTTTTATAACACCTAAAGGATATGAAGTATACGTTATTTGTTTTACAACCAGATGTGATGATAGCCTCTTACGTTCCTAACAAAAATAAGGTTGTTACCGTCTCTCTTTCTGACCAACCAACGGTGTCGTCATCACAAGTAAAGGAGCCTGAAGTTACGACACTCTATGCCACAAAGGGCGGCGTTGATACCATGGACCAGAAGTCGCGATGTTGCAGTGTCAAGAGAAAAACAAGGCGCTAGCCATTGATGGTTTTCGTCAACATAATCGGTGTAAGCGTGATGAATTCATACGTAATCTGGATGAAACTGGCTACGAATAAAAAATGAGACGTCGGACATTCATCCTCAAATCGGGAAAGCAACTAGCAGGGTTAAAGGAGTCAATGTATTCATTAGCAGCATCGGTTTGAGAAACAGCAGTGAAATCTAAGTAAAGGAGAAGATATGCGTAGTTTTTAGAGCAGAAAGGTAGAAAGTGTCAAATTACATTTTATGAGTGCACCAAACCTGTATGTTCGGAACACTGTGCTATTGTCTGTAAACCATGCACAAATTTGCAATCAGAATAAAAGCGACCAGTAAAAGTATAAAAATTGTGTTTTGTAATTTAAATTTTAAATAAGTAATTATTTTGAAAGTATTTGTACATCAAAAGTAGTGAAAATAGTATCAATATATGTAAATTTAAACAACACGGGCCTGAGAGATCCGACTGGTAGTAAACGCTACACAGATGTCCGATAAGCAGAGAGTTAACAACGGCGACATGAGAGAGATTTGCAAACTAAGAAGTTTCGGAAATGCTTCCATCGTTGACCCGAACGCCAACTTATCTAGCCGTTTAGGACGTCAAATAAATCGCTTGTTTCCCGCATTATGACGCTCTTGTCCGCGTCCCCCGGCACACTTTATACACCATCCGCTGCTAGTGCTGCCACCAGCCTACTTCTGTGTGGTTATTGTACGTTGACGTCAAACACAGGCTGTGGTCAGATTAATGTGACTCGAACGCGTAATTTACAATGATAAAAAATATAGACAGCACTAAGCCATATTCAGGAATAACAAGGTTAGTAACAGAAATGGTAAAATACGTGCAGTCTGCAATAAACAAATCAGATTTCAGCAAAACGCACCAGTAAGTTTACATTTGAATCCGCTAATTTCGATACATAAACTGGAATTGGTTCAGGCAAACATAGCATAATTACCGTATTTTACCTTGTGTGACTGGGTTTTATATTTTAAAAAAAGGTATAGTGTTCTTGCCTTCAAGAAAAATTTCCAGTGATGTTCTCTCTTTATGGCGCAAACAGGTAGGAAAAATTTATGTCAGAGTCTTTATTTTGCTTGTGGTTAGAATGTGTTTTTTCACTCCTTTAGTTGGTGTTTGTTTTTATACTCAAGCTGCGTCATAAAAACATAGAAGCAAAACTTCAGTTTTTAGCATCGTGTCGTAATTAAATTCTTTTGCGTTCGAGAAAGCTTGAAATACAAGCCCATTCAATACTTTTGTTTAATGCTACCGGTATACTGATTCAATATGAGGTATTGATAACGATACCAAATATCATGTTGAAGCTGGTATTGGAACTGGTATTTCAAGTATCACTTCCAGTCAGAATGTAAACTTTTCTTTCACTTACATTTATTCGTTTCCCATAATACTGCATGGGAAAGAGATCTAGAACAAAACAGGAATACCTGCTCGAATCAGTGCAGGCCAGAGGCCTGCCGGGAGCTATGGTTGGAATGTGAACGTGCACGTGAGCGTGTGTGTGTCAGATAGAGCGAAAAGTGGAATTTGCAGCGCAGCTATGCCGTACGTTAGTGCAGAACGCAAGGAACGCATTACATATGCACAGCGCGTTCACTCGATATTAAAACCAGTGCGGAGGCCACGTCATCAGTTTTCATTTTACACTCAAACACACACACACACAAAGAAAGGAAAAATACAAGAGAAACAAGACGTCACAACTGTGCTTCCACAGGCAATGTCGTGAGAGGTGGTGCAAATTAACAAGCGCGGCGACAACATAAATTAGCAATTAAAACACGAATGCGCTGGGAACGAGGCCGCGTCACCAGCTTGCGCAAAGAGCGGAGTAGCGTCTGTGTTTGGAGCCTCGCCCAGGTCGCGGTAATTAGCGCACAGCTGAGAAGCTAATGACAAATAGTGGCGCCGGCTGACGCCCGGGGTGTCGCGGTGCCAGGCCAGGTGGAAAACGCGCGCCGCGCGGGTCGCATTGTTGCACCTTGCCGGGGGCGACGCGCGTCATTGTTGCAAAGCTCTGGTGCGCAGAACGCCCACTCTCACGCGGCACACGCTCCCGAAAAGAGTATGAAGAGTAAACACAACCAGTAAGAGAGACAGAGAAAGAGAGATAACGAGAGAGAGAGAGGAACGAGTGTCCCTACTTAGCCCGATACGTAACGCTTTCGTTAGCACAGTAGCCAACGCAGACAATGAGAATACATAATAATAAAAATAAAAAAAGAATAGGGAGTGCGTTGCAAGTGCGTAAAGGGGCAGATGAATAACGGGCGTCGGATACGGTACCTTGTGCTCCGACACGGTCCGCAATTCGCGAATGGAAAGTGCAGGGTGGGTCACTTTGCATGTTCTGCGCACGCGTTGTCTGTGCTTTTCGTGTTGTGTAAAGGCTGTCTCGTTCTCGGAGGTGGGCGCGGATGGACGTACGTCTATAATTTTTTTGGTTACTGCACGCTCATATCCTCAAGTAGCAGCTGTCAATAAGTTCTGTTTCTTTTATCTTTCTTTAGTTTAATGAGGCTAAGGAGACCGACCCTGAGTCTCAAGGAATTTACTCACTTTACTCGATAGTCGATCAATTCGCCAGTCATAAGGATTTATGAGTGTTGTGTTGGCAGAAGAGCCAATACCGTGTTACTAGAGGAGGCCGAAATGCACGAGTTTAGCGCACGCAGGCTGGCCTGAGGAGGGAAGAACTATACTGACGTGAGGTCTGAAACATGACAGGGAATTAGAATTCAGAAAGCGGACGTAATTAGTTTGACACTTAACTTTAATCCATTAATGATGAACGTCGCTCCTGACGGTACATGATTCACAATATTGTCTGTTCAGATTATAGTAACTGAATACGGCGCCTTGCTAGGTCGTAGCAAATGACGTAGCTGAAGGCTATGCTAAACTATCGTCTCGGAAAATGAGAGCGTATGTAGACAGTGAACCATCGCTAGCAAAGTCGGCTGTGCAACTGGGGCGAGTGCTAGGGTGTCTCTCTAGACTAGACCTGCCATGTGGCGGCGCTCCGTCTGCAATCACTGATAGTGGCGACACGCGGGTCCGACGTATACTAACGGAATGCGGCCGATTTAAAGGCTACCTCCTAGCAAGTGTGGTGTCTGGCGGTGACACCACAATGAGTATGGATTTATATAACTGTGAAGTCGACTGCGTATGTACACACAAACAGCAAAGATAAGTAAAGTTGATCAGAATGCAAATAAATGTAGGCAAAATAAATATTTCCGATCGGAATGTAAATACCTGTAAAATGCAACTCAATCTAGGTATTTTATTTAGTAAAATTGATTGTTTCATTCTGAAACAAGACATACACTGATTAATAAAGTGTTGTTAATAATAATAGTTAACAAACAGAAATTTTATTCTGGATCTGGTTTCTGAGTGAGTGGGTTTGTCAAAATTTTATATGTGGAATATTGAAGTCCAAATCAGTTTTCTCTATCGCGCCAGATTTATGATATACAAGAAAATAAGTAAAATTTAATCGGTTTTGTTTCCGATATGTGTTGAACATTAATGAAGAGCAGAGTAATTAAACACACAAACCGAAAAATATTCTAAGGATTACATAAAGTATCCAAACAATCGTCATATTGTACAGAAGATGACATAGAAACAGTAGTGATAATTAAAAATCTTTATGTCTTACAAAATTTAATGTCAACTTCTTTTAAAAAAAATGGGAGAGTTTCTTACTTGCAAGATGTACCATCAGCCTCTCTAAATAAATGGCAAAATCAATCGCTCATAACTGAATGGTTCTAGCTTTCCTAATAGCTAACTTCTGTGATAAGAGTGCCTGGTGGAAGCTTCCAAATGATGAAACCATTTAAAATCACCATAGGCTGCCAGTTTTGTCATACAAAGTAACTTTCTTTCACCATGTACGTATTTCATATTACTGGCCAGTTTCAGACTTATAATTTTATGATTTTCGTTCCTTCTGTAAAAATGGGCGAACTTTTATTTCAAATGATTGGAAGTATCTGTAAAATCATTATCTTGCAGAACTAATAATAAATGCAGGCAATGTGAATTTACTTGCCGCAATTGGTGGTTTGTACTTAACGTTTTGTTCTCCCACAATATACCAATATGAATTTACTTGCCACAATTGCTGTTTTGTACTTAACGTTTTGTTAACACAAAAAATATCAGTGTTTCGTGAAACCATCCAGTAAATCTGGAAGTAATACTACAAATTTTAAGTCACGACAGATAACCCATTCATGATCTTTATACCTGATGGCGTCCGGTAGTAAGATCACGCACTTAAATAGTTCCTTCTGATGCAGTGAATGTTACGGATGTTTTAATATACATAACATAATCGACTGAAAATGTAAAAAATGATACATAATTTTAAATTCAGGATCGCGATAACCTCACACCAGTGGTTCTCAAAATTTCTTAGGCCATTATCCCTGAATGCAATTAGCTAGTATCGTCCCTCCCCCCCCCCCCCCCCCCGTTCCACACCACCATCACACACACACATTTTCACTAACTTCAGTACCTAACTTTAATTTTAAACTGATGAAAGCTGTGAAGATGAATCATATTTTGTGCGTGTGCGTGCGAGTGTGTGCGTGCGCGCGCGCGCACGCGCGTGTGTGTGTGTGGGTGGGTGTCTGTATGTGTGTGTGTGTGTGTGTGTGTGTGCGTGTGTGTATGTGTGCGTGTGTGTTAGAACGAATGATGAAGCGATTTATGATGCATCGCAAATGATACCCACAACTCCTACTCAAGTAAGAAAGCTAACTACCCACAGTGAGGGTAGACAGTTGGTCTAAAACATATTTCTCCTGTATTACTCCTCTACATTACTCTCCAGCACGTGATTGATCGGGAAAGTCCAGATCTACACCGAGCGAGGTGGCGCAGTGGTTAGACACTGGACTCGCATTCGGGAGGACGACGGTTCAATCCCGCGTCCGGCCATCCTGATTTAGGTTTTCCGTGATTTCCCTAAATCGCTCCAGGCAAATGCCGGGATGGTTCCTTTCAAAGGGCACGGCCGACTTCCTTCCCCGTCCTTCCCTAATCCGATGAGACCGATGATCTCGCTGTCTGGTCTCCTTCCCCAAACCAACCAACCAACCAAGTCCAGATCTGTGCACTATACTTACTGTACGTGAATCACTTTATCGCTATACTCCCTAATTCTAAACCAGCACAAACTGGACGGCATCAGGCTGTCACGGCCTTCTGTCTAAACAGTCTAATAATAAAAAATAATAATAATATAAATACTATGTAGAGCCTTATATAGTTACTACTGTGTCGTTCTGTTATTTGATTAAGAGGGGTAGGACGTGAAACGGGCCGACTTGGAGCAGGAGAAGCACCACAGGACATTTTAATTTACACTGTCTATACTTTTACAAATAAATTCATAACACTTTGTCAGCATGACCAGGAAGGATTCAGAATTCACACTCATAGCAGTGGAAGTTCGAAAATATAACAAAACTAATTTTTTTTACATGTGAAACTTCATCATTTTTTCACTTGGTATTGGCTGCATTTGTTGCTGTAGGTACACTTTTCTTCATAAGTAAGAGAGATTCTTCGATGAATTTTGTACAGCATACAAACCATACTTACAGGTGTGGTTCCTAATAAGTCGCTACCAAGTTGCAGTGTCCGTTAATCCACCCCTTCTACCACAGGTTTTAAATATACGAGGCAGTTACTAAGTCTATCTGCGAACATATTACGGCACTGCTATCCGAAAAGGCATCCTTAGATGAGATGTTACTAGAAGAGAAAATGCAGAGAATTCCGTTCAGCACTGACTCAACATACGCAACGCATACAGTGAGACGGACTTTAGCAGACAGCAACCACAGTTTCGCACATTCTTAAAACTACATGGAACTACATGAACTACGTGCCACACTGGGAGGTGAACTCGGTACCTTTCCTTTCACGGGGCATGTCCTACAATTTACTGACGGAATTATCTTAATTAGAGTAGAGGTTCAAAATGTCTGTAACAATTATAAATGCACTGAAGAAAATTCGAATCCTGCACATCGGTAAGCAGGTCGAAAACTCAACACCTACAGTACGTGCCGATAAGCACAGTAGGTTACCGAATAACCTTGGTCTTCTTGTAAGTGAATAAATATGTTCTATTCCTATGAAGATACCTGCAACGTGAAATTTATAAAATAATGACCTATGCTTATTATCATTATTTTCATAATGATGGGGGGTGTACTTACCGTAGCAACAATTTAGAGCGTGGCGTTTGATATCAATTTACTAAGTTTGGCACAAAGTTATGTCCATATGAATGTAACTGATGAAGAAATGGTAATTTGGTCTTCAGGTATGTACCTACTAATGCCGAAGACAGTGTTCAAACCTTTGTTAGGGCGAAGATCTAATGCAGTGACGTCCGAAGGTTGTAATATTAGTATCTGTTTCGATAGCTTAAGAAAAGTTACATTCGATAATCTAACCATGCGGGTTCAAAAAACCCATCTGTGTAGAAAATTTCTTAGATCGTCGCTGAGCAGCGACCAACTGATATTTCAAAGAATACCTTACGCGCCACGACGCGGAATACGAATTGCTCATAATTTCTATCGATAGAGATATTTTGTGTTTCTTACTTTTTGACCGCTGAAGAATTGTAATCCTCTTCTGTTAACACTGTCGTGATATTTTTTAAGGACGGCGGACGCGTATATGGCGTGGTCCGCAATCACTAATTAGTTATTATAAAATATTAGTATTGTGCAGTGCTATGTAAGAATTCATGTGTGCAACTAAGATGACATGTCGAAAATGTTAAAGGACTTTATTTAAAGAAAGAGCCAACAAAGTATAAAATTGAAATGTACGGAGCCTACTGTTAGAACTACTGACTAAGGTAATTAAATTGGTTATTGAGCTCTCAAATGCTGTAGAACCTGCTTATTACTTAAAGTATTTCTATACTATCCATCTCCTATTATTGGCAACAGAAATCGCGGTGTTTTTATAGTTTTCATACAGCTACCAGAAACCGACTGCATGTCGGCAAACGTCATAGTTAAGACAGAAGGCGCATTGCTATTTACCTTGTTTGTGATTTAAATCGTTCAAAATGGTTCAAATGGCTCTGAGCACTATGGGACTTAACATCTGATGTCATCAGTCCCCTAGAACTTAGAACTACTTAAACCTAACTAACCTAAGGACATCACACACATCCATGCCCGAGTTAGGATTCGAACCTGCGACCGTAGCGGTCGCGCGGTTCCAGACTGAAGCGCCTTTAACCGCGTGGCCACACTGGCCGGCTGTGATTTAAATCCAACTTCTTTTAATGTGTAGTGTAGTATAGCAAAGAAAATTTCCTCCTGTATCTGGTCCCTTAGGTTGCTCTGTTCGTAGTTGCTATGTCTCATATGCGGTCGTGATCGAACAAGATCACGACACAAATAAATTAAGTGGCAATGCGAACTCTATTCTTGATCTTGAGAACGCTACGCCTTCTGCGAACGATTTCAGGTGAAATATAGATAAACTATAAATTACAGTACTTAAGTTCTGGTAAAGTTTTTGCTCTTCCCGCCAAGAAGTGGTGCAAAACTCACAACAGATTTCTGAATCTTCACCAGAGAATAATAATTTGATCAAAATATATTAAAAAAACACCACAAGATAGAATGAAGACTTTCCGAAAAGGGTTGAACCAAGCAAGAAACATGATTTGCAGCACATATGCAGTATCGACAAAATAAATATTTTGAGTACATTCGAATTTACCACGAAGTTCCTGTCGAAAATTATTTCGTCCTTGGAAGCTGCTCTACCATTATTTCTTCCAATTACTGCCTATGAATACTGAGGTGTTCATACTTGCAGTTATTTGCCTCTCCTGCAAGACAAACAGAGTTTAGAATGAAAGTAATTTTTCGCAACACATTGCATACAGGGTATAATGATTTGCTGTCAGTAGAAATCGTTACTGGCAGCTGTGGAACGCTTGCGTATGTACTTGTCTTTCTTTTTATTTCGTATTGTACTACAAAAGCTACAATATGGAGCAGTAGGCGTTGCATTGTTTGAAGATTCGATTCAAGCAAAAATCAATTTGATAAAAAATCTGTGAATACGGTATGCGTTACTATTTTTTTCTAAAATTGGTGTAAAGCTTCATGACTTAAAGTATGTTGCTATGATTTATTCCGTTTTTCTGTAAAATCGCCTGTTTGCCGTAGGCTGTACTATATGGCACAGAGACCATCACCATTGTTAACGGGATCAGACCATCGTTCAGGGGATGTCAGACAAATTAGCTGCCTAGCATTTACAGCTTCACTGAGCATCATATCGAATACAGTCACAGCGGTGGAACAATCCCACAGGTGTGGCACTGGACTGACTCTTGAGTTAATATGCGTCCACTAGGGCTTGTGATGGGTGGCAACACTCAGATAACGTTACCTCTGGCGGGAACCCATTGCCTAGGCAAAGCATATCTGACTAGTAAAAGAAACGTTCTAGGTCACTTGTTCGAACCCAACCACTGCGTAAATTTCGAACAGATTTCATCAGCAAAGACGGCACATTGCTTCAGGTAAAGGACTCACCCTGTCCTGCCAGCGATCTTGTCAAACAGGCAGAGAACGGAAATGTAAAGGCTCAGATACAGGGTAGGTCACAGAAGAGGCTTGGACAGAAGATAAGTATTTCAGGTCAGTCGTACATAGGGCAACATCAACAACAGCAGGAAATGTTCTAAAGGGAGTAGGAATTATTATGAATCGGAATGTAAGGTACAGAGTGAGCTAGGATTGTTGACATCACAATCGATAGGAAAGCAACGCCAACACAATAGCTCAGATATACATGCCAACGTCACTAACAGATGATGAAGAGCTAAAACTATATGAGGATGTTAGGGTCATTCAATACACAAAAGGAGGTGATAATAGGGAACGCTAGGCTAGTGGAAAGGAATAGAAGAAGAGTTACAGTAGAATTTAGGCTTGATAGTAGGTACAAGAGAGGAGGAACTTGAGTTCTACAACATATTTTACCACGTAATAGCAAATGCACTATTAAAAAATCACAAGAGGAGGCGGTATATTTGAAAAAGACCTATAGATGCTGGAGGATTGGCAGCTTCCATCTGGTTTACTTCATGGTCAGACAGAGATTTTCAAATCAGATATTAGATTGTAAGGAAAACCCAGAAGAAGATGTAGACTCGGGTCACAACTCAGTTACAATTAACAGTAGTCCGAATCTTAGGAGATCGCTTGGAAGAAGCAATATGCAAAAACTGGGATACTAAAGTGTTCATGAATGATTATATCCTTTGAAGCTCTCCGAATGCAAGAATGAATTCCACAGTCGGCAGTTTCATTTAAGAGGAATGGATATCTATAAAAAGGTTGGCCAAAGACGCTGCGCAGACAAGAAATTAGGTGCAAGAAAATCTTATAATAAAAAATACTCAGGGATGTTCAGAGGTACAGAAATGTAAGTCACTTTGGAACGAAACAAATAGAAATTGCAAGAACTCAAGATGAAATGACAGCAGAAAAATATGAAGAAATCGGGAAAGAAACAGTTGTTGCAAGGAATTCAGCATACAGAAAAGTTAAAACAACCATCGGTCAAATCAAAAGGGCGCGATTCAACATTAAAGAGCTTAACTGGGATTCCTTTGTGAAGCGCACCGGAGAGAGCGGGTAGATGGAAACAGTACACTGGAATCCCTACCAGAACGACGCCCTGTCTCATGACGTGATTGAGAAAGAAATGGGAATCGATATTGAAGACATAAGTGACCCAATACCTCAGTCAGACTTTAAAAGAGCTTTGGAAAAGTTACTATCAAATCCTAAAAAAGAAGCCTCTAAAATGTCAAATGATTTCTGAAAGGATTTGTCTAACAGTAAGAGATAAAATAAACGAGAGATGCATTTGACGCTCCTTTGTATGATGCCTCAATCATGTACCGCAGCTCAGATGCTTGTGCTTTGGTGACATAAGAACACCACTGAACAGAAATGCCACCAGTCAAATATCGTGTAGTGTTTTGTAATATTCTAAGGTTTTAAGTAATTATACATTGAAGTCTAAATTCTCGATCGTTACCACATTTCCTGCCCGTTATTTCGAGCTCCATTCACAGGTGCTTCAAATGTTTGTCCAATCGATTTTGTTTCTCACTTATGGACAAATAATTTAAAAAAAAAATTGACCATCTTTTTTCTATTTTTCTTAGTTTCAAGGTTTATTCAGAAAGAAAGATGTATAACAATTGTTTCCATATTGCGACGTCATATTTGGATGTTATTATAGATTAAATGGTTGTTTATATCCAAGTAATAATCAATTTCAGACATGTTGTTAATACGTATGACACATCAACGGATATGTCAGCAACGAGTTGAGCAAGCATGTGTGTCCAATACGAGCGAAACTAAATTGTTCAAGAGATAGCTTATAACATTTAATTCAGCTATGAAAAGGCAAAGAATTCTCCACATTAATTAACTTCAGCGTATTGAAATTGCAGTAGGGATTATGATGTATTAATTTATATAAAAATTGTAGGAAATAAGAAATGAGCTTTGTGCCTCTTAGAGCCGCAATGGCGGGTCGATTACAGGCATGAAATATTGACTAGGTTATGTTACTTCTTCTCAGAATGAATCGGAATTAATAACGACAAAGGATAAAATGTACACATTGAAGAATGGGACAAGATGTAAACATTCTACTTAAGAATATGTCTGTTCAACACACGTAATCTTACAAACAAATATAAAACTGCATTATTTCGATAAGGTGGCCCAGAGACAGTAGTATGTCTTGACTGCAGTGATGAATTCTACTCGGGGTCTGGCGCCAGAAGATAATGGGTACGAAGTCGTAGAAACGTTGCGACAAGACGACGACACCACTCGAATCATCAGTGGAATACGCCGAGAAAGACTGCAGTCGCATATTGACTGCAGTGGTTGATCATGTGACCAAGTTATGGGATAACCGACCAGACCAAGTCTCGTGGTCTCTGATCTGGTGGCCACCTTGGTCTGTAAGCTTGGTAAGACTGGATGGTCGTTGAACCACGTGTGTTAAAGTTACTAAAAATAATCGTATTGCAGACTTGGTGGGGTATCTCTGTGATAGCATGGAACACTATGGTATTAACAACTGAGCAGTAGAAATGACAGCAAACTGATTTATATTTATATTTTATTGGTTCTTTGTTGAACTTCTGCGTAAACTGTACTCTATCAGAAATGTAATTTACTAGCACTAACTGTGAGATTAGTTAGCACTCAGAACTTCTATATGTCGTTCTTCTTCCGTTGTTCTGCTATATCGATCTATTTATTTAAATAATTGCAGTAAATCCATTTAAAATATACAGACACCTTTTCGTCGTTCTTTCTCTTTTTTTTACATGCAATAAAAAAATCACAAGTTGAATTTAATTGTAATATGTAAGCTTTAACGGTCGAAAATGTTACAATCGATAAAATGTCCGGGCTATTATGCCATGGTCGAAAGGATTTCACATTAAAACCAAACATTTCGTCCCCCTCTGCAGAGGGCATTTACAAGGGAATCGTAGCTTCTTTGAATGTATGATTCACACCCTAGCTGGATACTGGCTCAGCAAAATTCCGCTCCTGCGTGCTTCAGTGGGGTGACATCACATGTTTTGAATCACGGTCGTTGTCGGCTGCCTTCGTACGCTGTTGCTATCAACGCATGGTGGAAGACTGGTACACATCCGGTGTTGCAGTTGTGTACCAGTCTTCGACCATGGAGTGAGAGCAACAGCGGACGACAGCAGTCGACAACGCCCAATTGCGCTCCAGTATTCAAAACGTGTGACGCGGAAGCGGAGTTTGCTGCAGTCAGCAACTAGCCAGAATGCGAATTGGACATTCAAAGAAGCTACGATCCGCTTTGAAACTGTCCTCCGGAGACTGGGACGAAACGTTTCGTTTTAATGTGAAATCCATTCGACCACGGCATCCCGACCACGGCATTCCGGAACATGGTATTAACTGTGAAGTTTAGTTTAAGCCTTGAAACGTGCCAGTACCTACTACTGGGATGGATGAAGAATTGGAGAGGGACAGGTAAGAGGGACTGGGGGCGGGGAGAAAGGATGTTAGGACGTGGGGGAGGGACGAGATCTAACCTTGCAGTGGAAGGTCAATTTAAACGCTATGTGTCATTTGGATAAGGCTTTCTACAACGGAACTGTCAAAGAAAGATGTACAGGGCGGACGGTACTGGTTAATCCATAATCAGAGCGTGACAGAGGTTGCTAATACTGAAATGATAGCAAAAGGAATTCAGTTGCTGCACATTTATTTCACAAACATCTATACACTTTTAGAAAAACTGTGAATTCCTAAGCAGTCTTTTTTACCGCTCAGATCAATCATTTCATCAACAACGCAGAAGAGGTAACATTCCTTTGAAGTTTAAGAAATCATTGAGGACGTGGCAGTCAGACAAATATTCAGTTTGGGGTGTAGGACCATGAGACTGAAGACTTAATATCAGACTCCGCCACACACCGTTGGGTGGCTTGCGGAGTATAAATGTAGATGTAAAAATGTAGAAAAGTATCATTCACACAATCCAGAAGATAGCAAGGGCAGATAAACACAACTACCGACCAATCAACTTAGTAGCACAAGCATCTAAGTTGAGGACAAGAATAATACACTACTGGCCATTAAAATTGCTAAACCACGAAGATGACGTGCTACAGACGCGAAATTTAACCGACAGGAAGAAGATACTGTGATATGCAAATGATTAGCTTTTCAGAGCATTCACACAAGGTTGGCGACGGTGGCGACACCTACAACGTGCTGACATGAGGAAAGTTTGCAACCGCTTTCTCATACACAAACAGCAGTTGACCGGCGTTGCCTAGTGAAACGTTGTTGTGATGCCTCGTGTAGTGAGGAGAAATGCGTACCATAACGGTTCGGACTTTGATAAAGGTCGCATTGTAGCCTTTCGCGATTGCGGTTTATCGTATCGCGACATTGCGGCTCACGTTGGTCGAAATCCAATGACTGTGAGCAGAATATGGAATCGGTGGGTTCAGGAGGGTAATACGGAACGCCGTGCTGGATCCCAACGGCCTTGTATCACTAGCACTCGAGGTGACAGGCATCTTATCCACATGGCTGCTGCCAGGCGGAGTGGCTGAGCGGTTCCAGGCGCTATAGTCTGGAACCGTGCGACTGCTACGGTCGCAGGTTCGAATCCTACCTCGGGCATGGATGTGTGTGATGTCCTTAGGTTAGTTAGGTTTAAGTAGTTCTAAGTTCTCAGAAGTTAAGTCCCATAGTGCTCAGAGCCATTTGCGCCACATCGCTGTTACGGATCGTGCAGCCACGTCACGATCCCTCTGTCAACAGATGGGGACGTTTGCAAGACAACCATCTGCACGAATAGTTCGACGACGTTTGCAGCAGCATGGACTATCAACTGGGAGACCATGGCTGCGGTTACCCTTGACGCTCCATCACAGACAGGAGCGCCTGCGATGGTGTACTCAACGACGAAATTGGGTGCACGAATGGCAAAACGTCATTTTTTCGGATGAATCCAGGCTCTGTTTACAACATTATGATGGTCGCATCCGTGTTTGGCGACACAGTGGTGAATGCAAATTGGAAGTGTGTATTCGTCATCGCCATTCTGGCATATCACCCGGCGTGATGGTATGGGTTGCCATTGGTTACACCTCTCGGTCACCTCTTGTTCGCATTGACGGCACTTTGAACAGTGGACGTTACATTTCAGATGTTTTACGACCCGTGACTCTACCTTACATTTGACCCCTGCGAAACCCTACATTTCAGCAGGATAATGCACGACCGCATGTTGCAGGGCCTGTACGGGCCTTTCTGGATACAGAAAATGTTCGACTACTGCTATAGCCAGCACATTCTCCAGATCTCTCACCAACTGAATGCGTCTGGTGAATGGTGACCGAGCAACTGGTTCGTCACAATACGCCAGTCACTACTCTTGATGAACTGTGGTATCTTGTTGAAGCTGCATGGGCAGCTGAACCTGTAGACGGCATCCAAGCTCTGTTTGACCCAATGCCCAGGAGTATCAAGGCCGTTATTACAGCCAGGGGTGGTTGTTCTGGATACTGATTTCTCAGGATCTATGCACCCAAATTGCGTGAAAACGTAATCACATGTCAGTTCTAGAATAATATATTTGTCCAATGAATACCCATTTATCATCTCTATTTCCTCTTGGTATAACAATTTTAATGGACAGTAGTGTATACCAAAGAACGAAAAAAGATAGTTGAAGATCGTTAGACCTCGCTCAGTTAGTCTTCTGGAAAAGTAAGGACACGGTCACCTGAGAAGCAGTTCAGATGCTGTTATGGGTAATGCAAGCAACACTGAAGAAAAATCAAGACACTCTTATAGAATTTTTCGACCTAGAAAAAGCGTTCGAACCTGTACAGAAGCGCAAGATGTTGGAAATTCTTAGAAAAAGATGAGTAAGTGTAGAAGGAGACGGGTTCCATACGATGTGTACTAAAACCAAGAGGGAAAAATTACAATTTAAATGAAAGAGCTATTATTAAAAAGGGTGCAAGAAATCTTTCGCCCCTACGTTCAATATACACAGCGTAGAAGCAGTGAGGGAAACAAATAATGGAGAGTGGGATTAAAACTCATGGTGAAAAGATGGTATTTATAATAACTCGCTGATGACATTGCTGTCGTCAGTGAAAGTGAAGAATTACAGGATAGGCTGAATGGAATTAAGACTGTTATTAGTACAATATATGGACTGAAATTAAATTGCAGAGGACGAAAGTAATGAGGGGTATCAAAATCGGCAACCACGAAGTAGACGTAGTAAGAACAGACCGCGCGGAACGGCCGCTCGGTTAGAGGCGCCTTTCATGGATTGGGCAAACCCTCTCGCCGGAGGTTTGACTCCTCCCTTGGGAATGGGTGTGTGTATGTTGTCCTTAGTTAGTTAGTTTAAGTAGTGTGTAAGTTTAAGGATCGATGACCTCTGCAGTTTGGTCCCTTAGAAATTCACACACACATTTGAACATTTGAAAATAAAATAACACATAATGAACGAATCGAGGATGTAAGAAATAGATGAGCACAGGCAAAGAGGTTACTCGAGGCCAGGAGAATTCTATTAATATCAGACATCATCCTTAATCTTTGGTTTAAATTACCGAGAATGTGTGCTTGTGATGTAGCAAATTATCGACTGTGGGAGAACAGGAAAAGATGAGAATTGATGGCAGTTTAACTGATTCGTGTCTGCTGTCACAAGCCATCTGTTAAACGTTTAAGTGTGACTGAGATTTGTGGAAACGGAGTGACCTTATCAACATTACCAAGGGACTGCGCAACGGCAGTAAAGTTTCTAATGAAGAAGTATCACTTCCGATAATGAAGACGTATCGCTTGTAGAGTTCTCATAGTGAGGTGGGGATGGCCCAACTGGTCGTTTCCAATCGGCATTTCTCGTATACGGGTATAGGTGCAAACACTCTTTTACAGTCAGACATAGCTCGTACGCTCACGAAATGAGAGCTGGATGATGATATTTTTTCCTAACTGCTATGACAGTATAACCGATGACGCAACATGTGACTGGGAAGAGAATCAGCTGCAGAAAAGAGAGCTGCGTTGCCAAAAACCATCGGATAAAGAAGTCGATCAGATTATAAAGCTCGTAAGTAATTGGACAAGAGTGGCAAATCAACGTAATTGTGCCTGACGAAAACACTTTGTGAAACCACGACTTCAGAGTGAAACGTCCCCTTAGAAAAATTATAAATGACTGTGTTTAAACTGACATAATGTTTTTAGCGCAACGCAATCTGACTTTCAAAAATCCCTACAAAAGAATGCCCCTGACTAACATTAAACTATACCTTTCACAAATCACTTACCTCACGAAAAACTTCGTTACTCGAACTACTGCAATACAGCGAGCGCCACTACTGACAGCTAAATAAAAGATTCAAACTATTGAATGCACTAACTACTGATAGGCCCAGTTAGCAAACGAAAGATTTTGATAGAGAACGAATAATGTATTTACCTTAATAGTGTTCAAAAGTCATTATATATCAATTCATGACATCCAGTCTTACAAATTTACTGTCTGTGATGGACACACGTCCACATCATCCGCTCTCAAAACTCCGCCATTTCCCTCCCCACATACACCACTGCTGGCTGGTCACCTTCAATTGCGCAACGCTATGCGATGTTAACGACGACCAACTGCCCAACACTACAATAGCGACTCTTTCAACAATGCCACCCAGCCACACACAGCCCAGCCAGTGATTTTTCATACAGAGCGCTATGTGGCGTTACCAACATACAAACCTAAACAGCCTACTTATAAGAGTGCTGGCAGTACATGTTTCATGCATTTGGACTGTCGTTTTAATGTAAGAAAAAGTAAAAGTCTTTTAACAAATAATTGCTTTCATAGTTTCTCTAACATTTATTGCTTACAAAAATTTTTGCTCCATCAAGAAACAATGCGAAATGCTTCAAGTTAAACTGAAATGTCATGATACTTCGTCAGATATTTCTAATCTATTTTTTTCCAATGTGTAACTCACAACGTCTTTCACGCCAAGCCCAGCGCAAATGGCAAGAGTCGATATTTTTTACCGTTACAAACAAAAAGATTCGTAAAGTCTAATTTTACGTGCCCATTCGACAGAGCGGTTCCAAATTAGTGAAGTGTGATATTCGTTTTACCGATAGGTATTAACAGGGACAATAAAACACGATGGATAACAAGTGTTCCAGCACCGCTCGGGCCATGCGGAAGCGCGCTCTTCAGTCGCTGCTGCAGTACTGATCATTCTTTGTCTTTTACAGTTACTGTTGTACATGTCGATAAAATGAATAACGCACTAGACTAATACGGGAGCGCTCTGTCGAAGGGGGCCGTAAAATTCCAATTTAAAAATCATTTAGTTTGTAACGGGAAACGAACCGATGCATCCCCTCGACATTGGCCGTCGTTTGAAATACATGGGCTGACACCACCTACACATTGCAAAACTGAAATTGCAAATACCAGAGAAAATGCACCTGAGGACCCTGGGGTATAGTCGTACAACGAATCTATGATCTGAATGAATTTTTTACAACAATATCTAATTATTAAATCAGTATGTGGATAAACTTGCAAGTTGTTGCGTACTGAAAAAAGCGTAAGATAAGGAGAGAAGCGTCATCATGGTAAGCATTCCGTTGTTTCGTAGTTCCGTTGTTTTAACACAACTAGAGCAGCAGTAAGTATCAAGAACTGTACAACAGAACTCGCAACATACACTCCTGGAAATTGAAATAAGAACACCGTGAATTCATTGTCCCAGGAAGGGGAAACTTTATTGACACATTCCTGGGGTCAGATACATCACATGATCACACTGACAGAACCACAGGCACATAGACACAGGCAACAGAGCATGCACAATGTCGGCACTAGTACAGTGTATATCCACCTTTCGCAGCAATGCAGGCTGCTATTCTCCCACGGAGACGATCGTAGAGATGCTGGATGTAGTCCTGTGGAACGGCTTGCCATGCCATTTCCACCTGGCGCCTCAGTTGGACCAGCGTTCGTGCTAGACGTGCAGACTGCGTGAGACGACGCTTCATCCAGTCCCAAACATGCTCAATGGGGGACAGATCCGGAGATCTTGCTGGCCAGGGTAGTTGACTTACACCTTCTAGAGCACGTTGGGTGGCACGGGATACATGCGGACGTGCATTGTCCTGTTGGAACAGCAAGTTCCCTTGCCGGTCTAGGAATGGTAGAACGATGGGTTCGATGACGGTTTGGATGTACCGTGCACTATTCAGTGTCCCCTCGACGATCACCAGTGGTGTACGGCCAGTGTAGGAGATCGCTCCCCACACCATGATGCCGGGTGTTGGCCCTATGTGCCTCGGTCGTATGCAGTCCTGATTGTGGCGCTCACCTGCACGGCGCCAAACACGCATACGACCATCATTGGCACCAAGGCAGAAGCGACTCTCATCGCTCCATTCGTCCCTCCATTCACGCCTGTCGCGACACCACTGGAGGCGGGCTGCACGATGTTGGGGCGTGAGCAGAAGACGGCCTAACGGTGTGCGGGACCGTAGCCCAGCTTCATGGAGACGGTTGCGAATGGTCCTCGCCGATACCCCAGGAGCAACAGTGTCCCTAATTTGCTGGGAAGTGGCGGTGCGGTCCCCTACGGCACTGCGTAGGATCCTACGGTCTTGGCGTGCATCCGTGCGTCGCTGCGCTCCGGTCCCAGGTCGACGGGCACGTGCACCTTCCGCCGACCACTGGCGACAACATCGATGTACTGTGGAGACCTCACGCCCCACGTGTTGAGCAATTCGGCGGTACGTCCACCCGGCCTCCCGCATGCCCACTATACGCCCTCGCTCAAAGTCCGTCAACTGCACATACGGTTCACGTCCACGCTGTCGCGGCATGCTACCAGTGTTAAAGACTGCGATGGAGCTCCGTATTCCACGGCAAACTGGCTGACACTGACGGCGGCGGTGCACAAATGCTGCGCAGCTAGCGCCATTCGACGGCCAACACCGCGGTTCCTGGTGTGTCCGCTGTGCCGTGCGTGTGATCATTGCTTGTACAGCCCTCTCGCAGTGTCCGGAGCAAGTATGGTGGGTCTGACACACCGGTGTCAATGTGTTCTTTTTTCCATTTCCAGGAGTGTATAATGGAGGTACTGCTGGTCGAAGGATTCATGTATGATAAATATAAATCCCAATGTAATACGTCAGGAATAGAAAACTCTTCGCCAGAAGCGAATCAGACGTTGGGTGTGGCAGAAGGAAGTTTCACACTGAAGTGCCAAAGAAACTGGTATAGGCATGCATATAGAAAATACAGAGATATGTAATCAGGCATAAGACCGCGCTGCGGTCGGCAACGCCTCTATAAGATAACGGTGTCTGGCGCAATTGTTAGACCGGTTACTGCTGCTACAATGGCAGATTATCAAAATTTAGGTAAGTCTGAACGTGGTGCTATAATCGGCGCACGAGCGATGGGACACAGCATCTCCGAGGTATCGATGAAGTGGGGATTTTCACGTGCGGCCGTTTCTCGAGTGTACCGTGAATATCCGGAATCCACTAAAACATCAAATCTCCAACATCGCTGCGGCAGGAAAAAGATCCTACAAGAATGGGACCACCGACGACCAAAGAGAGTCTTTCAACGTGACAGAAGTGCAACCGTTCAGCAAACTTCTACAGATTTTAATGCTAGGCTATCAACAAGTGTCAGCGTGCGAACCATTCAACGAAACATCATCGACATGGGCTTTCGGAGCCAACGGCCCATTCGTGTACCCTTGATGACTGCACGATACAAAGCTTTACACCTCGTCTGGGCCGTCAACACCGACATTGCCTGGTTGGACGAGTTTCGTTTCAAATTGTATGGCGCGAATTGACGTGTACGGGTATGTAACCAACCTCATACACCACGGATCCTGTGTGTCAGCAGGGGACTGTTCAAGCTGGTGGAGAGTCTGTAATTGTGTGGGGCGTGAGCAGCTGGAGTGATATGGGACCTCTGATACGTCTAGATACGACTCTGGCAGGTGACACGTGCATCCATTCATGTGCTTTTTGCATTTCTACGGTCTTAGGCAAATCCAGCAAGGCAATGGGACACATCACACTTCCAGAACTGCTACAGAGTGGCTCCAGGAACACCGTTCAGAGTTCAAACACTTCCGATGGCCACCAAACTCACGGCTTATGTACATTATTGAGCACATCTGGAATGCCTTGCAACGTGCTGTTTAGAAGAGATCTCCACCCCCTCGTACTCTTACCTATTTATAGACAGCATTGCAAGATTCATGGATTCAGTTCCCTCCAGCACTACTTCAGACATTAGTCGAGTTCATGCCACGTCGTGTTGCGGTACCTCTGCTCGCTCGCGGCGGCCCTACACGATATTAGTCATTTCTACCAGTTTGTTTCGTTCTTCAGTGTATAAGCTCTCTAATATTCTGAATATATGGAACATATTTCTCTGATACGTTTAGAAACTCTGAGATTGTTGACTGGAACTGCAGTCGTCAACAGAAATGTATCTATACTTAATGAGGTCGTGACCTTAAGTTGACAAAAATCTTTATTAAATCCAAAACAGCATTTTGACAAACTGAATATAAATATGTGGCCCAGTTACAGTTCCTGAAACATGTCTATTAGAACAACACAATAAATGAATTAAAATATTTGGAGCGCTACGGTAAAACATTTTGACCTTAACACGGTCCCAGTAACATAAAACAGGGCGTAACAACAGACTCAAAAACGTTTCACAGGACTTCAACTTTCGGGCGAAAATACTATATTCGGAAAATCAAAGAAAACTTGCAAACAGAATCACTTAATATAGACAAAAAGTCAGTATGACTGTCATCGGATTTCTTTGGGATTTCACATGTTTAAACATCATCCAATGGATCTGAGATTATATACTAATCACTCCGTTCACCAGCTACTCAATATTAGCAATACTACAACCAGCCAACTAAAACATAAGGTGAATTCAAATGAAAACGAGACAGATGGAAAAAACTATTTACTGTCCTGTCGAAGACCGCTGCAGAGTCGGTAGAAACGTTGGCACTTCAGTTACTTTAGATTTATAATGGTGCGGTCTAATACCGAAAATTATTTTATTCGAAACTGTTTATTATTTCAAGGGTATTCGCCATAACTGTTAATACATTTTACCCCGCTGGGAGACAGATGCTCAGTGCCTTCATGGGAAAATGTTTGCGCTTGCATAAGGAACGATGATTGTACCAGGCATGGATCTCTGTGTTTTAAACAAACCGACGGCCACGACTGTCTTTCTTCATGGCTCCCAAAATATGGAAACTGCATGGAGAGAAATCGGGACTGTATGAAGTATGTGTAACGGCTTCCCAGTGAAACTCCCGCAGCGTACTCGAAACAACCTTGGCAACATCTGGGGGTGCTCAGTTTTCCATGATGGCGTTGACCGTTTTGTCTCGCAGTCGGATAAACCTGTTAAGAATTGCGGAGATTTGTTTTGAAATAATAAACCGTTTAGTTACTTTTTAGATGTGTCTCTTTTTCATTTGACGGTTCCTTATACTGCCTTACACTTAACGTGATTGTGTATGAAGTTATTACCAAGTTGAGTCGGTATGGCTCGCTATTTGCAATTTATTTTTTGTATTTTGTAATCATCCACCTTCTCGGTACTCGCCGCGATGTCAATATCGGGATCGGAGTTCTGGGCGCCGCACACCTTTGGCGAGTTGTCTTCCCGCGCGCCGCGAGGCGACAGAACGAGGAAGGAAATTGGCTGGCTCTGAGCACTATGGGACTTAAATGCTGAGGTCATCAGTCCCCTAGAACTTAGAACTACTTAAACCTAACTAACCTAAGAACATCACACACATCCATGCCCGAGGCAGGATTCGAACCTGCGACCGTAGCGGTCATGCGGTTCCAGACAAGAAGGAGATTGCAGGGACTGTGTGAGGAGCGTCATCGGTGTCGGAGGGCAAGGCCGTTTGGTCGGTGGGCCCCATGGAAGCAATGACTTGGGAACGGAACGGCGCTGGCTCGACGATACTCTTATGGAGGGCTGGTGTTGTCCCGTGTGGTCATTCGAGGACTGAGAAGTAATTTCTTGGTTCTGCCCTTGGATTACAACGAAGAATTACGGCAATTTTGGTGTATGTGGTAAACATAAGAATTCTAAAATGGTGCACGTTGGTGGCGTGTTTATCAGACTTGTGAGTCGTGTAAGTCGTGTCTCGAGCTCGAGCTCTGCCTGGAGGAGAATGTTGGAATTGTCATTGTCATCTATTTAGCTGCTTTAAAGTAAATGACTGTTTTGGTTCGAAAGTGGATACAAGTCTGGGACCCAGTCATTGCTTGTCTTATTAAGAAAACTAAGTCGAACCTTCAGCGTGTTACACTATGTTATCTATAGCTATAACGATTAATTTGACAGTCTGGTAGTGTCCACGAGTGAACGTTGGAGGTACTGTTGAGTGTTTTTAGTAACGGAAAGATTGACTGTGGACCTTTCCAGTGGGACACTTATGAATCGTGTTAGTTGCAGGTAACTTCTTACAGTATTTTACGGTTTGACTTATATGGCGAAATCGCCGATAAAATTTTCATAATTTAGCTTGGGACGTCATTCTGTGGTTTGGTGTGGCCCTCTAAAGAGTTAAGAGCCGCAAATATTCTCTTACTGCCCTTGCTGAAGTTGCCTTGCAAGAGTTATTGGCCGGCCATTGCGACCGAGCGGTTCTAGGTGCTTCAGTCAGGGATTGCACTGCCGCTACGGTCGCAGGTTCGAATCCTGCCACGGCCATGGATGTGTGTGATGTCCTTAGGTTACTTAGGTTTATGTACACTACTGGCCATTAAAATTACAACACCAAGAAGAAATGAAGATGATAAACGGGTATTCATTCGACAAATATATTATACTCCAGCTGACATGTGATTATATTTTCACGCAATTTGGCTGCATAGATCCTGAGAAGTCAGTACACAGAACAACCCATCTGGCCGTAATAACGGCCTTGATATGCCTGAGCATTGAGTCAAACAGAGCTTAAATGGCGTGTACAGGTACAGCTGCCCATGCAGCTTCAAGACGATACCACAGTTGATCAAGAGTGGTGACTGGCGTATTGTGACGAGCCAGTTGCTCGGCCACCACTGACCAGATGTTTTCAGTTGGTGAGAGATCTGAAGAATGTGCTGACCAGGGCAGCAGTCGAACATTTTCTGTATCCAGAAAGGCCCGTACAGGACCTGCAACAAGCGGTCGTGCATTATCCTGCTGAAATGTAGCGTTTCGCAGGGATTGAATGAAGGGTAGAGCCACGGGTCGTAACACATCTGAAATGTAACGTCAACTGTTCAAAGTGACGTCAATGCGAACAAGAGGTGACCGAGACGTGTAAACAATGGCACCTCATACCATCATGTCAAGTGATACGCCAGCATGGCGTAGACGGATACACGCTTCCAATGTGCGTTCAGCACGATGTCGCCAAACACGGATGCGACCATCGTGATGCTGTAAGCAGAACTCGGATTCATCCGAAAACTGACGTTTTGAAATTCGTGCACCCAGGTTCGTCGTTGAGTACACCATCGCAGGCGCCCGTGTCTGTGATGCAGCGTCAAGGGTAACCGTAGCCATGGTCTCCGAGCTGATTGTCCATGCTGCTGCAAACGTCGTCGAACTCTATAGTGCAGATGGTTGTTATCTTGCAAACGTCCCCATCTGTTGACCCAGGGATCGAGACGTGGCTGCACGATCCGTTACAGCCATGCCTGTCATCTCGACTGCTAGTGAAACGAGGCCGTTGGGATCCAGCACGGCGTTCCGTATTACCCTCGTGAACCCACCGATTCCATATTCTGCTCACAGTCATTGGATCTCGACCAACGCGGGCAGCAATGTCGAGATACGACAAACCGCAATCGCGATAGGCTACAATCCGACCTTTACCAAAGTCGGAAATGTGATGGTACGCACTTCTCCTCCTTGCACGAGGCATCACAACAACATTTCACTAGGCAACGCTGGTCAACTGCTGTTTGTGTATGAGAAATCGGTTGGAAAGTTTCCTCATGTCAGCACGTTGCAGGTGTCGCCACCGGCACCAACCTTGTGTGAATTCCTGTCGGTTAAATTTCGCGTGTGTAGCACGTCATCTTCGTGGTGTAGCAGTTTTAATGACCAGTAGTGTAGTTCTAATTTCGGGCGACTGATGACCTCAGATGTTAAGTCCCATAGTGCTCAGAGCCATTTTGAATAGTTATTGATTTGTCTCTTGTCTACCCCACCGAACTGCTGTTTTAAGCCGTGCTGTATAGTCTAGGTCTTAAGTAGTACCGTATCTACACCCTCGCCCTCTCTAAGATTATCAATGAAACTGTGGAAGTCTCAGTACTTCAAAAAGACGTAAGTGGACTACTCATCTGCCGTCACTCTCTTGGTGGGATTCAGAAAGTGACGCAGTCCTCATGAACGAGGGGAGGATTGACAAATTACAAAAATCTCTGTAATGATACGAACATTCTCGCTCTTAAGAAAGCACAAGCTATAGTCAAATTTCTGCACTGAGTCTGCAAAGAAACCAAGTTTTTGAATACGATAAGGAGCATAAAAAACGGTCTAGCATTGGACATGTACACATCTGCATCGTCCGACGATCATCTAGAATCGTTCTTGTGTACGATCACCTCATTAGATGTAATGAACAAGGAAGAAGCGGAATATAAAGAGGCCAACAGTGTCATCACACATATCTTTTCGCTGTAAGAACTGCAGATCGCCTCCTCCCAAGGGAAGAACACTGCACCTGGGTCATATTACCGCGACTACACAATCCTGTTCTGTCCAGATTGTGCTTACAGGTCTTCACAAGTATTCTGTTCTCTGTCTGCAACATCTGTAATAATTATTGTAGGGCATACAAAAGAACATATTATTGTGAACTTAGATGCGCAGTTACTGATATGGATTGAACTGGGAATAACCCAAATTTTTATCGAGGGCCAGTTACCAGTTTTTTTAATACATCGCCATTTGACTATGTTGTTGTTTATTCAGTTACAACCCAGGTTTCTGCCTTTTATGCCATTTTCAGGCGACTGAATTTATGCCATTAACACATGTCGCAATACATGTCATTATATCTTAATAACAAACACCCTTACTTGAAAATGCATAGACTGAACACTGGGTCGTAATTAAATAAACAACAACACCGCCAAATGGTGGTGTATTCATTTAGAAGTTATTGTGTTACTGTTGCTCAGCAACATCAAAAACTGTTTACTTCTAATTGTATTACCAGTAGAACTTATATAGCATACTACCTCTTTTTCTCTTGTGTTACGTTTTCGGTTTGTTTACTCGTTTTAGTAGGCCTATACTGTGCTTGCAAAAGTTCTTTCATGTCAGAATCAATCCTTTGTTAAGTGGATGTAACTTCCTACATGATTAAGACTTAATGTCTACTTTGAATTGTCAAACAAACTGTAAAATGTTATACAACATCTCAGTGTTGAGACTGCTATATGACCACGTTCCGAAGGGCAATAAATTAAAAAAAAAAAAAGACTTATCGAATACAACCGCGACACGGATGGAGTATGCTGCAGAAGCCCAAACTGTTCGAATCACATAATTTTTATGTCTGGCATCCTTATGTAGCACTACAATACAACTTATAGGACATATCGTCTACTAGGAACAAGAAGACGGTTGAATTCTCATCGGATTGTTGAGATTAACGCATGGCTTCTTGTAAGTAAAATTGTGATGATGATTGCCATCACTACTGTGACCTATAAAATGGTTTCTCATAACGCTCGACTAAACCTAAATATGGTGAATTGTTTTATGTACTTAAAAAGTGTGTTTAAGAACTTTTGAGTGCAGACAAATGCCAGTAGCTCCCGAAGTAGTGCGTAAATTTTGTCTCTAGCTCATCAGACAACCATTTAGACTATAGTGATAGGTGCCAATGAACAGACTGCTGTTTTCTATATTCTGATTGTAGTTGGTCAGCTCCTTAGTTTTTCATGTATCTTACATTACTTTACGAACCTTTATTCCACTGTGGGATATTTAACCTTTTCAAACGTTTCCCTTACTTAATACTGCACAACGTCGCTAGGGGACGCAAAGACGTCGAAGAGGCGCTCAGATAATTCCCGTTTGATGATGTTGCTGCTGCATAATATTTAACGTAGCAAGGTACGCTGAGCTGAGAAATAATTGTTGAGAAAAAATTCGATACGTTGCCCCTTCTCCAAGTTAATTAGCACAGAAGTGAGCCAATCAGGTCGTTACGCGTGCCGTTTCAAGCGGCCCGCCAGATACCATTAGCGTCATTTGTTCTCGTAGCGCAGATGACGGTGCACCAGACTGCTCAGCCTTTGGCTCGGGTTAGACCGTTACTGCCAACCCACGTCCAAACTTTTATATCACTCCATTGTTCGGTTTTAAGAAACCAAACGAAGAACACTTATGGCGACACCGTTTCTGGCGGCTCTTTATTTTGCGCGCACAATAGCCTGAGTGGCTAACTTCAATGCTAATTAACTCGGAAACGGAATAGAGTATCGAATCTCTTCCTTATCAGTTATGTCCCAGCACAGCCTACCTTGAAACATACTTACAAGCTTTTCACGCTATTTCTGACCAGCGTATATAAGCACCGAGATGTAGGCAACGGATTAGTGTTCAGTCGTGTTTTTCCGGCGTGGGTGCGCTAAATTCTGGAATGTGAACTGTGGCAACGCTGTTACTAAATGCGTCCAAGCACCGGCGGACGTGCATAACCGAAAGAAGAATGTGTATGGGGCAGCATGTCTCTAGAAAACCACCATTGTGGAACAGTGCGCCCAGTTCTGTGCCTGGTGCTGCTGCTGCATGATAACGGATTTCCCTGTATTGCAAATATCGGAACACAAAGTTACGGGAGCTCAAGTGAGAACACTCGAGAACGCGCCCTTTACTAATAATCTGTCCCCGCGCGATTAGCACGCCTTCGTTCCTTTAAAAAAAAGCATTGAAAGGTCGGCGATTACTGTAGGACGAGGACTTCGTTGCTAAGCAAGACAACGTATTTTACGTTATTGGTATCTTCAGCCTGGTGCCTCGGTGGGATGATGGCCTCAGTGCCTTGTCTGACTGGCATACCGGCCTTCGAATGGAAACTTTTTGATCACCCCTTATATTTGAGTCTTTTGCACGAGTATATTGAGACGATACTCAAACAAACCTAGAAGTTAAATGGCTGCATCCATTGTCTCGTCAGGCTCTCTTCTCGCACACTCCAACTAAAATTGCGAGATACGTAAGGCCATAATTACTGGAATTACAATAATAGGACAACTTACGTGTATGTGTGAAAGAACAGATGTTGCTTACGATCCACTATTGCATGCAATACTTCGAAAAGATTTCGATGGCTGCGTGTTCCTTGACACCGTCTGTAGTAATAGGTCTACTACAATACAGTGAGATATGAAAACTTGTGTCGAACGGGCATTCAAACCTGGACTTGTTGCTTATTGTTAGTGGTCGCCTAAACCACTTCGGCTATCTCTGCATATAGTACGGACCGACCCAAATTTGCATATACGCGTATCACAGATTCCACATCATTATATAGTAGTCCACTAGCATTTGGTGCCAAATAAAGAGGAAAAAAGGAAGGAAAGAAAAATGTCAATTAACAGTGAGTTCGAAACGTCCCCTTTTGAACAGTGCTTATACTGACACACAATATTTTTAGCGCAACGCAATCAGACTTTCAAAAATCCCTACAAAAGAATGGCCCTGACTAACATTAAACTATACCTTTCACAAATCACTTACCTCACAAAAATCTTCGTTATTCAAGCTACAGCAAAACAGTGAGCGCCACTACTGCCAGCTAAATAACAGATTCAAACTACGGAAGGCACTAACTAGTGATAGGCATAGTCAGCAAATGAAAGATTTTGATAGAGAACAAACAATGTATTTACCTTAATAGTGTTGAAAAATCATAATATACATAGCAGTTCATAATATCCAGTATTACAAATTTCAAAACTCCGCCATCTCTGTCCCCACATCCACCACTGCTGGCGGCTCACCTCCAACTGCGCAACGCTACGCGCTGTTCACATCCAGCTGCTGCTGCCCAACACTACAATGGCAGACAACAATGCAAACTAGCTAGAGACTGCACACAGCACAGCCAGTGATTTTCATACCGGGCGCTACGTAACGTTGCCGATAAGAAAACATAAACAGCCTAATCAGATGAAAAACAGCCGACCAGTTGCAAAGGATAAAGTAATCTTTACCTAGGTTTCAATAGGTTTAAACCTATCTTCTTCAGAAGACGGCAGTATTACATTAACATGGCATGATACGTCGTTGCAATTTTTACAAACATCTCCATAGCTCCATTAGTTCAAATACAATATAGCCCTAAGAGTAGCCTACTTACAAGTTAATAGAATTAATAGTCTCTTTCTCTCTCCCCACACATATATACGACCCAGAGATGTTATTTAGATATACTACCAAGAGATGTTATGTGGAATTACAACATTCGGTGTTATGACGTCAGCAAAGGCGATCATGTGTTTTTCTGTTTTCAGGCCTGCCAAGTAATTTGTAGAAATCTGGTATGAATAATTTAGTACAATATATGATGAGTAAAGTATCGTAAGCGTTATCACGTTACAGATCAAAACATAATTCATTTACTGACCCTTAGTCATTAACGTTTTTTTGTTAGTTTTATTATATATTCAGTATTTTCTTGTAAATCGAATGATTGGTAGAGATGTTAAGAGGAGTAGAAAGCAGGTTTATGGCACAAACCGACGAGCAACAGCCATGGGAAGATCATCACCTGAAGTGCCAGAACTAGCAGCCCGGAAATGCAGTGACATCCACCAACAAAATCTGAACTGTTATTACAAGTACTAAGAGCGCTGTTCTTTTCGCGATGGTAAACGGTTCCACAGTGATACAATACGAGACTGCTAGCAGCATAGGTAAAATTATTTAGCCAGCTTTGTTTAGAATCCCAGTTGACAGACAACACTTGCGTGTTATGTGTGGCACACAAACAAGCATTTTCAACTCTTACCTAATCGAAAACAAACATATCCATTATTCTACTTTTGTTTCAGTCTTATTCGAGGAGGATGTAGAGTCAATAACAGTGCATTAGCTAAGGTATATGTGAATGGGTAAAGGAATCGTTCGTAGTATTATTGAAAGAGCTAACCAACTGAAACGATTAGGTAATCACTCGATAGTTATACTAATTTAATGTGTTTTCCATTGTGCTATCTCTCTGACTCTTTGTAAATGATCTACCCATAATTTACCGCTGTTGCGAGATAACTACTCTCTTTATGACATGTAGCATTATTTATTGTAGAACTGTACCATACAAATATTAGTTAAGTCCTGACGGCGTTATATTTATTACTATCTTTCAGAGGAAAATTTACATTACATCAAAGACGTAGAGGAAAACCAAGAGAGGGATAAACGAAAGCATTGGAGTACTGCTGGAAGAACTGTGAACTAAAACAATGCCTTTTTTGCCAAAGCGAGTCTGCTTTTGATGTCCTCCTTGCTCCATCCGTCATTGGTTATTTTATTGCTTAGGTAGCAGAATTCCTTAACTTTATTGACTTCGTGACCATCAATCCTGATGTTAAGTTTCTCGCTGTTCTCATTTCTACTACTTCTCATTACCTTCGTCTTTCTCTGATTTACTCTCAAACCATACTGTGTACTCATTAGACTGTTCGTTCCGTTCAGGAGATCATTTAATTCTTCTTCACTTTCACTCAGGATAGCAATGTCATCAGCGAATCGTATCACTGATATCCTTTCACCTTGTATTTTAATTCCACTCCTGAACCTTTCTTTTATTTCCATCATTGCTTCCTCCATGTACAGATTGAAGAGTAGGGGCGAAAGGCTACAGCCTTGTCTTACACCCTTCTTAATACGAGAACTTCGTTCTTGATCGTCCACTTTTATTATCCTCTCTTGGTTGTTGTACAAATTGTATATGACCCGTCTCTCCCTATAGTTTAAGCCTACTTTTTTCAGAATCTAGAACAGCTTGCACCATTTTATATTGTCGAACGGTGTTTCCAGGTCGACAAATCCTATGAAAGTGTCTTGATTTTTCTTTAGCCTTGCTTCCATTATTAGCCATGACGTCAGAATTGCCTCTCTCGTCCCTTTAGTTTTCCTAGCGCATTCTCGATTTTCTTTTCCATTCTTCTGTTTATTACTCTTGTAAGCAGCTTCGATGCATGAGCTGTTAAGCTGATTGTGCGATAATTCTCGCACATTTCACCTCTTGCCGTCTTCGGAATTGTGTGGATGATGCTTTTCCGAAAGTCAGATGGTATATCGCCAGACTCATATATTCTACACACCAACGTGAATAGTCGTTTCGTTGCCACTTCCCTCCATGATTTTCGAAATTCTGATGGAATGTTATCTATCCCTTCTGCCTTATTTGACCGTAAGTCCTCCAAAGCTCTTTTAAATTCCGATTCTAATACTGGATTCTCTATCTCTTCTGAATCGACTCCTGCTTCTTCTTCTATCACATCAGACAAATCTTCACCCTCATAGAGGCTTTCAATGTATTCTTTCCACCTATCTGCTCTCTCCTCTGCATTTAACAGTGGAATTCCCGTTGCACTCTTAATGTTACCACCGTTGCTTTTAATGTCACCAAAGGTTGTTTTGACTTTCCTGTATGCTGAGTCTGTCCTTCGGACAATCATATCTTTTTCGATGTCTTCACATTTTTCCTGCAGCCATTTCGTCTTAGCTTCCCTGCACATCCTATTTATTTCATTCCTCAGCGACTTGTATTCCTGTATTCCTGATTTTCCCGGAACGTGTTTGTACTTCCTCCTTTCATCAATCAACTGAAGTATTTCTTCGGTTACCCATGGTTTCTTCGCAGCTACCTACTTTGTACTTATGTTTTCCTTCCCAACTTCTGTGATGGCCCTTTTTAGAGATGTCCATTCCTCTTCAACTGTACTGCCTACTGCGCTATTCCTTATTGCCGTATCTATAGCGTTAGAGAACTTCAAACGTATCTCGTCATTCCTTAGTACTTTCGTATCCCACTTCTTTGCGTATTGATTCTTCCTGACTAATGGCTTGAACTTCAGCCTACTCTTCATCACTACTATATTGTGATCTGAGTCTATATCTGCTCCTGGTAGGCCTTACAATCCAGTATCTGATTTCGGAATATCTGTCTGACCATGATGTAATCTAACTGAAATCTTCCCGTATCTCCTGGCCTTTTCCAAGTATACCTCCTCCTCTTGTGATTCTTGAACGGGGTATTCGCTATTACTAGCTGAAACTTGTTACAGAACTCAATTAGTCTTTCTCCTCTTTCATTCCTTGTCCCAAGCCCATATTCTCCTGTAACCTTTTCTTCTACTCCTTCCCCTACAACTGCATTCCAGTCGCCCATGACTATTAGATTTTCGTCCCCCTTTACATACTGCATTACCCTTTCAATATCCTCATACACTTTCTCTATCTGTTCATCTTCAGCTTGCGACGTCGGCATGTATACCTGAACTATCGTTGTCGGTGTTGGTCTGTTGTCGATTCTGATTAGAACAACCCGGTCACTGAACTGTTCACAGTAACACACCCTCTGCCCTACCTTCCTATTCATAACGAATCCTACACCTGTTATACCATTTTCTGCTGCTGTTGATATTACCCGATACTCATCTGACCAGAAATCCTTGTCTTCCTTCCACTTCACTTCACTGACCCCTACTATATCTAGATCGAGCCTTTGCACAGATTTTCTAGTTTCCCTACCACGTTCAAGCTTCTGACATTCCACGCCCCGAGTCGTAGTACGTTATCCTTCTGTTGATTATTCAATCTTTTTCTCATGGTAATGTCCCCCTTGACAGTCCCCTCCCGGAGATCCGAATGGGGGACTATTCCGGAATCTTTTGCCAATGGAGAGATCATCATGACACTTCTTCAATTACAGGCCACATGTCCTGTGGATACACGATACGCGTCTTTAATGCAGTGGTTTCCATTGCCTTCTGTATCCTCATGTCGTTGGTCATTGCTGATTCTTCCGCCTGTAGGGGCAATTTCCCACCCCTAGGACAAGAGAGTGCCCTGAACCTCTATCCGCTCCTCCGCTCGCTCTGACAAGGCCGTTGGCAGAATGAGGCTGACTTCTTGTGCCGGAAGACTTCGGCCGCCAGTTTATAACACGTTATATCAAACTCGTAGAGCAAAATCAAGGAGACGAGGAAAGAAAGCATTGGAGTGATGCTGAAAGAACTGTGGACCAAAACAATGTATGGGAGTGTATGAGACGAAATCATACATCGTGTCAGCACAAGTCGGAGACGACTGGATGGGTTATAACAGAATCTGGATATGACAGAGTGTTATAACATCAGAAATTGTTAACAAAGCACAGGATGAGATAAATTGATAAATATTTGCTGACGTGAGTAATATTACATTAATAACGATTCCGGAAAAAACTGTGTACGTTCTTGGCTATTCTCGTTTAGCGTTCTTGGATTTATTGCATCCCTTAATAAACTTTTGGAGTTATATTTGCCATTCGTGTTCCATAATTTGCTTCACGTGCACTTCGTCACGTGGCAGCCGCAAAGAATCGCGAGGCACGATACGCTCGTCGTAAATACGCCTAGTCATTTCCTGTTGGGTTAAAACGATGTCGCAGCAGTACTTTTCCACGACAACATTTCGAGGAACTAACTTCTGATAACCGCGGCGTCCATTTCACTGTTTCGTGTTTCCGGTGTTTTTCGATCTGCCCGATCTAAGTTATTTCGTTCCCCATCCATCACACGACTCATGTAATTACTCGAAAACCACCCAGATGTCGCGCAGCGATGCCGACTCGGGCGGTCACCTTAACTGTCACGATCCCGCGAGCGGTCGGTAGTCGGTTCACCACACTCTCGGGACTTTTCCACAGTACATTTCATTTCTACCGTCACGCGGTGTGGGGCGCGCACGAGCTAGGACACTCCCACAGAGCGAAAGCCCCAGAGACACACGCTTTGAACTATTGCGTACACGTTTCATGACGTGTCTCAGTGGTGTCGTGCCCGTTGTTAAGTCCCGCGGGGTCCAAAGTGCGGCTAGCGGGCCACCGTTAGCGGGGCAGCGATCTCGAAGCGTGCTGACGGCGCGCGGTATCGCGCTCACATAATTACGGCAGCTGGGGGCGTATCTGCGGGCCAGTATCTGGCATTCAAATGCGCCGAACCGCCCCGCGCCCGAGTCCGGCCGCCGAGCCCGGTGGGCGTAGTTTCTCCGACTGCCGGCTGTGGTTTGCCGGCGCCCACACGTCTGCGGGGGCGGACCGGCACGCTACCTGCAGCGGCCGCCACGCACGCCACCAGGCCGCCGCCGCCGCCGCCTGTGATGTAATCGCAGTCCAGCGCACACAGGGGGGATGCCCTCCTTGAAGTTACTTTAAAACGCTGTGCTACCTCTTCGCTCAGCATTACCGTCCTCATATTCACCGCCGGCGCTCTGGAAGAACACTACTAGCCATTAAAATTGCTACACCACGAAAATGACGTGCTACAGACGCGAAATTTAACCGACACGAAGAAGATGGTGTGATATGCAAATGATCAGCTTTTCAGATTATTCACACAAGGTTTGCGCCGGTGGCAACACCTACAACGTGCTGACATGAGGAAAGTTTCCAAACGATTTCTCATACACAAACAGCAGTTGCCCAGCGTTGCCTGCTGAAACGTTGTTGTGATGCCTCGTGTAAGGAGGAGAAATGTGTACCATCGCGTTTCCGACTTTGATAAAGGTCGGATTGTAGCCTATCGCGTTTGCGGTTTACCATATCGCGACATTGTTGCTCGCGATGGTCGAGATCCAATGACTGTGAGCAGAATATGGAATCGATGGGTTCAGAAGGGTAATACGGAACGCCGTGCTGGATCCAAACGGCCTCGTATCACTAGCAGTCGACGTGACAGGCATGTTATCCGCATGGCTGTAACGGATCGTGCAGCCACGTCTCGATCCCTGAGTCAACAGATGGGGACGTTTGCAAGACAACAACCATCAGCACGAACAGTTCGGTGACGTTTGCAGCAGCACGGACTATCAGCTCGGAGACTATGGCTGCGGTTACCATTGACGCTACATCACAGACACGAGCTCCTGCGATGGTGTACTCAACGACGAACCTGGGTGCACGAATTTCAAAACGTCATTTTTAGGATGAATCCAAGTTCTCTTTACAACATCACAATGGTCGCATCCGCGTTTGGCGACATTGCGGTGAACGCACATTGGAAGCGTGTATCCGTCTACGCCATGCTGGCGTATCACTTGACATGATGGTATGAGGTGCCATTGTTTACACGTCTCGGTCACCTCTTGTTCGTATTGACGGCACTTTGAACAGTGGACGTTACATTTCAGATGTGTTGCGTCCCGTGGCCCTACCCTCCATTCGATCCCTGCGAAACACTACATTTCAGCAGGATAATGCACGACGGCATGTGACATGTCCTGTACGGGCCTTTCTGGATACAGAAAATGTTCCACTGCTGCCCTGGCCAGCTCATTCTCCAGATTTCTTACCAAGTGAAAACGTCAGGTCAATGGTGGCCGAGCAACTGGCTCGTCACAATACGCCAGTCACTATTCTTGATGAACTGTGGTATCGTGTTGAAGCTGCATGGGCAGCTATACCTTTACACGCCATCCAAGCTCTGTTTGACTCAATGCCCAGGCGTATCAAGGTTGTTATTACGGCCATAGGTGGTTGTTCTGAGTACTGATTTTTCAGGATCCATGCACAAAAATTGCGTGAAAATGTAATCTCATGTCAGTTGTAGTATAATATATTTCTCCAACGAATACCCATTTATCATCTGCATTTCTTCTTGGTTAGCAATTTTAATGGCCAGTGGTGTACATTTCCTCTACAGTAATGGAGACGTGGAAGTCGGTGGCAGGTCCATATGCTTTGAACGTTTGAGTCATGTTAGATGAAGAACAGCCTAACAAAACACGGCGTACTAGATATATCCATGACCCTCACTAAAGAAAAAAGGACTCACTGTCTCTGTGTCGCGGTTTTTATTACTTCATGACTGGTTTTGGAAAATGTGACCCATCTTCAACTTTATTATACTAAATACGAGGGTCAGTCAAATGAAAACCTTAAATTTGTAATAAGAAATCGAAATTTCGTGCCGTTATCCTGCAAGTTGGTAAGCGTGCAACAAACATGGTACCGAACAGCCTGTAGGTGGCAGCATAGTGCAGATGCACACATACCGTCGCAGTATCAGTATAAAGTTGGCCGCCCCACTTGCGACTTGCACCTGGGAAGAATAGCGTTCTGTTGTTCGGTTTTTGAGTAGTGAAGGTATGAAACCTATTGAAATTTATCGAAGAATGAAGGTGCAATACGGTGATGCATGTTTGTCACAACAGCAAGTCTACAAATGGAGTAGAAAGTTCGCATATGGTGTAACTTCAGTGGAAGATACTCCTCGTCCAGGTCAGGCACAACGAGTTGTGACTCCACAGAACATTGCAGCAGTTGAAGCCATAGTGAAGGAAAACCGCCAAGTGACACTGAATGACATTGCAGCATGTTTGCAGATTAGTCATGGGTCAGCACAGCACATTGTGCATGGTGTGCTCTAGTTTCACAAAGTGTCTGCCACGGCAGCTGACTCCTGAAATGAGAGAACGACATGTTGATGCTTATGAAGAGCTTCGGCGCTTTTAACGAGAAGCTGATGGCTTCCTTGCAAGAATCGTTACTGGGGACGAAACGTGGGTTCACGTCCACCAACTGCAAACGAAGAGACCGAGCAAGGAATGGCGCCATTCCTCTTCACCAAAACCAAAGATGTTTCGAACAGAACCATCAGCAGGGAAGGTTATGCTGATTCTCTTTTGCGTCATTTTGAAGCATTACATGCCTAGAGGGACCACTGTCACCAGTGCATCATACACAGATCTCCTAAAAAATCGTTGCGGCGTGCAATGAAATCAAAGCGACGTGGATTGCTGTCAGCAGGTGTTCTTTTGCAGCATGACAATGCAAGGCCCCACACTGCCCGTACAACAGTTGCAACAATCACAGACATGCAGTCTGAGTGTCTTCCTCATCCATCGTACTCGCCAGACCTTGCCCCATGTGATTTCCATATGTTTGGACCACTCAAAGACGCAGTGGGAGGAAAGAAGTTCCGTTCTGATGAACACGTATTCCACGCGGTGCATGAGTGGTAGCGCGGACTACCAAAAGAATTTTTTTTCTAAAGGAATTTATGCACTTTGTAAGTGCTGGAGGACTTGCATTGGGGGCGTGGGGGAGATTATGTTGAAAAGTGAAACAGCTTTGTACCACTTCTTCACAATATACACTCCTGGAAATTGAAATAAGAACACCGTGAATTCATTGTCCCAGGAAGGGGAAACTTTATTGACACATTCCTGGGGTCAGATACATCACATGATCACACTGACACAGGCACATAGACACAGGCAACAGAGCATGCACAATGTCGGCACTAGTACAGTGTATATCCACCTTTCGCAGCAATGCAGGCTGCTATTCTCCCATGGAGACGATCGTAGAGATGCTGGATGTAGTCCTGTGGAACGGCTTGCCATGCCATTTCCACCTGGCGCCTCAGTTGGACCAGCGTTCGTGCTGGACGTGCAGACCGCGTGAGAAGACGCTTCATCCAGACCCAAACATGCTCAATGGGGGACAGATCCGGAGATCTTGCTGGCCAGGGTAGTTGACTTACACCTTCTAGAGCACGTTGGGTGGCACGGGATACATGCGGACGTGCATTGTCCTGTTGGAACAGCAAGTTCCCTTGCCGGTCTAGGAATGGTAGAACGATGGGTTCGATGACGGTTTGGATGTACCGTGCACTATTCAGTGTCCCTTCGACGATCACCAGTGGTGTACGGCCAGTGTAGGAGATCGCTCCCCACACCATGATGCCGGTTGTTGGCCCTGTGTGCCTCGGTCGTATGCAGTCCTGATTGTGGCGCTCACCTGCACGGCGCCAAACACGCATACGACCATCATTGGCACCAAGGCAGAAGCGACTCTCATCGCTGAAGACGACACGTCTCCATTCGTCCCTCCATTCACGCCTGTCGCGACGCCACTGGAGGCGGGCTGCACGATGTTGGGGCGTGAGCGGAAGACGGCCTAACGGTGTGCGGGACCGTAGCCCAGCTTCATGGAGACGGTTGCGAATGGTCCTCGCCGATACCCCAGCAGCAACAGTGTCTCTAATTTGCTGGGAAGTGGCGGTGCGGTCCCCTACGGCACTGCGTAGGATCCTACGGTCTTGGCGTGCATCCGTGCGTCGCTGCGGTCCGGTCCCAGGTCGACGGGCACGTGCACCTTCCGCCGACCACTGGCGACAACATCGATGTACTGTGGAGACCTCACGCCCCACGTGTTGAGCAATTCGGCGGTACGTCCACCCGGCCTCCCGCATGCCCACTATACGCCCTCGCTCAAAGTCCGTCAACTGCACATACGGTTCACGTCCATGCTGTCGCGGCATGCTACCAGTGTTAAAGACTGCGATGGAGCTCCGTATGCCACGGCAAACTGGCTGACACTGACGGCGGCGGTGCACAAATGCTGCGCAGCTAGCGCCATTTGACGGCCAACACTGCGGTTCCTGGTGTGTCCGCTGTGCCGTGCGTGTGATCATTGCTTGTACAGCCCTCTCGCAGTGTCCGGAGCAAGTATGGTGGGTCTGACACACCGGTGTCAATGTGTTCTTTTTTCCATTTCCAGGAGTGTATAATATTTAAAGAAACATTTAAGATTTTCATTTGAGTTACCCACTAACTGTCCATGTGCGAGTAGGACTAGCCTTCTGAGGGTAGCTTATCAATTTCATTATCTACAGGGTGAATATTATTGAACTACACGAAAAAATAACGCAAATTTGTTCAAACTAAAGCATGCATACACCTTATGCAACATGTAAACGTCACTGAAGATATTCTGGTTTAGCTTATGACATGTTGGATATGCCTGCCATCATTGGCGATGATGTGGCGCAGACAAATAGCGAAATATTGCATGATCCGCTCATGTTTCGGGACATCGATGCTGTTGATGACCTCCTGAATGGCTGTTTTCAGCACAGTAATGGTTTCGGGGTTAATTCCGTACACCATGTTTTTAATATAGCGCCACAAAAAGGAGACGCATGTGTTCACAACAGGAGAATATGGCGGCCAATCGAAGCCGATGCCAGTGGCCTCTGGCTACACCAGAGCCAGAATGTGATCCCGAAAGTGCTCCTCGACGACATCAAATACTCTCCGGCTCCGGTAGCGTTGAGCTCCATCTTGCATGAACCACATCTTTCGAAATCAGGGTCACTTTGGACAATGGGGCTGAATCAACTTCCAAAACCATCACGTACCGCTCGATAGTCATCGTGGCATCAAGGAATATCCGTGACTGGACGTTACACACCACAAAGGATCCCGTTGAAGGAGAAGAGACTTATCGATCTCGAAATGTGAATTCTCAGTCCACCCAATGCACCAGTTCTACTTATAATACATGCTTGCCGACCTAAGTGGCCGTGCGGTTCTAGCCGCTGCAGTCTGCAACCGCAGGTTCGATTCCTGCCTCGGGCATGAATGTGTGTGATGTCCTTAGGTTAGTTAGGTTTAATTAGTTCTAAGTTATAGGGGACTAATGACCTCCTAAGTTGAGTCCCATAGTGCTCAGAGCCATTTCATTTTTTCAATACATGCTTATCACGTGCAAGTGGCTTGCAATAACAAGGAGCGTGCGCATGCGCATACTAATTCGCATCATTCTCAGCGGCCAACCACGCAGTTTGAACGTGCTATCGTAAACCGTTTAAAAGATATGACGACTTTGTTTCGTCTAGTTTAGTTATTGTCACCCTGTACACAGATAGTTCTTCTGTCCTGGGAATCGAGAATTCCGATGATTTTTGCGTGTTATCTACATTGATACGGGCAAGATATCGATTTTGGGTATTCCAAGACTTTCGACAATGTTTTAATGTTAAGTCTGAAGCCGGATAACAAACGACAAAAGAAATATTATTTACGTGCGATATAAAAACACAAATTAACAGTTTTTCGAGTTTTCTCTTTACTTGTAGGGGAGACCGGGGCTAAAAGTTACCGAGGTAACTTGTTCCGTTTGAAATAACTCCGCGTGGGAAAGAGATATGAATACGAAGTAAACACGTCGTAAAATGAAACGCCCCAGCGCACCGACGGCAGCCACCGTAAACAGGGTAGTGGTCCCCGGAACGCCCGAACGTCGGCAAGTGCGTCGCTGTTTCACGTAAGTAAATATTTTCGTACTTGGTATTTTCGATCTGTCTCACGAATTTTAACAAGTAGCTTTTAGTGTTCCAGTGTTTTATTGTAAGGATTTATGTACTGTTTTGTACATAATGCGTAAATTACCTACGAGTATGTTTCGTAACGTAATCAATAGCTTGCTCTTATTTCAACGTATGTGATTGGGGCCAGATGTTCCATTTTTCGGGGGCACGTTGTGACCTCGGAACAAATGTGCCCAATTCCTTTGTACTACCAATGCAATATAAATATTGTTATTTTTTTCTTTCGTAGTATGAGGACTCATACTCGAAAAACCACACGAGCTTCTGTGTCACAGTGGTTGGTGAACAAAACAGCAGATGCAGTTCTCAACGATGGCAGGAAAATAAAAACTGTTGCTAAATAATTAGATATTTGTCGTATGACTTTATACATATTTGTCGAAAAGCTAAGATCTGGGGTAGAAAATATCTCGATTGGCTAGAAAAAAGTAATAATGGTATTTACTGAAGAACAGGAAGATTATTTAGCAGAATATCTGTTGCAATGTGCTTCAATTTTCTTTGGTCTTCTGCCAGAAGAAGTCAAAAATTTAGTCTATAAATATGAACTGAAATTCAGTGCTAGCAATATTCCACCATCGTGGCACGAAAATAAAAAAGTTGGTCCTTGGCTGAGTGGTTTTTAAAAGGACATTCTCACCTGTCGATAAGAACACCGGAGTCAAGAAGTGTCAGCAGGGAGACATCATTTAACAATCAAAATGGTACCAAACTTTTTACAAAACTGAGCACAGTGTTGGGTAAATATAAATTTATACTTTCAAAAATATATAATTTGGATGAAACAGGCGTATCACAGTGCTAAAGTCGAGGAAAATTATTGCCAAGAAGGGAATGAAGCAAGTTCGAGCCATAGCATCTGCTGAACGAGGGACATTGGTTACAGTGGGACTGGCAGTAAATGCATTAGGTCATGCACTTCCTCCCATGTTTATTTTCCCAAGGCTGAAGTACAAGGATTTGTTTACAAAAGGCGGACCACCGGAATCACTCGGCGCAGGCAACAGTTCAGCATGGATGACAGCTACGGTGTTCGTGAAATATATGGATCATTTTATCAAACAAACTATTACCTGCAGATCCAATTTTGTTGTTGCATGTTAATCACCAATCTCATATCAATGTGATTGAAAAAGCGAAATCTAACTCCATTATAATGCTGTCATGCTCACCTTATTGTACACAACGCCTAAAGCGATTGGATGTTGGAGTAAATGCACTTTTCAAAAAAACTATTGTGCAAAGGCTCAGGACAATTGGCTACGCAATAATTCTGGCAAGACAATGTCGATATATGATATGCCAGAAATTGTTAGATACTCGCTAACTCGTGCAGTGACTCCTAAAAACGTAATGAGCGCTTTCAGAAATGCTGGCATTTGGCCTTATGACCCCAACGTTTTTACAGAAAAGACTATATTCCATCGTATGCTACAGATCGCCCTTTAACTTTAGTAAATGCATCAGATGTGGCTTTAGGCATTCCACATGACATCATCACCAATAGTTCGGAAGAAGTATCAGAGACTGTTACTAGCATAGACGCTAGTGCATCTGAAATTGTAAACATTAGTACAGATACAAGACAAATCGTTGAAGGTCCAGGGCCATCAGGGGTTGCTAATCTGCCTTCATCGTCTGGTGTCATAGAAGAACATCTCGGAGATGAAGTCCCTTTCTCTGTAGAAGCATTACGTCCTTTTCCGGAGGCACCACCAAGGATTGGAACAAAAAAGGGTCGTCTGAGAAAATCCGCTGTTTTAACCGATACTTCAGGAAAACGAACCTTAGCAGGAGAGCAAAGCAAGAAAAGGAAAGTGAACATCAAAAATGAAAAAGTGAAACAAAATAAAGGAAAAGGCAGAGGTAAAGCAACACAAGGAAATGGGAAAGAAATAGGCAAAGGCCAGGGGAAGTCTGTTAAACGACTAGTCAATGCTCTGAGAGTGAAGAGGACAGATTCGAGTATTATTGTCTAGTGTGCTGTGACAGTTACTCTAATTCACGTTCTGGGGACGAATGGGTTAAGTGTCAAGAATGTAATAACTGGGTCCATTCCAAACGTATGCAGAATCAAGCCTTATTAACCGACCTATGCCCGAATTGTGTTTGTGATGTATCTTCTGATAATTAACTATAAGCATATATGTTTCCTGCCTATGACGGCATTATGATAGATATTTTCAGCCTGAGACAACGCTAATATGATTCAAGACTGAATTATTAAGGCAGATAGTTGCAAGTTATTTGACATGCTGTTAAATACTAAAGGGTTAATAATTGTTTAAGTACAAATTATAGTCACTTTTTATATACCATACAAAGGTTTACCTGATGATTCGTAAGACACTGTTGATTATTACATAAACATACATTGTTTAATCATTTATTGTTTTTTATTTCGAAAATAGTAGCTTTAACAAATATGGTAACAACTTACCCGGCTTCTTAACAATTTATCCAAGTCGGGGTAAGTTATTACTTTACTACTTTGGACATTAAAACATTATTACTAAAAAAATCAGACAACAAATTACCCAAATAACTGTCTTCATATGAAAGGTACATATAAAAGTTAATTTAGATTGCTTCGCATGAATAATAAAATCAAGTATTCTTAACGAATTTAGAGGTTAACTGAAAACTGAAAAGTTGCTTCTAGGCGAACGAGATGTACCCTACACGTTTTGATGAGTGAGTTTGTGAGTCTCAAAATACATGACACTGAAGACCGCATTTTTGCATGTACTGACTTAGAAGCTTGAATTTATTACACCGCCAAGGGACCATATACCTCAGTATGGGAGATAAATTTCAACTTTATACGTCTACCCGTTCCTGAGAAAAACGGTTTTTAACACTCGAAAAGACGGACAGACAGACTGATGGTCAACAAAGTGGTCCTAAAAGGGTTCCGATTTTACTGCGTGACATGAGGAACCCTAAAAATATGTAACAGTTCAGTTATAATACTGTGTTAAAATGTTACAAAGTTAAATTACTTCCATTTAATTGCAATGTGAAAGGTGTGTATTGTACCATATCTCGTAATTACAGGTAATTCCTGAAGACTAGTGACTTCGTGCAGTCTTAACGGACCTATTTGAAACTACTAGAAATTGTATGTTATATTTTTTTACTGTAATTTGACTGAAAAACTTTTACCCTGTAATATTATAAACACTCCATTAGAATCAAATTGATATTTATTGATTTCTATTTGAAGATGTTCGGCATTCCCCGAAATCAATCATGAAACAATAGAAAACAACTACCGACATGCACCAGATAATCCTAATTTGACAATCATCTTCGCTTTAGATAATGTGAAGGCACCAGATAGGCAATCCTGGCCTTGCGCTTGGTAATGAAAGCAACAGTGAAGGAAAACCAAGTCTTGCTCAAAGGATTTGTCGACTTAGAAGCTCCCGACAATGTGATATGGTGAGAAACATTCAGTGGCTGAAAATGTCCGAAACTCCGAGTAAAACGTACTAGAACCAAGAGGGAACAGTAAGATTGGAAGACTATTAATGAAAACACGGATGACATTGTTGTCTTTAGACAAAATGAGAAAGAACTAGGTGCAGGACCTGTTGAGTAGAATGCGCAGTCTGCGGATACAGAATGGACTGATACAAAATCGAACAAAAACGATGGTGGTGAGGACCACGAAGTAGACGAAATGAAGGAATTCAGCTACCTTGGAAGCAAACTAACATGTGGCAGCCGATCTGAGGCCGATCTGAGCCACCCCGGCCGGCAGACCGCAAAAGTAGGCCAGCATAGGCAGAGGGGACGTTCCTGACCAGGAGAAGGTTATTAGTATCAAACATTGGACTTCATTTGAGAACAAATTGCTGAGTATGTACCTTTCGAGCGCAACATGTTTTTCGAAAGGTTAGCTTTCGCTATCAGAGCACCCCATAATAACACGAAAATATGAGTGGGGCGTCATAAGTTGATGGTGTACACGATGGTTTTGCTAAACGAGGAAAAACCGCAGTAAATGGTCCCTGATAGGATAAGAAGCAAGAAAGGGTCAAATAGGCCTATCGACGAAGATCCATTCCTAGGGAGTAACACCCTCTAGATTGTGCATATGAAAGATCTTTGACAACACACGTTTTATTGATTGGAACTACACATGAGGACAGTCCTGCAAGTTCCCACGTTCTGACTGTATTAGTGCTTCAGTTCGGCACTAAAGAGACCAGTAATGTGTCATTTACAACATATGTAGGCCTTATTGTGAGGGGCGTTCAATAAGTTTAGCCAATCTTTTTTTTTAAGCAGGATGGTTTTATTCATGCCTCCAATACACCATATTATTCCCTGATCCTTTGGCTAAAAAATGCCGTCTTTCATAATAATATTCGTTAAATGCAACGGCCTTACCACACCTTACTGGGAGGGCCTGCATGCTCTCATGGTACCATTCTCCTGGTCGAAGTCCAAGCCGAAGTCTTGCTGCATCAGAAACCTGCCCATCATCGCCGGCCGCGGTGGTCAAGCGGTTCTGGCGCTGCAGTCCGGAACCGCGGGACTGCTACGGTCGCAGGTTCGAATCCTGCCTCGGGCATGGGTGTGTGTGATGTCCTTAGGTTAGTTAGGTTTAAGTAGTTCTAAGTTCTAGGGGACTTATGACCTAAGATGTTGAGTCCCATAGTGCTCAGAGCCATTTTGAAACTGCCCATCATCAACGTGCTGCTTCTCGCGGAAGTCGGAAGATGCGAGATATCGGCTGTAGGGTGGACGAGGAAGGACAGTTCAAGGAGGTTTTATGAAATCCTCATGGGTGCGGTGATTTGCGTGAGGCCTAGCGTAGCCAAGGAGAAGAAGAAATTCGATTGCATTTTTTTGGCGACGAACATGATGAAGTCTTTTCTTCAGTTTCCTGAAATTAGCACAACACTTAAAAGTTGGTCGTTATACCATAAGGGAGGACATCAAACAGAATAACTCCTTCAGAGTCCCAGAAAACCGTCGCCATGACATTAGCGGCTGAGGGTGCGGCTTTGAAATTTTTCAGCAGAGGAGAAATGGTGTAACGCCACTCCATGCCGTTTCGTTTTTAGTTCGAAGTGATGAACCCACATTTCATCGCCTGTGATTATATTCGACAAAAAAATTTTCACTACTAACACTAAACGCGAAAGCGAGGAATCCAGCAAGCCCACACCTTTGAGTAGCCCGCTGGAAGAGCGTATCAGCACTACCAACAGAGACGTCCAGTTGTGCTGCGAGGTTTGATTGTGATCAGTCCAACACCTCGAATGAGAGTGTCCGCACGTTCCAACATCGCAGGAGTCACAGTTGTGTGCGGGGCCAGCCGGAGCGCGGGAGATCTTCCGGTATGTTCTAGTTTGTTGCGGTGATGACAGACGCTTCACCCAACGACTCACCGTGTTTTTGTTCCCTGCCAGGTCCCAATAGACATTTTGCAAGCGTCTATGAATATCGGCGTTGATCTGTTTTCCTGCCAAAATAAATACAATGGCAGCTATCTGCTTGGAAAGCACTTCAGTTACAAATGCCATTTTGAAGAATACGTATAGCGCAACGACCTACCGGAACTTCATGAAACTAGAGTGGCTAAAGCGGAAATATTCCATGATGTCCAGCAACAAATTTTGCCTCTTTTTCAACAGAAATTGACGAAGAAAAAAAATGTTGCATTAATTATTGAAGGACTTCTTATAGCGACCATCGTTGGGTGTATATTATTTAGAGCGTACTTCTAGGCGTATATCCTCATCCTCTCACCATTCAGAAAAATCACCCTGTATATCTACGTCTTCAGTTGAACGGTAGAATATGATCTGCATATTACACTACTGGTCATTACAATTGCTACACCACGAAGATGACGTGTTACACACGCGAAATTTAACCGACAGGAAGAAGATGCTGTGATATGCAAATTATTAACTTTTTAGAGCATTCACAAAAGGTTGGCACCAGTGGCGACACCTACAACGCGCTGACATGAGGAAAGTTTCCAATCGATTTCTCATACACAAACAGCGGTTGACCGGAGTTGGCTGGTGAAACGTTGTTGTGATGCCTCGTGCAAGGAGGAGAAATGCGTACAATCACGTTTCCGACTTTGATAATGGTCGGACTGTAGCCTATCACGATTGCGGTTTATCGTATCGCGACATTGCTGCTCGCGTTGGTCGAGATCCAATGACTGTTAGCAGAATATGGACTCGGTGGGTTCAGGAGGGTAATACGGAACGCCGTGCTGGATCCGAATGGCCTCGTATCACCAACAGTCAAGATAACAGGCATCTTATCCGCATGGCTGTAACGGATCGTGCAGCCACGTCTAGATCCCTGAGTCAACAGATGGAGACGTTTGCAAGACAACACCCATCAGCACGAACAGTTCGACGACGTTTCCAGCAGCATGGACTATCAGCTCGGAGACCATTGCATTTCTGCGGTTACCCTTGACGCTACATCACAACAGGAGCGCCTACGATGGTGTACTCAACGACTAACCTGGGTGCACGAATGGCAAAACGTCATTTTTTCGGATGAATACAGGTTCTGTTTACAGCATCATGATGATCGCATCCGTGTTTGGCGACATCGCGATGAACGCACATTGGAAGCGTGTATTCGTCATCGTCATACTGGCGTGTCACCTCGCGTGATGGTATGGGGTGCCATTGGTTACACGTCTCGGTCACCTCTTGTTCACATCGACGGTACTTTGAACAGTGGACGTTACATTTCAGATGTGTTACGACCCGTGGCTCTTCCCTTCATTCGATCCCTGCGAAACCCTACATTTCAGCAGGATAATGCACGACCGCATGTTGCAGTTCCTGTACTGACCTTTCTGGATACAGCAAATGTTTAACTGCTGCCCTTGGCAGCACATTCTAGAGATCTCTCACCAAATGAAAACGTCTGGTCAATGTTGGTCGAGGAACTGGCTCTTCACAATACACCAGTCACTACTCTTGATGAACTGTGGTATCGTGTTGAAGCTGCATGGACAGCTGTACCTGTACACGCCAACCAAGCTCTGTTTCACTCAATGCCCAGGCGTATCAAGGCCGTTATTACGGCCAGATGTGGTTTTTCTGGGTACTGATTTCTCAGGATCTATGCACCGAAAGTGCGTGAAAATGTAATTACATGTCAGTTCTAGTATAATATATTTGTCCAATGAATACCCGTTATTATCTGCATTTCTTATTGGTGTAGCAATTTTCATGGTCAGTAGTGTATGTAATGCCGTTCTTCATGAGTATACACAACTCAATACCAAAACTGGCTAAGATGGCGTTGTAATAAAATCCATTTTAGTAAAGAACACACACCACTGCCGGAGTGCACTATTGTTCTTCATTCATCACATCATTGCAGGCGGAGGGAGTACATAGCGATAACCCTTCAGTAACCAACTGCATTAGGTGTATTAAAGAAAAAAAACCTGAAAACATCTGCAAATGGAAAAATTGTGAAGTGATGTATTTCAAAGAGGGCGTTAATTTTCAGAGAGTATTCCACACAACTAGCCGAATAAATTTTGAAAAACAGAAGTAAAAAATTACTGAAAATCTAAACCAACACAGTCTAATGGTTATCTGAGTCTTTCTTTTCAATAGTTCAGTCTGTTATCTACGGCACCATAATGTAGGCATAATGTAGGCAGTAAATTTCATAGTATTGTACAACACCGAAAGTAGGCATAGGGACTTCTACAGATGTTCGGAAATCCGCGCTACAAGCTTCTACGAAATGTAGAAAGGACTTAGTAGATAATACTTCGATTTGGAATCCACGTCTGGAGGCTTACCGTTTCCATGCTACAAACATTTGAAAACATGTTGGTAACGTGAGCACTTTCACAAGTAATTTATTATGTGTGACCCGGTCATCACTTGTTTTACAGTTCCACCCAACAATAAAGAGGAAACCTCATCAGTTTTCAACAACGCTGTTGTATACAGTTAAACATAAAGAGTTTCTGTCCTTTTCAAGGGAAGGTTAGCATGTATGTAGTTGTTAGTCATGCAGAACATACCAGACGGTGCTGGGATCAACATCCATTCCACGTAAAACGCATGTATTCTCGTTAACGGGTTCTCTTCAGCGTGATGCAGTACGGCGTTCGAGTATGTGGCATCTCCTTGGAGCAACTTGCCTCCTGACGGTGAAGTTTCCCCTTTCTATAAGCCGTTGCGTAATTGTGGCAAAATGGATGTGAGTTGTAGTAGAATGTTTCGGTAACGATTATGATAAAGGCGAAAAGCAGTTAGTCCAGTATTGTGAGCTGAACTATACAAAAGGACTTGTATTTAACCATGTTGTTCTAAAACACACAAACACGTGAATGAAACTCCAAATAGGCCAGAGAGGTAGGAGAGACGCCAAATGACACCATCCGATCTGACGTAAGTGACGCCACACCACGACGCCCTGTTGCACACCTATGATTTCAAATGGCTGAAGCGCACAAACGGTACGTCCTCGGACGTGGGTTCCAATTGAAAACATTGTCTACTGCCCGCCCTCGGTAGCTGAGTGGTCAGCGCGACAGGATGTCAATCGTAAAGGGGCGGGTTCGATTCCCGACTTGGTAGAAGATTTTCTCCGCTCAGGGACTGGGTGTTGTGTTGTCGTAATGACCCTCATTTCATCCCCATCGAAGCGCAAGTCGCCAAAGTGGCGTCAAATCGAAAGATTTGAGCCCGGCGAACGGTCTACACGACGGGAGGCCCCAGTCACACGATTTTTTTTTTTGTCTACTCATTCCCCTCTACTAGTGCTAGAAGTTTGTACTGGGAATTTTCGAATACTCTGTAGACTGCGTGGCCTTCGGAGAGCATATAACAGTTAACGAGAAGCAGAGATGATTTTGCTTGAAGAGTCCACGGGTGTAATGCCGGTCCATAGTGTCCAACGGTGCTCGTTGGACTGTTCGAGCAAGAAATACGCCGTGAGAAACTAAAGAATCACAGAGATGAGATTGGCTGTAAACTGAACATCAAAACTGGCGATCACGAAGCAGACGAATTCAGTAGAGTCTGCTAACTTGGAATCAAAATAACGCATGATGGACGAAGCCATGAGAATGTAATACGCTGAGTAGCACAAGTAATGAAGGCATTCTTGGCCAGCATTAGTCTACCTGTGCCAAACACCAGTCTTAAGTTGAGGAAGATAATTCTAAGAATTGTGATATGTGTAGTGACTTTTGGACTGTGGGAACATCGCAAAAGAAGACAACCTATGCGTTTGACATGTAGTGCAATAGAAGTTTGTTAAAACAGAGTGGACTGATAAAACAATAATGAGGAGGTTAGTCGCAGAGCTGGCGAAGTACGGAGCACGCGGGGAACACTGAAAAGAAAAAGCGAAAGGATAAAACGACATGACCTTAGATGTCAGCGAATAACTTCAGTGGTACGAGCGAATGTCGCAGAGGATAAAAACTGCAGTGGAAAACAGAGGTTGGAATACACCCAACAAATAACTGAGAACGTAGGCTGCAAGTGCTATTCTGAGATGAAGAGGTTGACACAAGAGAAGAAATCATAGCTCATGGAGAGTCACATCATATCATTCAGGAAATTAATAATATAAAAAAATACAAGGAAATAGAAGCTTAAGTAACTTTAAGAAAAGTAACAGAAATAGCAGTAACTATTAGCCTGCATATACGTCACAAGATATGTGCTGGATTCAAAACAGTCCTAGTAGACAAGATAGCTTTCTATATCGGAAGAGAACACGTGTCCAGGAAACTAGCGAGCAAAACGGTACTATTGTGGGCCGACAAACGGCATAATAATATGCGACAACGACTAGGAAGCTGTGTTGTGTAGTATGAGACAGTGATGTTGGGGAAGATATGTTACCTCATGCATACCAAACATGGAAAAAAAGACGCTGAAAGTTGTAAGACGTACGCAATAGAACAACAAATAGTGGTACACGGTTCGAGATAACAGCTGTAAGAGAGTGTGGCGTTAGTTTAAAAGCGAAGAGGAGATCGTGATACCTGTTGGTGGATGAAAACATTTTCTCCAGTAAAATACGAATTCTTTCAACAGAGAATAAGTGAATGACTGTCTGCATATAACTGTATGGGACTGGTCTATCATACGCCAACATACTTACTGATGTTGTTATTGTTGGAGAAACCGTAAACGTAAACAAGCTTGTAAGCAAAAGAAATTGGATGTTTAGATACTGGAGGTATTCTAGTTTCTTACGCCTTTTCTTTCTCGTTACCTAAAACTGAGACACTTTTTCACACTTGATAGTATTGATGAAAGTTTCTCATGTTTTATTCACACACACGTACTCTTAAAATTGAAAGGAAATCGGCATATTAACTCTCAAGTTAAAATGTAGGTGCTCCCTAGCACAATACATTTAGAATGAGGGATGCATACAGATATGTATACAGAATAATTCCAAACAATTTTTAATCTTATTTTAGGGAGTACGGTAAGATTACGTGTTCTCTTGTTGGCGCGACGGCAACCGCCATATCTGTGCTGATTACCCGCTCCGCACACTGCTGCCACGTCGCTCGATCTCTGCACGGACTCTGGCTTCAGCTCGAAAAATCTCGCAGAAAATGTTTCTCTTTTAAATTAAATTCTCTTTTATCTTCTGGCCTCGAAAGAGGAAATATGAAATTCAAGCATTACTGGGAATATCATTCGGGAGCGGAAATGACATTCTGGTCACAGTTTTAATATAAAATCCTCTCCGCATAATATGAAAAATGTTGTAGCTCTTTTCATTAAATTTTGCCGTCAGTTGTCCGCTGGTATTATCTTGTCGAAATGGATTGCATCTGAACCGAGTAATTCCAATTTCATCGGAGAATGTGAGACTTCAGAGATTATTTTGCCGATCGTATTATCTCTAATGAATAATGAGTGATTGAAGTAATAGGCTTTAGTCAGGTCCCAATTTTAAAAGGTATGTTACATAGTTGATCAGCTCGTTTGCTGGGTAAGCTGAACAAAGTCTGATCGCACTACGACTCTAAAAATTCTTCCCTGTGCATATTGTATTTAACATGTAGTAGAAAGTACTATTCATCCCTCACACGGTGAGAACTCATCATTTCACTATGCTTCTTTACGTTTATCTCGAATCGTTGAAAAACAAAGTCTCCTAGATAGGAAACGTACTGTATAAATACATCGAAAACAGCATTGATTCTAGAGAAAAAGAGATTATTTATGAACACTTAAATATATCTTTAAACGTTTTACGAATACAAAATGAAATCTGGAATAGAGGCAAATAAATAACGTACAAAGACTGACATTTAATTATAAGAATACTAACTGAAATAGCTACCAATGTCTAGAAAAGAAATAATACGAAATTTTCATTGCACTCGGTGAACCGTTCTGAATAATCGTGCACTTTGAAATAGACGTATTTCAGCCTCTTCAAGGAACACGCAACAGCACCACCGACAGTTTAATATTTCGTAGAAATGCATTATAATATTGTGTATTTACATATTTTTTGTTTATGTATTTTTATTGCATATGAGAACATGTAACGAAAGTAGTGTTTGAGATTCAATATTATCTTTCATTGTAATTATGTGGAACCCCTGCATATGTTCGGAAGTTTTGGCCGAGTAGGAAGCATGTTATCGATATAAAAGTGAGTGCTGAAGACAATTGATGAGGTGTGTTCAAATGATTCAAATGGCTCTGAGCACTACGGGACTTAACATCTATGGTCATCAGTCCCCTAGAACTTGGAACTACTTAAACCTAACTAACCTAAGGACAGTACACAACACCCAGTCATCACGAGGCAGAGAAAATCCCTGACCCCGCCGGGAATCGAACCCGGGAACCCGGGCGTGGGAAGCGACAACGCTACCGCACGACCACGAGCTGCGGACGATGAGGTGTGTGGATGGTGTGATCGAGTGTAGAGTGAATTTGTGGAAAATGTTTTATTTTGTGGAAAGGAGAACAGTTTTAGCAGCAGTGGAGGGAGGAGACGGTTAGATCTCAGGGACAGTGTACTGAGACAGAGAACGCTGTAATTTAAAAGGGGAGACGACTGAAATTCAGAACCTTCTGAAACATTTATTTTGAATCTTGATGCACAAGAGAAACGTGCAAGTGGGAAGACCAAAGAAGAACCAAGAACTTTCAAGATAGAAGGTATTTTGAAGATCCACACCAGAAGACTCTTGAAGAAGAAACAGGATATACATAGAACATTCCAGAAGTAGAAGCAGTTACTGTAAGAGAACACAGTTACATCGAGATATCTTCGAGCAGCGTACCCAACTATTTTCGTGCTACCCATTTAGAAAAAAGACTGTGAAATTTACTCATTATATAGACTGTATTACGGGCGAAACTTGAAAAAATAGTACCGCCGTTCAATCTGTGACCTGTTTCAAAAGTGAGTTTCAACGATGTAAGCACTGGAGCTACTGACATTTTGAGTTTAAATTAATAAATGGATCATCTACTATTTAAATATATGAGTTTGATTCAAATGAAACCCGGTCAGTGCGTCTACCTTTGCCTTGTACGTAATGTGGCACCACGTAACTGCGGGTATGGTGTCGCCATCTGTTGGTAGAGAGACTAACGCGTGCGCACCGTTTGATGTTGCATAGCGCCAGTGTGGTCTCACCGTGAAGAGAAGGTAGTCACACAAGGTGTCGTACACTACCGAACATGCAGGCTAGTAAGCAGAACAACGAGGGGTGATTAGATTTTTGGCGGCGGAGGTGTTGGAGGCCGTGAAATTTATCGACAGATGAGGGCTGTGTACGGTGAGTACAGTCTGAGTCGTTCAAGTGTTGTGGAATGGCGCAAAAGATTCCCTGACGGGCGCGAGTCACTGGAAGACGATGTTCGTCTTGGACAGGCTCATCGCGTCATCACACCGGAAATGGTTGCGGAAGTGAATGCTTTAGTCTTGGATAACCGTAGAATCACCGTGGACAAGATCCATCGGTTACTGGTTGTTAGCATGTCTGACTGGGTCCAGGTCTGGATCCGGCAGCAGCCTACTCGCTTCTTCAAGGATAGAATCGACCGGCTGCTGTCGTAATGGAACGAATGTGCCAATAGTTTTGGCGACTATTTTTGAGTATGTTTATTGTGTATAAGTAAATTTTTGAGTTAATAAAATCTTACCGTTACTTTACACTAGTGACCAGGCTTCATTTGAACGGCCCTTATAATATTATGTTGTCGCCCATTGTTAGTCTTAAATCTGGATCTGAGAAGTCTACTGACGCGTCATATTCCAGTACTGCATCCTGCACCTAAATAGTTTTCACCTGAATTCCCGGTGTGTTTTGCTGTAAGTTTTTTCCACTTTCCTTTCTACTTCAGACATGGGAAGGCAGGCACATACAGAGCCTAATGCTCTTTGATGCACTAGCTTAGCTTTACGTTATTCTGTTGGAGCAGCATTACTAGATTATTTAGGCATACCTTACCATTTTTCCTGTGGGGGCCTTCTGTTTTCTGATGACGGTATGTGATGACCCTGTCACTTGCCCAAGTGCTGAAGGAAAACCCCTTAAAGGTCTCAACAATTCGTTTGTTATTGTTTACCTTCGCCTTTGTTCTACTCTTTTTTTGGGTTGTATTAGGTCTTAGGCTTCTGTGAAATGGCTGATTAATTCTGTTCTGCTCTCTTTGTTTTCATACTCGAATGCAATGCATTCCTTGTTATTTTAGGAGGGAACGCATATTTGTACATCTGATAGCTGAATGTTATTGGTGAGCAGCCCAGTGGAGCTGTCGTTAGTGTTTTGTTCATGATTCTGTTTTTTCCTAGTTTAGCCATTAAAGAATTAATCCATTGCTCCCTTTTGGGAGAAACTTAAGTGCTCTGGTAGACAGTGTTGTTATTCCCCCTTCTGTCCAATCTCTCTGCTATGCGGGGGATTTTTCTTACAAGTAGTTTCCGTGCTATCAAGACTGGGTAGCATATTCTAAGACTGGTCTATATATGTGGATTAGTGAGTCATTATTGGTTCCGTTCACTCTGCCCTTTAGAAGTCTGATTAGACTGCGTATGATGTTGGCCTTATCTGTAATTTTCTGGACAGGTGGAATCCATGACATTTTATTATCTAAGGTTATGTGTTTTTGGGTTTAATTGTTTCTCCCCATAGTTGTATTTTAACTTTTTGTATTATTTGGTTTTTAGACCGTGAGAAGTGCTTTGGTTAAATATTATGAGCTGTATTTTTAGGTGTTTGGTTTGATTATCCATTTCGTTAGCCACGCTCCTAGCTTGTTGACGTAACTGTTGTGACTTAGTAGGCTTTCCCGGCGTAATACTTGAAAGCCTCTTCGGGTTTGCTGCCGGACCCTAAAATCAACTCGCTCGATATTTCAGCGATCCAACTGTTGGCGATCTTCAGGAGAACGCTGCTTCTGTGATACGTCCCACTGAGGACTGTCGTTTTTCCTGTTGACTTCTTCTATGGACTGTACATGACACTGTGTCATTAGCGTAGAAGGCCAACCTTCGTTCCAGTTTGTTGGGTGAGGGATGTCGGCTGCATACAGATTGAAATAGTAGAGACGATTGGATAACTCCTTGGGGTACAATTTATTTGGGGAAAACGTTTCAGAGTGGGTTTCATTAAGAAATACCCCCGTAATCTTATTATCTAAAATGTTTGACAGAAGCGTGATTAGCTGGTTTGGTATCCCTGTCTGGTGCAGTTCATAGTATAGGCCCTTGTGCCACACTTTGTCCAACGCCCTTCGAGAGAAAGGGCAGAGGCGTACTTCGTTAAATATAACACTTGAATAATTCCGCTGGAAATTCTTAGTACATGGTCTATGGTGGCGTGATGTTTCCTGAAGAAGGCTTGTGTTTTAGAAATGATATACTCCTCTCTGCGAAGCCCGAGGGAGTGTTGTTGATAACTGTTTCAGAACCATTGTCTATTCATGGTAGTAATGTTATTGACTGGCAGAATCTGGGGTTATATGAAGCCTTTCCTGGTTTAAGAATCATTATTACTTTCGCTTCTAGCGTGTCGGCATACACTGAGGTGAGAAAATTCATGGGTTGGCGGAATGCCCATACTGTATATTGATGATGATAGTATAGCATACACAAGATATAACAGGCAGTGTATTGGTGGAGATATAATTTGTAATAAGATGATTCATGTGGAAAGGTTTCCGACGTGATTGTGGCAGCAAGACGGGAATTAACAGACTTTGAACGCGGAACGGCACTTGGAACTAGACGCATGAGGCATCCTGTTTCCGAAATCGTTAGGGAATTTAATATTCCGAGAACTACAGTGTCAAGAACATGCCGTTAGTACCAAATTTCAGGCATTGCCTCTCATCGAGGACAACGCAGTGGCCGATGGCATTGTCTTTGCTAACAGAGAAGCAACATTGCTTGAAATAAGAGCAGCAATCACTGGGGGTTGTAAGACGAACGTATCCATTACAACACTGCGGCAAAATTTGGCGTTAGTGGACTATGGCAGTAGACGATCGATGCGCGACCTCTTACCACATCGGTTGGACCCTAGACGACTGGATACTGTGGACAGGTTACATGCTGGAAAATCGTGGGCTGGTTAGATGAGTCTCGGTTTCAGCGGGTAAGAGTGTGGCGTAGTGCAGCAAATTGACGTAGTATGCACTTAACAAGTCGTTGGAAGCCGCCTGCACAAACATTAAGTCACGCTGACTCCATAGCCGCCCATAATTGCGAAAGTGTTGCCGGTGCAGGGTTTTGAGCACGAACTGACCTCTCGATTACGTGTCTGTCGCTTGTGGTCTAGCGGCTAGCGTTGTTGCCTCTGGATCACGAGGTCCAGGGTTTGATTCCCGGCCTAAGTGGGGATTTTCTCTGCCTGGAGACTGAGAGTTTGTGTTGTCCTCATCATTTCGTCATCATCATCATCATTTGCGACAGTGGCTAAATTTGACTGTGTAAATCTTGAACTGTGTACAAATTGGGACTCTATACGGGCGCTGATGACCGCGCTGTTAAGCCCCCCACAAACCAAACTTCATCAAACGTCTCGATTAAGTACCAATAGATGTTTGATGTGTGACCAAATCATACACTCGAATTGTCCGTAATCGCGGACAATTGTAGCCTGATCACATAGTGCTTTGTCATCAATAAAATGTTCGTCTTAGTTTGGAAACATGAAATCCATGTAAATTGGCTCCAAGTAGCTGAACACAGCCATTTCCGGTCAATTATCAGTTCAGTTGGATCAAAGGACAGTCCACTTCATGTAAACACAGCCCACACCATTACGGAGCCATCACTAGCTTGCACAGTGCCTTTTTGACGACTTGGCTTTATGGCACTGTGGGGTCCGGACCACCGGCAACACTTTCGCAATTATGGGCGGCTATGGAGTCAGCATGACTTAATGTTTGTGCAGGGGGCTTCCAACGACTTGTTAAGAAAAAAGGAGGTCTAACACGATATTAGGAGATATCCCATGACTTGGGTCACCACAGTGTATTTTGCAGTTTGATGGTGGTATTTTAGAAGACGATAAGGCAGCCTAGCGTCTGCTTTCGTGGTGCTGATAGTAGTTGCTTCGCTGTTACATTTTTAGTCCAGGCGCACTAGTTTTGCCTTTTACTAGGGGCTGTTCGATCTCTTTTTGCGTTTTGTAGCAGTGACGTTGGCCTCTTCAAATGGTTCAAATGGCTCTGAGCACTATGCGACTTAACCTCTGAGGTCATCAGTCGCCTAGAACTTAGAACTACTTAAACCTAACTAACCTAAGGACATCACACACATCCATGCCCGAGGCAGGATTCGAACCTGCGGCCGTAGCGGTCGCCCGGTTCCAGACTGTAGCGCCGACAACCGCATGGCCACTCCGGCCGGCCGTTGGCCTCTTCTTCATTCAGGATGTTTTGGGTAAGTAGTATGGTTCGTATGCTTCTTTTTACGAGTTATTCACGCTTATTGTTGAAGTTTGTGTCCGTTGGGTGTTTGTGCGTTTGCGCCGGTATAGTCTTGAAAATTTCTGTTTTGTCATGGTCGTCTGAAGTGACTTTCAAAGAGAAATGGGGGTCCAGCTGTATGCCCTAATACTCCGATATACGTATTAAAAAAGTCCTCCCGTACATCACACTTGCTTGTGGCCAAGAAACTGGCATAATTTTGCCCATCTTACATTTACGGGAGCAGCCATGGGAATTTATTTGAGTTTTAGTGATAACTAATCGGTGAGCAAGCGACCGATTGTTTGTTGTAGTTCAGAAATGTTCAGAGATCAACAGCATCGCGTTCGCAGCAAAGAATTTACTCCACTACAGCGGATCCATGTATTGTGATATGGGGATTTGTCATGACTTCACCAACTGGGAGCTGACGTCCACTATGTCAGTTACCCCACACATTAGTTTCTGGTGAAAGCGTTTTGATAAAAGAATGCCAGTTTGCGTCATTTACGAGTTATAGTACTTATTGTAATTCTAGTCTAAAGTGAAAAGGAATCATATTTCATTCATAATTGGCTTCGTCCAAGTGATACTTCCTTTTATATCGTAGAATTTTGGTTGTGCTATTTACTTTTACGATGTTGACTTTATTTCTGTAACTTAGCTTTACAGTTCTTACCTGTGTGAACTCTGTAAAATGGAGAGCCTGGAATGCCATCAAACATAGGAAACTACGTTCTTAGCATTTTCTGGGAAGAGGACGCAGACCGAACATCAATTCGTCAGTGTTCAGGAAAATGCTGGATTACGAAAGCTGCCTTACAGCATCGCCTACTTCTGTTCTTGGTTATTCGAAACGTATAACAAAAAGAAAACTACAATAACGACACCAAATGGGTCGTATTACTAGATTAAATATACTTTAAGACTAGGATAATATATGTAAATGTTTTCGTGATGCCGCGTGATTCACGAAAGCACTGTAACATTATCTGTTTGAAACAACTACTGCGTACAAACAGAAATTAAGGGTCATAAGCATTCAGTACTCTGCTAATGTTCTCGGTTACCTATCATTGCTAAGTCAGCTTCAAATTAACGTACAGCGTACGTCTGTAGAGCCATCTCTAATCATCATAACTCCACAAGTGCCTCTGAAAACGAGCCATATTGGCCATTCAGCAATTGTCATACAGCTGCCACCAGCGTTGGTATATCTTTTGAAAAATAGGATTTTGAGAAACTATTAAATTAAAGTGTAGCACTGTTAGCAGTTACCCAAGAAAATAGTTAACAGTATCCCACCGAGTAACAGTTACATTAATATTAATAGAATTACCGCTCATAGACAGAATTTTCAATAGTGCACACTAACTGGAATTGTTGCAGTCTAAGCATCATGGTCTATGTATAATTTCACAAAACATTTTCTGTGTTCTACTGTGATAATTTAACGAAATACAAAATACCTTTGTTAATTAACGAAATGTGGCAAGAAATAGAAATTGGTATGACACATAATGAAAGGTTACAGTCAAGTGACTGTAAGATTGAATTTGCATTTGACACAGATGATCTTTTGTTAATCAGTGCGTAAGGTGGCACAATAAATGAAGGTCAATTTCGCACCTTACATAAGAGTTTTATACATCGTAACAGGAAAGTGAATATGACACCTAACTTACTTCAGCAGTAATGAACAGACTTGCCTATAAGTATGTAATGCAAAAGGGGTGACACTCAATCTACTTTATTAACACACCGCTCCTATATAATGCCAGTCAATGAGCAGAAGGTGAAACAAGCAGCGAGAGGCAACGTACTGTGAGGAAGCGGGCAGAAGCAGAGGCCACACCACAGGAGGCACCACGAAAACCTCTTAGGAGGCGTCCCGTGGAGGGAGTCAGCGACCGGACAGGTGATGCATACTGGAGACCAAGTAACGGGTCACCAGAGGTTGGACAGAAAGAAGTTTTAGAAAACTCTGTTTCGGAATTCCAAATGGATACAAACAAACCAGTGACACAGTAGATCGCGTGAACACCGACTGGTACACATGTGGTGTATGCATGTAGCTTTTAGGCGTCTGGAGCAGGTACAAAACGTCCGATTAGTGGAAACGAACTAGGAAGGAGTAAAGAGCCACGATTTAGATGCAATTTAACAGTAGGGCCCTTGAAATGGGCATAGAGAGTTTCCACAAAAATAAGAGGAACTCTCCTTTTGCTCAGATAAAGCTGTGACGTGGAGAATAAAATAACGCAGGTGGGGAGTCACTTGGGCTGCGAGAAAGGCAAGAGCGAAATATTTCGGGACTCGTCTCTGAACTGGAGTCAAGTGCAGAACGGGGTGCATAACGCTCTGTAGGACACAGAGGTGAAATTGTGAGAACAGCCGGCACCGGTGGCCGAGCGGTTCTAGGCGCTTCAGTTCGGAACCACGAGACTGCTACGGTCGCAGGTTCGAATCCTGCCTCGGGCATGGATGTGTGTGATGTCCTTAGGTTAGTTAGGTTTAAGTAGCTCTAAGTTCTAGGGGACTGATGACCTCAGATGTTAAGTCCCATAGTGCTCAGAGCCTTTTGAACCATTTTTTTTTGTGAGAACACAGCATTCAATGCGGCTGACAGTCACCTAGATATTAGCTGCAGCGTCGTTGAGCTCCAACTGTGGTGAAAAGAACAGCCAGTTACTTAATTGTTCCTGCAAGGACTGAGAGGGCCTTTAAATTATACGCTGCTCCATCCATGAGCATGCATATCGCTATATTCAAGACTAGGGATGAGTACATGTTTTGTCGCATAATGAGAAACATAGGGAGAGCTTCTGCTGGAAAAATCAGCAAAGGCTTCATTAGTTTTTATAGAAATTTCAGGGGATGAGAGCAGCCATGTAGACGACAGCTCATTGCAGCTAAAGTAAATACCGCAAGCAGAGGCGTAAACTTGTTGGTTCACCAGCTTGCGTCAGCTGTAAACTCGAGAGACCTTGGGTCAACTTGTCACAAAACTGACCATCCTCTGTAGACTTGATTGTCATCCTAAATAGTACCAAACTTTTAACCGGAATCGGATGATTTATCATAGTACTGACCAACGATCGGAGATGGCATAAGAACAGTGATTATCGCAGATTGAGAAAACTGAAAATCTTGACAGGATAGAGATTGATGTACAACAAAAAGTTTTAAGTCCGTATCACGGAACGGAACGTAGTGATGGTGTAGAAGGAATGGTAGTAGTTTCGGGATTGGTATCACAGTCTGAAAATGCACAAAAACAAACAAATGACGGATCCATTGGGTAAGAAGTAGAATCAGAAGACGAGCAACTTCAGTACGTTGAACCAAATATAGTAATTCTAAACCATTCGGGACAGTTTTCAAAAGAACGAATGTGTGTAAGTGCGTTCGCACTATGTACGGAAGTCGGTGAGACGCCACATGAAAGAGGCGAACGGCAAAATTCACATCATACAGTGACAGGAGACGAGGGCGAAGAGTCGGATAGTGTGTTCGCAATACTGTAGCAATTCACTATGGCCATAAAGCATACAAATGCAGGGTCAGCAGACTTCAAACTTCAAACAAATGTGGGGTTAGCAGATTTAAAAACAGAGACAAATGGTGGCAAAAATAGTCTCAAATTTGAAACCTATGCTGGATTCTAAAAAGTCCGCGAAGATCAGCAAAAGTTACGAACGGAAGTTAATGAACACTTTACTAAAATCCGGAGATGGGATCTCAAAGAAAAAAAAGGTTCAAATGGCTCTGAGAACTATGGGACTTAATTTCTAAGGTCATCAGTCCACTAGGACTTAGAACTACTTAAACCTAACTAACCTAAGGGCATCACACACATCCATGCCCGAGGCAGGATTCGAACCTGCGACCGTAGCGGTCGCGCGGTTCCAGACTGTAGCTCCTAGAACCGCTCGGCCACCTCGGCCGGCATGGATGAGTTCAACGGTAGAAAACGTTTCACGGGAGCCGCATTAAAAAGATTCGCTACATGCATTAAAAATATTGTCTCTAAAAATCAGAAACAGTATGAACAGCTTTGTACAGAAATGAAACAGTGTATCGAGAACCGTACAGAAAGCAGTAGTGAGGAACGGAGTCGGTAGTATCATTCGACATAGTGATGGACAGAAATTCTTAAGTGAACAAGTCAGTTGTGTAATTTTCCGTAGCAGTAGAGGAAACACAAAAAAGTCATGAGATTCCAGTCAGATATCCACAAGAGGTTGCGTCAGCAATTGCCGAAACGAAACAGAAGCATGTGGGAAGAGAACAGTTAACACAGGTGAGCGAAGCATGTTATGTGCAGTCACAACTGTCAGTGTAGGGAGAGTCGGTAAACGTGCATTCCAACAAAACGGCAGCCGACCCTCCGAACGTACGCGAGTGACGCGAGAACTGAGCAAGTTGTGACGACACATGTAGCAGTTTCTCAATGTGCTAGTTATAGTACAACAGGTTGTGGATCGCAAGTCAATAAGAATCAAATAGGAAGACAAAACGCTGTTCCAGTAACGGGAAATTGAAACGAATCTTTCATTCCGATACACGAGGAACGGTACGGTTTAGATAGCTGCACACCACTGCGTAGTTACGATGCTAGATGGGGCGTAAATCCGTCATTTCAGGACGCAAATGTGGTAGAACGAATACAAGAAAGAAAGACACAGTTGAAGGGAACGGATAATGTTGTGAAAACACGAACGCCATATGGTGGAATAGAAAAATTTGACAACGATCACGTGTTGACAATCAAAAACCTCCAACATTACAAAGAGGAAGCGGAAACGGCTTACTCCCAAGCACGTTTATAAATCAGTTCCGGATCAGTTTACCAGAGCATTGCCCACTTAGGCACAAACTTGACTTCATTTGCACAGCTAATGGAGGGCGCAATAGCGTAAACGATGCGAAGACTACCTGCAAACTATCAATCGTATGAGTAATTTAAATCCGCATTCTTGGAGCGATACTGGTCCACGGAAACCCAAAATAGAATGAAGTATGAATTGTTACAGAAAGAGTTATTAAAAAATTCAGGAGAAAAGAAACCAGTTAGATTTTTCGAAGATATTACAATAAAGAATCAGTGTTTAGATAATACATACAGTGAAGGGGAACTGAAACGTATGTGCACAAAGAAGTTACCGTTACGTTATCAGCAGTCATTGGTTGGTAGGGCAGGAGATAATACTCAAGCATTGAAAGGGATGTTAAGAGAACTTGAATTTATCTTTAGTGAAGATGATGCGAAGAAACAACGTATAGTGAGAGAAAACAATGGTGGGGGGATAATAGCAACCGATTAGGCTTTAATAATAATTACAGTGGCATTAATAATTTACTCTGTCTTCAGGCCAAGAGTGGCCTACCGGGACCATCCGACGGCCGTGTCTTCCTCAGTGGAGGATGCGGACAGGAGGGGCGTGGGGTCAGCACACCACTCTCCTGGTCGTTATGATGGTATTCTTGACCGAAGCCGCTACTATTTGGTCGAGTAGCTCCTCAATTGGCATCATGAGGATGAGTGCACCCCGAAAAATGGCAACAGGGCATGGCAGCCTGGATCCAAGAGCAAAGGTAATCGTTTTGGAAAGAGTGGTAATCGCCTATGGAATAACAACAATAACTATGGTTTTGGAAATTCACAGAAGTCGAACAATAATTATGGTTTTGATGGGCCGCGGAATTACAATAGTGGATTTGGTCCTAGAAACTACAGTGGTAACTATGATGTGAGATATAATCACTGTGCAAACGAGGTAGGAAGGCTTAGAGATTTTGAACAACATAATCCAAGTTACTCAGGTGGAAATGGAATGGCCAGAACGCAGAATGGTTGGGAAAATCAAGCATTAACAGTACAAAACACGTGTAATGAAACGATACAGGAAATCGAATTGAGGCCACCAAACCCAGGTAAAAGGCAGAATTGACTAAATCAACGGTACGAAGACCAGTCACAAGTGATTCAATCGCAAAATGAAGTTAATTATATAATTAAACATGTAAATAGACTTAGTTTTGATCAGCAAGGTTCTGAAGTAGGTTTAGGCAGTAATCGGATACAAACACAAACATGCTGGGATTCCATTGACTGGGAATCAACCGATGATGAGGAACAGGAGCTATTTACGGTAAATATAAGCATTAGTACAGAAACTGAAGATGACCAAATTGTAATAGATGTAGCTCATTTATATGAAACGGAGAAAGAAATTGTATGCCAAGAGAATAATGCACCATTGATGACACCAACAGTGATACCCAAGTTAGAAGTGAAGTCCCACTAGTACATAAAGTAAAACATCAACATCAAGTAAAATTACCGCGGTACCATTTGAAGAATGCGGCGTTGAAGCGAAATAACTGGGTGAACAGAGCGGCATATTCACGAGTACTTTCACTACGATAAACGGTAGTAGTAAAACCCCAACACCGCTCTAGCGGCAAAAAACACCAAAGTCAAAAATTCTTTTCTGTATACAAAGGCCCCGTGGAAGTGACTATGGTAGTCTATGATAATGCAATAGAATTGATTAATCCTAAAACAGAAAAATCATTGACTTTGCAACATGTGAGTCATTTGAAATTGTGTAAAGTGTAAACAAAAGAAAAAAAAGAGTAACACCAAATGAGAATTTAATTGTACGAAATGACCAGAAATAAAAAAGTATGAAAGATAAGAAAATGCTCACAGATACAACTTCTAACTTGTACTTATCTCAGTTAAATAAATAAAAAAAAATTCGTACGAAGGTAAAAGGATATTTTGAAGAAAAGACAGGAAAGTAACAGCTAAATTAACTCTTCTGCAAACTAAATGTGTCATGGGAAAAGAGTAGAAAGCAAGGAGGAAGACAGAGATCAGCATGTGGATAGTTGGACAAAATAGTAGTAGATTCACTCTTAAAGACGTAGTGTGAAGGAGAAGGAAATTGATTTTTGTGGACGAAAGGAAGTAAAGAAGTAGCAAGGAAATCAAGAATTAAGTAAGCAGGATATAGTCATTTATAATTTGTTCCGTCGAGGACGGTGAATAAATAATTGAGGAGCTATTTTGGGGAAATATGTGAAGCAAATATGATCTGTGGAAGACACCACAAACTGATATTTAAATTAAGATATGAGGGAAATAAATATAAAAAGCCATTAGGAGGTACTAATTAGGAAAGAGAATTGAATTATTTAGCTAGGGAAGAAACATATTATTTCGTGGAAGGATTTAAACAGTAGGAAGTAAGATTAACCCAGAAATGATTTCAGTAAGGAACAGTATGATGGGGAAAGGAAGGAACATAAAAGTTTACTATTGAGAAAAAGGAGAAAGGGATAACTGAAAGAAACATTTTTTAAGCTTTAAAACAATGCAATAGAACAATCGAGAACATCTTTGAGAAAAGGAAAGGAAAAGAGGTGGGATATATTTTATATTTTGAAGTTCTGTTCCAGCTAATGCCAAAAAGAAGAGATTGTAGAGAAAAAGATGTGTGAGTCGGAGTGAAGGTGCGAAGTTTTCAAAAATAATAGGAAGTATTTGTAGTTAGAATAATAAAATGAGGTGGTGGAAGGTATTCACTGACTTACTGTCGTCACCATCAATCTCACTCTCACTATCCATCGTGATGAAGATGAGGAAACCATGACCTGTATATAAAGAAAGTCAAGTAGAATGGGGAGAAGAGATGAATGCATAAAAACAGTGATAAGAACAACATTTCTTAGAACAACTGACAACTTTTGTAAAGATTATTAAGAAATGTAATGTTTGTAAAGTTATAGCGTAATTTAAGGGAGTAAGTGTCATAATAACATAGATAAAATACCATGTGAAATAGAGAATAGGTGGAAATATAAGAGAAGTAAGATAATCAAATCAGGGACAGACATTGTTTTAGATATGAAGTCAGCAGACAAAGAGCAGCATCATTGCGGCCAGATCGACGGCAGGCCTGGGAAAGTGGTTAGGCGTGAGAGGAAGGAACTCTGAGAGTGAGTGCCTGGTACGTATCTTTACGAGAAGACGAAGGAAGAGGCCTTGGTGGAAGCAACGGTCCAAGAGGATCACACCTCTGGGGAAAAGTTTGGAGAGCTACAACGCATCCTGTATACAATCAAAATGTACCCTGACGTGAGCTTTAGTCATACGAAAGCTACATACAAGCGTTATAACAATGTCTTTGCGGAAGTGTTAGATACTCGGCACTTCTATCGCGAAGTGTTTAGAGCAGCATATGGAGAGATGATGGATGTCCACCGAACTGGAAAGGAGGCAGACATATTACAACAAGGACGAGCGGGTGTTTAAAATCACCACAGAAAGAAGGAGAGACCCGTTTCTGTAACTCAAAGTGCAGAATTGCTGAAACTGTTATCAGACCATACGGAATTGAACAACTGCGAAACAATCCCTGAATACTCATGGGACGAAGCAAGGAAATGGTAGAAGGCTGAACAACCGAATACAATAAAAGAATACACAACAATTTCAGAGAACTCACCATAAGAACGGATAAAACGATAACGAGGTTATACAGGTCTTCAATCCCATTTCCCAGTCCAGAGAAGAACGAAGACACTAGTGAGAAGACAGGAAGATGCACTAAGAACAGATGATGCCACGCAGAAGATTTGGAAGAAAGAAGAGCCTGGACCAGAAGAGATCAACAAAACTTTTCAAATCCCTTCCCATACAAGACCATTACTGCATTTAACTGACAACGAGAATCCAATGTAACTGTTCTAGCAGTACAAATATTCGATATTTCATGGAAAATTGCAACATCCTCAGATGTCATACCGGGAAATAGGAGATGACTACTTGTGTGAATATCTAGAGACGAATAGACCAGCGATGAAGCGACATACAGATTTGACGAATGAGGAAGAACAGTTTTATGCTGCCAAACATGGATCTCCAATACAACGTCACCATGGACACATGATAAATGGAACAAAGGAAACCACTCATTCACAATACGCTCAGACCTTCAGGAACCTTTCTCTCTGCCGACTGTCACTCCATGCTCAGTAGAGACGAGGCGAGATGCATGCTAATCACCATTCGATTCTCAATGCAGAAACAGTAAGGCACATGGCCGATCGTCATTCCATGTTCGACAGAGGCACATCGAAACACAAGGAAAAAAAGTGTTGATTTTAATGAACCATGCTAAAGATGTAGCAGAAAGAACTATCTGTGACTGACTTCTAATCGAAAAAGGGATAATTTTTACACCGGTGTTAAAAAAATTTGACTTTGAAGACTTTTAAGTGTTAGCAATACATCTTCATTAACGATGTTTTTAAAACTTTAATCTTGAAATATCAATAATATTTCCTCTTAGCTCATATTTTTCAACATGTTTAAATTAAGAAAACATAATATTGACATTCGTTTGGAGGTTAAGATTCTAATGTGTGACACATTTATCAAAAATAGAGGATACATAAATATGAACGTGTTTAGGTATTCCATGATGTCAGTTTAATTTTTGTTAAGTAATTAGTAGGATTAGAAATTTAATACATTTGTAAAATTCCAAATTGGAATTTTTTGTAAACCTATAATGCACAGATTTAAGATTTCTGGGGAATACAAATATGTTTATGAATAGGATTATGCCTGTAAAGTCATGAGAATCATTCGGTTGAGTTTAATATAGACCATAAAGATATATTATAAGAAATGAAACTTTCTTACATTATGACTGATATGAAACCTAGAGATAAAGTGGAAAAATCGAAAAAAGAGAGGATAATGTTAAATGAAGGTTTCCTCAACTTCAATACATATCCATCATCATTTAACTTAAGTTAGGTAATCAAAAAACAGATCAGTCTCAAAGTTAAATTTTTTTAAGAATGATAAATATTTATAGATAAGCTCGAAATTGTTTGAATTAAAATTAAAATTAAAATGTAGACAACTATATTGAAAGAAAAGGACCTTGGATTAGTTCAATAGAATTGTATAAAAATCACAAAATTAGAAAGAACGTTAAATTTTGAAAGAAAAAAGAACTTCACTTTAGAATTCAAATCCGTAAACACGAAATCAAGTACAATGTAAAATAGAATGATAAGGAGACTAGATTCAACATCTGTTAAAGATATAAAAATACTAAAATACGTAGTTGGTCAGTAAATATGTCAATTGCTACAGTCAGCAGTTGCAAGCAATTTTGCACTGAAACCAATCAATTTCTCAACCATTGATTGACCCAGCACAAAACTGAACACGAAAGGAGTAGCATATGTAAGGTGGCAGAATAATTAAAGGTCAATTTCGCACTTTACATAAGAGTTTTATACAACGTAACAGAAAGGTGAATATGACATCTAATTTACTTGAGCAGTAATGAGCAGATTTGCCTATAAGTATGTAATGCAAAAGGGGTGACACTCAATCTACATTATTAACACACCGCTCCTATATAATCCAAGTCAATGAGCAGAAGGTGAAACAAGCAGCGAGAAGAAACGTTTTGTGTGGAAGCAGGTGTGGGCAGAAGCAGAGGTAACACAACAGGAAGCACCACGAAAACTTCCCAGGGGTAGTCCCGTGGCGAGAGTCAGCGACCGGACAGGTGATGCATATTGGAGAGCAATTAAAGGGCCGCCAGACGTAGGACAGAAAGAAGCTTTAGAAAACTGTGTTTCGTAATTCCTAATGGATACAAACAAAACCAGTGACACAGTTGATCGCGTGAACACTGAGTAGTACACATGCGAAGTACGGATGTAACTTTTAGGCGTCTGGTGTGCAGAGAGAGTTTCCACAAAAATAAGAGGAATGCTCCTATTGGTCGAAAAAAGCCGTGACGTTGAGAACGAAAGAATCCAGGTGGGGAGACAGATCGGCTACAAGAAAGGCGAGAGCGAAATTTTCAGGGACTCTTCTCTGAACTGGCGTCAAGTGCAGAATGGGGCGCATAACGCTCTGTAAGACGCAGAGGAGAAATTTGTGCGAACTCTGCATTCACTGTGGCTGACATTCAGCTAGATATTAGTTGTACTATCATTGAGCTCAAACTGTGGAGAAACGAACCAGTCAGTTCGTTAATTGTTCTTGCGAGGACTGAGAGGGAATTTTAATATATACACTGCTCCAGCCATGAGCATGCGTATCGCCATATTCCAAGACTAGGGATGAGTACATGTTTTCTCACATAATGAGAAATATACGGGTAATTTCTGCTGGAGAATTCAGCAAAGTCTTAATTAGTTTTTATACGACTTTCAGAGGGTAGAGCAGCCATGCTGATGACAACTCATCGCAGCTAAGGTAAATACCACTAGCATAGGTGTAAAGTTGTTGGTTCACCAGCTTGCGCCCACCATAAACTCAAGCGACCTTGGGTAATCATTAGCTCAACTTGTCACAAAACTAACCATCCTCCGTAGACTTTATTGTCATCCTAAGTAGTACCGAACTTTGAACCGGAATCAGATGATTTATCGTAGTGTTGGCGAACATTATAACGTAAACGTAAGAATAATTTTGTAAAGAAACTTCTAGTTAGAATTTACCATTGTTGGGGTTTGGATTATTTCACTTTATGAGGACGAGACGTGTTCGTTTGATTACTGTCGTAACATTGTCACATTGTAAATTGTGTAAATGACTGTATTTCTGTGATAAGATTGCAACATTAAACCAAAAATATTTACAGCTTACACAGCTGTTGTTCTGTCCTCAAAACCTTACAAGTGTACTAAGTGCCCTTCTGTCTGTGATATCAAGCATTGCTACCACCCCAAGAGCGGAACTGTAGGTTTCCACCAATCGCCGACAGCAATCGTGCGGGATCCAGGGGATCGAATGGAGTACTCCATGCCCTCTAGCGACCTGGCACCTTGAGCGCCCTCTGCTGCTGAAGCTACTGTATGTGTTCGCCAACAGCGCCAACATTAAGATATAGCTCCGTGCGCTGCTAATCTAGTGCTTCTGGTACTCAAAATGCCGGTAGAAGAGCAAAGTACCATCAACTGACTATATCCTCAAGTGCTATGCTGCAGAATATGGAATGATCAACCTGAAAAACATGGCACTTATCGATCTGAACTAATATTGAATTCTCTATCCACAGCTTTGAAACAGTTCTCACCGGACGTACAAAGAACATTTTAGTAGTAATTTAGATACATAGTCATTCATGTGGACTGAACTGAGAATGTCCCAAAACCGTACAAGCTGCGATTTATAATTTTTTCTTACGTTAGCAATAGGATTTTTGTAGTATACTCGCCCTGTGCATCTTATGTTCCATTTTCGTCTCGTTTACTCGCTTAGGTACAATCCGATTGTAAAACTTGTTTTATGTCGGCTCAGTCCATTGTTATCGCTATTATTCATCGTATCTGTGTATGACTTAAAACAATATCACTCTGAATTGTTAAAACCAGCTGTAATGTTTTTATGGCTGAACGCCACGTTCCGAATGCTAATAAATTAAAAAAAGAAGTTATGCAGATTTAAGAGAGGTGGGTAATGCAGTTTTAATGTGCCTTTTCAATTAGTAGTTTTTTGAACACCTCTAACTGTAAACCGGCGGCACTCTCAGCTTCCTAAATCATTTTATCTGATACAGTTCACAGAGTCATTCTTTCTCATGAAATACATTCGATAAAATAGCTCTTTTTTTACTGAGCTGCGATACTGGAAATTACGAATTACGTGTTGAAACTTGCATATTTACATTGTCCACCTAACTATAAAGCGACCGTCAAAGCCTTCCACGAGCAGTACTGAAGTATGGCTATGGGAACCTGTTCGTACAGTTGCGGTTCGTAACAGGATTTGAAAAATACGAAAAGTAAACTCGCTACACTCTCTGCGTCCTTAATTATATTCTTTGCTATAGTTCATAAAACCCCCAATGAACCATGGACCGTGCCGTTGGTGGGGAGGCTTGCGTGCCTCAATGATACAGATAGCGGTACCATAGGTGCAACCACAACGGAGGGGTATCTATTGAGAGGCCAGACAAACGTGTGGTTCCTGAAGAGGGGCAACAGCCTTTTCAGCAGTCGCAGGGGCAACAGTCTGGATGATTGATTGATCTGGCCCTGTAACACTAACCAAAACGGCCTTGCTGTTATGGTACTACGAACGGCTGAAAGTAAGGGGAAACTACAGTCGTAGTTCTTCCCGAGGGCATGCTGCTTTACTGTATGATTAAATGATGATGGCGTCCTCTTGGGTAAAATATTCCGGAGGTAAAATAGTCCCCCGTTCGGATCTCCAGGCGAAGACTACTCAAGAGGACGTCGTTATCAAGAGAGAGAAAACTGGCGTTCTACGGATCGGAGCGTGGAATGTCAGATCCCTTAATCAGGAAGGTAGGTTAGAAAATTTAAAAAGGGAAATGGATAGGTTAAAGTTAGATATAGTGGGAATTAGTGAAGTTCGGTGGCAGGAGGAACAAGAATTTTGGTCAGGAGAATACAGGGTTATAAATACAAAATCAAACAGGGGTAATGCAGGAGTAGGTTTAATAATGAATAAAAAAATAGGAGTGCCGGTTACCTACTACAAACAGCATAGTGAACGCATTATTGTGACCAAGATAGACACGAAGCCCACGCCTACTACAGTAGTACGAGTTTATATGCCAACTAGCTCTGCAGAAGATGAAGAAATTGATGAAATGTATGATGAGATAAAAGAACTATTCAGTTAGTGAAGGGAGACGAAAATTTAATAGTCATGGGTGACTGTAATTCGACAGTAGGAAGAGGAAGGGAAGAAAACTTAGTAGGTGAATATGGAATGGGGGTTAATAAATGAAAGAGGAATCCGTCTGGTAGAATTTTGCACAGAGCATAACTTAATCATAGCTAACACTTGGTTCAAGCATCATGATAGAAGGTTGTATACATGGAAGAACCCTGGAGATACTAAAAGGTTTCAGATAGATTATATAATGGTAAGACAGTGATTTAGGAACCAGATTTTAAATTGTAAGACATTTCCAGGGAGAGATGTGGACTATGACCACAATCTCTAGGTTATGAACTATAGACTAAAACTGAAGAAACTGCAAAAAGGTGGGAATTTAAGGAAATGGGACCTGGATAAACTGAAAGAACCAGAGGTTGTACAGAGTTCCAGGGAGAGCATAAGGGAACAATTGGCAGGAATGGGGGAAAGAAATACAGTAGAAGAAGAATGGGTAGCTTTGAGGAATGATATAGTGAAGGCAGCAGTGGATCAAGTAGGTAAAAAGACGAGGTCTAGTCGAAACCCTTGGGTAGCAGAGAGATACTGAATTTAATTGAAGAAAGGAGAAAATACAAAAATGCAGTAAATGAAGCAGGCAAAAGGGAATACAAACGTCTCAAAAATGAGATCGACAGGAAGTGCAAAATGGCTAAGCAGGGATGGCTAGAGGACAAATGTAAGCATGTAGAGGCTTATCTCACGAGGGGTAAGATAGATATTGCCTACAGGAAAATTAAAGAGACCTTTGCAGAAAAGAGAACAACTTGCACGAATATTAAGAGCTCAGATGGAAACCAATTCCTAAACAAAGAAGGGAAAGCAGGAAGGTGCAGAAAGGTGGAAGGACTATATAGAGGTTCTATACAGAGGCGATGTTCTTGAGGACAATATTATGGAAATGTAAGAGGAGGCAGATGAAGATGAAATGGGAGATATGATACTGCGTGAAGAGTTTGACAGAGCACTGAAAGACCTAAGTCGAAACAAGGCCCCGGGAGTAGACAACATCCCATTAGAACTACTGACAGCCTTGGGAGAGCCAGGCCTAACAAAACTCACCATCTGGTGAGCAAGATGAATGAGACAGGTGAAATTCCGTCAGCCTTCAAGAAGAATATAGTAATTCCAATCCCAAAGAAAGCAGGCATTGACAAATGTGAAAATTACTGAACTATCAGTTTAATAAGTCACAGCTGCAAAATACTAACGCGAATTCTTTACAGACGAATGGAAAAACTGGTAGAAACTGACCTCGGGGAAGATCAGTTTGGATTCTATAGAAATGTTGGAACAGTGGCCGGCCGAAGTGGCCGTGCGGTTAAAGGCGCTGCAGTCTGGAACCGCAAGACCGCTACGGTCGCAGGTTCGAATCCTGCCTCGGGCATGGATGTTTGTGATGTCCTTAGGTTAGTTAGGTTTAACTAGTTCTAAGTTCTAGGGGACTAATAACCTCAGCAGTTGAGTCCCATAGTGCTCAGAGCCATTTGATTTTGTTGGAACACGTGAGGCAATACTGACCCTACGACTTATTTTAGAAGAAAGATTAAGGAAAGGCAAACCTACGTTTCTAGCATTTGTAGTCTTAGAGAAAGCTTTTGACAATGTTGACAGGAATACTCTCTTTCAAACTTTGAAGGTGGCAGGGGTAAAATACAGGGAGCGAAAGGCTATTTACAATTTGTACAGAAAGCAGATGGCAGTTATAAGAGTCAATGGACATGAAAGGGAAGCAGTGGTTGGGAAGGGAGTGAGACAGGGTTGTAGCCTCTCCCCGATGCTATTCAATCTATATATTGAGCAAGGAGTAAAGGAAACATAAGAAAAGTTCGGAGTAGGTATTAAAATCCCTGGAGAAGAAATAAAAACATTGAAGTTCGCCGAGGACATTGTAATTCTGTCAGAGATAGCAAAGGACTTGGAAGAGCATTTGAACGGAATGGACAGTGTCTTGAAAGGAGGATATAAGATGAACATCAACAAAAGCAAAACGAGGATAATGGAATGTAGTCGAGTAAAATCGGGTGATGCTGAGGGAATTAGATTAGGAAATGAAAGTAGTAAAGGAGTTTTGCCATTTGGGGAGCAAAATAACTGATGATGGTCGAAGTAGGGAGGATATGAAATGTAGAATGGCAATGGCAAGGAAAGCGTTTCTGAAGAAGAGAAATTTGTTAACATCGAGTATTGATTTAAGTGTCAGGAAGTCGTTTATGAAAGTATTTGTATGGAGTTTAGCCAAGTATGGAAGTGAAACACAGACGATAAATAGTTTAGACAAGAACAGAATAGAAGCTTTCGACATGTGGTGCTACGGAAGAATGCTGAAGATTAGATAGGTGGATCTCATAACTAATGAGGAGGTATTGAGTAGAATTGGGGAGAAGAGAAGTTTGTGGCACAACTTGACTATAAAAAGGGATCGGTTGGTAGGACATGTTCTAAGGCATCAAGGGATCACTAATTTGATACTGGAGGGCAGCGTGGAGGGTAAAAATCGTAGAGGGAGACCAAGAGATGAACACACTAAACAGATTCAGAAGGATGTAGGCTGCAGTAGGTACTGGGAGATGAAGAAGCTTGCACATGATAGAGTAGCATGGAGAGCTGCATCAAATCAGTCTCAGGACTGAATACCACAACATCAACTTCATAAAACGACAATTTATCGTTTAGCACTTTCGTCGGTCCTGCTCTTTTTTGGCTAAATGGAATCGTAAATTTCCATTAGCTGTTGATTCTGGCATAATTGCACTGTTCACCGAATTATGAAATTATCGTAAAATTTCTATAGGAACTGTACTCAAGCAATTCTAATGGGAGCCATTGTTAAAAATTATGTATTGTAAAAGAATTAATTTTTGCAGAGCGCTAACACATTGTTGCTAATGATAAAGTATAATAGGTCGAAAATTTATTATGAGTCTCTATCCGTCTGACCGAGGCTAGGGCTACCCATCTAAGACTCACAGGTAATACAGTTCGACTGAAGTGTCATACATACAAATTTGACGCCCCATCAAAGAAATAGCAAAAATTTGACCTACGTTATGAAACAGTATGATGGTCAGTGATGTACGATACATATTCTTTAAGCAACAGTTCAGATATGACCGGCACATATTCAGGTAACTCTGCTGAAACAAAACATTTGTGGAATCTAGTAGAAAACAAAAGAATAAAATACAATTAGTCACGTAGTAGTGTAAGCACGGTTACTCACCACTAACACAGACACAGATACGCACACACACACACACACACACACACACACTCACACACACACACACACACACACAACAACGACAACAACAAAACCTACTACTACTACTATTACATAATTATTGAAAATATCACAGTATCAAGACACGTGATTAGCGAAAACTGCGCGGTACTGCCCTTTTATTTCCTATATCTATAACCTGCTCAGTGTAAAGCAGAAAAAATACTGCAAGGTGGCGGTCAGTTCACCTTTCACATAATTTTGTGGTTTTGTAATTATTAGCTTTCATCGAATTCTGCAGGGTATTTTTCCTCTGCCTGTGCCTTCTCATAATTTTTGCATGCCGGGGCGGAAGATCACGTTCGAACCGAAACTGAGTGTGTTTCAGTCTCTTCTTCATTACATTTGATTTCCAGCACGCTGTATATAAGTAACCACTTTTTCTAAACTCAGATCATAGCTGAATAAATTTGGGTGTAACTCGAAACGCATTTAACTGGATAAATTCAGCTGGACTTTTTTGGTTTAGCTTTGCAGCAGAGACCTGGGAACGTAACTGAAATTCAACTTTCAAAGCTGACCTGAGTCATCACACTGCTGGAGCTTCATCTGCGTGGATTTCGTAACGGGTGCCCTCGTGATTGGCTCTCTCAGAACCACACGTGAGGGACGCGTTCGTTAAAGGTTTAGGCACTGAATCGATGAAGAATTTTTGAGGACGAGTAAACAGACGTCATTACTCGTGCCTACTAAATTGAAGAGATGCCTCGTACTACTAAATAAAATGTCTTGTTGACTGGCAGTTCGCCCTCTCGGTGTTCTTTGGGTCGTTGTGTTTGAGAGCGAGGCAGATTAACTTTAGGTTAGTAGCTAGGAAGGCGCTGAAGTTTAGAGTCGCATACGAAGCACTGTGCCGCTGTGCGATGAGTAAAATTTGCCGCTCGTGTGAGAACTAGGAGGCGACTCTGAACTGGAGTTTGTCAAGATTTTTCGAGTTATGGGAGAATATGTTCTTTATCCAGTCACGACTCATGTAATGTACCATGATTCTGACTGAGTTTCGTTTTTCTTTCCGCTGCAAGATACAAAACAACTATGACGACTCAACTTTAACTGGGATGTCTTTATTGACCCATCATGGACAGGGGTTGGTTAAGTAACTACCAATGTCAATGAAACTCTCCAACAGCCATGTAATTGAGATGTTATTTTATTTTGAAGGCTACCAGTTTCATCATTCCACTATTCCATCTTCAGGTCCCATATGCATCTCTCCAAATAGTCGATAATGACATATAATGCCATAAATACCTGGAAGTCGTGATTTCAATCGTTTCACTAGTGCTCCGTTCGAAGACTTGATAGCAACTATTATGTTGGAGTTGCTATCAAATCATTGAATGAAGCGCTAGTGAAACGATTGCATCCATTATCATTTATTTTGAGAGATGTATATGGGCCTGAAGATGGCATAGTTGAATGCCGCAATTGGTAGCCGTCAAAATAAAATAAAATTATATCTCACTTACACGGTTGCTGGAGAGTTTCATTGATATTGACAATTAACTGGGATATGTTTTAGCGTACAGTCGCCACTTTTCTACCGGTTTCAGCACACGTTACCATCCTCTGGCTATCCGCTGGCACGCAGTGTCCCAAATATGGGTGATGGATGGCACTGTATACCGAAACGGGTAGCCTCCACGCAAAATATAAAAGAACGTTTCGACTATAAAATAAAATATACTTTATTTCTAAAGTGCCCGCCGATTACGTATACGGGGCTAAAGGAGCTCCTACTCCAAATTTTCGACGCCGAAACCAATAATATTCTCTTATTGCTTTGTCATTGCAGGCGTCAAATCAACAAGGAATGGTTGTAAGCATTATCACAATCAACAGCAGACCTTGTAGGCACGTACCACGTAAGCCTTTTCATTCAACTTACTTTGCTCAGTAGTCCCCTGGCCAAAGAGAGGAACGCAGAGCTATTTCAGTCAATAACATTTGACGAATTTGATTCTGATATTCTTTACTCTCTGGCGGGAAGCTTGTTGTTCCTTTTTCTATAGCGTTAACACACTACCTCCGTCGCAGCTGTCAATCCTAAAGCAACTTTAAACAGAGTACAGTAAACTCTTTGTTGTCACTGGAAGATCGCATTTCGAAGTGATATGAGACTAGAAATTTTTTTTTTTGTGGAACTGGGAATAATAACTTTTGCGGCGAGAAGATTTTCGTAAGAGGTTTTCCAGCTGAACTCTTTCATGAAGAAGCAATAATCACTTTCGCAGAGAGACTTAGCTCGGTATCCTCTTAACGTCCCGACAGGAAAGCGTTTGATTCTTGCTAAAAAAGACTGTATTGTGGGTTGCTGTAATTAAACTATTTTGTCGATAGTACGACTAGCTACCACAGTAGGCAGTCAGTGAAGAGTTATGGTCATCTTTAAGTAGGGCAATTACAGTAATTGGACAGACAAACATAGGTACACGGAAGGTAACAACGAAGAAACTCCGGGTGACAGTAGAAATACAAACTAGTTCAGGAAAGTTAAGGAATATATAACACAGAACAGTGGAAATCACTTAGGAATGAAACAAAAAGGGATTACAGGGAAATCAAGTCGAAATGACTGCAGACAAGGGCGCATTCACGGGAGGGTTGGGGCTCGCAGCCACATTGCCACCCCCTCCCCTCAAGACATTCCTAGAGAGAGAGAGAGAGAGAGATAGAGAGAGAGAATCTCGGCATAATCACAATTTTTACTTACGGGCAGCACGTAAATGTCAGTTTAAAAAATGCAGAAAGCCTGGAATTAGCGGAACATAGATGTGACTTCCTTTGTTATGCCTTCTTGTTTCTTTTCTTGTCTGAATTTATGATAAAAGTACAATAAAATATGACTTCATTTATCGTTTCGCTTTTGCATTTTACTCGCTATGAATTTCTAGGGCTGCGTCCAGGCTCACTCATTCAGATACTTTCGGTAAACATTTGATCTCTCTGGATTCCTTTCCTCGTTAGTAAGAAATAGTACTGCCACGAGTTACTGCTATAGACAGCTTTATTTGAAGCTGCACGTTTTGATTTTCCATAATCATCAGGCTTCTTACAGTTAGTACATCTTTTCTTCTATAGGCCTTGACATTCCACCAATGTTCTCTTGTTAACAAATTGCCCCTAGTGTCTTATATGGCGTTTTATCAGTAATAACGTGTTTGCATGGACTACTTATAAAAATTAAATCGGTCGGCAGAGATGATAACAATCGATAATAATAAATCCAGACAGCAAAAATCTTTGTTGGCAATGCCCTTTTTTACAATACGTTGCACAGGTGAAAAGAGTTACGTCACACTGGAAAATTTTTATTTTTAAATTTCAGGAAGATCTACGTAAACGTCAACAAGGGTACACACTTAGCTATTACGTATGGCCCGTAATATTTTTTGTCTTTTGATTACACCTGGCGCACCGAATCCGAAAGACACCACAAAAGTGGTGATTGTGGGTGACCATATAAAGTAAACATAAGTTCTCGTGCAATTTTTGTAGAGATTTTTGAGATCTGTATTATAGTGTGACATCAAATTACGTACAACATATTGGCTAAGCAACATATTGCTGCTGACAAACTCGTTACTTTACATAGCACACTACCTTTAAACGGCTGAACAAACTTCCATCAAACGTATGTCACGACCGTTCTGATTAAACTAGCCTCAAATATATAAAAATCTGTACTGAAATCGGTGCATTTGTGTCGGTGCTGTGATACCATAGATATGCAAAGATTTATAACACCTGATTTCGTGCGATGAGGCAGCGAAGAGAACAGGGCACGTCGTGAACTGTGCTTCTCCGATACTTACTTATCACAACAATACTGTTGATACGCGAATGAAGCCGTGGTTAAAAGCTAATTGAATATATAAGTAAAAAGATACAATCACTGATCGACGGAGAACTTTCGGAAATGCTTAGAGATGACACTCTGTTTACATAGCAGTCTACAGCTACGCTTTGAACAGGCCAACAGGCCCAGTATGTAAAAGGGTATTACCGCCTGTCATCGTTCTTATCCTTTCTCGATCATTTGTTAAATGAAATGTTATTAAGACTCTCTACAACTCAGCTAAAAAGAATCGGAGATCTACAAAAATTATTGTCGCAAAACATTAGAAATAGAAATATAGTTCCTATTTGCAAAGTACTGAACCATACAAGGACGATTTTGCTGGTTTTGTACCTTTGAAGGGAGAGTTACAAATTTAGCAACAAATGGATGGATATATTGAAAATACTCCAGAAGAGGCCTATAAAAGAGCATCGCCACTGCGAAGTGTTAGTCTTGTATCAGCTGTATACACTTCCTGTAACAATCAGCACTTTCTCAACGTTATGCCCTATGAAGACATATCTTCTCAGCATGACCACAGAAGTTAGTTTAAATGGACTGGTACTAATACATATTGCATCAACGATTAATGCTGAGGAAATTATGTATGGCAATGACGTGTATGAGTGTGTGTGTGTGTGTGTGTGTGTGTGTGTGTGTGTGTGTGTGTAGTGAATGTGTACGTATTTTTTTTTTTTTAATTAGTCTCATAAAGCCTTTAAGGACGTGCACACGCTTCCAATCCTTGTGATGTGACACTCTCCACCCGCCCACAAACCACAGAAAAAAAATTGTGTTCGCTCCTGCCTGAGGGATGAATGTGAATTAAAAGGTATACAAATGGTTGTCGTAAGGTCTTATTCTGCGTATTGAAAACTCAAAAACCTTCAGTGAACTGAAAAGGTGAGGCTTAACAATAAGAGTGTACTGGGAATCCCGCTATTAAGTACAAAGGAGAGAGAAAACCTTTGGAAAGAATACATCGGCGACTTCTAGGAGGGAGAGAACATGTCTGATGACGCTACTGAGGATGAAATTGGACTCGATATCGAAGGCATAGAGGATTCAGTGTTAGAGTAGTCGTTTAACAGGCGTTTGAAGGACTTGTGATGTAATAGAGCAAATGAATTGCTAAAATTCTTTCGGAATGTCTGAAATCACTGTGCCATGTGGCAACCATGACCGGTTGTGTAGAATCTATGATTATTCAGCATACCGTCACGCTTTCGGAAAAAAATATCATCCACGCAATCTCGAGGGTAGGGAGAGTGGATAAGAGTGAGAACTATCGCACAATCAGCTAAATGGATCAAGCATGAAATATGAAAAATATACGGAAGAACGGAAAAGAAAGTTGAGGACGTACAGCATAATGATCAGTCTGGCTTTGAAAATTAAAGGCAGGAGACGGCGGGATTTCTGACGTTACGTTTGATAATGAAATCAAGATTTATCCTAAATCAAGATAGGTTCACAGGATTTTTCACCGTGAAATAAGCATTCGGCAATGTAAAATAATGCAAGATATTATAAATAATGAAAAAATAGGGGTAAGATTTATTGAAATACTTGTAATGTACATACAGTACGCACAAGAACCAAAAGGGAACAATATGGGTGGAACCTAAAAAGAAAATGGACAGATTAAGAAGGATGTACGACAGGGATGTAGTCTTTCGATCCTACTGTTGAATCTACATCGAAGAAGTAACGACAGAAATAAAATAAAGCTTGAAAACTGGTTTCAAAATTAAGGGGAAAGAATATCAGTGACGGGTTCCTTTACGACATTGCTGTTCTTAGTGAAAATGAGAAGGAATTACAAAAGTTTTTGTATGGAATGAATAGTCTAATGAGAACAGCAGATGGACTGAGTAAATCGAAAAGAGCCGAAAGTAATGAGAATGAACAGAAACGAGATTAATGGTGAACTAAATGTAAAAATTGGGAAGTAGAGGAATTAAGGAATTCTACGAGTGATTCTTTGGAAGTAAAGCAAGGATTACCTACAAAGCAGATTAAGACAAGCAAAGCTGGCATTCCTGGCCAAGACAAATCTGCAAGTGTCAATTATCAGCCTTAATCTAGAGGAGAAATTTCTGAGGATGTACGTTTCGAGCAAAGCATTATGTGGTAGTGAAACATGTGATTTGGAAGAACCGTAAATGAAGAGAACTGAAGAGATTGAGATATAATGCTATAGAAGTAAGTTGAGCATTAACTGGACTGGTAATATAATAATGAGGAGGTTCTCTCCAGAACTGGCGAAGAAAGGAATATATCGAGAATACTGAGAGGAAGTGAGAACACAATGAAACGGCGTACGTTGTCACGTGAGAATTACAATGGTACTACAGGGAGATGTGAAGAGTAAAAAGTGCAAGGAGGTACAAAGATTGGAATACATCCAACAAATAACTGATGACGTAGGCTGCAAATGTTACTCTGATATGAAGAATTCGGGACAAGAGAGCAGCAAGCAACTCAGCAGACTAATAACCAATAAAAAAAAGGAGCTGCAGAAGAATAAGGTAACAAAAATCTCGAAGCTCTTCTCCAACCACGTAGTTACTGAGATCCGCTTACGGAGAAAGCGTTGCAGTGTGCAGCGTGTGAACCAGTGATGGGCCCCGACGGACGGACAGCCTCCGTAACCAGTTCGCGCAGGCAGCCACATCGTGTCGCTGCCCATCGGGTGTCGCCGCGCCGTTCAAACTGCGCAGTCAGCGTCGCGTGCCCCAAGGCCACAGCCGACGCCGGGCCGTCACGGAAGGCCGAGAGCAGGAGAGGAGAGCGACGAACAGGAGGAACTCGCTTATCGCCATAGAACTCTCCCTGAAATCGAGCCGAGGGCCGAACGGTCGCCCGGCGCCGCTAATGCAATCTTCGTCAGATATCTGTAGCATAATAATGAATTATTCAGCACACCGTCCAGTTACTTACCCTCTTAACCTGAAATTACAGCGACACTTTAATCACATGCTAAGTGGTAATTTTCTAGAGAGTGAAATCTAATAACCGCTCTAAACCCGAAATATCGGACCTGCTCATTTACGTGTATCACTCGCACATCAAGTACAAAGTGTATATCGTCTCAAATATACACAGACTCGCACAGGAATATACAGGCGACAGCACACTTGACGTAATGAAATTCAGCAAAATCTGTAGTCTTGCAAATGAGCTATGGGCAAAGCCATGAACTACCAACTGCGCTTTAAATTATGGGCGAATTTTTCTATCCAGTAGGATTTTGTAAGATTACTGCTATGGAAATTACTATTGCCTTATATCGTAACACATGTTCTTTCATCATTTCACTCCTTCTTCTCACTGTTTCCCACATATTACTTTCCTCGCTGATTCTGTAGAGATCGTAATTTTTTTTTTTTTTTTTTTTTTGACTTATCAGTCCACTCACTATTCAATGTCCTTCAATATCCTTCCCTAGCACCACATCTGAACCCTTTCGATTTCCTTTCTCCTCAAATTACGCACTCTTTAGTGAGGATAATGTTCTCCTGGCTTCACCGGGGATATTTTAACAGGCTGCAAAGTTAGCACAATTCCTTAGTGTACTTTATGGTCTTCAGTTTTAATGTTAAGTTAACCATACATTTCTATTACTTCTGACTTTTTCGGTTTCATCTCAGTCTATAATCTGTCAACATTAGACTCCATTCTATAGGCCCTGTAGCTCTTCCTCACTTCCATTGAGCATATCAGCATCATCAGCGATTCTTACCGATGATATCTTTTCAAACCGAATTTTCGTCCAACTCCTGAACCTTCTATTTCAATAATTGTTTCTTCAGAGAACGAAGAGTACCGGCTAAATACGACGCCTCTGTCTCATTCTAATTTCAGTGTAACTGTGTCTGTTTCCTCGTGATTCTTCGATACCCCATATATACCCTAAGGAAACAGGAAGAGCGCACGACGCAGGAATTATCCGAATGTGACGGAAATCGGTAAATGTGACGTACGAGTACAGACAAACAAATGACTGTAAGTTCAGAACAGTGTGTGATTTCTTCAAGAGAAAGAGCTTCACAAATTGCCCAAGTCAATAACGCATTGGCCCACGTCTGGCCCTTATGAAAGTAGTTATTCGATTTCGTATTGATTTACAAGGAATGTCGTGCCATATTCTCTTCTATTGGGGCCTTAGATCGTCAATCTGGAGCTTGTTGTAGGGCCTGCCCATAATGGTTCAAATGGTTCAAATGGCTCTGAGCACTATGGGACTCAACTGCTGTGGTCATAAGTCCGCTAGAACTTAGAACTACTTAAACCTAACTAACCTAAGGACATCACACACATCCATGCCCGAGGCAGGATTCGAACCTGCGACCGTAGCGGTCGTGCGGTGCCAGACTGTAGCGCCTTTAACCGCTCGGCCACTCCGGCCGGCTGCCCATAATGCTCGAGACGTTCTGTAGTGGGGAGAGATCCTGCAAGTGGGTATTATCTTGCTGAAATGCAGGCCCACGATGGCCCGGGACATAGAATATCGTCCAAGTACTGCTGTGATGTAAGAACGCTGTAGAAGACAGCCAAAGGGGTCCTGCTATGAAATGAATGTCACCGCAGACTCCTGGTTGTCTGGACGTATAGGTGGGTGATAGTCAGGTTGGTGTCCACGTCTTCACTGGTCATCAGGGCTCAAATCGAAGCGTGACTCAAACTTACGGTAATTCTATTCCAGTGAATGTGATTCAGGGACGAATACGTATTTAGAGACACTTCAGACAGCGGTAAGATAACAAGCTGACTGTGAGCCGCCATGCTACCTAAATACCGAGCGAGGTGGCGCAGTGGTTAGCACACTGGACTCGCGTTCAGGAGGACGACGATTCAGTCCCGCGTCCGGCCATCCTGATTTAGATTTTCCGTGATTTCCCAAAATCTCTTCAGGCAAATGACGGGATGGTTCCCTTGAAAAGCGCACAGCCGACTTCCTTCCCCATCCTTCTCTTAACCAATGAGACCAAGGACTTCGGTGTCTGGTCTCCTCCCGCAAAACAACCCCAACTACGTTAACACCAGGAGTGATGTTCAGCCATTTCTCAGCAGAATCCGTTTGTCATCCGCAGCACCCTGACAGTATATAGAAACATCGGAAATATTCTATGAGCCGTTTTGTTGCCGTTATGGGAGCGAGGTAATGCCAGACCGCACACGGTGAGAGTTTCTGATTCTCTTCGTGCTTGTCAAACCCTACCTTGGGGAGCAAGATTGCCAAATCTCTCCTCAGTTCGGAATTTTTTGGAGCATTGTGAGGAGGGCCTTCCAACCAACTCGGGAATGTGACGATCTAATGCGCCAGTTGTCCGACTTTGTCACGATATCCCTCAGGAAGAAATCGAACAGTTCTGTCACCAATGCCAAGCAGAATGACTGAGGTGGACCAACAGGTTGTTGCCTTACTTAGTTTGTTAAGCTTAAATGTTAAATGATCCAGTTTTTCAGAAATTATAATGATTTCTTTGTACAGTTACATCACATCAACCGATTTCTTTCCCGTTCGTACAATCACTTCGTAATGCATTATTTTTTTGTCTTAGAGTGTATGATCTACAGCTTACACCTAGTTCTTCCAGAATTTCTTCCATCCGAGTTCTTGTTGATAGTGTATGTCCATTCACAATTGATCATTTCCGGCATTTGCGTTATTGTAAGAATCAGTTCACAGTTCTAGCAAATAATACGTAACAGAAATGTGAAAAAACGGTATGCAGTGGTAATGTGTGTCCGTTAGAATGCATAATTTAATGTTATTAAGCGATCTGAAGAGGTGTTGGATTTTACTGACTGAAGTTTATTTCGTTTCATTGCACTCTTGTCTTCATATGATATTGCAGTACGCAGCGTTATTCGTTTGGATATACCGTAGGGTTATCAGTTACATGGGATGAAATATTTTGCAACTACGTGTCACTTTCCAGTGCCGTGTACTGGTACTTTACAATGACGCTGGCGTCGGATACTCTCAGTACTGAGTGGATTTGATTTACATTTGTAATGGCAGGCGATAAATGGCAAGACTGAAATATCAATGTTGCGAAATGTGCCCCATCCGTGTGGATTCCGAAATAGAACGTATTTAATGTACATTTGTTTTTGAGCTAGTGACGGGCACGTATGTGTCTTATACACCATACCTCTTGGAGGCTTTATTGTACCCCAAGTTACCTCATTGCTACAAAGATGGCAAGACCTTATGCTATTAGATTTCGGTTTATTGTGTTGGATGACGTCAACGATGTAGAAACGGAAGGTGAAAACGCGAGATTAACTGCTTAGTCTCATCATGGACGCCGCTACCCTCAAAAGGAAACGTGCAGAGCCAATGAGACAAACAAAACAACATGTTCTCCCAAGAGTGCACAAATTAGTCGTTGCTGTCAGTGGGATTTATTGTGAACTGCACAACTGCTGTAAAGTGACGTGCACAAAAATGCTCGGTAGTGAATGGATTCAAACCATGCATTTTTCTATTGATCTTTTGTAAAACGCATACCTTAATGTTTAATAACTTTTGTACGTACATACATGTATCAACGTTACAACCCATTGAAAAATTCAGAAAATAAGTACACTAAATGCACATTAAATGTGTCATATCTCTGAAAGCACTAGGAATAGGGCGTAGGTTCATAAAATGATTTTTTTTGCTTACAGTGATCGTTCCTGTCATTTCCCTGAAAACTGACCATTCATCCTGGGACACCCTTTGTAAGGTAAAGGTGTCTCTTGTATTTCCGAAATTCAGAGCAGTTTCATAATTTTCCCACTATCCAGTCCAATGCTGCTCTAGCACTTGGATGTGTGACTATCTGGGTCTGCTGAATTCTGTACTCTAAGGCGTTGGCATGCGATGGCTAAAAATTTTGTGATTTTAAGATAAAGCAGGGCGGCAATCTAGATAAGGAGCCAGATGATGTAAAGTAATTGTCAGGTCTCTGACAGCGAATGGGAAAGGATGAAATGATGACGGGGGAATTGGTAGGGATGGTGGAGGGTAAGGGTGTGAAAGGGTAGGAAGAAAGTAGTTGTCCTGTCTAATCTCGCTGTCTCGTATATAACTGTTCGTGGAACATTGTGTGGCTGCGTGACTGTCTTCCGAACTGTGAGGAATATTCCCATTTAGAACGCGAAAAATTAAATTCCATAATCGCAATATATGTATTGCCATGATCGATGTTTATGATCCACAAAATGATTCACCGTTGGCTTTGCAATCGCTGAATTTATGATTACAATGGTTTACATTTTAATTTCCGCACTGAGAGTTGTGCCAGGTGAAGACTGAAGTAATACGAAAATTATGGCTCTGGAAGCTATGAACGTGGGATCAGGAAAAAAGTTACCTGCTCTTTATGGTAATTTTTTATTTGGGATGACCAAAGAAACGAAACAGTACATCCTCATAACCTCTCTAATAACTTTTGTGAATGGAAGAAAGCAGTGTGCTGTATAGTCGGTACCGTGCCCTAACGGATGAATCACAAGAAGTAACTAATTGTGTGTGTTAATCAGGAGATGATTCGTTAGCCCCTATCCTGCAATGGAGAGTTACTGCGAATCAATGAACATTGAATCCATATTTGCAAGATTTTTGGTTCGAACAAGCATCCGATCATCGTTATGTATGTAAATAGTTATTTTCATTAGACAATATCAGAAAGTACTAGAGTGTCTTTCACTCAGGAAATTTACTACAAGAAACCCTTAAGTTGTCTTAAGCCCGACAACAACATAATTTAAGGTTTGGGTCTCCTTTTCTGCGCTGTTACGTTAACCTTCAACAACAGTTAATATCCTAAAACGAGTATAAATGTCACTTTTGCTATGTAACCATAAATGTTTTTGCTTTAACAAGTGGACGATTATGGATGCATGATGGCCATGCTGTTCCGATATGACTCTATGACTGCAGCATAACGTTTCAAAATTATTTTCGTACACATGTAATTTACTCCAGTAGTTCTATACTTCAAAAGGCTTCACGTTTTTGTATTTCACAGTTTATTTCCCAGTAAAATTAAAATGAGTGACTTGTGCTTCTTTCTGACATACCATGAGATACATATTTGTTTATCCACTCCGCAATCCGTAGAGAGTGGAGTATAGTTAACCTGATATCTCAGAGAGAGGAGACAACTCTTTAAGGAGATGTACGTTAAAAATTTTTAAGGAAGTGTTTAAAGAAGTACGGATTATAATTTAACTGTTTCGTTCATCATGTGTGACCAGTTCACGTAGCAAATTGACCTACTGGCCAGAGTACATGTTTACATTATATTATCACCACCTTCTTTTCTCCTTCCCTCTACATTGGTGTATAATGTAAATGTGAAACGTAGGGCACCAAGGAGAATACAGGTGGTTACAGTGTACTTCATATCAGATGTTAAGTACATGACAACACAAAAATGTTTCGATAATTTAACCATAATAGTGAATCGTGTTTGTTTCCTGTACTTGAAGAGAGGGTCGCAGAAATCGAAAGATGCCAGTGCGTAAGTGAATGAAATGTTTTATGAGTCCTGCGATTTTTGTACTCGACTGAGGGCGACGTGGCTGTCACTCAGTACCGTTGGGCCTTCAGAGGCCTGTTCACACGGAGTGGAGAGAGAAATCATTTAACGGAAACGGTCAACTGCAACGTTCCGAATCACCTGAATATGCACCATTGTCCTTTGTTAAATAGAAGCTCTGTGTCGTGTCTGAGAGTGCAATGGCCTGATGGTAATCAGTCTATCAAATTGTGAGGAGTGAGTTATGTCGGCATTGGAATTTCCGCGCAGACCTGCTTTGCTGATTCTTTACTCAAGCTTAAGGTTTTTTTGACACAACTCCCCAGTTTAGTTGCTCGCAAGCAGCTCTGTTCCTATCTGCCTGTAACTGCGCCTTCGATCATCGATGATCTGCCTTATGTTTCTGGGTATCCCTTTAATCTGCCGCTAGGTCATTCGCCGAGTATCCTCTCGTTTCAAGAGCTCCTACATATCCTCTATACGATGCGGTAGCACATTGTAATATAAATGAAGTCCTTGAAGAATGCACTCACGAAGGAAGGGAAGGAGTGCATTGTGACAACAACGTTGACGTTAGTGTGCCTTGTTCGAAGATCTAGAGGTCGGAATAGTCATGATACATTATGCCTCCTCGCATCACAACACCAGGAACCATCAAAATGATCATGTTCGACAATGTTTATGAGTGCATATCATGTCTCCCCCTCCCACCCTATGAGGTTACGTCCATAACCGCTACTTAGATGGATCTGCTCTCAGTCTAGAGAAAGCACGCCACTCCATTCCTCGTTGATTCAGTCGCTGTGCTTGAGCCGTGCGTGGGTCGTGTTCCCGCCATCATGTATTTTACACCGTGTATTTAACGTACTTCCATCTCACTAGGTTAATTTAAATTGCTACTCTCACTGAGTTGCTGCTTTGCCTGACCATGAGCGGCGTTAGCAGTGCGTATCGATATATCCCCTCTCATAGTATCTTTGCTCGATTGCTATTACTTCCCGATTGTTGTCTGTTGTACGGAGTTGGTCGCGGTTCGGGTTGCGAGTTCGGGTCTGCAGTCAGTTGGAACGCGTGTGGAGCGCAGTCCGGACCTGCCAGTCGGGGAGTTGCTATGCGGCACTAGTGCAGTCGAAACCATTGCCGCCATGCATTAGTTAAGCCGGGCCACCGTCTTGGTGGATCGTCGGTCGGTCGTTCTACCGGACGACGATCTTTTATGAGTCGGCTGTGTGTGTGTGCATCGACTCCCGATTTGTCTTCGTAATGTTTAGTTTCTGTTGGGTATCGTTCAGGTCTTCGTGCAAGAGTTTGTCAGGTTTTGTGTGTAGTTGGTATTATTTCCACTGAAGGCTATTTTAGATGTTGTCGGCATTCTCAGAGAAGTCAGTCGGTTGGGGCGGACCAGGGACTGACATACATTCAGGCAATGTTTCTTTTGGTGAAGTTAACTATATTGCCGTATATCAAATTCAAGTGTACCAGTGGAATTTTCTGCCTAGTGGCCGTTGTTGTTCCCGTTACTTGCCCTGGCCACTAACGTAATTTCAGGCAGCGTCCTTTCCTCACCTGTTGTCGCTGTCAGACGTGGTGTGTAATTTCGAAGCTAATACATACCCCATTGTGGATTATCACATTTGTAACATTACCGGTTTGTGTTCTGATGTACTGACTGACGGGAAACAAGTCGTTGTGTCGGTCGGTCCGTGGCTGTCCCCTGGTTGGGTTCCAACGGATCAAGTATAATTGGGCTCACCGCCTGTCTCACCTAAGTGAACGAGGGCAGACCGACCTCTCTGGACACCTTCTGAGTGCCACCGGTGGTTTATTATTTCTTGACAGCTATTTTAAATTTTATGATTATAGTTATTGTTTGTGTATTAAAATTTTGCAAAATTAATTTTTAAATTTACCTTTCAAGATTAAGCACTGCGGCCTTCTGCCTTCAAAGATTATGGTAATATATTTGAAATTTTGAAGTTTGACTGAGGCCCTCAGCCATTGGTGTGCACCTTACGTATGTTGTTTTTGAATTAGTCTATTACTATCTTAATTGGATTTTTATCTTGTTGATTTTTAAGATATCTTGTTGTTAAACATGATGGCCTTCTGGCTTTAAAGGTCTATGGTAACATATTCTGAAGTTCTGAAATTTAATTGTGGCCCTGAGCCATTTGTGATGCACCTTGCGTATGTTGTTTTTGAATTATTCTATTGATATCTTAATTGGATTTTTATCTTGTTGATTTTTAGGATTTCTTGTTGTCAAACTTGATGACCTTCTGCCTTTAAAGGTCTATGGCTACATATTCTGAAGTTCTGAAATTTAATTGTGGCCCTGAACCATTTCTGTTCCACCTTGCATATGTTTTAAATTATTTTATTGCTATCAGAAATGGTCAAATGTGTGTGAAATCTATTGGGACTTAACTGCTAAGGTCATCAGTCCCTAAGCTTACACACTACTTAACCTAAATTATCCTAAGGACAAACACGCACACCAATCCCCGAGCGAGGACTCGAAACTCTTCCGGGACCAGCCGCACAGTCCATGACTGCAGCGCCTGAGACCGCTCGACTAATCCCGCGCGGCTTATTGCTATCTTCTTGAATTTTTATCTTGTTAAGATTTCTTGTTGGAGGCCTTCAGCCGTGAAACAGTTGCTAAATTACTATAAACGACAATTAGAGGCAGAAACTGACCTCCACCCTTGGCCCTTTCCGCAGTCCTATTACTTGTTCTGCCCAGCGGGTTTGGCGGGCGTATCAGTGCTCTTAGCACCATCGCCAACGGTGCTGCCGACGTGCGGGTGCCAATGGAATACAACTTACAGGGCGTCAGGCAAGAAGACCTTCCATTTCGTCCTATATAATAAACGGGACACATATCACATCTGGTTTTATACACTCCTGCAACTGTGGGCTTGAGATTGCGAATGAGGTTTTTTTTTTTTTTTTTTTTTTTTTTTTTTTTTTTTTTTTTTTTTTTTTTTTTTGCAAATTATTGTTAGTAGTAAATCTAACTTTGAACCCATATTTTTCAATTAGAAGACGACGAAGTTTACGCGAAACAGAGCATAAAAATTGAATCGAGAAAACATTTTTGTACTCTTTACTGTCAGAAACAGCACTGGTGTCTAAAGTGTTCAAGATCTACCGTACGGATTTTTTTGTCTGTAGACGTCACGCAGTGATCTTGAAATCTTACAAGCGATGTTGTCTACAGCACAACACTTTATGGATCTCACAACTTTTGAAACGTCCCCTTTGAACAAATTCTACACGACTCTGCTTAAACTGACACACAATATTTTTAGCGCAACGCAATCTGACTATCAAAGATCCCTGCAAAAGAATGGCCCTGAGTAACATTAAACTATACCTTTCACAAATAACTTACCTCACAAAAATCTTCATTACTCGAACTACTGCAATACAGCGAGCGCCACTACTGCCAGCTAAATAAAAGATTCAAACTACGGAAGTCACTAACTACTGATAGGGATAGTTAGCAAATGAAAGATTTTAATAGAGAACAAACACTGTATTTACCTTAATATTCATAATTGACATCCAGTATTACAAATTATCAAAACTCCGCCATCTCTCTCCCCACATCCACCACTGCTGGCGGCTCACCTCCAACTGAGCAACGCTACGCGCTGTTCACATCCAGCTGCCGCTGCCTAACACTACAATGGCAGACAACAATGCAAACTAGCCACAGGCTGCACACAGCACAGCCAGTGATTTTCATATAGAGCGCTACGTAACTTTGCCAATAAGAAAATATAAACAGCCTACTTACATAGCCCCCATGCTCCCCACAAAAAATTTTACAAATTTTTTTGGCCAGTGGCCAATAATGATTTGATAAAATTTTTCATAATTACACTAACAAAGATATCCAATGCACACACTTATTGATACAATGTTGGTCAAAAGCTAAAATTTTCTCACAGTCCATAAAGACAGTCCTGATCATTCATCATAATAGTAATTACAGTTTTTTTCACAAAGTTTCATTAGTAAAAAAATTGCACACAGAAGTAGTGGTTTCCATGCAGTCTTGAAGAAGTAGTGTTGTCCTTCCAACGGAAAGACAGTGCTGACTCTTGACATGCTGACAGGTAATGGGCCACAACAGAGCAAACCCACAGCAGAGTCATTCGACGTTTTGAAGAATATTGGTAGGTCATCACAGAGCAGACCCACCGTAGTCCTGGTAGAGAGTATGGTATTGGTGGGCCACCAGAGGTGCAGACCCACTGCCATCCTTGTAGAAATAATGGTATTGGTGGGTCATCAGAGATGCAGACCCACTGTAGTCCTTGTAGAGATGGCCAGCAGCCATCTGTTGCGACTGTGCATGTGCACAATCACCATCGAAGAGTCTTGCAGAGAAGATAGCAAGTCCATATACCACCACTCACAAAGTTTTTGGAATTATCCGTAGAACCAGCAATGCTGTTATCCAGTCCCTTGCTGAATTATCAACACACATGCAAACACTAACAGTCCCAACTTCTCACATATTGTCCATATACTAAAACCAACAGAAACGTGCGCAGTGAAATGTAATGTACAAGTTACTTAATTAGATGAACTGGTGTCAATTACAATTTTATAACATACAAATACAATAACAAAGGTACAAAATACATCATTAAAGAACATAACAATACAGATAACATTTGTGGTAATATGGGCTTTACAAAAGAATTGAACTAACATATACATCAGTGTTACAGGAATTATGACATAAGTAAATACATAAACGATCAGAATAACTTGCGAAACATCAACTTCAGACATGAGCATTAAAACAAAACAGAATAAATAATGTCTAAGCATCTTTACAAAGTACATAACAGAGTATTAGAAAAATTCTACAACATAGCTCTCATCAGATAAACACATAAAGACAGGAAAAACACAAATACACAAGGGTACACAAACATATAGAGGGATGGCACAAAAGGAAAGGACAGGGTTTGTTTTACTGCAGTATTTTGCATGGAGATCTCCCTTTGTTCATCATTATTCCCAAAAGTACTATCTAAGCCTGCTTTCTGTATTCTGTTCACATCCTCTTTCAAAATAGTTTTTCTTCACTGTACACTACCCTTTTTTTTTTTTTGCCATACCATTTTCTTATAGCTTCTTAATGCATTTCGTCCAATTCATCATAGTTAGTTTCTTATATAGTCTACCCCCTCTTAAGCTAACTTAAATCTACTGAGCTCAGATGCTAAACTAAGGGACGAGGCAATGCAGCATCACATAAAACAATTAATACAAACATCAATGACAAAAAATAGAAATGGCAAAGCAAGCAGCATAAATTACAACTAATATAAGGCACTGTGCAGGAAACAAGAAAAACTAGCTTAGAAGAGTAACACAAAGTCAAATTCAGTGACACTATGCCTGGTAAACAGCAGCAGCAAATATAAAAAATATAAAAAATATAAAACTTATATCTATACATGACAAAGCTCAAGCAGAAAAAATATTACAGTAAAGACAACAATGCAGACAAGGGAAATGTATATTCACATCTTATTGTCTATGTAATTAAAGTGGCGCACCACAGCAACTTATTATAAAAAAAATATTACCATGTACTTGAAAAGAAAATTATGTGTTACTGTTACTAGTTCCTTCTTATTGTTCTTTCCTTTCCAAGTGCTCCTTTTTTTAAAGAATGTGGATCATAAAATAATTATTTAATAGATCTGTTGGCAGAAAGTGTTCACATTAGCAAATGCATTTTATTTTATAAAAGCAATGCTGCAACACAGCTGGAAACCAGATATCAAATAAGCAATTACGCAAACCAAAGCATAAAAATATCATTCAATAGTCCTGAGGCATTTCATAAGTTAGTAGAAAAATCTCTCAACTAGAGAGACAGTAGTCGTAATCAGGTGTATAGATGTATGAATATTTCCCATCAATTCATAAGCATTTCAGTAATTAGCACAAAGTACAAGTAATCATATGTTTTCAAGTAACGAGCGTGTCGCATTAGCGATGCCCTCTACAAAGGAATGTCAACAGTGAGGTTAATGGCCTCCCTTTTTTTTCTTTTCTACCTGTGCCTCTGGAAAGGCACACCCTAATGGCTTGTTCTCCAGGTGTCTGACACAGCTGTGTGCCCACGACGCACGTGCAGGTGGTCACTTAACTTTCTTACGGAAATATTTATGACGGCAGTTTCCGCTACAGTGACAGTCTCATATAAAAATTTCACAGGTCAAAAATTTACGTTACAAATGTGTAGAAACAAAATCCTATGAATATAACAGTGTCCAAAAAAATTATCGCCGGCATTGTGATACATTCACGCATTTACAGACGTTTCATAACTCTTAAAGTACGATTCTTGGTTTCCAACATCCTTTTTCACAAGTCAAGAGTCCCTAACTTCTATTCATTATTCATATACATATTCGTCGACACTTTTTCAATATTTCATCATAACAGATAAGTAGCATAATCAAATAACTCATATAGCATCAGCCTATTAATCATAAACATACCTCAGCAGCATAATACACACCGTCATCGTAATAATAACATCATAATACCTCAGTCAAATCTCAAAATCGTCGTAGCTTCCTCCAATAATTTCAAAACCTAACAAAATTCTCTGCTCATGTCAAAAGTGTCATCTGCCTCAAACGTACTTTAAAATCATGCTCCCTTACCAAATACATCATTCAAAGCTCTCATAGTATCACAATGGTACCAAAAAAATATGAACAGTTCACACAGTACAGACAAAATACAATTTCGTAAGTGTGAAGTTATCCAACGGTGTAATTGCGTAAACATGTGTCACTGACGTAGTAAAAAAATGTTTATCTCTCAGTTAAATGATCAGATAGCTGTGTAATTTGTGTTAGAGAAATATGGTACCGATGTGTAAAGTTGTATAAGCAAATACCATATTAGCTAGGGCTCCTCGTGCTTGCCAAACACATGGTACACAAAGTAGGCGTGTACCCCCCCTGAGGTTTAATGTAATTGTACCCTCAGGTATTACAGATTACAGCAATGGAATGAAATGTATCACGGAAAACTTTATTTGTAATTCAAAAATCTTAAAAAAGAAATGTTTTAAGTACAAAATTAATCACTCAAATATGTGTCCTGTAGCGCTAAATATGCGTCTTGCTGTAAGATAATCTCTGTGGAAGTGTCGTAGTTATCGTCCTCTGAATGCTAAGTTCTGCAGAAGACAATGTACTTACCTCATGATAAACAAAAGTGAAATGCTTTGCGTATAGATATCTTAGTTATTACGCTTAATGTCGTGGTGAAGAACGTACTGTGCTGTAACGTATTGTTGTGCTACGAAAGAGGCTGTCTCATTGTAGCTATACCACAAAAGTTACTACTAAAACATGTTTTACTTCCCAGAATAATACAGAAAAACTGTGCAGATATGAAACAGAAACACCGCAAACAGATTCTAAGTCTGACAAAGCATGCTAGTAATGTAAAGTGAAAAGTTATATGGCAAAGACAAAGTTAAAAGGCAGATTATCTTTCAATAAACGGCTTTACATGTGAAATGTGGTGTAAACCTTTACTCTTCCTAGTACGCAGTGTTTCAACTTCAACGCAACTATCATGTGGTATACGTCGGATTCTGTAAGGTCCATTGTAAACTAGAAAGAATTTGTGACTCAAGTGTTTCTTCTTATGGGACAATCAATGAGCTTTAATGAGAACTTTCTGACCAATTATAATTTCTTTGCATTTGCTTTACCATGTAGTTTTCTCCTTTTTTCTGCTGCAGATTTTATATTTTTAAGAGCCAAATCAATTATGTCTTTGTGTCGAAGTTTACGTGTATTCGGGAAAGGTACAAGCTCCTGATTCTGTTCGGTGGTTCTTCATTCTTCAGTACAAGAGTAGGTGGTAAAGGATTGGAATCATGAGGCATTTCATTCAGCACATTTTGAAATACGTGTAAATATCTGTCCCAATGCTGATGCTTTCTGTGACAATAAAGTCTGCAAAGCTTATTGATTTCTTTCATAATCCGTTCGGAGGGGTTACAATGTGGTGAATACAATGACATAAAAACAGGTTTGATTTTATGATTCCGAAGCATGCGGGACCAAACAGCAGATCTGAAGTGCGGCCCGTTATCTGAAATGACTTTACTAACGTGTCCAACTTCACGTAAGAAATTTTTAACAAAGGCGTTGGATACAGACCGTCCAGTGGCTTTATGTAACGGAGTGAAAGAAACAAATTTTGAAGTAAGTTCAACAGCGACTAGAACGTACGAAAATCCATTCGATGTTCTGACAAGGGGTCCCAAAAGATCAACAGCAGCAAATTCTTTTAATTTAGAAGGAATAATTGGAAACAACGGAGCACGATGTGAGGTAGTAGACGGTTTCTCCTTTTGACAAAGTTTACAAATAGACAAGACTCTTCGAATTCGCTTTTCCATATTGTTAAAATAACAAGTCGTTCGAAGAATATGATAACATTTTTGTGGACCAAAATGTGCGTAGCTGAGATGAATGTACCAAATGAGCTTATTAACAAAATCGTCTGGAATGCAAAGTACCCATAGCTTGTCATCAACAGTGCAGCGTTTGAAGAGTATGTTGTTTCTAACCAGGTAATAATGCCGAATCTGAGTGTGTGTCTTTTCATGCCATTTACTTTTGATGTCTTTTCAAATCGGATCTTTATCTTGTTCATGAGCAATGTCCTTTAAAGATGTGGTGATGAAGTTTTCAAAGGCGACTTTCTGAATGTAAAGAATACTGAAATTTTTCTCGAGGTTGCCTTCTGTGTCACTTTTCTCAAGCCCAGCCGGTGCGCGTGACAGCGCGTCCGCAACAATGTTCTCCTTGCCGGGAATGTAGACTATTGTGAAGCGGAATTCTTGCAGAAACAATGCCCAACGTTTTAACCTATCATGATTTAATTTTGAAGACATAAGAAACTGTAATGCACGATGATCACTGTATACTGTTTCGTGCTTACCAGAAAGAAAGAAACGGAATTTGTTAAATGCCCAAACGATCGCTAAAGCTTCTAATTCAGTAACAGAATAATTTTTTTCAGATTTTGTTAGCACTCGGCTAGCAAAAGCAATGGTTTTCTGAACAGTAATGTCATCTTCTATGGCTTCTTGAAATAAATGGGCACCAAGACCAACTTTGGAAGAATCAGTGCTAAGGCAGAAATCTTGTGACAGATCTGGATGAGCTAGTATTGGCACGTGAAGTAACGCTTCTTTCAAAGAATTGAATTCCAACTGTGCTTGTTCGTCCCAGTTCCAAATAGTATTTTTTCCAGTGAGAGAACAAAGTTTTGGTGCAACTAGAATTTGCATATTCAGAAAACGACGGTAAAAATCTACGAGACCTAGAAAACTGCGGACTTGTTTTTTTGTGGATGGAACTGGAATGGCTCTAATTGCTTCTAACTTTTCAGGATCCGGCTGAATGCCTTCAGAAGAAATAATATGTCCCAAAAACTTCACCTTTGTCCTACCGAATTCAGACTTTTCCAAGTTAACTGTAATTCCAGATTCTGCAAAAATACGTAACAAACTGTTGAGGATGCGGTTATGTTGTTCCCATGAAGCTTCTGCTATTAGAATATCGTCCACATATAAGGTGATGTGACGTTTTAAGAACTCAGGTAATATGGAATTTAGCCCCCGAATGAATGCTGCTGAAGAAATGTTCAAACCAAAAGGAAGTTTCCGAAACTGATAACAAACGCCGAAACAAAGGAAAGCTGTGTATTTTCTACATTCTGGATGAAGTTCGATCTGATAAAAGCTGGATCTGAGATCAATGGAAGACAACACTTTTACACCATTAAATTTTTGAAGAAGTTCTTCCATCGTCTGCGGCCTGTCTGTTTCAGGAATGATGATAGTATTGATTTGTCTCGAATCTAAAACAAGCCTGATCGATCCATTCTTCTTCTCAACAACATGTAATGGGTTGTTGTATGAGCTTACTGCAGGCTCAATAATGCCCTAGACAAGCATAGATTGTATTTCTGTTCTAACACTGTCCCTATAATGCGCTGGAATTACTTATGGTCTAACACAAAATTTAGTATGCTCACGAACACGAAATTGGTATTGAAATCCCTTGATTGTTCCTGTTTTGTGAGTAAAAACTGTGGAATGTGCTTGTAAAATCTCAAAAAGGTTCTGCCTATCAGTGTCATTACAATTCTCAATTGTTTGAGTTTTATTCTGAATTAGCTCATTAGTTTCAAATATGCCGTCGATATCATCCCTGTCAGTACTTGCAGAGTGCTTGTTAGTGTCTAGTTCCGTAGAAAATTCCGAACTGTAGTCTAACAGAACGTAAAGCTGATTAATTTCCTCATCATGGTTTGAGAGCCAGTCTTCAAATTTCAAAGCTATTGACTTACCTTCTTTCTCTAAACTTATTTCAGCATCGTGAAAGCTTAAGATTGCTTTATATTCATTCAAAAATTCTACTCCCAGTATAATTTCCGTTGACAATAATGGAACAATAAGAAAGTTCATAGAGAAGCTGTGGCTTTGGCAAAAGAATTCTAAATTGGTTTGTTGGCGTACATCTACACTTCTTCCAAAGATTGCACCTTGTAATTTAATCTTACGTAACGGAAGTGTGGGGCAATCGTTCGATTTGTTGCATTTGCTAAAAGCTGTTTCACTAATTACTGAAATGGGACTGCCAGAGTCAAGTACTGCCGTAAATTTTACGTCATTTACAGTAATGTGAATCACAGGATATACAATGTTGTTACGTGTTACGTCGTGCTCCTGGAGTAAGATGTCCCTAATGTCTTCCATTTTTGGGTAATTACTAGCTACGGCAGCTGCGTCGTCAGTTTCATAAGTACGTCTTATGGCTGCCAGCGGTGTGAGTCATTGCCTATTGTCTCTTTGTTGGCGCGCGTCGTTATTGGGATTTGGAGACCTAACTTCTACAAATTCACGTTGTCCAGAGGGCCCAGCTCTGTTAGAAACCCGCCAGTTCTGATGAAATTCACGTCTGTCGTTTTGTCGGTAGTTTACATAGTTTCTTTCTTGTCTGTCATGTGGTGGAGAGTTTCTCCCTGAGTCGTAACTGCATGCTGGACCGTTGCGTCTAAAGTTATTCTGTCTCCCTTGATAATAATTATTTTGGTTCCCATATTGTCTGTTTCTTTGATTGTCTCTGTGATAGTCATTACCCCGGAAAGGTGATCTTTCCCTGTAACTATTACTCTGCCAGTGGTTGTCATATGGGTGGTGTCTGTTTTGGTCACGATTTACATTGTAAGAATAGGTTTGTCGTGGCCATTTATTGTTTCTGTCGCCACGGAATTGTGACGGATGTGACCTGTAGTGATTGTTTTCCTGTTTTCACATCCCGCGACTGTCTGTGTCAATTTCTAATTCTTGTAAGAGTCCCTGAAAAGCTTCAATGTCGTCTTTGCAACGTCCTGCTAAAATAATATGTCGTAAATGTTCAGGCAGTTTGATTAAGCAAATGCGGATGAGTTCTGAGGGGCTGTATGGGTTTGACAGGTACTGATTCTTGTGCAACATGTCTTCAAAATATTTCACAAGACTGGAAAATTCAGATTGTTCGAAATGTTTCATCATTATGATGCCATGTTTTACTCGGTCTTGTGTAGCTCGTGACCAATATGCTGAGAGGAACGCATGGTAAAATTCTCCTTCACTGTGACAATCGTGAATGACCGATCGCATTCTTACAGCTGGTTCATTCTCCAAGTAGCCACACATAAATTCTACTCTGTGTTCTAATGACCAGTTGGGAGGAAAACAATGAGAGAATTGATGGAGCCACGATTGTGGATGAATGTCGTTGGCAGAATTCTTGAATGTTTTGAATTTACGTGTAGTAATGAACAGCTTATAGTCAAAGTCATCGTGTCGGCGAGTAGCATATCGGTCATTGTTACATCATGCCGGCGGTTCCATCTCAAAATTCGGTCCACCTTGCCAATTCCTTTCATAATTACCGAAATGCCCTGTGTTATTATTTTGTGGCTTTTCCGTATTTCTAGGTTCCTCTTCCCATGTTGGAGCGCGGGTGTCCTCTGAAATATGTAATTCTTGTATCACCTGCGTCAACTGATATTGTACTTCCCGGATTTCTCTTTTGTACTGTGTATTGATTTGATTTTGATTTTGTTTGAATTTTCTTATTTGTTCATACTCTTCTGTGTCAGTAAAGGCTACAGGTCTTGTGTCATTCAGATCATCATCTACCTTTGTAGATAAGTTAGTGGCCTGATCCGAAAGTTCGGCTACTTTCTCCGATAGTGAACACATTTCCTCAGTGTGTTTTTCTGAACCAAGTTTCAGAGTGTCCATTTGTGTTGAAATCGAATCTACTGTGTCCTTTAAGTTTTCCTGAGTTTTTGCAAGTTGCGTAACCGAATCGGTAAATGCAACTGAGTCAATTTTAGCCCACAAGGTCTCATGATTTTCATGTACAATGGTTTGCAGTTCTTTTATGGCTGCTTCGTGATTCTGTAATGCATTTTCATGCCGCGAAAAAATAGGTTGAAAATGCTCACAAATTTGTGTTATTACGTCATTACAGACCTTTTGACATTTCGATTCAATGTTATGTAATTCAGTAGTTAAATCTTCACGTGTTTGTTCAAGTGTGGTGTCTAACTTTTGAAGATTTTGTTCCATTGTGTCTAACTTTTTAAGATTTTGTTCCACTGTGTCTAACTTTTTAAAATTTTGTTCCACTGTGTCTAACTTTTTAAGATTTTGTTCCATTGTGTCTAACTTGGAACAAAGTTAGACACAATGAAGATTTTGTCCCATCTGTCTCTGATTTTGTTTCATTTGTTGCATTAATTGCAATAGTAACGTATTAGTGTCTGGAATCTGTTTCTCTACGCTTTTTGGCAGTGCATTTTCACCGGCAACATTCACATTTTGACAAGCAGAAAATGTGTCTTGACTCATTTGAGAAAACGGTGAGGACCCAAAACCGAAGTCTACAGTATTTGCAGTATTGTGTTCTGTCATTTCGGATTCCTGAGGCGAGCTGTTGCCGACCGATCGATCGATAATACTTCCCTGTTTACTACCTGTTTCACTGTCTACAACATTATTTGACGCCCGCTCCATTTCCCTATGCACAGTTACCAAATTACTACTTGGAATGTCTGTTAATTCACTACACAGTGGTGCTGATAAGCTACGCTCGGCGTCACTATTATTTCTCAGTTTACTTTGGAGCCTAGTGTTACGTTTTTCACACGCCATTATTGTGACAATATTTCACACGATAACACAGAAAAACACAATTTGAAGAGCAAAAATAAGAGAACACATTAACATAGCACTGAAAATAATATCTAGTTAATTGCAGCTGCGAAATACTTGGTGCAAATCTACATGCATGCCACAACTTTTACTGTGCAACAATGAAAAACTGCAACTACAAAGGAGATTCTCTCTACAATTACGCAATAGCAGTAAACAAAATCTACACTAATTACACAACTACAAGAAAAAAATCAGAAGATTCCAGTGAGGTATCCTAGGCTAAGGGTCGACATATGAAACGTCCCCTTAGAACAATTTATACACGACTGTGCTTAAACTGACACACAATATTTTTAGCGCAACGCAATCTGACTATCAAAGATCCCTGCAAAAGAATGGCACTGAGTAACATTAAACTATACCTTTCACAAATAACTTACCTCACAAAAATTTTCATTACTCGAACTACTGCAATACAGCGAGCGCCACTACTGCCAGCTAAATAAAAGATTCAAACTACGGAAGTCACTAACTACTGATAGGGATAGTTAGCAAATGAAAGATTTTAATAGAGAACAAACACTGTATTTGCCTTAATATTCATAATTGACATCCAGTATTACAAATTATCAAAACTCCGCCATCTCTCTCCCCACATCCACCACTGCTGGCGGCTCACCTCCAACTGAGCAACGCTACGCGATGTTCACATCCAGCTGCCGCTGCCTAACACTACAATGGCAGACAAGAATGCAAACTAGCCACAGGTTGCACACAGCACAGCCAGTGATTTTCATATAGAGCGCTACGTAACTTTGCCAATAAGAAAATATAAACAGCCTACTTACACTTTTCTTTGATGTAATTCTATCCTGTTACAGGTCTACAATGTCTGCCTCTGTCACATCACTAACCTTGTCGTGCCTGCTCGTCTTCACGCATTACGCTGCTCTGTTGCCGAATGGATTTGTTGAATTCGGGGAAACTCAGGCCGTGACCAGGTAAGCCAGTGGGACGCCAAAAGCACCCTACTTTCTGAGCAATACGCTCCTCTGTCCTCCCCTCGCTTGGTTTCTGCAGGGCATTACACACAGGCGTTGCGCCCATGCCCTTGCTGCAAAGCATACTGTGACTTCCAAGATTGATGTGTAAGACGTCCGTAGCGTCCTCAGAGATTGTCTGTAATATGTGTACACGCCCATGGTACATATGAGCCGTGTGGTAGTTGCTGGAATTCCCTCTAACTCCACATACCAGCCTTGCAAGGGGGTTGCGCAAGGGAATTGGCGTTATTGCCGGTCCTGCAGCCCCATGCTGCGGAGTCGTGCTGCGCCGAACCCCAACAGTTGCGCGGCGAGTTAATATTGCATGTCGGCCAGCGCGTCGCCTTTCGGAAATTGATTCTGGCGGAGGCTGTTCTGCCCCTACCACCGAGTCTCACGACACCCTCAGGTGCGCGAGTTCTCAGGAATCACAGGCAGGACGCATACGGAGACCGTACGCGGAGTTCCAGCATCCAATGCAGTTTGCGAGGAGCCCTTACCTAGTCACGGCCTGCGTTACCGAGCGAGGTGGCGCAGTGGTTAGCACACTGGACTCGCATTCGGAAGGACGACGGTTCAATCCCGTCTCCGGCCATCCTGATTTAGGTTTTCCGTGATTTCCCTAAATCGTTTCAGGCAAATGCCGGGATGGTTCCTTTGAAAGGGCACGACCGATTTCCTTCCCCATCCTTCCCTAACCCGAGCTTGCGCTCCGTCTCTAATGACCTCGTTGTCGACGGGACGTTAAACACCACTAACCACGGCCTGCGTTTCCCCGAATTCAACAAATCCGTTCTGTCTGCTAATATATATGGATGTGGAAACGAATTTAACGTGCATAAGAATGAAGTCACTCAGTGTCAGTAAGATGAGTGGCAACCATACTACACACATAAAAAAACGTGACTGAAGACAGATGTTGATATTGCATCACACACACCGTCACTTTGACTGTTCAGAGATGTCTCTAAACCCGCCCAAAGGTGTAAACAACCACGCATGAGCAGCATGGGGGTCCGACAGACGATCACTTCCAGTCTTTCCACCAGGAAGGAGGTACACGGCTCGTGTTGTCTGTGTGTTGAATAATGCTTTTAGTGCAGCCACAGGACGTCGTGTTACGACTCGAAATGTGCGCAATAGGCTGCATGATTCCCAACTTCACTCCCGACATCCATGGCGAGGTCCATATTTGCAACCACGACACCATGCATCGCGGTACAGATGGGCCCAACAACACGCTGAATGGACCGCTCAGGAATGGCATCATGTCCTCTTCACCGATGAGTGTCGCATATGCCTTCAACCAGACAACTGTCGGAGACGTGTTTGGAGGCAACCCGGTCAGGCTGAAGGCCTTAGACACACTGTCCAGCGAGTGCAGCAAGTTCGAGGTTCCCTGCTGTTTTAGAGTGGCTTTATGTGGGGCTGGTACGCCACTGGTATTCATGGAAGGCGCTGTAACGGCTGTACGATACGTGAATGCCACCCTCCGACAGATAGTGCAACCATATCGGCAGCATATTGGTGAGGCATTGCTATTCGTGGACGACAGTTCGTGCTCCCATCGTGCACATGTTGTGAATGACTTCCTTCAGGATAACGACACCGCTCGACTAGAGGAGCCAGCATGTTCTCCAGACATGAACCTCATCGAACACGCCTTGGATAGATTGAAGAGGGCTGTTTATCGACGACGTGACCCACCAACCACTCTGAGGGATCTACCCTGAATCGCCGTTGAGGAGTGGGATAGTATGCCACGATGAATACAGGCATGCATCAGTGCAAGACGACTTGCTACTGGGTATCAAATTTACCGGTGTGTACCGCAATCTGGACCACCACCTCTAAAGGTTTCGCTGATTGGTGGTACAACATGCTAAGTGTGGTTTTCATGACCAATAAAAAGGGCGGTAATGATGTTAATGTTGATCTCTATTCCCTTTTCCTGTACAGGTGCCAGAACTCTCGGAAACTAGGTGATGCAGAACTGTTTTGTGTGTGTGTGTGTACTTTTCAGTGGGCCAGACGATAGACTTGCTGACGCCCAACCTTTTGTCCTGAAGCTATTGATTTTTCCCTTTTCTACATCTACATAAATACTCCGAAAGCCAGCGAACAGTGCCTATATCATGTCCATAATTTTTCTTTCCCATTCCATTCGCATACTGATCAAAGTAAAAATGTCTAAATTCCTATATACGCACTATAATTACTTTTACCTTATTCTCTGCAAACTAGCAGTAAAGTCCTAGACGAAGAGCTATACAAAACCAATGAACATAATTCGTTATTAAATATCTCCTCGAAATATATTTATAATCAACAAGCAATGTTTTAATTTCAATTTAAAAAAGGAAAAAATATTAAAGATCAGTTTTAAGAAAAAGTATTAAACTCCAAATCCGAGATGTTAAACGATTTAGACATACTTACAGAAGATAAAACACTTTTAATATTACCGAACTATGACCGATCGAGGCACAGGCATGCTGGCAGCACAACAGGCCCCACACGTAGACCTCAGGCCCCAGTCTCCAGAGACAACAAGGCAAGCGGTAGTAAGTTGAACGCTACAACATGTACAGCCGACACTCTCTTAAACAGAGAAACGGTGAAACTTAACTAAAGATCTTGGCTCAGCTCTGAAATACAACAATTTAAAGCGGGTATAAACTCGGGCGTTCCTAAGGATCAAAAGTTACCTGTACTTTTAATGAAAAACAGTTAGTTGAGTACCTTAGAAAATACTCTACATGTTTCGCTAAAGAATAAGGAGGGAGATGTACTACTGCATGGAAGAACGAAGTAAATACCACTGATTAAAGTGCATCCCGTTTCTTAACTTCAGCACAGCATGATCACATCTGCACTTAGAACTGATCACAGACCGCGAGGCCTTAAAATTAAGATCACAAGGAAACAACTGTTTCAACTTTTACTCATAGTCGGATGCCCAAATATAAAAAGAAACACATACACCAAACAGATGAGCCAGTTTCCATACGGGAGGTAGTTGAACACATGCCTGCGGGCACTTCAAACAATCACCAGTTTAAGGAAAAAGGAGAGATAGCAACACAGGTTAAACACCGAGCGGAAGGCAAGCACCAATCTACTTCAGACAAACGACCGAGACAAGTTTCTGACGAATGTTACTAGTGTCGGTCACTTATAAACAGAAGAAGATAGCCCGTGGTTCTGTTCTCGACCAGAAAACGAAAATGCGTTGACCCGGTGTCCGGCAAAATCTCACGATCATGACGTTCAGAGCCAACGTTGGCGCGCCAGGAACGTACAGTCTGCGGCCGCGAGCTCGGCTCCAGTTCACCACCGGCAATGGAGGGTAAAGCTTTGACAATGCCAGCCACTCGTGCTGGTGAAACGTCTGTAAAATCATTAGATGAACGTCGGCCGAAGAACCCGAGACAGAAGCCAATAGCCATTCTGCCTCACGTTGCTGTTCGATGATCCTGTAAGTACCCCTGGCTGCAGGCGCTGTACCATCCCCACCTGTACTGTGTCCTTATAGTTCTGCATCCTTTTTCACCAACTACAGGCACTATTTGAGTCCACTTGTATAGAACAATGAAAAAATGCCCTTCGTTATTTTACTTCCAAATATTTTCCATCACTATGCAGGCTTTCCCGCTATGTCACTTCATCGTTCAGTCATCTATTGTTGGTGGATCTGTCGTTATCATGAGCATAGATTCTCGAGGGACATGGAGCAGTTTAATTGACGACGTTACATCGAACGACCATCTCGTATCCGTATGATATTTCAGTGCTTTTGATATTTTAAAAATGCCGCTGATGTGAAGACAATAAAACCTAACCAAGGAATACCAATGCGGCTCTTTATTCCTGTTAAAATTCATCAGGATTGTACCACTGCTTAAATCTACATAGTACCTGTGAACTATTCTAGTTTGGAATCACATTTGCCTAGATTACATCTCCTTATATTCTAGACGCAGCTACGACTATCATTCCTTCGGGATGTCTACCTTTCATTACGGATGTATCTTGATATAAAAAAATGATGGGATACCATCGAATATCGTGTAGGACCTCGCTTTACAAGATACTGTGTAGCAGCTCGACGTGGTATTGACTTAACAAGTAGCTGGAAGACCCATGAAGAAATACCGAGACATGCTGCCACTAGAGCCATCCATAAATCCGAAAGCATTGCCGCTGCACGATTTTGTGCACGGGCTGGCTTCTAGATTAGGTCCCGTAAATGTTCTATGGGGCTCAAGTCGGACGAAATGGGTGGCCAAATCATTCTCTCAGATTGTAAGGGTGTTCTTCAAATGGCTTTGAGCACTATGGGACTTAACTTCTGAGGTCATCAGTCCCCTAGAACTTAGAACTACTTAAACCTAACTAAGGACATCACACACATCCATGCCCGAGGCAAGATTGGAACCTACGACCGTAGCGGTCGCACGGTTTCAGACTGAAGCTCCTAGAACCGTTTGGCCATAACGTCCGGCCAGGATGTTCTTCAAACCAATCTCGGACAATTTTGGCCCACTGACATTACTCTCTGTCATTCATAAAATTCCGTTGTTAAATGGATCCAATGGCTCTGAGCACTATGGGACTTAACTGCTGTGGTCATCAGTGCCCTAGAACTTAGAACTACTTAAAGCAAACCTAAGGACATCACGCACATCCATGCCCGAGGCAAGATTCGAACCTGCGACCGTAGCGGTCTCGCGGTTCCAGACTGTAGCGCCTAGACCAGCTCGGCCACTCCGGCGGGCCGTTGTTGCAGATGGCTTCCAAGTACACGAAAATAACTGTTTCCAGTCAATGACCGGTTCCGTTGGACCAGAGGACCCTGTCCGTTCCATGTAAAACGCATGCCGCGCCATTATGGAGACACCACCAGCTTGCACAGTGCCTTGTTGACAAATTGTGTCCATGGCTTCGTGGGGCTGCGCCACACTAACCCTAAGATAGGCTCTTACCCACTCAAACCGGGTCTCATCTGACAATCATTGGTTTTCCATTCATCTAGGGTCCAGACGAAAGGTCACGAGCCCAGGCTATGTCGGGCTATTAGCGAAGGCACTCGCATCGGTCGTCTTCTGCCATAGCCCATTACCGTCAAATTTCACCATACTGTCTTATAGGATACGTTATTCATACCTCCCACCTTAATTTCTGTGACAGTTTCACGTAGCGTTGCTTGTCTGTAAGCACTGACAATTCTACGCAAACCCTACTACTCTCACTCGTCAAGCGAAGGCTGTAGGCCACTACATTGTCCATTGTTAACAGGAATGCGTGAAATTTTGTATTCTCGGCACACTCTTGGCACTGTGTATCTCAGGGTACTGAATTCCTAAACAACTTCCGAAACTGAATGTTCAAGTAGTTCAAATGGCTCTGAGCACTATGGGACTTAACTGCTGTGGTCATAAGTCCCCTAGAACTTAGAACTACTTAAACCTAACTAACCTAAGGACATCACACACATCCATGCCCGAGGCAGGATTCGAACCTGCGACCGTAGCGGTCGTGCGGTTCCAGACTGTAGCGCTCGGCCACTCCGGCCGGCGAAACTGAATGTCCCATGCTTGTAGCTCCAAGTTCCATTTCGCGTTTAGAGTCTGTCAATATCCGTCGTGCGGTCGTAATTATGTCGGAAACCATTTCACATGGATTACGTGAGTGCATATGACAGATTCGTCATTGCTCTGCCCTTTTATATAGTACAACGTTTTTTCTATGGAGTGCGATTTACTATGCAAAACCTTATGCCTGTTCTGGCATGTAGGAAATTACCGAAGTTTTCGGGCTATCCTAAGTTTCCGGTGACTTAGCCAGGTACACTCTCTGTACTGGCTAACGTGATGCACTTTTCTGTTTGAAACCCAACAAAGAAGTGGGAGTGACTTGTTGCACAGAGTGGTGTGTCTAGGTGAACTGTAGTGTGTGCATGCTAGAGAAGTCATCGGTTCGGTTCTTTTTAATGAACAGTACAGCGGTATCTGATCCCGACTTTATGTGAGGTAGCAAATCCCACGAGTGAAAATTATAGGCTGCTACTTACGTGTCTTGTTGTCAAACACGATTTTTCGGCTCTCCATTACCATCCATCTACCTCTCTTCCACTTACGAATGGTGCTGCTACGGAACCATGGCACCAACTGATATCTTTTTGTTGTCCAACTTCGTCTTCACCAGTCCGTCTGACAGCAATTGTCGCCACTAGTGTGGAGGCTAGTCAGTGTGGCCGAGGTTCTCTGCCAAATATCGGATGCAGATCCACAGCAGATGAAGGTCCTGGTAAGGATGCGGTAACTTATACGGTAACTTCTATATTAATTCTTCATTAATTTACTCAACTGATCTCCACCAAGTATATGGGGAGAATGGCTGCGGATAAGCATGAGGATGAACACACGTATTTGATTAATCAATCTGACTTATGCAATCTTTCGAGTGACTGATATTCTTGCACTGTAGCAGCAGGCGTAACAAAGGTTAAAGGTTCTGGGACACGAGATGTTCGCACAGTGGTGTGACGACTCAGCGCACGGTCTCGATGGCGGTGGCACAGCACTTGGTTCAGCGACGGCTGCGGTGCGCAGCAAGGGCATGACGTACTTTCTGGTAATTCACGACACGAGGATAGGATTGCTCAGAGCTGAGGCGTGGATCGACGCTGACGAGCAGGAGCGAGAGGTATGTGGCCTGGTGCCTGCCCAGGCTGGGCACAAGACGAGGGTACATGGATGGCGGCCCGAAGACAGCGGAGTTACGGTGAAGTTTCCACTGTTGCGTCACTGGACTCACAGCAGCGATTCACACTCAGCAGGTGCCTTGCATCGCCTTGCCGTGTCGAGTATGACGTAGTCGTCTGGACTAGGAGCCTAAATACCGCTAATAGGCAATGATTTCGCGGAAAGACGACGTTTGTGTGTCACTTCAAAGAAGTCTGGAACAGAGTCGGTGACTCGCGTCAGTCCATTGTCATGCGGCAGTGAGTTAAACTGCAACGTCCCAGGTCATCGGTATACGGAAATGTGATGACACCGAAGCGGGAACGTGGCGTAAAGGTACTTCTGTTGGCATGGATCACGTGCTTGTTCCAGATATGTGACATCCACTGGCTGTAGATCCAGACGTTACAGATCCAAATAAATACTGGTTACAGCATTCTGTACTATTGTCATGTCACGTCACGGGAAGTAGTCATTGCCGTGCGATTCTTAAATATTCTGGAGTTTTCACTCTTTCGCCTACCTTTTCATTTCATTGGAGAACTTGCAACCTGCATCCACAATTACTTACTGGATGTGTTCCGGTCTTTGTCTTCCGCTAAAGTCTCTCTGTCCATCCTTCCCGTCAGTGTTCCCCATACGTCCTTCTGTTCGCCGTTTCTGAGGTCAATTTCCTCAGTCCACACACTTTACAAATTCTTGTGTAGCACCACACCTTAAACGTTCCCAGTTTTTCAATGTCCATGATTCACTAACTACAATGCTGCGCTGCAAATATACATTCCAAGAAATTTCTTTCTCAAACTACTGGCTGTGTTGAAGACCAGAAGACTTTTCTTAGCCAAAAAAGCCTTAGATGCCTGCTTTTATATCCTCTTTTTTTTTCATCCTTCTTGGGTTATTTTGCGTCCAAGTTAGCATGATTCCTTAAATTCCTCTAATTCTGGACCACCAACTTTGATGTTAAGATTCCCGCTATTCTCATTCCATTTGTCTTCTTCCGTTTTCCTCTCAGTCCACATTCTGTACTCATTACATCGTTGATTGCATCCACAGACCCAGTGATTCTCCTTCACTTTCACTCAGGATAGAAATATCATCAACATATCTTACCATTGATACTCCTTCTGGCCGAATTTTATCCCACTTTGGAATATTTCTTTTATTTCCGTTATTACTTCTGCGATAATAGGATGAACAGTAGAGGTGAAAGCCGGTATGCTTGTCTTACATCCAATTTAATCCGAGTACTTCGTTCCTAATCTTGTTCCCCCTTGGTTCTCGTGCACGGTGTGTATTGCCCGTCTTTCTCTATAGGTTGCTCCAATTTATCTCAGAATTTCAAACTTCTTGCACCATTTTACATTGTCGAACGCTTTTTCTAGGTCGGCAAATACCATGAGCATGTCTTAATTTTTCTTCAACCTTCTTTCCACTATAAAGCGCAATTTGCTCTCTGGTGCCTTCACCTTTGCTAATGGCACATTCTTCGTCGTCTTACTGATCCTCAGTTTCATTCCATTCTTCTGAGTAATATGGACTCATGAGCTGTTAAGATAATGATACAACAGTTTTCGTACTTATGTGCCCTTGCTATCTTCGGAATTTTCTAGACAATATTTTTCCAAAAGTCTGGTGGTACGCTGCCAATCTCATAGACTCTACACACCAACTTGAATAGACATTTGGTTGCCTATTTCCCCAACGATCTGAGAAATTCAGATGGAATGCCATCTATTCCTTCGGCCTCATTTGATGTCAAGTCTTTCAGAGCTGTTTTAAATTCTGACTCTAACACTCAATCCCCTACGTCCTCCATACGACCTTCCCTTTCATCTTCTATTACAACTGATACATCCTCCCCCTCACTGCACTCTTTCCATCCATCCACTCTGTATTCTGACAGTGGAATACCCATTTCACTCGTAATGTTAGCACCATTGTTTTTAATTTCACCGAAGGTTTTTCGGACTTTTCTATATATGATAAGTCAGTCTTCCAGACGATGATATCCTTTCCGATTTCTTCTGATCCTTCCTGCAGCGATTTTGCCATGGCTTCCTTGAAATGGCAATTTATTTAATTACTAACATATTTATATTACTATATTCCTCTCGCTCCCGGAACATTTTTATACATACCCCTTTCGTCAATCAGTTAAAGTATTTCATCTGTTACCCATGGTTTCTTCGCAGTTACCTTCCTTGTACTTACGTTTGTCTGTTCCACATCTGTGATTGCCCATTTTGGACATGTCCCCTCCTGTTCAACCGAACTGCCAACTCGGTTGTTATTTATCGCATTATTCACATCATTAGTGTATATCAAATGTTTCTCATCATTCCTCAGTACTTCGGTATCCCACTTTCTACCACACTCATTTTTCCGTACGATTCTCTTAAGGTTCAGTCTGGTCTTCATCACTACTAAATTATGATCTTAGCCTATGTCTTCTCTTGGGTACGCCTTACAATACAGTATTAGATTTCGGAATCTATTTCTGCTCATGATGTAGTTCAATTGCTATGTTAGTGCGTCTCCAGGTCATTTTCAAGTTAACCTCGCCCTCTCCGGATTCTTGAACAGAGTATTCGCTACTATCACCTACATTAACATCTCCATACAACTCTGCAATTCACACTTAAGTGATGGGCAGAGGGTTCATCCACTACTCCTATATCTCTATCGTTCCACCCTCTAACAATGAGTTGGGAAAATTAACACCTATGTCTTTCCCTGCACTCTTTTATTTCTCTTGTTTTATTACGGTGAGAATTTCTACTGTGTAGGTTATCGTCAACGAAATATGATAGTCAACGAAACATCTCCGCGTAGACTTCGCGTCCAGCGTAAGATGACATAAAAATTTTCCGAACGTCGTACCACGTCACGCTGTAAGAAAGTATACCGGAGAAACAAATGTTTCGACCACGGTTACAGTGGCCGAAACGTTGATTTCTCCACTATATATATTTTTGTACATTATGACGCGGTACTATACTGAGAAAACTTTTCTATCAAAATGAAGTTGTTGATTGAAATTTCGTGAGAAGATATTGTCTCAGAGAAAAATTTCTTTGTTTTAATAATTACCGCTCCAACTCGCGTATCATATACACGACACTCTCTCCCTTCTTTCGTGATAATACGAAACGAACTGCCCTTCATTGAACTTTTTCAACGTCCTCCGTCAATCATCTGTTAAGGCCCCCATATCATACAGCGGTATTCCAGAAGAGGACAGACAAGCGTAGTGTAGGCAGTCTCTTTAATAGGTCTGTTGAATCTTGTAAGGGGTCTGCCAATAAAATTCAGTCTTTGGCTCACCTTCCCCTCAACATTCTCTGTACGTTGATTTTACTTTAAGTTTCTTTTATCTGCAATCCATAACTATTTAGCTGAATTTATATAATTAAATTTGTATGATTTATAATGGAATCGAAATTTAACGGGTTCCACTACTAGCCTTAGGGATGGCCTCACTCTTTTTGTTGTATACAGTGAATTGCCACTCTCCACGCCAAACAGATATCTTGTCTTAATCATTTTGCAATTGGGTTGAATCATCTGATGACTTCACAAGACGGTAAATGACAGCATCACCTGCAGACAAACTAAGACGGCAACTCAGAGTGTCTCCTTAATCATTTATGAAGATCATTAAGAGCTGAGGGTAAATAACACTTCCTTGGGGAACGGCAGACACTACTTCTGTTTCACTCGATGACGTTTTGTCAGTGTCTGCGAACTGCGTCCTTTCTGACAGGAAGTCCCAAATACAGTCGTATAACAGAAATGATATCCCGTTAGCAGGAAATATTGGAAGCAGCTTGCGAGGAACAGTATCAAAAGCCTCTTGGAAATTTACTAATATGGAATCAATTTGAGACATCCTGTCAATAGCACTCATTCCTTGGTGTGAGATAAAGAATTAGCTGTGTTTCACAAGAGCAACATTTTCTGAAGCCGTGCTCACTACGTTTCAATAGATCGTTTTCTTCAAGGTGCTTCCTAATGCCCGAACACAGTTCATGTTCCAAAATCCTATTGCGATTCGGTGTCAGTGATATGGGCCTGCAATTCACCGGATTACTCGTATTTCCTTTCTTGAATATTGGTGTGACATGACCAACTTTCCAATCTTTAGGTACGGATCTTTCGTCAGCGAGCGGTTGTATATGGTTGCTAAAAAGGTACTCTTGTATGAGCACATTGTGAAAGGAATCTAATTGGTTTATCATCTGAAATTTATTGAAAAACTCTATTAGTCTTTCTACTCTCTCACTCCTGTTGTCTAGCCCGTATTCTCCTGTAACCTTTCCTTCTAATCCTTCCCCCAACTCACACCTTTCAATCGCCTATGCTTACTAGATTTTCATTTCTATTTACATTCTGAAATACTCGGTCAGTATCCTCATACACTTTTTCTCTCACATGCCCTGCTTGCTGCTTCCTGTCGAATCTGATAAGAGCATTCCTGTCGTTGAAATGTTCACAGTAGCTCATCCTCCATCTCGCCTTGCTATTCATAATAAATCGTACTGCCGTTGTACCACTGTGTGCTGCTCTTGAAATTAATGGCTCTGAGCACTATGGGACTCAACATCTTAGGTCATAAGTCCCCTAGAACTTAGAACTACTTAAACCTAACTAACCTAAGGACATCACACACACCCATGCCCGAGGCAGGATTCGAACCTGTGACCGTAGCAGTCCCACGGTTCCGGACTGCAGCGCCAGAACCGCTAGACCACCGCGGCTGGCTTGAAATTAATCTATAACCATCTGACCAGAAATCCTCGTCTTCATATCATTTCGCATAACTTAACTCTACTGCACCTAGCATTTCCCTTCTCCGATTTTCTAGCTTTCCTGCCATACCCTTCATTGGTTATGCCATCTTTTTCTCATGATTACCTCCCCTCCCCTCCCGTCCCAGCGATCCGAATGGAGGGGCTAACCCAGAAACTTTTGGTAATGCAGAGATCATCATACAAATTTTTCAGTTACGGGTCGCTTGTCATGAGGATGGATGCACATAATGTGTCTTTAATTTAGTGGTTTTCATGGCCTTCCACATCCTCATGCCATTGATGATTGCTGACTTTTCCGTCTTTTACGGGCATTTTCTCACCGCAAGGGCTAGAGCGTGCCCTAAATTCTTACATGCTAGGAATGTTTCCTAAATATATCAAAAATATTTCATAAATCATAAATATTTATAAATATTGCATAAATGTATCTAGAACTTATGGTTTTAATGTTACATTCCTGCTCAGTATCTCGAATATTAATCATGATGGTAATAATAGTGAAGATGATGGTAATATATAGTCAGAAGAGCCAACATGTAGACTCTGCAAGAATGCTGAGGAGAAAATCTTGACCAGTGACAGAAAGATGACACAGATTGATTACAAAAAGGCGCCCAGTGCTGTGGCACAAATGTTACACGGGAACGTAGGCCAAAATTACCATCTGCTGAAGGCAAAGAACCAGCGATTTCACGTGCCGGAAGAACTGTCTAAAACAGATGCCAAGTTACTTTGTTACGTTCAGGTGAGACAGATCAAATGATGGAACACATTACACTAGAAAAAGAAAGTGTATGTCATAGACATTCCAATCAGAATAGACGAGAAACAATTACATAAACTTATTAGATATAAAGTCTTAAAAGTGGAACCACAGTGACTCTGAGATAATCCACTGAAAGTGATTGCAGTGGTTCCCAGTTCCCTGTGAGTAGTACCAAAAAACCTTCGTGGTGACTTCAAAAACATGGGTACTGACTAAATATCCGTCCGACACATTAAAAAAAACTCTTTACTGGGATAAACATGAATTATTCGCCTATACATCACTCCATGCTAGAAACCTGTAAATTGTCATGCTAATAATAATATACAAAATGCATCATAGTGATGTACCTTGCTTACTGCCTTGAAAACAATAATAATAAAACAGTAATATTAATAATAATGATAATAATAATGAAACTAATAATAATAATAATTAATATTTTTAGGGTTTTACTTAGTCAAAGTAAATCGAAATGATGCCTAAAATCGCCTAAACATTATTACAAATGTTGTGTCAATTTTTTCAAATTATTATTTTTGTTATTATTACATAACATTTATGTATAATCGATACCTTGAACCACACTCTTATTGGCACAGAGCCTGACATTGAGAAGGATGTCTGTCTTGATATAATTGAGAGACACATTATTCCAATCTTAGGAGGTAGATAAATGCAAAAATACATAGAAGTAATAAATGCTACTGGCTGTGTACTTGCTGTGTTTCCTTTAAGCCTATAGAAAGTGGTTTTTCTTAATTTATTGTTGCTTCACAGCCCTCGCCCCAAATGGACAAGTGGATGGGCTGTGAGCGGTGCTGATCTCCGCCCTTCAGACAAGCGACTTAAAAAATAATTGTAGTGAGAAATAGAAACCAAGTGCGGAGCTGTCTTCTATTTTAAATTAAAAATATACACTTTTTAAAAGCAAACGCCGGAAGGTGAAATTCTACAGATAGGAACACTGAACCACTGCGTTTCCACTTAAAATCTGAAGGACCTGCACTACGGTTGGAGGGATTTATAGCACTTTGGTGAAACTGAGATCCATGCATAGCAGAGGATGGTTCGTATGAGGGTGTTGTGGATGTGGAGAACAGTGCGAGGGTGTAATTCCCAAGTTCTCCCTATTAAAAGTTTTAGTCTATTGTGGGCTTTCTGTTGGATGTTTATTAGGTGAGGTTTCACATTAGTTGCCGGTAGAGGGTTAGTCCAAGATATTTTAGTTTACTAGTTAACTGGATAGGACGGTTGTACATGGTAAGGCTGAAGTCATGGAGGCGGAAGTTGTGGGTGGTTCGCCCTATAATTATTGCCTGGATTTCAGAAGGGTCGATCTTGAGGAGCCATTGATTACACCAGGTGGTGAATTGAACGAGGTGGGTTTGGTGGGATCGTTCGGGTTTCTGGAGTGTAGGGCAGAAGGCAAGGAAAGCCGTGTCATCAGCATATTGAAGGAGGTAGTTTGAGCGTATCAGCAGTGTAGAGGACATAAAGGAGAGAAGACAGGGCAGAGCCTTGAGGCACTCTTGCAGTACACAATACTTAAAAATGTGTTCATATGCTTCCGCACATGCTGTTTTCTTAAGCCGAGAGAGGAAAATATGATGAACACCCCCATACCGTAACGCCACCACACAGTACTTCTCTGTTGGCGCTACACTTGATGGCGGGTAATGTTCCATCGAACTTTCAGAGGAAATAGGGTGATTCAACACTCCAAATGACTCGTTTCCTATCATACCCTGTACAGTGACTTCGCTGTCCACATTTCCTGAAGTGTTGCTTTATGTGACTTTTTACGACCACCCTTTGTAATACTCGACAGTCCCTTTCATCAGTGCATGACGACTGTCTGGTCTTTGTTTAGCTGTGGTTGTCCCCTCGCGTTTTCACTTCACAGACCCACCACCAACAGTCGATTAGGGCAGCTTTAAAAAAATTAAAATGTTCCTGGAGGATGTTACTCGCGTGACACACAATGATTGGTTTACAGTGCATGTCTCTGAGCTCAACTGACCGAACTATTCCGCTCTTATTGACTCTCTAGTGATGACACAATACTCCCCATCTGTTTTCATACTTTTGGCTAAACCTCTCAGGCCGCCTAGCTGAAGCATAGGAATAGAGTAGAATTTTAGAAGTCTTCACCTGGTAACCAAGAGGCGAGCAAAGCACACCGATACATAACTGCCAGACAGAGTGCAAAACATCAGGGAATGTTGATGTTACGTGTAATGCGGCCAGACCGTCAGTACAGCTAAATGGCATCACAGAGACAGGCCTATAGCCTCCTTGAGTCGAAGAGGCATATGTCAGCCGTCACAAAGATCATTCAGAACGCCAACGCTGAGTAGACTTCGCTACTGCAAGCCACAGTGCAGCAGTTCGAGTCGAGCTGTGGGTGATATTCCCATCAGGCCTTATGGATGCCTAACTGTTGGGCCAAAGGGCTGTTACGTCGCCAGGTGCTTACCACATGCGTCCATCGCTTCAGTGGCTGAGATGGAGCGGCGAACGTGAGTGTCAGCACAGTCTAGCGAGGGAAGCGCCCAACTACCCACTGCCACTGCTGGCTGCTGTAAAAGAAGACGCAGTGTATTTTTGAAGCAATAAATACTTAGTTGTTAATGATGTTTAATTACCGCCTTCGGAAGCAGAGTGGGCCACCTCCCACCAGGCGCAATAGGTGATCCTGATACTAAATACCGGCCGGTTATCGGGCAGTTACACAGTGGTCATTTCGACATTCCAAGGCGTTATCAGGAACCTTTTTGGTCAGTTAGTTTATTTGCATGTGTAGTAGAATGTAAGCATTACTTCTGACTTCGCCTCGGACAGAGAACTTTGTGTGATCTGGAGATGCCTCAAACAGATTCACGCTACTGTGCGTGGTGAACTGGTGCGTGGGTTGTGGCTCACCGTATATACGCTGCTGCGCTGTAACTCAGGCTAGGCGAGGCGTGGGCTCGCCGACCAGCTGCTGTTGCGGTAATCTGACGTCACGTCGTGTAGAGTGGTCTCGTCTGGCTGCACCCCGGCGTCCGCCAACTGATTTATTGCTAAGGGAGGCGGCATTGCGGAGGCGCATGTGGCAGGTCATGCGCTGTCACAGATCGCAGGTCGTGCCACAGTCAGCTCGCCGCTGCATGTTAGTCACAACGCTCTTCTGAACCAAGTAGCGAAACGTTTACAAGAGAAAAATAGCATTCCGTTTCGTACTCATAGGGGAACAGCAGCCCACATGTGACCGTTTGAACTAAACAACGCCTAGAACAACAGTATCTTCAGTTGCGCACCGCATAAAATAACGCCTACACTCTAATGTCACGCTCTCAGTATATCTGTACAGGGAATGTTTGTAGAGGAGTCAATTAACCGTAATCATTAAATTTTAAATACAGAGTACACTGGAAAATTTTCAATAAAATTTTACAATTTCTGGTTAAATTATTCATTTACAGGTAGATACTGTATACAAGCAATGTGTGCGATTACTAATGTCTTCCATTTTATAAAACAACATTTGCGTGAATCGATACATTGTATTAGGCAGGTAACATTAGACTTTGTCCTACAGGGTAGCAAACGTATCACCATGAACCCATATTACACTGCTGGCCAAAAAAATTTGAAACCCACGTAGATAGCGTACAGCAAATGTCAAATTTCCATGAAGTGCAATATGTGCTTCATAAATCATTAGAATTTCAGTGCAAATGTCAAATTTCCATGAAGTGCAATATGCGCTTCATAAATCATTAGAATTTCAGTGCAACAGAACGAAGTAAGCATGAGTAACTCCACTTACATCCTACGGCTTCAGGAAAGGGAACTGCCCTAGTCAGTTGAGCGAAGATGATCAGAACAAGGGAAACGTGGTCGGAGACGGCAGAGGGCAGTTCTGGTCTAGACACCAAAGAGTACAGTTTTGATCGAGACACCCTAGGGAACAGTTCGGCTTGAGACACCAAAGTGAACAGTCCGGATTGAGACGCGAAAGCGAACAGTCGGTCTTTAGGCAGCTAGGAAGTGAAACGACTTAGAAAATGTCGCGTTGTGTGGTATCGCGGGACTTAGTCTCAGAGCGGTGAGCAGCTGCGCGCCTAGTGTGAGCTCTTAACTTTTTGCGAAGACAACGAGGTGGAATATTAGATTTGTATTTCGCGGTGACATTGTGATTGATCGAACTATGACAAATGGAAATGAGCGCGAGTGTAATAGTAAGACTAAATACGACCACTTTCGCTATTAGTTTGCTTTCTGAATAAACATTATTATACCAAATCACAATTGAGTGGCCTACATGATTTACGGGTAGTTAATTTAGTTCCCGGTATTATTATTACTGTTCAAAAAATGGTTCAAATGGCTCTGAGCACTATGGGACTTAAATTCTTGGTCATCAGTCCCCTAGAACTGAGAACTACTTAAACCTAACTAACCTGAGGATATCATACACATCCATGCGCGGGGCAGGATTCGAACCTGCGACCGTGGCGGTCGCGCGGTTCCAGACTGTAGCGCCTATAACCGCTCGGCCACTCCGGCCGGCATGTTACTGTTATTATATGTTATATTAACTTTGTATTTCTCGGACCTGCCATCAGCCTGACAATTTAACCAAAGGGTCACAAGTGCCTAATTTAGGGCGTGTAATGCGACTCGTGCGGTTCAACCCCTAGACGAGTGTGAGCCAATACATTTCGATGAAGGGCAACCGCATGTGAGCCCGAACGTCTTTGGGATGTTAGCTTGCACTCCGGTTGCGAAAACATTCTGTTGGCACCCACCTACATAGGGTGAAATGCTCATCACGATAAAATAAGAGAAATCAGGGCACGCACAGAAAAATTTAAGTGCTCATTTTTCCAGCTCGCAGTTTGAGAGTGGAATGTTAGAGAGACAATTTGAAGGTGTTTCATTGAATCCTCTGCCAGGAAGTTTATTGTGAATAGCAGAGTAATCACGTAGATGCAGACGTAGATTTGCCGTTTACTGCCAGTGTGAACACCAATTTTGTGAGAAGTATTTTACTCTCAACTGTGAAATTTTGAAGTACTACAGAATACACTGCAAGTGAGATTCTTTCATTTTATGCATGTGTAGTGTTAAACTATGCTTAGAATAAGCACAATAGTACGTGGTATTTGCTGTTGCTAATGAGATACTCCTAGTTAAAAGTAGTTTTTTTTATTGTATCGTGAACAGTTATACGGTTAGACAGACAATGATTTTTATGGTATATACTACTTTGTGTTTCTTTCGGAAGTGTAGGTATTTCACTGCACAGTGATATTTTTAGAAGCTTAGATGTGTATTTATTCAACAAATTCTGTCAGTGTTAATTGCTATTTCTGTTTTCGTTAAAATTTATACGATGTGATATTAGGTAGGTATCTGTGCAGTGTTGATCTTCTGTGTGTGAGAGATTTCTGTTTTGTTTGCTGCTTTACCATAACTGCATTAAATGACGAAAAGCTACCAGAGCTGAGTCAAACGCTAGAGCTTGAACTGGTGTAGCATTTGGTAATTCTGTAGACAAGGAAAGGACGGCTGAAGAGGGATCGTCTCACAATACTGATTTAACTGAGATAGATAGGACAATGTGAGACAGGATTGATCAGAGTAATTTTTCTGTAGCAAACACGGAACAAAAAACTGGAGTTGGGGATTCTACTTTGGAAACTGAGTCTCCAGATTGTAATTTGTCACCACAGTCAAGTTCTGTGTTTAGATTCTGGTTTTGCATCCACAACTGTTGTCCAAACTGAAGCAGTCTCTACTTCTTCCGGTAGCAATGCCAAGGATAAGGACAACGACCTTTTGCAGATACTGGTATTAGAGCTTAAAGAAGTCAATAAGAGTCTTAAAGAAGAGATTAAAGAAAGTTTTATGAAACACATACAGCGATTCAAGGAAGAGATGAAGAAGGGTATGCAAGATGTACGTGAGGGGTTCAAGCCTGTAATAAATAATCTAAAGTCAACGGTCCAACACACTGAAACTGCTGAAATTTCTCACTTGTAACAGCAGTTGGTCTGTTTTAAACTCAGATACAAAGACATGAAGAGCAGTGTGCATCGGTTAAGGTTAAAAAGACAGCATTTGCTACCCTAGAACAGTTAAATGCAGTAGCCAACCAGGTAGACGAACTATCTGTAAGGTTAAAATAAAGAAACGCTTGTGACACATTATTTGGTCAGGACGATGTAAAGATGACTTAAGGCCTTTCAAAATTTACTGCAAGAACTCCAAGTTGACAGTGAGGAATTTTACTCCAGGAATAAATACAGACACGGAAACAGACGAAATTTCCAGTCACACCAGACAGATAAAATAATGGGTATTCTGCGACTTGGAACAACAGTTATGAAAAGGACAATCAATTCTCTAAAAATCGTGATCATAAATGTTCAAACAATTGGTAATCGAGAGATGAGTCTTGCAATCGCGGCAATTTCAGAGACAGAAACAGTGTTCGCGGTTTTAGGAACCAAAGAAGTTACAGCAATAATCGCAATTCCAACAGAAGTCGGTGTAATGAAAGAAGTAACAGTAATTGGCTTGTAAGGCGAAACTTTAATTCAAATCGAGAAACTGAGGTCACAGAAATTAGGTAATGTGACTATCATTACAACCAAACGCGAGATAGTTCGCGAGATCGTAGCAGTTATTATGAATGAAATAATTAGGAGAGGCGCGATCGTGGAAATTTTAGTACCGAACGACATACTGAAGTGGTTGGGATTAAACCACTTAATCCTCGTGATAATGTCAGACGTGAGAAGCATTTTTATGAAAATTGTCAAGAGGCCGTCTTGCATTGCACATCGCCTGTACGGAAAATGAAATTTGATTTTTGACTGTCTCATCATAATCCTAGTGGTGACAGATTTCAGAGCAGACGAGCGTTCCGCGCGCACAGGTAGGCCAATAAATTTTAGTACCATAAAAGTTTATGTCCATTGTAAGGTACAGTGATTGTCAGAGTTAATTTGTGAAAATATCAGTGTCGGTTCTGAGGCTTTATCAGTTAGTCAGATGCATTTATTTTTTGGTCGTTTGCCCTGTAATTATAGTACTAGTTCTTATACAGTGATTGTTTAGGATGAAGATTAGCTACATTTAGGGTCAACATTTCAATCTGAGTCATTTGTTTTGCCACCAGATAGCTTATGTTAATTTCGTTCAAAACGGATTTTTTTCTCGCAGACTAGTCGGTTTGCGCATCGTGCAGGTTCAAAACTAAATTTTCGCATGGTTTTTGGTTCTGTTGCCCAGCGCTGAGATGTACATATTTCACTGTTAAAATAAATTTGATAGATTTCTCAGATACCAACTTGACACTTAGAGACACTAGTTTAAGCATAACAAGAAACTTTCAAATCCCCGTTTCCCTCTGTTTTGGCGACTGTTTACTTCGCTTTCTCCCCTCATTGACAGCTACGTTAGTTGCTTCCGCCTCCGCGGTCAGTTGGTTTCTGCGTGGTCTGCACTAGTCAGTAGTCACGTCCTTATCGTGCTGTCCAAGCGGAGGCTGTCGTTGCTGGTCCTACGTATGAGTTCAGTTACTTATTTGTTTACAGTACAGTCGTGCTCAAAAGTGTCCGAACGACCTGAATTGCATTTCACTGATTCGCATGCAACCAGCCTACCGCAGCTGTCTAACAGGTCCTCTAATCGCTCCTTGGTACAATCGTTTGACTACAGAAAATGGTTCCAACAAGTCACCACTAGAAAACACTACTCTGTATCGCAACAACTTAAAATGTGAGGTAATACCAAGATGCTAGAAATATCAGGGAACACCTTATCAGAGATAAGACTGTCCTTACGGCTTATAAGCTCACATTTATTGCAATAAATGACATACCTGAAATGTTACCACTCTCATTATTACGTCAGATAGGTAATGCACGTAGTACGTTCGTCGTATTCATGATTTCCTCTTCAAAGTAACATACCGTACTTGCTGTTTAACACAAAATGACATTAAAAATTTCAGTTATTCTCGAGCAGCCAGCTGAGAATATGTATGAACTTCAAATGACACGACGAACCATCTCGTTCTGCATATGGATTCGAACCCAAATCATGCAGACTAAGATTTCGTGACTAACGAAAACTAACAGTCATTACTGACCAGGCATACAGAGAGTGATATGCCTCGATTTTAGACAGTATCGGTTAGCAAATAACAACTTTACATTACATAAAGTAAACATTTTTAACCGACACAAATTCCTACCCAGCATCTATTGTCCCTGTTAACGAACTACGGGAGATGTTAAATATTGCTTCCTCAAAAGTAATTTACTTGAAATTCCGTGAAGTAAAGCTTTGTGTTGAACAGCTATTCGAACCCAGAGTCTAGTCGGATTGTTATCGAAGCACGATCAACTGTGACATACCTGAATTTCTTGGCAGTACCTAGATGTTTCAACTGAAATGATGAGACGAAACATTAATTTTTTCCTTCCAAGGACTTCAACCCGGCACCTATAGCTCTTATATTCTAAAGAAAACTAACCTTAAATGTGGGTTTGTTACACCTTCAGTGACAAGTGAGCATGTTTGAACTAGAGATAGTATGACGAAGAGTTCAGTGCTGACTGGGAATCGAACCCCACACATATCGTTTCTACACACAAACAGACGTCAGCTACCGAATTTTCTCCACCAGCAGCTCGGAATAAATTCCATGATCTTACAGTGATCTCGCAAATAGTTATATGTCTCACTGGGAGTCAAAAACGTCAGATATCGTTAGTGTTAACAACGAATGAAAATGCAATAAAAATCAAAATTATTATCCACCAGCAGATAGGTGTTCTCATGCTAGAGCTTGATAATTCATAATGAAAACCTTAGTGCCGGGCCAGGATTCGAACCCATTCATGCGCAATATGTGGATATGTTGAGAAATCTGCAGTTTTGAACAAACAACAAATTGTAGTCGAGCTGTATTGTCACGAAGGAAACAAATTCCGCGTTAAGGGTGGACTGAGTTGCATTCCCAGTTCAGAACCTATTTTATCGGCATACAGAAGCTCAAATAAAAAATGGAAAAAGTGTCCTGTGACCCTACATAGCGTATGTTTCGTCACTAGAAATAAATAACTAGTATAAGAAAGGATACTGGTGATAGAGTTTCTACATGTCGCCACTCCTGACTTTATGGTGGTTCATCCTAACGTCTACTTGGTAGAGAAGTAATATCATGTTTAGTGTGAATTTCAGACAAGAATGCCACTATACCCTTCTGGTATAGAATAGAAGCTGTCTCTCCCTATCAAAAATCATGGGCAGAAGATGGAATCGAACCCAGACCATAAGAATATGAACCTATCACCAAACCAACAGATTACCTAATCCCCTTCCATTTAACTCATTTTCCTATCATAACACCGTTGCGCCACACTGGATGGGAATTCTGACACACAGGCTCCCTGTAGTGGTTTGCAGCATTTTCAGTACATTCATTTACTTGGTTGACGAAATCGCCATGAACTAGCTGTGTCGGCTATGCAGTGCATACATTCGACTCTATTTTGTAATCACCGAAATAAAATCACGTAACTGCCACCTGCACAGAACTTACAACAGTGTAGGATGCAAAAATGTAAACAGGAAGTGTTCCTTTCCATTTGAGCTACTCTATTGCGCTATCTGTTTGTTGAAACCGTCCTGCAGTGCGAAAGAAAAGCTGTAACTGTCTGTCTCTCAGAAGTCTAGATCCGGCCATATGTATTATCTCACATCACTGTGGAATGCCGAAGTTCTGGAGGAAATATCGACTTCCGGAGCAACCGTAGCTACATCGCAGCTAGTGGCGTAACAGTAAGCGTTGTGCAATGTAGATAAGATGTCGTGAGTTCTTGTACATTCACTGCTACATTTCTAAAAACTCATTTTTGCTGTCTGTTGAAGTTATCAATTTAATGAAACTTTGAACATAATTCCCTTCAGTTCTCAACCCAAAATAGTTGCGAAAGGGCCAACTTCTGCAACGGTTTGTTCTTTTCAGGTTTAATAGACGGCCCGGCAGCTGATGCATCTCGAACCTTTTGTAATATGTATGGGGAAAGCGCATCGTGCCAAAATAGTCAGAAAAGTATTTTCTACATTAGCTGTCGTGTGGTAGTGGCATTTTATTCCTCTTCAAACCTTGTTTGACAGCTTTAACTCAGAACAAGTTTTCTTCGTGCATGTAATCAATAAAGTGCATGTGCACAGTCAGACTGTTATAGATAATATCAGATAATTCGCATATATCATTGATGATTAATTTCTGTCTCATGTTTAGTATTGGTGTAACAACACTTAAAGAAACCTCACGAAAACTGTGCACTGTATTATAAGAAATGAAATTAAACTACCCATGATAACCTTACGACGAAAGTCTGTTTTAATAAACTGAATATATGTAAACAAGAGTACCTCTATCGGGACGAATTTGTAGTTTTAATAAACCTGAATATCTGTACACAAGCGTGCCTGTATCGGCACGGATTTGTAAAATACTACTCTCTTAGATTTCGATTGGGTCTGTGTTTAATTGGTATGCTGTGCCATGCTCAACAGGTATGCAAATGCGGCATTTCATTAATATAGTTATGTGTTCCTAGAAACCCAAAATTTGCTTGTCAGCAGCGGAAAGAGGCGTTACCTGTTGTGCAGCATTGTAAGTTGTTCATAATTGCACATTGAGCTGAAAGTATTTTCTGGCGATGTGCTTATCGATGTTTGATCTGACTGCTTGTAGCTGTTTCACAGAAGGGATAAAAACGTTACAGTCAGCGAGACTGGATACGCGAACCGTACTAGAAGTTTTTCCACAGGTCAGCACCTGACCACAGAGCTAGCGAAGAGGTATGTCGCACGCATTCCTCTTACAAGGTCAATGGGCCTGGAACTCGTAAACCGCTGTTTAAAGGACGAGATTAGTTGCGATTTCCATGTGCAACTACATTCCTGGATTGTAAACCGTTAATTTACAATCAACTGTTACACCTCAAGCGGTAATATCTCAGATTATTCAATGGAAATAACAGAAAAAATCAATTGAACTTTGAGGCTTAATTCCGTGCGCACCAGGAAGTAACTCGTCGATCACAGTGTTGCCAAACATACCTTGCCTTGTTGCCAAATCTCAGTTACAGTACCAGCAGCAAGAGGACGAACCGATGTGATCCTACAGCGGGCTGGGAAGTGACCATAGCTGGCGTCTCAAAGACGCGGCTGCTACGGCCTGGAATACGTATTGCGTCTGATGCTCATTTCTTTAACTGTGTTTAGGGACTGGAGCGTAGTTACTAATAATACTCAGAACTGACTCCTAACTAAGCATCATAAATCAGTAACTCTCATAGTTGTTTTTATATTTCTTTCGTAAAAAACTAAGAAACTCGTTCGCGGACGTTTTCGTGCCTCGCCGATAGTCGAGCACAACAAACAAATAAAAATAAAAAGAGTTTGTGTGTGTGTATTTGTGTGTGTGTGTGTGTGTGTGAGAGAGAGAGAGAGAGAGAGAGAGAGAGAGAGAGAGAGAAACAGAGAGACAGACAGACAGAGACAGAGAGATAAAAATAAAAAAGAATGAAAGAGAGGGTAAAAAATTGTTGTAAATAAATTCAATACTGTTATGTAAAGAAATCTTTCATTATAATGACACGTTCGACATCGTTACGAAATGTCGTATTCATGATCTATGGAACAAGTACTAATCTAATCTAGTCATACCGTATTGCTTACTAGTCATGAAGAGTCATGAATTACCGAAATTTTCGCTAATATCAGTAACCAAATCTAAACTTGAAAATAAAAGACGACAGTTTTTGTAATAAACCGGGACTCCTATCGAGACCCTGTCATCCCTGTTAACTAACCACGAAAGATGTCTGATATACCTCAATTCAGAAGTAACAAAGTGTGTATCCATTTAAAGATGAAGCGAATGATGTGAAGTTCTGTGACGGAGATACGAACTCAACACGTAACCGGATTGTTAACTAAGTAAAATAAAATGTTACGTATCGGTTTTTCTTACTAGCTGCTCGGTGTTAGAATCTAAAATAAGGATACAAATTTTTGTGCCTGAGCGACAATTGAATCGCACTCCTATCGTTCACGAATATAGTTTAAGTATCAATTGCTTACTCACCAACAGGAAGATGTGTGCGTGTTTGACCAGAAATTATTAGAAACACATGAACAGACATTAAAAATGCACGTTAATTTTCACCATCCGGCCGGTGTGCACGTGGTTGGGCTTGAAATGAAATTATGAATATTTTTGTACTGGATCAGGATTCAGACCCACATACTTACCTTTGGAGGGGACCTAGAGAAGATTGCAGTCTTGGGAAAAGGTACGAAATGATTGAACTATACTCTTCCGAGATATTCAGATCTTTGAAAGAGGAGATACGAATTCGAATCACAGTCCAGCACCAAATTTTTCAACGTCTCTAGTTCAATCAAGTACAAGTAAAATAAGAGCCCTTTTCCTTTAAATGGCTATCGGTTAATCAAATAAAATAAAATTTTCTAGTGTAAGTAAGTTTACTGGCGACAGTATTTCTGTTTACCATTACCTCCACCTATGTCATTTCCCAACGTAAACCGGCTCTGCCCAGTTGGGAATGAAGGAACGTGATGTTTAATGAGGATTCTGGATTATAACGTCTTTCTCTTGAGGTTACCAGAGGTAATGCAAATCTGTTTGTGCCTCTTAAAAGTAAACGTCTGAACCCACGCATTCCACTTCTGATAGTTCGTTCCATCAGACCATTGTGGCCAGGAGTGCGCTGTAACGGATGATGTGCTTAGCTTACAAAATTAGTTACGGTGAAAAAATGCGAGTCTATTAAATGGTTAAGTAGAAGAAGCTCCTGAAGTGGTGATAATGCTATTCTCATATCAGCAGAATATAAAGACTCTTCTGGGCATCAAAGCCTCGATGTGAGGCTATTCACTAATTCAGGAAATTTCTTAGTTTGAGAAAATCCACTGTGAAGTGTGAAGTTACCGTCATTATTACTATCATTTTCTTCATCGCTGGTGCTGGAACACATGTGCTTGAAGATCATTAAAGCCTTTTGGTCATTATAGATGTAGTTGCCCAAGAACAGGTTCTATCCCTGTCTACGGAAGCCTTTTCATGTTAATATCAAACATCAGCAATTACTTGTAGATCACAATAAAACTAAAGTAATTGATGAAGACGTTACTTGATAACAAAAACGCGCTGCCTTTCTTCATTTACATGCGCCTAGATATGGCTGCCGAATACTGCCAAACCAAAAGCCAAGGGATCTTACTGCCTTCCGATATACGTCGCTGTCAGTTCTTCCATATGATTTGTTCGACGTGACCTGTTTCAAGTTGTGTATGACAGAGAATGTTTAAGAAAATTAATTGTTTTACTTTTCAATAAACAGAGAGATTTTCATTCTAAGCTATCCAGGTCCATAATTTTCGCAATATTAGTTCAAATTTAATATTCGCTTCTACAATGTAGGAAAGTATTTCACAGTTGCAAAACTCGCATCCGACTCATTGTCCTTAGACTATGCCGCAGACCATAAATTCTAGCTCTGAGTGACACCAGTTTAAGTAACCTAATGTAGCGAAGACTGTTTGCCAGTGCTCTTTCTCTCCAGAAAATGCGCAATTCACTCATTGTGCTCCATAAGTACACTGTACCAGTAATTTTTGTGTGTATGCAACGCATACGAATTGTAGAATTTAGTGGTGCTCTCTCTTCCACTTCTGTATACAATATGCCTGACCTAAACGTGCCCTTTATCATTACAGGTCCTGGGCAGTGCAACATCATATTGACAACAGTAATGTGCTTATACTGACAACCTGACTGTTCGTTTTAGATGATTTTGTAATCATTTAAATAAAACAACATGACCTTCCAGTGGGAGACATTTCGTCCCCCTTTTCCTTCTGTGAAATTTGTCAGTAAGCTTTTTGCCTTCCAACCACCGAAACGCGGCAGAGTACGGCCGGTAAACGATTCACGAACCACGATTTAGTGCCCTTAAGACGATTTATTTAAACAATGGCGTAGCCGAAGGAATTTAGTTTTTTCTTAAATCGTGTTATGCAGCAATGTTCACAGATATCTCAAATAGGAAAAGCTCTTTATCCAGGTATGAAGGTTGTAAAACAAACTTCCCACAGTTTGTGTCAGGTTGATCTTTTCGTCTGATACCACTGCGTAAGTATTTTGTCTAAGAGATATCACAAGTAGTGTTCCTGTAGCTGTGGGAATCATTGGTTGAAAACGAGTTTAGCACCAATGGGTACAGTACTGCTAAATATTCAGAATGATTATCAACCTAAGTCTGCGTTCATCCACAAACTGAGGCGTATTTGTAATATTGAAGCTAGACTGTGTATCCTTGTCTTCCTTGAGTGGTCATTGGAAGGCGTTTACACACTCGTATACGAGGGTAATCCCAAAGGTAAGGTATCCTAAGGGACACACTAGTGCCAAGTGGTAGGCACAAACTAGAGATTCTAATTTTAATACCAAGCAGAAACCACAGCGTTGGCTGCGTGGTGGCAAGGTGATGATGAGCAGGACTACGGATACGAAGGGCTGAGGTTCGATCCCTCAACAGTCTCACGAATTTTATGTGCCAGTTTACACTCATTTCCACTCGGGCAGTGATTTTTTATGTGAAAAATGCCGAATTGCATTGTGGTCCGAAAGCCACGTTAAACTGTAGGTTCCCCTATTAACTGGCTAGGTAAGTCAACTCAAAGGTCGGAGGAATGCAACGTCTTACCACCTCCACCAAGACCGTGCCTATTAAAGCACTGTGGTGTTCAAACCACTCTTTCGACTGATGACTGCTTTACTTTACTATGGGTTCCAAAGTTAATGGTCTTCGGGTTATTAAGATTTTTGTGTTTTTATTCTGTAGCTTTGATACCAGTAAACGTAAGTAGCCGGCTGAGCACTGTCACCGATCAAGTTGTCAAGGAGGTAGACGACGATGCTATCGACCCCAGTTACAATCTTGGTCATGGCTATTTTTCAATTGAATACCTTTATGTCCCTTTCTACGTATTTCAAGATATACTTTTAAACACTTGGTACGCATCCAAATTGGTATCTGATAGATCTGAATTTAGCAACATGAATCAGGTATGTTTTCCGTGCAATATATCGGACAACAAGTCAGTGCAGCGAGATTTCGTTTGTCTGTTGCACGTCGTGCAAGAAATATTTGTGGTTTGCCTGCTTTTGTGATAGGTTTCACCCCACTGAATGCGAGAAAGCTCACGAATAGACTGTCAGTAACTGGAATTAAACAATAATACACCTATAAGTTGTATTTTTTCATTACGTTTCCCAATGAAAATAACTGTTAACAGGTTATATGCCTACTTGCTTATTATTCGCGCTTCTCGATGCTTTCCTCAAAAAATAAAAAGAAAAAGAAAAAAAGAGAGAGAGACAGACAGAGAGAGAAAACAGAAATGTATTTCAAATATCAGCTCGGTGACGCTATGTTCGTCTTGTCATGTAAAGCAAGGGTAGTTGATAGGTAATATATCGTTGTACTAGCGATTTGTATGGCTACAGGGTTCTTTCTTCTCTCTCTACAAACAACCAGAACAGAATTAAGTAACAAAATGGCAAGAACACCTATGCAGTGCCCTAATTAAACACTCTGCCTTTCTTGGTTATTTTGTTAATCGTCTGTAATGCAGTAAACATAATTGATTATCGATTTGTTATTACTACCATTGTTATTTTTTATTCGTCAACTCACAACAGCTTTCCTATCACTTATTGCCGCCGATGCACTTAACTAGTGGATCAGGATGAATGGAATGTGGGGTGTTTCGTCACGGAGAATATTCACATTTATCTCGGATTCTTGTGTTTAGAGTAATAAGAAAATCTCAATAAGAGATGACGACAACGGGATGCTGGTGATGCAGGCAATAACACCCAACTATTTCTGTCGACTTAACACCATGACGACAGACAAATTGGCGTCTCATTGTATTTTGATTATAATTCGTTAGCCTTTTTGCAACCTCGTTTTAATACTTCGTGGGAGCAGGCATAATATTCTGCTTTTTGAACACCGAACAAAAACACACCAAGATAGTGGATGGAAGGATAAAAGGAACAATCAAACTCATGGGTGTGGATGCAGTTCATTATTAGAAGACTAAACATGTGGGAAACATTACAAAAGCAATGAATACGCTGGTTAGTATACATTATTTGTCTAGATCTGAAGGTGAAAAAGCACAGACGTGCACAGTGCCCACATCTGCACTTTAGTTTCTGTCTTAATGGGCATAATTTTTGGTTTCTTATCTTCTGAATTTTGCAATGAATTGATTATTACGTGGTGTGGAATAATTAGTTAACTGTGTTTCTTACAGCTTCCGTTTGCACCAAAATTTTTCTACATTCTCATGCAGTTCATGAAATTCTACTTGTATGATCACAAGACTGCACATAGATGCAATCGATTTCGAGATGCACAGTGTTTGTTATCTTACTTTTCGTGACAGGTGGGCAAAGTTGATTTCCAAAGACTTTTTATTGTAGTAAAATAATCTTTTGTCACAAAGTAAAAAGGTAAGTGTTTTATTCGTATATATTTTGTGGGAATCTGTAATCGTGGTGGATGATTAGACACCTGAAAGTTTGACACAAGTGGTAGGAGAAGTCGCTGCATATTAACCAAACCCAGCGCCTCCTCTTCATATCCTCCTATGACACGAGCACGGGGTTCTTCTCCTATAACGTTAAAGAGCTTTTCGTAGCACAGCTGAGAATTGGCAACATCGTCACAAACATTTGGCAACACTGTGGCAGTGCAATCACTTCCGCCTATGGTACTGAATTGACTCGCTAAATTCACTTGATATTCCCTTTCCATTTGACTCCTCATGTAAATCCTCATGTAAACTAAGACACTGAGACAGAAAATTCAACTTTTTGGCTACTGAAATGCTATTCTTCACATAAGTGACAACTTTAATTATCTTTCGCGATGCGTTATGAGTCTGTGCGATCAGTACCATGATGAGAGTAAGGTACAGGCAGCAGTGTGTGCGTAGCCCCGGTGTACCGCCCGTGTCTCGTGTTGCAACGGTTCAAGGAGTCGTCAGTTTTAGCCGTCATAGGGACCAGCGTGTGCGAGATTTTTTTTTTTGTCCTCTATTTCATGGAGCTGCGAAGTTCCAGAAAAAATTCTGTAACGAAATCAGAAGAAAACCTTCACACATCAAATCCTCTTGGCAGCTCGACTCAGTAAGTAATGTTAATGGTCATAGATCTCGGCTTTCTGACTGCCCAGCTGCTTCACAATACAAGCGCCTCTGAAGAAATTAGAATCGACCGTCAATGATACGAAATTCAATATTGTTCTTCACTTAAGACTCACATGCAAGGGTGATAAGTATGAAGGAAAAGAATTGATAAGCAAATCGCAAGAAAATACTTCCTGTTCATAGTGCAATGGTGAAAAACTTACAATGATGCACAACAGGTAACGCCTCTTTCCGCTGCTGACAAGCAAATTTTGGGTTTCTAGGAACACATAGCTATATTAATGAAATGCCACATTTGCATACCTGTTGAGCATGGCACAGTATACCAATTAAACACAGACCCAATAGAATTCTAAGTGAGTAGTATTTTACAAATTCGTGCCGATACAGGCACGCTTGTGTACATATATTCAGGTTTATTAAAACAGACTTTCGTCGTAAGGTTGTCATGGGTAGTTTCATTTTATTTCTTATAATACAGTGCACAGTTCTCGTAAGGTTTCTTTAAGTGTTGTTAAAACAATACTAAACATGAGGGAGAAATAAATCATCAATGATATATGCGAATTCCCTGATATTATCTATAACAAACTGACTGTGCACATGCAATTCATTGAATACATGCACGAAGAAAACTTGTTCTGAGTTAAAGCTGTCAAACAAGGTTTGAAGAGGAATAAAATGCCACTACCACACGACAGCTAATGTAGAAAACACTTTTCTGACTATTTTGGCACGATGCGCTTTCCCCATACATATTACAAAAGATTCGAGATGAATCAGCTGCCGGGCCGTCTATTAAACCTGAATAGAACAAAACGTTGCAGAAGTTGGCCCTTTCGCAACTATTTTGGGTTGAGAACTGAAGGGAACTATGTTCAAAGTTTCATTAAATTGATAACTTCAGCAGATAGCAGAATTGCGTTTTTAAAAGTGTAGCAGTGAATGTACACGAACTCACGACGTCTTATCTACAGTGCACAACGCTTACTGTTACGCCACTAGCTGCGATGTAGCTACGGTTGCTCCGGAAGTCGATATTTCCTCCAGAACTTCGGCATTCCACAGTGATGTGAGATAATACATAGGGCCGGATCTAGACTTCTGCGAGACAGACAGTTACAGCTTTTCTTTCGCACTGCAAGACGGTTTCAACAAACAGATAGCGCAATAGAGTAGCTCAAATGGAAAGGAACACTTCCTGTTTACATTTCTGCATCCTACACTGTTGTAAGTTCTGTGTAGGTGGCAGTTACGTGATTTTATTTCGGTGATTACAAAAAAGAGTCGAATGTATGCACTGGATAGCCGACACAGCTAGTTCATGGCGATTACGTCAACCAAGTAAATGAATGTACTGAACATGCTGCAAACCACTACAGGGAGCCTGTGAGTCAGAATTCCCATCCAGTGTGGCGCAACGGTGTTATGATAGGAAAATGAGTTAAATGGAAGGGGATTAGGTAGTCTGTTGGTTTGGTGATAGGTTCATATTCTTATGGTCTGGGTTCGATTCCATCTTCTGCCCATGATTTTTGATAGGGAGAGACAGATTCTATTCTATACCAGAAGGGTATAGTGGCATTGTTGTCTGAAATTCACACTAAACATGATATTACTTCTCTACCAAGTAGACGTTAGGATGAACCACAATAAAGTCAGGAGTGGCGACATGTAGAAACTCTATCACCAGTATCCTTTCTTATACTAGTTATTTATTTCTAGTGACGAAACAAACGCTATGTAGGGTCAAAGGACACTTTTTCCATTTTTTTATTTGAGCTTCTGTATGCCGATAAAATAGGTTCTGAACTGGGAATGCAACTCAGACCGCCCTTAACGCGGAATTTGTTCCCTTCGTGACAGTACATCTCGACTACAATTTGTTGTTTGTTCAAAACAGCAGATTCCTCAACATATCCACATATTGCGCATGAATGGGTTCGAATCCTGGCCCGGCACTAAGGTTTTCATTATGAACTATCAAGCTCTAGCATGAGAACACCTATCTGCTGGTGGATAATAATTTTGATTTTTAATGCATTTTTATTCGTTGTCAACACTAACGATATCTGACGTTTTTGACTCCCAGTGTGACATATAAGTATTTCCGAGATCACTGTAAGTTCAAGGATGTTATTCCGAGCTGCTGGTAGAAAAAATTCGTTAGGTGCCGTCTGTTTGTGTGTAGAAACGATATGTGTGGGGTTCGATTCCTAGTAAACACTGAACTCTTCGTCATACTATCTCTGGTTCAAACATGCTCACATGTCGCTGCTGGTGTAACAAACCCACATTTAAGGTTAGTTTTCTCTAGAAGAGCGATACGTGCCGGGTTGAAGTCCTGGGAAGGAAAAAATTAATGTTTCGTCTCGTCATTTCAGTTAAAACATCTAACTACTGCCGAGAAAATCTGGTATGTCACAGTTGATTGGGCTTCGATAACAATCCGACTAGGATCTGGGTTCGAATCGCTGTTCAATACAAAGCTTTACCTCACGGCATTTCAAGTAAGTTACTTTTGATGAAGCAATATTTAACATCTCCCGTAGTTCTTTAACAGGGACAATAGATGCTGGGTAGGAATTCGTTTTCGTTAAAAATGTTTACTTTATGTAATGTAAAGTTGTTATTTGCTAACCGATACTGTCTAAAATCGAGGTATATCACTCTCTGTATGCCTAGTCAGTAATGACTGTTAGTTTTCGTTAGTCACGAAATCTTAGTCTGCATGATTTGGGTTCGAATCCATATGCAGAACGAGATGGTTCGCGTGTCATTTGAAGTTCATACAATTTCTCAGCTGGCTGCTCGAGAATAACTGAAATTTTTAATGTCATTTTGTGTTAAATAACAAGTACGGTATGTTACTTTGAAGAGGAAATCATGAATACGACGAACGTACTACGTGCATTACCTATCTGACGTAATAATGAGAGTGGTAACATTTCAGTTATGTCATTTATTGCAATAAATGTGAGCTTACAAGCCTTGAGAACAATCTCTGATAAGGTGTACCCTGATATTTGTAGTATCGTGGTATTACTTTACATCTTAAGTTATTGCGTTACAGAGCAGTGTTTTCTAGTGGTGACTTGTTGGATCAATTTTCAGTAGTCAAACGACTGTACCAAGGAGCGATTAGAGGTCCTGCTAGACAGCTGCGTTAAGTGGGTTGCATGGGAATCAGGCGAAATGCAATTCAGGTCGTTCGGATAATTTTGAGCGTGACTGTACATCTGAGTTAATTTCTTTCCGGAACCCTCCTCAAATATTGGCGTTTTCGTCCCAGTTCTATTCGTTTGTGTGACTTTTCCGACCACCACACACCCATATTCTCACAATTATGTGAGCACACCACTTTCCACAACTGTAGCCTTTCCATTGAAGTATGTCGAGTCCATTGAGCCTGTACATTAGAGGCCCTTCCTTTTGTTCTCAGTTTATGGCACCATAAGGTGGAACTTTCATCATCGAAGTAAATTGAGAGAATTACTGGTAACTGAATCAAATTTTTATTTATAAATATCTTCCTCAGTTGCGGATGTTCATCTGATCAAATATTTTGTAGAAATGAACTAATCACTTTCTTTCAGAAGATTATAATATTTTTGAAAAACAGGAGACTAGTTGATTTATGGCGACCTATTCGGCATTGGCAAAGTCGTGTCAAGTGCATCACAAGAGACCACTTTATTTATGGCAATCTATTTAGCATTGACAATGGCCATCAACTGCATCTGCTTTGGATAACAAGCGAGATAGTTACATGTATTCATACGTGTGTTTCCTTGATCTAACAGGTATATATGAATTCTCAGAAGTATCAAATCCACGTTATCTGTAAATTTGTAAGTGCAAATGTAGCTAACAATACATCATAGTATCTTTCAAAAGGAACTGCCATCTTTGGTCAGTTGTCACGTAATGTTTCTTTCATATTTAAAACTAACATGGCGTATGGATTGTTCAACATTGCGGGAAAAGTGCCGGTTCTGAAATGTTGTGGCAGCAAGTTGCTGATGTTTGGCAGCTCTCCAGAAATTTCATAGAACTTGTACTGCTTTGAGTGTCTGACACTCTCAAGTTCAGTTTTGTGTGCCCAGGATAAAAGCCTCCCAAGCGGTATGCATTGTGATTCTGCTCTTTTAGTGTCATTTCACGTGCGTGATGATTTGTCGCAGATTCAATTTTTGCTTGTCACTTGAAAGTTCTGTGAATGTATGTGCTTCTCTGTATTTTTCAGTGAAATGGTGAAGTGTACCCTAGCCTCTGATAACAGGATCTGTATAGTTGACACATATTATATAGTTCACACAGACGCGTTCACTCATTTAAAAAGACTCGTTAAACGTTTCATGCTGAATTCAAGCATTCTTGCAAAAAATTGTGTTTGTTGATCAAAAATGGTGTTCTGGTGGCGCTGTGTCTAATCCTAAGGCTAATCATATGCCTTCACCAGGTGATTCCAAAGGCGTTGCACAATTACTGCAAGCTTGAATAAAATCTGATAGGTGGCTCCCGCAACAGACAAGTGCTAATCTTCTATCTTAACTTACGACTTAAGCCTTATAACGTTATTTCGAGCTGTTAAAGAAATCAGTGGTAAGTATCGCTAATGGTTGCTTGAATACACTGTGGATGGCACGTTAATCACTAGTGGTTCGCCCAAAACCGTCACACTGGACAGAAAATTCTTCTCCACGGTCAAATAAAATTGGATTTTGCTCTCTGGCATCTGATAGCTGATATATCGGCCCGATGTATTTTGAAAACTATCACGTTAACGTCGCCACCGTCTACGTTCTACGTCAACCTGCAATAACCACTCAGAAACGGTAGTTGATAGCACTTGCAATGGAGAGTATATAAAGTTTGTCGGCGGGACACTGACAACAGTACAGATATTTTCGTAATACTGATACAGAGCAATTTATCCGACGACGAAAAGTGCATGAACATTGGCTTTCTGGCCAGGGGTGGAAACATCTCTGAAACGGTTAACTTTTTAAACTGTATGTGTGCCGCCTTGAGTACAGTACACTGAGGGTGGCAAAATGGCGCTACCGAGAACCAGCGGCGATGAAACTGTGGAGCACCACGGGCCGAAGATACATGAGAACAACGGCTGCGGAAATGTGTACGGATGAATAGACTTGCAACCGCTGAACAGCTGACAGCCCAGATGAATCAAGGGGTTACCAACAGTCTCCTCAATGACCGTTCAGTGAAGATTGTTGTGTATAGGGCTCTGCAGAAGGCACCTGATCATACACACATGCTCACTGCTGTTCATCGACAACGGAGGCCGGAGATAGCGCGTCAGAGCCGCAATCGACATCCGCTTAGTGTGATGGATGGCTTTTTCAGGTGAACCACGTTTTATGCTTCAGTGGATACATGGTAAATGGCATGTATTGCGTATAAGGTCAGACGAATCACGTTTTATGCTCCATCGGGTACATGGCACTTGGCATGTTAGGCATGAGACGTCAGAAAGCAAAAATCGTCTGAAGGGTCCAGACCGGAGAGCACTCATTGGGTGACATCGTCATTCTGGAAGGCACATTAGATGAACAAAAGTAAGCATCTATCGTTGGGGACTGTGTCGACCGGTACTTGTATCTTGTTATTCCGCGGCACGGCGGTATCAAGAGGCAGGTCACACAGCTTGCAGAGTACTTGCGGTGTTCGAAGAGCGCCAGAATGAGTTTACTATACTTCCCTGGCGACCAAATTCCCCGGATGGAAACCCAACGGAGAAACTGTGGGACCAATTCTATCAGGCTGTTTGCGCTATAGATGCCCAACCCAGCACATCTAGCACCGCTGCCAACGGCTCTGGAGTTGGCATGGCTCCACATTCCTGTCGGTACCTTCCTCTGACTTTCTTGCTGCAAGTCTCGCAGCAGTCTGCGCTGCAAAAGGTTGTTATTCAGAATTTCGACAGGTGCTCACAGTAAGGTGACTGGACACTATATGTGGCAACTGCAATCTCAGTAATATAAAAATGGAAACCAGTAATGCTTTTTTCTACTAGGTATGTGCCACACGTTTCGTTAGGCTCGTAATTCTGAAGGCCTCACAGAAGATCTCATAATAAGCACAGTTTTGTGGCCACTTAGTTTATCAGACTTGTCTACCTGTGATTGTCAGATATTTAAAAGTAAAATTTTACGAAAGAAGTCGTAAACAGTAGACGCTGATGAAAAACATGAGCGGTGCGTGGCTCACTCTTCGTGCCATCTATTATACAACAGCTTGCTTAACCGTACTGCTGCCTCGTCATTTTAAATTTCGATTACTGGTTTCACTGAATTACTGTCTTGGCTGCCCGTGTGTGACAGCAGCAGTGCGTATCGATATTTGCCCGGCCGTATTATCATTGCTGCACTGCTATTACTTCGGGTTGTGGTGTGTTGTGGGGTGAGATCGGATCTGGAGCGGTTGGAGTTGGAATGCGGCAGAAGTGCAGTCGGGACGTAGCAGCAGTCGGGGACGGACCGCTATAGAGCTTATTTGTTCTAGTTGTTCGTCAGTGATTCGTTTTTCGAGTGTTCGAGTTTCTTGTGGCAGTGTTTCGTGCAACACTGTTTACCCTGTGTCAGTTCGACTGAGCAGTGCTTTAAATGCTGTAATGCTGTCTGCGTACTGCAGTATCCGAAATCAGGTAGTTGGTTGGTTCGTCGGCTGTTTGTCGGTTGGGTTGCCTTCCGATTTAGATTGTTAGTCAGGCTGCCTGTCTCGCCTAAACGGGCGTTAGTGTTACAATTCAAGGCCGACCCTTGGAAACTTATGAGCGCCGTTCCGTGTCGGTTACATACACTCCTGGAAATGGAAAAAAGAACACATTGACACCGGTGTGTCAGACCCACCATACTTGCTCCGGACACTGCGAGAGGGCTGTACAAGCAATGATCACACGCACGGCACAGCGGACACACCAGGAACCGCGGTGTTGGCCGTCGAATGGCGCTAGCTACGCAGCATTTGTGCACCGCCGCCGTCAGTGTCAGCCAGTTTGCCGTGGCATACGGAGCTCCATCGCAGTCTTTAACACTGGTAGCATGCCGCGACAGCGTGGACGTGAACCGTATGTGCAGTTGACGGACTTTGAGCGAGGGCGTATAGTGGGCATGCGGGAGGCCGGGTGGACGTACCGCCGAATTGCTCAACACGTGGGGCGTGAGGTCTCCACAGTACATCGATGTTGTCGCCAGTGGTCGGCGGAAGGTGCACGTGCCCGTCGACCTGGGACCGGACCGCAGCGACGCACGGATGCACCGTAGGATCCTAAGCAGTGCCGTAGGGGACCGCACCGCCACTTCCCAGCAAATTAGGGACACTGTTGCTCCTGGGGTATCGGCGAGGACCATTCGCAACCGTCTCCATGAAGCTGGGCTACGGTCCCGCACACCGTTAGGCCGTCTTCCGCTCACGCCCCAACATCGTGCAGCCCGCCTCCAGTGGTGTCGCGACAGGCGTGAATGGAGGGTCGAATGGAGACGTGTCGTCTTCAGCGATGAGAGTCGCTTCTGCCTTGGTGCCAATGATGGTCGTATGCGTGTTTGGCGCCGTGCAGGTGAGCGCCACAATCAGGACTGCATACGACCGAGGCACACAGGGCCAACACCTGGCATCATGGTGTGGGGAGCGATCTCCTACACTGGTCGTACACCACTGGTGATCGTCGAGGGGACACTGAATAGTGCACGGTACATCCAAACCGTCATCGAACCCATCGTTCTACCATTCCTAGACCGGCAAGGGAACTTGCTGTTCCAACAGGACAATGCACGTCCGCATGTATCCCGTGCCACCCAACGTGCTCTAGAAGGTGTAAGTCAACTACCCTGGCCAGCAAGATCTCCGGATCTGTCCCCCATTGAGCATGTTTGGGACTGGATGAAGCGTCGTCTCACGCGGTCTGCATGTCCAGCACGAACGCTGGTCCAACTGAGGCGCCAGGTGGAAATGGCATGGCAAGCCGTTCCACAGGACTACATCCAGCATCTCTACGATCGTCTCCATGGGAGAATAGCAGCCTGCATTGCTGCGAAAGGTGGATATACACTGTACTAGTGCCGATATTGTGTATGCTCTGTTGCCTGTGTCTATGTGCCTGTGGTTCTGTCAGTGTGATCATGTGATGTATCTGACCCCAGGAATGTGTCAATAAAGTTTCCCCTTCCTGGGACAATGAATTCACGGTGTTCTTGTTTCAATTTCCAGGAGTGTAGTAACTTCCGAGTTTGAGTTTTAGTTATTTGGTTGATGTGTGGTCTTCAACCGAGTTTATACATATCCTGAACTAATGTTCCTGTCTTGCCCTTTAGACATAAGGTTGTTACTCCATATGGGGCTTTCAGCCGAATTTTACACCAAATATTTTAAGGCCTTAAGCCGTTAAATTATTGTGTTGATGTGTGGTTTTAAGCCGAGTATTAAATCTCTTAAATAGATGTCCATGCCTTGCCCTTAAGACATGAGATCATTATTCTTTATTTTAAATGAAATGTTTTAAGATAAGGCCTCCTGTCTTTTGATTGAAACTCCACTTATTACTTAATATGCGACCTCCAGCCTAGTTCCATTAAAACTAAATTGCTAAGGCCTTCAACCGATTAGACTGAAGATTTAGAAAATATTCTTGGGTGAAATCTCCAGAAGAATCTTGTATTTCAATTTTGCTTAGGCCTTGTGTCTTGGATTTTGAATGTGGCCTTCAGCCGATCTAAAGTTGAGCAAGGGAGGTCGATTAAAGTTTTTGTAATATTGTGTGTTGATAAATAAAGTTTTCATGTTGAGTGCAACGGACAGGAACTCATTGTGGCCCCTTTCCACAACCTAATCCGATCTGTCCTGCTAGCCCAGGCATTTCAAAACATATCATGGAGAACTTTGTTTTAACAACTGGTCACCAGTGTTTATTTTGATAACAAACCCCGAGATGCCGATGATGTAGTGTAAAGTGGGGAGCTCCTCCTAGCCACAAATCAGGCTCGTCTACCTGAAGGGACTGCAGTTCTATTGAAAACACGCATTTATTCTAGGCCTGCAAGAGATCATTGTCCAACAATCCTAGCACGAGACAGTACTGACATGAGGCTAAGTCCAGTTGGTACACAATGCAGTCTTCCATCCAGTGTAGGCACAGCGGTGGCGGTATCGTTGGTTGTTGAAGAGCACCGAATCCTACTTGGGACAGGTGAGCTGCACTGAAATGGATAGTTGGCTGCAACGGCGACTAGAACTTGAAGTCCGGTTGATTCTTGCATGACCTCTCGAAAGAACACACTCCCGAATACAGTCTGGTGATCAAGCCCCGGAGCTTGACTTACATCTGGGTGTGCAGTGCTACTAAACTCCGCACACTTCGGTTCACGAGATGTGTGACGCGAAAGGTAGTTCCACTCAGCTACCTGGAATGATCGATGTTACAGTTCGGCGTATGGTACGTTGGTAAGTTTAATATGGTTTCATGATCACAAAGACGCATAGAGGTGCAGGACGACCATTTTCAAAATATGTTATAGTTTGTAAATAGTAATTGTTTTAGTTTTTGAAAGGTATCTTCTCATTTTGAAATTTTTTCCGTGACTGAATATGCCTATTATTTTATCTGCTAATGAAAAGTAACAAGCAGCGTGCCGTACGAGAGACAAGTAGATGAGCCAGACCCGGATAAAATAAACGTGCTAATTTACTATAGTGGGCAGATATATATCTGCCAGCCTTAATATGGTTTTAGGCTGTCTCCCACGGTCGTTTATGAAAATGCTGGGCCTGTCGTCATATTCCTTCTCAGAGAATACGGTATAAAATCTGTTACGATACGTGACGCAAAGCACAAAGTAGAAACAACCCACATACAGATGGTGCTTACACCCCTTCCCTCCCTTAGGCGACCGCTACGTCTATTGTGGCATCAGGAAAGGCACTCAGCCACAAACGTAAAAGCTACACTACTGGCCATTAAAATCGCTACACCAAGAAGAAATGCAGATGATAAACGGGTATTCATTGGACAAATATATTATACTAGAACTGACATGTGATTACATTTTCATGCAATTTGGGTGCATAGATCCTGAGAAATCATCTCTGGCCGTAATAACGGCCTTGATACGCCTGGGCATTGACTCAAACAGAGCTTGGATGGCATGTACAGGTACAGCTGTCCATGCAGCTTCAACACGATACCACAGTTCATCAACAGTAGTGACTGGCGATTGTGGCGAGACAGTTGCTCGGCCACCATTGGCCAGACGTTTCCGATTGGTGAGAGATCTGAAGAATGTGCTGGTCAAGGCAGCAGTCGAACATTTTCTCTATCAAGAAAGGCGCGTACAGGGCCTGCAACATGCGGTCGTGCATTATTCTGCTGAAATGTAGGGTTTCGTAGGGATCGAATGAAGGGTGGAGCCACGGGTCGTAACACATCCATTGTTAAAAGGGCCGTCAACGTGAACAAGAGGTGACCGAGACGCGTAACCAATGGCACCAAATACCGTCACGCCGGGTGATACGCCAGTAAAGCGATGATGAATACGCGCCTCCAATGTGCGTTCACGGCGGTGTCGCCAAACTCGGATGCGACCATTATGATGCTGTAAACAGAACCTGGATTCATCCGAGAAAATGACGTTTTGCCATTCGTGCACCCAGGTTCGTCATTGAGCACACCATCGCAGGCGCTCCTGTCTGTGATGCAGCGTCAAGGGTAACCGCAGCCACGGTCTCCGAGCTGATAGTCCATGCTGCTGCATACGTCGTCTAACTGTTCGTGCCCATGGTTGTTGTCTTGCAAACGTCCCCATCTCTTGACTCAGGGATTGAGACGTGTTTACACAATCCGTTGCAGCCATGAGGATGAGATGCCTGTCATCTCCACTGCTAGTGATACTAGGCCGTTCGGATCCAGAACGGCGTTCCGTATTACCCTCCTGAACCCACCCATTCCACATTCTGCTACTAGTCATTGTATCTCTACCAACGCGAGCAGCAATGTCCCGATACGATAAACCGCAATCGCGATAGGCTACAATCCAACCTTTATGAAAGTTACACGAGGGATCACAGCAACGTTTCACTAGGCAACGCCGGTCAACTGCCTTTTGCGTATGAGAAATCGGTTGGAAACTTTCCTCATGTCAGCACGTTGTAGGTGTCGCCACCGGCGCCAATTTTGTGTAAATGCTCTGAAAAGCTAATTATTTGCATATCACTGCATCTTGTTTCTGTCGGTTAAATTTCGCGTCTGTAGCACGTCACCTTCGTGGTGCAGCAATTTTAATGGCCCAGTTGTGTAATTCCTATCTCCTACAAACGTGGATCCTGTAAACGCTAAGAGAGAGGAAAGTAATGTGCTTCTTATTGTCATAAGACCGCTTTTATCGTGGTCACAGTGTATAAGATCGGTTCCATTAACTCCAGCAACATGGAACTGTTTAAAGAGGCCCATGTTCACGCTGTAAGAAAAGATGTAACTAATAATGAATCCACAAGATATGAAATAGGTTAGTGTCTCATTTAAATAAGTTTATTTTCAAATATCTATATGTGATTTCATATGAATTACTAGCTCTGCCATGTAAACTGTAATGAATAAGAGTAGGAAATATTTTTTATTTAATTACAGTGGATATAAAATTGCAGAGAGCAACGAGAGTATATCTGAAAAATAGAAATATGAACAATAAACATAAACTGAAGAGAATAGGACAAAAGAAGTAAGGAAACTTTAGAAATATTGAATTATAGAACGATACAATAAACTACTTTAAACAATTATTTCTGTCAGTTATTTTTTTTTCTTTTACAACTCGTTTCGATGGCTTACACCCTCATCTGAAGGGACATCAGTGGTTAAGATAGTCTTCCTTTTTTCAGTTGTTTGTGTTGCATTTCACTTTGATAATATTCAGGTGAAAACCGTTGTTGTCGTGTAATCATATTGTCGTTGTTTAAACACTTTCATATTACGGAATATCGCGTAAACAAAAACAACAAGAAAAATCGAATGAATAATGCTGAAGGTAAGGCTAGAAGATAGAATAATGAATGAAGAATTTCTGAGTGGAGTTGGAAGGTCTTTCTGGCACAAATTGTCTAAATGAAGGGCTAGGTTAATAGGACACATTCTGTGGCATCAAGGAGTAGTTAATTTGGTAATTGAAGGAAGTGTGGTTGGCTAAAATCGTAGGGAGAAGCGAAAAGTATAGTAAGCATCTGCAAATTCGTGGAAATACCTGTAGTTACGCAGAGCTGAATAGGTAGTATCTTGGAAAGCTGCATCAAACCAGTCTTCAGTCAGAGTTCCACAATAAAAAACATGTCATATCATTTAGGTTAGAGAAGAAAATCTGGACTGATACTGCGTTAGCCGTTGGTAAGTATGTCATATTATGAACAACCCACACTGAAAGGTAGTTATCTCAGGGAAGGGAAGAAAGCTAGGCCGCTTATCGACCCCTGAGGGCAGCCGGAGTTGTTTTTCCGGCACGGACGCAATCTGTTTGTCCGCCCGCCCGCGAGGCCGCGCCAGCAGCTCGGGGGCTGGGCTCCCTGCTCGCCGTGGCCCTGGCCGTCGCAGCCCCACCTGCTCCGGCCAGCGTGGCCTTGCAGGGCACACCCGTCGTTATTACCGCGCCGGCAGCGGCCCGCCACGCGGCGCCTTTCAATTATTCAGGCGCGCAGTCACCGGGCCGCCTCCCGGATCACCCGCTCCGCCGCCTCCGAGTCGGCTCCTTCCGCGACAACGAGACTATAAATAATGAGCACCGCCCAGAGTGAGGCGCTAATAAAACTTCCCCCTCGGGCTGCCAGTCCCCCTACGTGGAGGCGTAGCTGCTTCTTCCAAGTTATCCCGGACTGTTAACTACATCAGAAGACTTCAGCTTGTAGAAATTGCAGTTTAACCGTTATCCCGTTTTTGTAGTTCCCTGCGTGCGTTTATCTTCGTAGTTATTAGGCTGAGGAGTGATTTCAAGCTGTCTTTCATAATTTGTTTTCAGCGTCCTGGATATTGCACATATTCAGTAATACTTACTACTTTAATACGCGTTCAAGTGGATGCTTTATCTAATCTTGCTGTCTTCACCAAGGAATAGAAGAAGTCGGACTGGTACTCGAACACAGATTCTCTCCTTTACCCGAGCGGTCGCCTCATGCGCCGTTTTTTCTGTATTGAGAGAGCGGTCGTTTTAGCATCTGTTTTTAATCTAATTGGATCCAGTCAGTGACGAACCACCAACACATTACCATTTAAATTACAATTTGTGTCTCTACTTTTTTTCGAAAGGCGACAAAAAGAAATACAACGCATTGCATTTTATTTATTTATTCAGTCGTGTGGCTAGTGCCCCCGTCGGGCACACCGTTCACCGGGTGCCGGTCTTTCAGTTTGATGCCAGTTCGGCCGCCTACAGTCGATGAGGATGATAGGATGATGATATTTTTTTTTTTTTTTTTTTTTTTTTTAGGCTGGTCAGGGCGTGGTACACGCCGCACTAGCAGTGGGGTCTGTTCACGACACTGCCAGTGCGTTGAGGCCCAAACCCCTCCCACCCCTTTTTCATGTTCCCTGTTGGGTCATAGCACTAAAGTGTGCAGAAATCTTAACACAATATTCCCATTCTCCGATGTAAGAAAGACAAAGAAACCTCTTCTCTGAGTAGAAACTGAACACTGATTAAAAAAAAAAAAAGTTCCGGAAGCAAGGTTAAAGTAAATAATAATAAGGAACCAAGTGACTTTTATTTTTCTTCTGTTCGTTCTCGTTCAAGGTGTTGTAGTGGTTTCACATATTTAACCAACACCCATTCTTTCAAAAATTATCTTCAGCATGTTGCCATAGTGCTGCTTGTGGTTGCGATACGTGCTGATTTTTGCATATTCACACTTTATGTAAACGCGGAATTCTATCTCGTTGTCCGACCCAAGTGTGTGGATGACATAACTAACATATTTTCCCAGTAACCAGCTAATGGCGTTGGTTTTTAATTTCGGAAAGTATGTCATGTCCGGTCTCAGGAGGAGCGACGGCGTTATATATTGCGTAGAGGATCTGGTGAGAAAGGCGATTTGTTGCCTGATCCAATTCCAGTTATGCACATTGCCACCACAGGTGAATCTGTGGCTGAGTGTATCCACCAGATTGCATTTTCCACAAAGGTCTGTCTGGTTTAAACCGATCCCATATAGTCTCTCGTTGGTGCTGATGACATTATTAACTGTTTTGTACCATGCGGAAATAGCGTCTGTAGATAGCCCGGCATAGTTGATGTTCCGCCATACAGCTTTCCAGTCACAATTTGGGAATTTCGTTTCAATTTTGTTTCTACCCTCATTTAACTTCCTTTCAAGTATGATGTCGCGCGCTGTGATACGTGTGTTGCTTCTGATTTCGTCACTAAGATAACTTGCTTCGAGGAAAATGTTCCTCACATACTGCAGACGGGCATTAATCCTTCGCACATCAATCGGTGCTTGCAGGCTATGGGGTGTCACAGCCTCAAAGAGCTTTACGGTTATACATTGTGGAAGTTCTCTGAGTATATGGAAAGTCCGTTTGAGGAACAGAGCAGACGCTTTATTGCGAATATCCACCAAACCGAGGCCCCTGTTTCTGACATCCAGTATAACCGTAGTCGCACCAACCCTGAATATGTCTCCTCGCCATAAATAATTGGTAACAGGGGACATGATCCCTTTCGCTACTAGTTTAGGGATTGGAAATACCTGCGCAGTGAAATACGCTTTTGACAAAACGCAGGAGTTGATGAATCTGACTTTTGGCACCAGGTCCATAGTTCGATGGATGTTCTCCATTACAGCACCATGAACTTTCCTCCTAGTTTCCGTCCAGTTAAAAGCAGCCATCCGCATCGGACATGCCATTAAGGTTATTCCCAAAGTGTTATGTTTGTTGTCTTGTTTTGCCCATGCCAGTCGAAGGTGATATAGGCCCCGTACATTCAATATTTGACTTTTGTTTTCATTTGCTGTCGCTCCCGACGCTAAACAATACCTTTGGATTTCTCTTTCCAGTGTAACTGTCTCCTCCTTATTCCTTATTACAACGCCCACGTCATCAGCATAGGCTCGTATGACAGTTTTCTCACCACTCAATGTTATGCCTGTTAATCTTGCGTGGACAGTGCGGAGGAAGGGCTCTAATGATTCTGAAAATAAAAACATTGATAAGGGACTGCCCTGTGGAACCCCTCGCCTTATCTGTATGGGTTTAGATGTTTGGCCATTGATTGCTATTTTCGCATTTATACCTGTTGCAATATTCCTTAGCATGTTCACAATCTGGGGGTGGAAAGCCATTCTTGACAGCGTCGCAAAGAGGTATCTATTTCTAACGCGGTCAAAAGCTTTGTTGAAATCTATAAAGATTAAAGCACATTTTATACTTGTTACTGAAGTAATTGCAATGACGTCTCTGTATGCAGATAGACTTTCGAATATCGTTCTGGTCGGAGAACAAGATTGGTGATGACTCAATATTTTGTTGGAAAAGGCAGAGAGTCTCTTGTTGATAATACGCGAAATTATTTTGTAATCAGAATTTAGTAGCGAAAGAGGCCGAAAATTGTTTGAGTTGGTTTCGCCTTTACTCTTAGGAATCAGTACTATTTTACTTTCCTTAAACTCTGCAGGGACCGGTTTTCCGTTCAGGACCTCATTTGCCATGGAAGTGATCTTGTCCCCAATTATAGACCAGTAGCGGGCATAAAACTCCACATGGAGGCCATCAAGTCCCGGAGATTTGTTGAGAGGTGAGTTACGCACTGCCTCATGCACTTCATCTTTAGTAATAGGTGACAGGATGTCAGCGTTGTCTGTTCCCGACAATTGTGGACCTAAAATAGTGAGAAAGTCCTCGAGAGCTGCATCTTCCACTGTGGTAGGGGCATATAAGGTTTCATAGTACCTGTGGACTTCGTCCAGTATTTGTTTCTGGCATGTGAGCCTCGTACCAGTATGCGTCTGGACTTCATCAATTAAAGTTAGACGTCTGTTTTTAGCATGTCGCACCAAGTGATACAGAGAAGCTGTTTCATCTGCTACGGCTGATGTGGCTTTCGATTTAATTTTGAGTCCCTCCATCTGTTGCCGTTTAATGCTTAATAACTTGGCTTTTATTTTTTTGATATCATTCAGACGAATTACGTCATCATGGGCCTGTTGATATAAGTCTCTTAAAACTTTATAATAAAACTCCATTGTATGCCTCGCTGCACTATACTGCATGACAACTTTCCGCAGCCTTGGTTTAGCCCTCCTTGTCCACCAGTCAATGACTGTTGGGTGCTTGTCTACTGTGCGGAGGCACATAGTCCACGCAAACCTTATTTCCTGTTCCAGTTCTTCGTCAGTTAAAACAGAGATATTTAAGTTCCATTGGCCTCTGAATCGACGGGTTGGCTGTACACTTAGATTAAAGCAAGTTAAAAGTGTACTGTGATCGCTAAAATACACGGGAATAGTCTGAACGTTTAATAAATAATTTTGCAAATTTGGTGACACGTAAATTCTATCTAATCTGCTGCGGGAGTGGCTGGTTATATACGTGAACCCGACTGACGTCGGGTGCTGAAGTTCCCACACATCCTTAAGGTGTAGATCACTTACTAACTTTTTTAACTGTGGCGAGTAGTTGAAGTTGGGTTGTTGATCTTTCTGGTTTAAAACACAGTTAAAATCTCCACCTAGTATAAGAGAACACGGATTTTTCCTCAATAAATAAATCAGTTCATCTTGAAAAAACTTCGCACGATCCAATTTGTGAGAAGTTCCTGATGGGGCGTAAAGGTTAATCACTGTCACATCGAAAATTTTTATGCCTATGGCTCTTCCTGATTCTAGTCGTTCGATTTCAGTCACCGGAATGCCTTCCCTTATAAGAATGGCTGTACCGATATTGGCTTCCGTAGAAACATTAACAATTTCAAAAAAGCCTGGGATCCGAAATTCCGTTATCGCAACTTCTTGTAGCAACGCGATATCTGTTCCGGACTGGTACAAGAATTCTTTTAGTGCTGCCAATTTCAAGGGTGACTGTATTTTATTAATGTTAATAGAAGTAATGCTATAAGCTTGCAGCACAAACATACCGGAAGAAGCTATTTGGGATGAGATTCGGTATGATTATAGCAGCAAACGTGCTTCCCTACAAGGCACGATCTTTTCAAGCTGTGTGCCCATTACATGTACTAACTTCCTAGAAAAATTTGCACTGCTTTTAAACAAAGAGCTTGAGAAGAAAAGTATCCTGAAATCCTGACAATGCATTGCTATAAGTCACTGTGGCCATTCTCTTTCTCCTCGTCAGTGTTGGCCCTGATGACTTCATATTTAATATTCTTTTTCTTGATGTCTTTCTTCTCTGGTGTGGATTTCGCTTGATGACGCGTGACAGCAAGACCCGGTGTCGGTCGCAGCCGCCGGCGGTGGCTGAATGGGGCAACGGCCGTGGCTTGCGAGTCGTCAATGTTTGGTTCCGGCGTGGTGTCTGTTGTGTTGTTTTGCTGGCGAGGCGGTGATGCTTGTTTATTTCCTCCTTCGGCGCGGCGTTGCGCTTCGGAGTCATCAGGTTGTTTACTTGGTACTTCCTCGTACCGTTCGCACTGTATGGGTTGTGCACTTGATGCGGTTATTTCAGCCGTGACCTCAGGCTCAGGGTCACATTTCCGTGAAAAGTCACTACCCGCTGCGTCACTATCTGTTCGTGGCGGTGTAAGTCCTTGTGCGGAAGGGCGAGCCACATCGACCTTCATTCCATCTCCTTTTTCCACTTCCAACAGATCTTCAGGACTGGGCTTCGGCCTCCTGGCAACGGGTGTTTCACAGGAAGAGTCCTCATCAACATTTCTTTCAGTGTCCTCTAGAGGACGTTTTTTTGTGGGAATCTCGCTGTCACGGGACGGAATTTCAGCAGTTAATGCAGGTTTTAAAGACGGAAAGTCATTAACATTAAGTGCAACATTCTCAGAGGTAGTAACAGGATCCACAACCGCCGCCGGCTCTGTTGTATTACTGGCTGGCAACAAATCGTTGAGTGTTAATTTCCGGCGTTGCGTAAGGTTATTTGTTAGCACAAACACACGGCGAGGGCAGTCCTGACGGAGGTGACCAGACTCGTTACATACATGACATGTAGGGGTTTGCCCTGAGTACATAACATGCGCCTTGTGCCCGTCAACAAAGATGTGGGAGGGAATGTTTGCTTTCACTTCCATCTCCACGGAGCGAATGCCGTTAAAGCACTGCAGCTTGAAATGCGAAGCCCACCTTTCGTTGACTATTTGCCTGACAACCCCATACTTTGAAAGGACGTCTTTAATTTTCGAATTGTCTACTTCTATGGGAATATTCAAAACCCTAACATTCCTAATTACAGACTCGGAATTCCGGAGTTTGACAGTACTTTTAGTACCATCATGGTGTATAAATTCCGTTTCATAACCAAATTTTGCCAGAAAGCGGTCTACACTCGCGGAACTTTACAAAAATGCAGTATTCATCAGAGTCCAGCTGCATGGTATGAACAGATTCAGAATGAAGGCCAATTACCTCGGCAATCCAGTCGTGTATTTCAAGTGCAGAGGGCTGCACTCTACGGGTGTACTTGTCGAAGGTGAAAATCACGGTGTTTTTTCTCACGGAGTTTGCCATGGTGTTCTGCAGCGAAGAAATCTCGGACAACGCCGAAATCCCAACGGCACTTCGTAGAAAGATGACACGAAAGAAGACCAAATGCTCAATTGATAACGCTTAATTCACGCGCAAAACGTCAATAAACGAGCACAAAACACGAAAACACTGGCGTAATCACTGAACGTTCACGGAGCAAACTTGAGGAGCGTGCGACCGCTGCGGCAGCTAAAGCCAGACTGAGGACATCTCAACACTCAATCCCTGGGCGGAGAAAATTCACGACCCACCCGGGAATCGAACCCGGGCCCAGAGGATTGACAATCCCTCACGCTGACCATTCAGCTACCGGAGGGCGGACAATGCAGTGGGTTGGATCTCGCGACTCTAGTTGCTACACTGCGCTGAGAAACTTACCATTTTTTTGTATTGATCTTCCTTTTCCTTTTTTTTACTGGGTACGGAAGGAAGAAACAAACACAAAGAAACACTTCCAGAACTCGCCACATGCGGCGACGATACTCCACGAGCGCCGCAGCTTAACTTTTTTTTTTGTATTAAGGAGCAGCGGCAGGCTGGAGGAGGCAAGGCGGGCAGGGGTCGAATTCCGAGGCCTGGCCATGTTGTCTCCCCCCCCCCCCCCCTCTCACCACCGAAGTGCACTTCTTGTTTTTTTAATGTTTGAATGTGTGTGAATTCCTAAAGGACCAAACTGCTGGGGTCATCGGTTCCTAGACTTACACGTTACTAACTTAAACTACATTATTCTAAGAACAACACACACACCCATGCCAGAGGGAGGACTCGAACTTCCGGCGTAGTGGCCACGCTATCCGTGACTTGGCGCCTCAAACCGCGCGGCCACTCCACATGGCTGCTTGTTTCTGTGAAATAAAAAAAAATGAACTATACAGTGGAGCCATATGGCAAAAAATTATGACATCATGTGAACTAAAAAGAGCTATCTTGCCCGCTGGAAGCTTTCTCGGCCATCAGAGTACCCTCCTGGAACGATCCAAACTTCAATATGTCATCGTGTATCTAAGTCCTACGGTCGCAAGTTGCCGCGATTCTGACACAGGGAGGGACATATCTTGCCGCATTGAAGTGTTTTCCGTTGTTATGAAGTACTCTGCAATGTGCATGCATGAATCACAGCAATTTCGCGAATACAGACATAAATACATTGTGGCATGTGGAAGTTTGGGTCAGTGCTGGAGTGCACGGATGGCAGAAGCGGTTACGCGAATACTCGCATATAGCGGGAAATTCGGGCTCTAGACCCGGTCTGGTACAAATTTTCATTGTCACCAATAGGTTGTGCAGCTGCAGTCTGCGAGTAGTTCTTGCACTCACACTATTGCCGATCGCAGCAGTGCCTGTACCTACGGACATGCATGTATGTCTCAAGGAGATTACAGGTTACATCATAACAACACAAGCACTGCAATATATTATAGCGGTCTTCACCGCTTAATCTTCTGTGACTTTCACATAGCCCTCCAACCTACCTCTCCCAATGACGAATATTTCTACCCAATTCTTTTAAACTATTCTGTCCAATAATTACATATCGTACGTAACTTTGTCTCAATTTTAAACCCCTTGCAAAAATAAAAAATAAAAAATAAAAAAATAAAAATGATCCTACTTTGCTTATTTATTTTCATGTTATCCGTTTCACAGCATGCTGCAATGTTAAAGTTCGTCTTCGTATACGCGATCATTCTTGAATCTTCGTAGCAGGTAAATATGTGTTTCGGATCGGGGCTTGAACCAGGGGTCTTCGTGTTTCACAGGAAAGTGTTCTATCGCCTGATCTATATACACACGACTCATGTTGCAAGGTCACAGCTTTACTGCCGCCGATACTTCTACATTCTAGACTTCACAGAAGTTCTTCTGCATACTTTTGCGCTACTGGACTTCTTTCAGACAGGAGGGGGACTGAAGGAAGTAATGCTTGTACGCGGGGTTGAGGGGGAGAGAGAGAAATCAGATGTTAGTTGTTCTAGAATATCTCAGCCGGTAGAGCACTTCACTGCGAAAGTTGCGGTTTAGAGACCCGCTCTGGCACACAGTCTTAACCAGCCAAATAATATCATGTCAGCACCCACTCCGATAACGAGTCAAAATTCATTCTGGAAATAAGAATCCTTATTTACAGAGCAAAGAATATTCACTGGCTTAAAGACATCTGCAAAAGAATCCTGCCGCGCGGGGTAGCCGCGCGGTCTTAGGTGCCTTGTCACAGTCCGTGCAGCTTCCCCCGTCGGAGGTTCGAGTCCTCCCTCGCACATGGCTGTGTGTGTTGTCTATAGCGTAAGTTAGTTTAAGTTAGATTAAGTAATATGTATGCTTAGGAAACGATGACCTGAGTAGTTTGGTCTCATAAAACCTTACCACAAATTTCCAAAAGATTACAACTGTGCGCGAAGTGTCTTAACTGCTTTCAATAGGATTGTTCCGAACGAATTTCTTCAACGGAAGGTTGGCTGTTCTGAAACTTCCTGGCAAATTCAAACAGTGTGCCGCATTCATGTCTCAAAGGCCTATCCTGAAACACATCACAACCATGAACACTTCCCATTCGCAGCTTCACTTCAGCCGGTAATTCAGTCCAACCTTCTGGCTTCTCACAGGCTCACCCACCTATCTTGCTGGACCAACAATAATGGAGGAGATTATGTTCCAAGGAAACTAAGTCGACAAAAAGCACTGTTCTCGAAATGCAGCAGTCGAAACCTGGTCCGGCACACGGTTCAAATCAGCCAGGAAATTTCAAAGCAGCGCACACTCACCTGCAAAGTGGAACACTCATTCGGAAAGAATCTCCAGTGTTGTAGATAAGAAGATTATCCGTCTAAACGAAATACGAGTAAGTTACAGAGTACACTGATAGTCATAAAAATTTTAGTTTTTGACGTACAGTACTGAAGGAACGCATGAAAATTTTTGTAGGTGATTTGATTGTAAAAAGAACGTGATATTTAGTACAAAAGGTAATCATAGAAGAATTCAGTTGTAGTGGCTGGTCAGTGGTGTGTCAGTCGCAGGTATTTTCAATAAGATCTGGAGAACGTGCTCACCAGCTGCACACCGTCTGCGTACTGGTAGAAAACGAGCAACGTTCGGTATTGCATTATCTTGAAATGTAAAGATACAGAGACCTCAAGGAGAGGGTACAACTACCGGGGTTAACAAGTGAAAAATGTAAGGTCTGGTGTCCAAATTACCAAATATTGGAGCCAGAGGTGATCATACTTCTATACTTGCCACGCTAGGTACTTGACCTATAAGACGATGACGAATAACATCTACAACGTTCGTTCTCCATGGATCCTCCACACTTGGATACGGCCATGGTCATGTATGCGAAATTCATACTCGTTTGAAAATACAGCTTGATACCACACACGTGATCTGTATTGTCGTTAGGCGTATGATTGACTGCAGCGCTCTCTCTGTTGCTGCATCAAGGGAAGGCACAAGAATGGTCGCGATGCAAACAATCTGCGGTGTTCCAGACATCGTCGCACTTTTATCTTGCTGCAAACAACTGACTTATGGTACGAGGCGCTGCTGTACGGTTCTACCCGCCTGGAGAACATTACGTCAGTCGTTTCGGACACTTCGGGGCTCTGAAATCCTTCATAGGGTACAGTATGTTCTTCTTTTGCCTCGATTCGTTGTTCGTATGACAGTCATAGGATCACGGACAATGAGGAAACGATAAACCGCAATTTCGACAGAAATCCTGCCATTGCCGAATTCCGATACTTGTTGGCAGATGTTTCTCCTGGTTCCACAATATGATTTTTCTGCGCTGCTTGCTATAGGTAGAACATGGGTAATAACCACTTGGACATGTTTGAAAGAACAGACACCACTAATATAACGATAATGTAAATATACCTTGATGGCATTTAATGATTTCTTCAGTATTGATACACTAATTTCGACCTCTTGTGGAAATCATACTAAATGTTGCGAGCTAAAAGATGGTGGACATGGGGTCGCTACGGAAGTAGCATGCAAGAAGTTAGGAATTTAGGGTATACGAGATGCGTGCTCGGATAGCCGAGGCAGTTCAGGTAGCCGTTCGCGTAAGATTGGAAATCCGTGTTCGAGTCCCGCTCGGATATGAATTATAACTTGTCGTGATTGAATTATTTCAAGGCCGTCTTGCTGGTGACGTCGGTATTTCTCTTTAATCAAGGAAGATACTAAAAGATTACAGTGTCCTTGTCACGTGCTCTTGAGCGTTTAGACCCCCGTCACCAACTGCCAAATCGGTCCTGTTGTCATACCTAATAAATCCCGACACCACGTTTCTAAGTGCTAGAGAATAACTGCTTCCTGAGACTTTTCACCTGTTCGCCTACGAATGCGTGAGCGTCGATCTGACTGCCACAAACAGCAGCTAGAAGTTTACTGAATACAGCAGACTGCCCCACAGTGTACCAGATTATTCTTCCTCTACTCTGTCCAACTATGTCTTGTAAGTGGTGTGGTGACAGCGTTTAGCGATGCATGGAAACCCGAGACATCAGTCCAGCTTCTTTAATTTGTTCCAGGCGTTTTATGGTGACGCTCTGCCTTTACCGTCTGCCTGGATTTCAGCGGTCATCATCCGTCGTCAGAGCTAGTCGAATAATCCCACTACCTTCTCGTGAAGCAACTAGCTGGTAAGAGCCTGAATCTTACCGGCTAGTTGTCATGTTATTCACTTTAAACTCCTATGATTGATGTTATGTTATGTTCATGATAATATGAATCCACTGTATTTAGTCCTGCACTGTAGATGATTACTCTGTGATTGAAACCGATGTACAATAATAAAAAAAATTGAAATTTATACGACCAAAGCTAGAACTTCCTCGATCGCAGTTAAAGACTTTAGCTGGCTGTGGAAATTGATTTATATCTATGGGACAAATTAAGAATTTGTGCCAGACTGGAATTCGAACCCAGGTTGCTTGTTTACTAGGCACAGGCGCTTATCACTATGATATACAGACACTATAGTCACCACAACCGCACGGACTAACGTAGCACATCTGCTGTCGAACCAAAATTCTCAACTTATACCACACACTATTGATGTAGTGCCCCCACTCATTAGCCTATTTACTCACGGTCTCATGTCATTTCCCATATGAGTTGAAGCTTGGTGTGCATCTGCACTGAAGGGATCTACATCTACATCGATACTCCGCAAACTACCCTACGGTGCGTGGCGGAGGGTATCCTGTACCACTACTTGCCATTTCGTTTCCTGTTCCACTCGGAAACATGGTAAAGGAAGAAACGACTGTCTGTATGCCTCCGTATGAGCCCTGATTTCTCGAATCTTATCTTAGCGGTCCTTATGCGTGATGTATACTGGTGGTAGTAGAATCGTTCGGCAGTCAGCTTCAAACGCCGGCTAAATTTTCTCCATAGTGTTTCTCGAAAAGAACGTCGCCTTCCCTCCAGAGATTCCCATTTGAGTTCCCGAAGCATCTCCGTAACACTTACATGTTGTTCGGAACTGCTGGTAACAAATATAGCGGCTCGCCTCTGAACTGCTTTGATGCCTTCCTTCAGTCCGACCTGGTACGGAACCCAAACACTCGAGAGTACTCAAGAATAGCTCGTACCAGCGTCTTATATGCAGTCTCGTATACCATAAACCACTCTTTCCTAAAATGCTTGGAATAAACCGAATTCGAGCATTCGCCTTCCCTACAACAGTTCTCACATGTTCGTTCCCTCTCCTACCATTTTGCAACGTTATGCCCAGATGTTACATCGACTTCACTGTGTCAAGCAGGACACTAGCAATATTGTATCCGAACATTACAGGTTCGGTCTTCCTAGTCAACAGCATTATCTTACATTTTTCCACATTCAGGGTTAGCTGCCATTTATGAAACCAACTGGAAATTTTGTCTAATCCGTGTTGTATTTTCCTACAGTCACTCAAATTCGACATTCTACCGCACGCCACAGAATCATCAGCAAACAATCGCAGATTATTGCCCACCCTGTGAGCCAAATTAACTATGTACACAGAGAACAACAGCGGTCCTATTACACTTTCCTGGAGCACTTCTGATGGTACCCTTGTCTCTGATGAAGACACACAATCGAGGACAACATACTGGATTCTATTATTTAAGAATTCTTCGAGCCACTCACATACCTGTCAACGTACTCCACGTGCACGTTTCTTCGTTAACAGCCTGTAATGGGTCACCGCGTCAAATGCTTTCCGGAAAGCTGGAAATATGGAATCTGCCTGTTGTCCTTCATCCATAGTTCTCAGTACATCATGTGAGATAAAGACAAGTTGTGTTTCGCACGAGCGATGCTTTCTAAAACCATGCTCATTCATGGACATAAGCTTCTCAGTCTCAAGAAAGTTTATTATATTCGAGCTGGGAATATGTCCAAGGATTCTGCAGCAAACAGAAGTCAGGGATATTGGTCTGTAATTTTGCGGGTCCGTTCTTCTACCTGCGCTTTTTTCCAGTGGCTTGGGACTTTGCGCTGGGGGAGAGATTCACGATAAATGCAAGCCGGTTAAGGGCCCAATGCCGTAGAATACTCTTTGTAAAATCGAACTGGGATTCCATCCGGACCTAGTGATTTACTTGCTTTCAAATATTCCAGTTGTTTCCCTACGCCAGGTATGCTTATTTCTATGTAACAATCATGTCGTCGTGCCTGCCCTATGGTCAAATGACGATATGTTAGTACGATTCTCCTGTCTGAACGGTTTCTTCAATGTGAGATTCAAAACTTCATCCTTCTTTTTCTTATCTTCGAAAGCCACACCAGACTGGTCAACAAGGTACTGAAAGGAAGCCTAAGACTCGCTTAGCGATTTTGCAAACAACCAGAATTTTCTCGGGCTCCGTGGCAGCTCGTTTGCTACAGTGGGACGGTGGTAGCTATTGTATGCTTCGCGAATAGATCTTTTCACAGACGCACGAATCTCCACTAACCTTCGCTTGCCGTAATTTATGGATTCCCTTTTGAACCAAGAGTGCAACAGCCTCTGCTTCCTCCCCACCCACCAGATTTCGTTATTAAATCATCTTTTCCATCCTTTATTCACTTACTAGGCACGTAACTCTACAGACCACGATTTACAGCCGTCATAAGTTTTGCCCGTAATTCCTTTGCATTCATCTTACTGGAACCAATTGCTGCCAATTCAATGTCTAACTGAAATGTTAACAAAAATGGTTCAAATGGCTCTGAGCACTATGGGACTTAACTTCTGAGGTCATCAGTCCCCTAGAACTTAGAACTACTTAAACCTAACTAACCTAAGGACATCACACACATCCATGCCCGAGGCAGGATTCGAACCTGCGACCGAAGCGGTCGCGCGGCACCAGACTGTAGCGCATGGAATCGCTCGGCCACTCCGGCCGGCGAGATGTTAACAACTGCTTATCTCTAGCAGAAATTCTCTCTTAGCCTTCTTGACTTATTTATTAACTTTCGTAATCCTTGTTGCTATAATGACATCATGATTCCTAATCCAAGTTTCTATGCTTACATTGCAGATAAGGTCCGGCCTGTTTGTAGCGTGTGGACTGCCGGGATATCTGCTCAAGACAGTTTTCAGAAATCGTGTTCAAAAGTATTTCATTTGACTGTCTGTCTGTCTGTACTCAACGCAATGAATCCATACACGTTTTGTCAATATTCGGCAGGTTAAAGTCACCTCCAACCATCACTGAACGATCTGGGTATTTACGCGGTATTAATTGTAGACCTTTTTTGAATGACTCTCGAACTGTCACAGCAGTATCTGGTGGCTGGTGAAAACACCCAACAATTAACTCCGTTTCACCTACTACTGTCATACGCGACCAGATGACGCCACTGACACACTCAATACAGGCAAGCCGGCCGCGGTGGTCTAGCGGTTCTAGGCGCTCAGTCCGGAACCGCGAGACTGCTACGGTCGCGGGTTCGAATCCTGCCTCGGGCATGGATGTGTGTGATGTCCTTAGGTTAGTTTGGTTTAAGTAGTTCTAAGTTCTAGGGAACTGATGACCACAGATGTTAAGTCCCATATTGCTCAGAGCCATTTGAAACATTTGAATACAGGCAATATTTTTGTCAACAGCAATTAACATTCCTTCTTCTATGGCCTCTAATCTGTCTTTCCAATATGCGCCCCACGACTCAATTTCTGAGAGCGTTCCACATCGAGTCTCAGCCAGGTCTCAGTACCGAGAATAATTCGAGCGCGAAAACTTTCCTGGAGGGCAGTAAATCCGGGAACTTTATTACGAATACTACGATAGTTTATTGATAAAATTGTGAAAGTCGAAGTGTCTTTATTCTGAACGCTGTTTGTCTTCCCTTGCAGCATATCGAGTGGCGAGTGTTCATTAGAGCACCTCATACTACTGCCTAGCCCATAAAACCCTTATGTGCACCCCACAAGTAGTCTGCTACTCGACTAGCTGCTTCCTTTGTGTAGTGCACCACTGATCTATAGAGGGGACTCCTACAAATCGTAACGCAGGTCTATAAATCTGCGGCCAAGATCGTCACAGAGTCGACGAAGTCTTTGGTTGAGACCCTCCACTCGACTCCATACCAAAGGACGCCGACCAAATCTGCGAACGGTGCTGCTAATTGCGAGCTCTGCTTGCACCCCGCGTGCGAGGCTATCAGTCTTCACCACCTCCGCCAGCCGCCTGTACGACCTGATGATCGCCTCGAAACCCATGTGTCAATCGTTGTTGGTACCGACGTGAGCTACAACATGCAGACGACTACACGCTGCACGCTCGATAGCCACAGGCAACGCCGGCTCCACATCTCGGATGAGGCGCCCCGGCAGACATACCGAGTACTCATTGTCCTCTTTCCATCCATGAACCTTACCCTCCTAAGGAGCTCCATAAGGCGCCTAACATCCGAGCTTCCGATAATTAGTAAACTCCTTCCCCGTGTGCCCGCTCGGACGCTGCTGTAGGTTCCGCCACCTGTTCACTCACAGGGTGATTGGGCGAGGCCAGGCGACCAGTCTCCACATTATCCCTCGGCCTCGAGCGACGCGAACGTGTTACCACCGGCCACTCCCTGCTGTGGGGGAGGATCCACACCGCCAGGATCACAATAGGAGGCGCCTCGGAAACAGAGCCTGTGGGCAAAAGAAGTGATACCTGAGGTGCCACCGCTACATCCCGAGGCAGCAGCATGAACGTGACTGATCGTACCCAAAAGTGCATTCAGCTGTTTGTGAACTGCGGCCAGCTCCTCCTGCGTCCCAACCATCCTGGCAAGACTAACCGCATAAGAGAACTATAAAAGCAGACAATCCTCCAACTGTGTCACCAATGGATGCTGATGCGTCAATTAGCTACGTAGCTGGTTTTCTAGTGGAAAACTATTGAACTACAGAGTGAATGAATTTTCACTTACAAAATCGAGAGATTAAACCTTTTAAACTGAGAAACTCGCATAAAATTTAATGAATATACTACGTCGAAAACACAGAAAAAGGTAAACGATTAACTTCCCATTCGGTACACGCGTATCAGCTGACAGAGGGAGCAGTGATCGCTTTTATTAATTGTGTATATGTGGTGACCGTTTATAATCTCCCTTCGTCTTGGAGATTATATGGGTTAATTAATGATTGTTATGTTACAATCCTCTTGTTGTAGTTGATCGTGTATATCGAGACTTCGTTCAATGTTAAATGCAATGGTGTGTTACTAACTGATGGAGACGCATTAAGAACTGGTAAAATTTAATTTATTTCCTTTATCACACTGCACAAACAGAAACACACTGTTATTCAAACTGTGTGCCACTACTATTAAACATAGAGATAAATCCTTCGCTACGCTACCGTCTTTGGCTCACGCAGCCTACACCTTCCACAGCCTCTCAACAACTGGCTTTGCTTGCGACTCTCTGCGCCACTGGTCATTGTCGCCCTCCAAAGAACAACCACTTACAGCTACTTTTTCGGGTATTGACGAGACACCACAAGTAATAAGTCTACTGAGCAGACTCACTGTATCAGTTGACGAGAGGCGTGCCAGGAAACTCCGTGCGGTTCTGGTGACCACTGTGTTTGGATGGCGTAGAGTCAGCCGATCTGTGTAGTGAGCAGGAGACCCGGGTTCGAGTTGAAACGTCCCCTTAGAACTGGCGGGATTTAAACAGAGCAGAGCACTCTCGACAACGTGAATTTGTGGAAGTTAGGTCTCCAAATCCCAACAACGACGCGCGCCAACAAAGAGACAATAGGCAATGACTCACACCGCTGGCAGCCACAAGACGTACTTATGAAACTGACGACACAGCTGCCGTAGCTAGTAATTACGTAAAAATGGAAGACATTAGGGACATCTTACTCCAGGAACACGACGTAAAACGTAACAACATTGCATATCCTGTGATTCACATTACAGTAAATGACGTAAAATTTACGGCAGTACTTGACTCTGGCAGTCCCATTTCAGTAATTAGTGAAACAGCTTTTAGCAAATGCAACAAATCGAACGATTGCCCCACACTTCTGTTACGTAAGATTAAATTACAAGGTGCAATCTTTGGAAAAAGTGTAGATGTACGCCAACAAACCAATTTAGAATTCTTTTGCCAAAGCCACAGCTTCTCTATGAACTTCCTTATTGTTCCATTATTGTCGACGGAAATTATACTGGGAGTAGACTTTTTGAATGAATACAAAGCAGTCTTAAGCTTTCACGATGCTGAAATAAGTTTAGAGAAAGAAGGTAAGTCAATAGCTTTGAAATTTGAAGACTGGCTCTCATATCATGATGAGGAAATTAATCGGCTTTACGTTCTGTTAGACAACAGTTCGGAATTTTCTACGGAACTAGACACTAACAATCACTCTGCAAGTACTGACAGGGATGACATCGACGGCATATTTGAAATTAATGAGTTAATTCAGAATAAAATTCAAACAATTGAGAATTGTAATGACACTGATAGGCAGGACCGTTTTGAGATTTTACAAGCACAGTCTTGTATAATTGGTTCTAAGGGGACGTTTCAGAGTCCCTATCCGGAACAAATTTTCGACTTACACCATTGATATAAATCAGTGTCCACTGGCAGCTAATGTCTTTAATTCCTGTGTGTTTTGATTCATGGTGGATGCAGGATCAAAAGTACTGTTCTTTCGGATACCACTTATAATTAATCAGGACTCAATTTGTTTCTCTGTCTGAATGGTTTCCTGTTACAGTTCTGTTTATTTAGAGCGGTAGTTGTTGGCCTGTTCCATCAGCCACTCAGCCATCCTCGGCGTATTGCCTCCACGGCACGGTGCGCTAGTTCCGCCTTGGGGAGCCACGCCGTCTGCATTCCTCGGGCGCGACGTCACAACTACCGTCTGGAGTGGCGCAGTAACGCGAGAATTCCTTCCTCGCCCACGCCACCCCGCACCCCTCTCCACCACTGCTCACTGTCGCTTTGTTTATGCGGCGGCCATGCTCTCTAAAGTGGGTCGGAAAACCGAGCTGCATTCCGGAACGTTGCAAATGGATTAGCAATTTCTCCTCAAGACGGATGGGATGCATGGAGAAAACGGTGTAAATAAATTTCAGCTTATACCTCAATTCACTGCTACGAGCACGGCGTAGCTCCAGCGTATATGTCTCATGTTACCGCAACAGCCACATCGCTGATGTATTATTTATGAAGTTGTCCGTGATAGTACTCGCAAATGCTGCTTGGAATTTATCTCCACTTCGGAGTTTTGCACATTCTTGGTCTTCCTTGAAGATTATAACACTAACAAAGAAACCTGAGTATATTGAATCAAAATATTCTAGAGGCTTCTTTCATTTTTAGATCGAAAATGCATGCAGCTCCCAAAAATTGTTGGGTATTCCGCTTTTGACGGTTCTTTTACAATTTCAGCTTACATTATTGTGCTTATGCAATGATGGACCACAATTTTTCGAACCGAAACTCAAGAAACACTCTGTGTATTTTTCAGTAATAAAATTTTCTTCTGACTGTGAGATTAGGTAATTCTCATTTATGACTGTATGAACTGAATTATTAAACTTACCTGATTACTTAATATTCTGTAATGGAGCAAAAGAAATTACATCCAGTAATGGCGGATGATAATCAAAGGACTTGAGGACCACAACGCTGATTTTAATAGGTGTTAGGCATCGTCTCCTGCTAACGTAGTTATAGTTTTATTTACTAAATAATAAAATGTATGTAGTGGATCTATGTTGTATTCAGTATCTCTGAAGTATCCCTGCCGTTACAGTTACAAAAAGGGAACAGTATGCTATAAACGTGTGTCAGGTAATCATATTCTAATAATATACAGAACACAGAGAGGCAAGAATGAGTATAGGTAAAAGAGAATAATTATTCATTATCCGTTCCCATCGGAATTAAAAACAAATCTGCTGAACCTAAAGTATATTCACAATCCATCATTAAGGCAAGTTCAAAAGTGACTTTTAGTCTCTTTCATTTTCTCACAACCCGTTTTATCTTCAAGATATATGATATAAATTTTCAAATTACCACTGAGATTTCAACCCAGTCATACCTCTTTGCGTAACCGTCGCTTGGAAAACCTTGTCTTTGGTCAGCCGTTGGCTTGTAGCCAAGCGCGCGCGTCGGTGGTAGAGTTTGCCATGTGCTTCTAGTTTGTAAGGAATTCAGTCTCTGTAATGTCATTGCTATCTCTAGAGAGCCGGATGCTGTATCCTGAAGTGTTACGAAGTGCTTGGTTTTGAAGCAACGTTTCCCTGGAGCTTACTGTTGTGATGAAAGATGCAGAGTGTGGTGTTGAATAATTTGCATGGGGTTCAGGGTTTCCGACAACAAGACAATTCCAAGTTATTTTGTGTTGTTGAGTTCCGTGCTGCAGTTAGAGGTGAGTTAAGTCGTGACTTCGTGTCATTTCACGAGCAGGTGTTCACTTAACCATTTTCATTTGCTGTGGTATGGCTTGGAGAAGACGACAATTTATCAACCACTGAGAAGTTGGTTACTGTATCATTTCCGAGTTGAATTGTTTCTATTTCGTATTCAGTTCCTTCTTAGCATGTTTTATGAAGAATCGAAGGTCAGGTGACTGGATTATGATTCCGAGAACGTAAGCTTGTTTTCTGACGCAGAATATACACACAGCTCACCTTGTAAACTTGTAATTTGTGTCGCTGTTCTGAAGGGCAATATTATATTCATTTTTAACTGCTCAATATGGGCGTCCATGTCCTGCCAAGTGTAATGCCGGCGCGCTTACTGTTTAGTGCGAACAATCCGCCAAGCTGGCCGCTGTGGCCAAGCGGTTCTAGGTGTTTCAGTCTGGAACCGCGAGAGCGCTACGGTCGCAGGTTCGAATCCTGCCTCGGGCATGGAAGTGTGTGCTGTCCTTAGGTTAGTTAGGTTTGAGTAGTTCTGAGTTCTAGGGGACTGATGACCTCAGAAGTCCCATAGTGCTCAGGGCCATTTGAACGAATCCCCCAATGTCATTGATGGAGCAATCGCAACACTTCGGGAACATGCACAAGGGACTGCCCCATCTCATTTTGAACTGTTGATCTGAAAGATTATGCCAACGTGCCAAATATCGGCGTACATCTGAGTTCTGGGTACTATTCAATGAACGAGGCCAAGACATGCGAAAATAATGCAACAAAATCTTGAGGTCTGGTTCTGCTCCCGTGTCCTGTAGTGCAAAAGAAAAGATGACAGCAATGCAGTCCTGTGCATAGATTTGGCAACAAGAAGGCAAGATAGGGCGTCTACGTTGTCATGCTCTGCCGTAAGTCTGTACACAATTTCGTACTGATACTGCGAAAGCAACAAAGCCCAGCGGTGCAATTTTTGAGCAGCGCTCGAATGAACTGGCGTTGACAGATGAAATAACAACTGCAAAGGCTTGTGAGCAGTCACTAAATACTACTAGAGACCATGCGAACAGGGATGGAATTTATCACAACTTTCACAATAGCGAGAGCCTCTTTTTCTATTTGAGAATAATTGCACTGAGTGAGTGAGTAACTTCGGGGCAAAAGCAATAGGTCTGCCTTGTGCACCAGTTTCGTGCAAAAGCACAGCGCCGATTCTCTAGGAAGAAGTGTCGACTTGCAAAACTGGTGGCTTGCAGGGTCAAAAAGCACTAAACATCTGTCACTAAGCAAGACATTGAGTTTATATATGGCGTCTTGACATTCTTTAGACCACACGGTACATTTTTGCGACCTAAGCGTTGCAATGAAGCTACGACCTGACCGGAATTCGGTATGAACTGAATGTAGTTTATCATCTTGCCTAGTACTGACTGCAGTTCACACATATTGGGAGGAACAGGGAGGTCATTGATTGAAGCAACTGAGATTGATGGAGATGCACACTGACTGTTTATCACGTGGCCTAAGAACTGTCGTTCACTTTGAAAAAAAGTCACACTTTTCGAGACGACAATACTCGATAAAGAGTATGGAATTTGCAATATGTTCCTCTGGTATACGACCTGAGATGACAATATCGTCAAGGTAGTTCGAACAAAATGACCGCCTTGTAGTCAGTTGTTCCAAGTGACGTTGAAAAATGGCGGGTACTAAAACACTGACGAAGCAAAAACGCAAATACTTGAAAAATCTCAAGTGTGTATTTACAACAAACACTTTCTGTGATTTTTCATACAATGTAATTTGTAGTAAGCATCACGCAAATCTGTAATAGAAAAGTTGCGTCCTACACCAAGCCAGTCCATGAATTCCTCAGGGCGAGGTAAAGGGTAAGTGTCGGCTATTGCCTGTGGGTTGACTGTGGACTTAACGTCAACACAAATGCAAATATAACCAGAAGGCTTAGGCAGCAAAACTAGTGGACTTGTTCATTCTATAGCTTGAATGGGAGCAAGTACACCATTATCTTCCAATTCTTTCAATTCACTGGCTACATTGTCTGAAACCAATTGGAATGGGGTGGGCCCAGAGAAACTTAGACTGTGCATTGTCTTTCGAAGTAACACGCGCTTCCAAGTTATTTGCTTTTCTCATTCCCTCGGAAAATAGTTCAGAAAGTTTTTTAAGCAAGCTAGCTAGCTACATTGGCTTTCGGATCATAAGCTGATATGGAAAGTGCGTTATCTTGGATGCTAAGGCCAAACAAATCAAAGACATCTAAACTGAAAATGTTCTGATTGCTGTCTTGACAACACAGTAAAATTCAGTCTCCTAGTGTCAGATTCGTAAGTGGCAAGCAAATTACACTGTCCATTCACTAAAATTTCCTCTCTGTTGTAAGCAGTGAGGTACCTGCTGGATTTAGAAAGGCTGGTGAGCCTAACTGTTCGTACGTGGCACAATTACGCAAAGTAACTGATGTACCTGCGTCTAATTGAAAGTTCACACGACGACCAGCTATTTGTAAGGGGAAAAATAGTTTGTTTGAATGTCATTGCACAGCAATAGGGCGAGAATCTTACTTTTCTGAGAACCTGTTTTAGCTTTCGGAAAACACGACGTTCACTGCTCATGCACGAGCCTGTTTTTTCTTAGAGCGGGCAGAACTGACAATTTTGTGCCATTGCAAACTAACTGCTAGGGTATGGGCTGTTTTTCCACACTTTTAACACGTTGCATTACGTGACAGGCAGTCTTGTCTGTTATGGCGAGCAAAGCATCTAGGGCAAGTCTTCACTAAGTCGAAAGGTCTGTTTACATGTTTACGTGGCTGTCCGCGCGGCTGTGCACGCGCGAGCTACTGTTGCTGCTTGTGGCAGTCGCGAGCCATCCCTAGGTAGATAAACCTCTACATCCTTACATTTGTCCTCTAGCCATCCCTGCCTGGCCATTTTGCACTTCCTGTCGATCTAATTTTTGAGACGTTTGTATTCATTTTTGTATGCTTTATTTACTGAATTATTATATTTACTCCTTTCATCAATTAATTACAATATTTCTTCTGTTACCCAAAGATTTCTACTAGCCCTCGTCTATGTACCTACTTGATCCTCTGCTGCCTTCACTATTTCATCCCTCAAAGCCACCCACTCTCCTTTTGCTGTATTTATTTCCCCCTTTCCTATCAGTCGTTCCCTTATGCTCTCCCTGAAACTCTCTACAACCTCTGGTTTTGTCACGTTATCCAGGTCCCATCTCCTTATATTCACACCAGTTTCTTCAGTTTTAATCTACAGTTCGTAACCAATAGATTGTGTTCAGAGACCGCATCTGCCCCTGAGACGTCTTACACTTTGGAACCTGGTTCCCAAATCTCTGTCTTACCATTATATAATCTTTCTGAAACCTTCCAGTATCTCCAGGCCTCTTCCATGTATACAACCTTCTTTCATGATTCTTGAACCAAGTGTTAGCTACGATTAAGTTATGCTGTGTGCAAAATTCTACCAGTCAGCTTCTTCTTTCATTTCTTACCCCCATTCCATATTCACCTACTAAATTTCCCTCTCTTTCTTTTCCTACTATCTTATTCCAGGCACCCATGACTATTAAATTTTCGTCTCCCTTCACTACCTGAATAATTTCTTTTATCTCACCATACGTTTCATCAATCTCTTCGGCATCTGCAGAGCTAGTTGACATATAAACTTGTACTACTGTTGTTGGCTTGGGTTTCGTGTCTATCTTGCCCACAATAATGCGTACACTATGCTGTTTGAAGTAGCTTACCCGCACTCCTATTTTTTTTATTCGTTAATAAACCTGCTCCAGCATTACCCCGATTTGATTCTGTATTTGTAACCCTGTATTAACCTGACCAGAATTCTTGTTCCTCCTGCCACCGAACTTCTCTAATTCCCACTATATATAACTTTAACCTATCCATTTCCGTTTTCAAATTTTCTATCCCGATTAGGGGATCTGACATTGCACGGTCTCATCCGTAGAATGCAAGTTTTCTTTCTCCTGATAACGACGTCCTCCTGAGTAGTCGCCGCCCGGAGATCCGAATGAGGGACTAATTTACCTCCCGAATATTTTACCCAAGAGGACGCTATTATCATTTAACCATACAGTAAAGCTGCATGCCGTCGGGAAAAATTACGGCTGTAGTTTCCCTTGCTTTCAGCCATTCGCAGTACCAGCACAGCAAGTCCGTTTTGGTCAGTGTTACAAGGCCAGATCAGTCAATCATCCAGACTGTTACCCCTGCAACTTCTGAAAGGGCTGTTGTCCCTCTTCAGGAAACACACGTTTGTCTGACCTCTCAACAGATACCCCTCCGTTGTGGTTGCACCTACGGTACGGCTATCTGTATTGCTGAGGCACGCAAGTCTCCCCACCAACGGCAATATCCATGGTTCATGGGGTGTGTATGTGTGTGTGTGTGGGGGGGGGGGGGGGGGAATATGGAATTATTGCATCAGAATAATCTGAAAAGAAACTGACTATTATGCAATCTGCACCGGAAGCCTGGCCCTTAGTAAGTGATTTAAGGTGCTTCACCACAGCGAGGATATCTACTTCTAAGTTACTCATGTTGGCAGTTGTTCTAGATTTGCATTTTGAAATATTTACTTCATCCTTTTTGGTGAACGAGTTTCGGAAAACCGTGTTTAGTAATTTTGCTTTAGTCGCAAAGTCATCTGTGACATAAATATTGTTATCACGCAGTGAAGGTATTGACTGCGTCTTGCCGCTGGTGTACTTTACATATGACCAGAATGTCTTCGAGTTTCTGCCAGATTTCGAAACAGAGTTTCGTTGAGGAAAGCATTAAAAGCATCTCGCATTGAAGTTCGCACTAAATTTCTAGTTTCTATAAAATTTCACCAATCTTGTGGATTTTGCATTCTTTCAAACTGAATTGCCTTTTCGTCAATTTGGAAGAGTGTTCTGACCCGTACCGGGGACCAGGTCCATCGATTACTAATTTGCGTTGTATATATCTCTCAACTCCCATCGGTACAGTTTCTTTGAGTTCAAACCACATTCAGCGTATTCTTACATAGTCAGTTCGGAAGGAGTGGACAATGTATATTAAACAACCTCTAACGGATTTTTATTTGTTTCTGAATTGACGTACTTTGCATTTATTTTTGATGAGTTTTCATATTACGGTGTTCAGCCTCGCTACAACTGCCTCATGGTCATTAATATCCGTATTCGTCTTGATGTTCTCTATTTGTTCAGAGCTATTTGTTGCTAATAAGTCAAGTATGTTTTCGCAACCATTTACAGTTCGAGTGGGCTCATGAACTAATTTTTCGAAATAATTTTCTCAGAAAGTACAATTTAGAACTATGTTTTAAGTCTACAGCCGGCTTTAAACATGTATTTTGGCCAATATGTCGAGGTCAGGTTAAAATCATCACCAACTATACTTGTGTGAATGGCGTACCTAAAAATGGTAAAACATGGAAATGGTAGATGCAGTGCCAGTGAGCAAGCTGAAACGTGATGCTACAGGCGCATTTAATACTTGACACAGGCGCCGGAGAATCACAGTTTAATTACATTGTACGTTACTTTGAAAATTAGATAGAAGGAAATAAAATTAAAAATAAAATGCTCTGTCTGCGAAGGAGAAAACCAATAATATAATCAGAGCCACTGTTAAAATTGGAAACTGTCTTAAGGGCCAGAGGTCGTTCGGAACAGTAGATCCTCACTTCTGGAGGAATTACCTACGGAGGCGCAATCCCACACGTATTCATCAGACTTAGATCAATAGGCGCAATAGTTCGCGCAAACAAAATCAAAAACTGAAGTTCAAACTACCAGCTCATTTTCTATGAACTATGAAAGTGTATGTAGTGAGCTCTCTTTTCTGAATTTAAAAGTGTGATTCCCTTATCACTCCTAGTGATGACGAGTTTGCTTTCGTATTCTCCGAGTGGTATTTTAAGCTATCCGTCCTATGAGATTTTGTGTCTTTTCGATAGTCATATCATTTGTATTTTTTCTTACCTTAGCTGTATTATTTAGGTTCAGCTTTCCTGGAACTGCTAGTTTAGCTTTCTTGTAACTGCTATTGATTTTATTTGTAACTGTTTTATAATGCAGCATTACCTTTCCTAAAAGTTTTCATACTTATTTCCTCTGTCAATCAATTATTCTTTTGATATATTTACTTCTCAGTGACCTTCTTACACCCATATTTATGTCTGACATCCTTTTCACAGGTCAGTTTGTAACATCTGAGAGGGAACAGTATATCATAAACGTAAATATCACTGTCTCCTTAATTTTGAATGCTTTAAGATTTGTGTAATTTATTAAATAATTTTACGAAATTCCTTTCCTTTTGTATGTTGGATGGGATAAACGTGTTATGTAACCTTTCTGAATCGCGCATAAGAAATATTTAATTGTAACTTATACGAAAAAGTGGAGGGAATATCTGGGAGCTGAACTTGTAAATGGGGAACGTGGGAGGGCGCGAAGTGAGAACGCCTACTGTTTAACAGTTGTATTGTGGCCAACCCCTGAAGTCGACGCAACTGGGGACGAGAAAGAGGCTAAATTGTCTCCAGATTCTGTGAAGTGAGTGTAGACTGGAAATGCCATTTGTGTGCAGCAGCTTTGCATATTCTAAAAACACTGGACTCGCATTCGCTAGGACTCCCCAAAACAACCCAACCCCATATTGTAAAAGGAGTTATTTTTCCGTCACCAAGAAGTGAATTTGTAGAGCCACTGTTACATAGCACTATCCAGCGCCGCCAGCACGGCAGATCGTCTCTTCAACACCTTCAGGCAATGTAATGATTTAGCAGTGTTATATTGCATAAATCAGTGTTTTCGGGAGAATGCTTTAATAGAAGTATCGATTTCAACTATTTGTGTGAGACGTACATAATGACATGTGTTGAGTTCGTATTCCTAGTCCACGAATATTTCAGATGAATTGTACGCGTAAAAGTGAAAGTCCATATTTGAACATTGCATTAATTGTTACAATGTGCAAAACCTTCAGTGAAATATTTCCAGCGTGAGGGATAATGCAGTCCTCAACTGCTCCAAGTGTTCAGAAATTCAAATTTCATAAAATATTGGGTTATATTTACTTACTTTTGACTAAAGAAATAGTACAAAGTGTACCTTATACGTCATACAAATTTTTATCCCTGAAGTGTTCTAGAATATGTGTAATAGGGCATAACAGTATAAAGTACCAGGTTGGTGAACACATAGGTAAATCTTGAAAAGTTTGTCTGTTTCATAGCCTAAATAGTGTAGCTGAAAGACTAGAAATTGCATGCACACGTAATGCTTACCATCTTTAAAAGATATTTTGGCGCGAATTTGATGCATGAATGACAGCTTGTGATCTCACACTTTTCTGATATGTGTTTTGTGTTCCAGTGAAATAAAGCATGTTAAATATTTATGTATAGCATAAGTACACATTTCTCGAAATAAAAATGACGTTATAATTTGATTTTTTCTGGAAGTTTTGTACACTATTACGTTTAAAGTAGACTTTTAAAAAGATGTTGCTGTCATAAATCGTGACTCAGAATTATATCAGTACTGATTAAGTAAAATTTCAGTAAGCGATTCATAGCTTTTCTTTAAAAAAAAGTCTTTAATTTTCAGATTTTGGTCTTTACGATAGTCCACATTTTAGTTGAGAACGTTCTGAGACAGTACACAAAATCTATGCTGTCTATGAGTAATATTTTTCAACCAGTCTGTACTACAAAATTAAGAAATTTACTTCTGCGAAGTTCAGGCCTCTTTCTCTACTTACCCTGTATAAGACTAGTGCATTCCAGGTTCATATTTATCTTGTTTATGATGCCGTTCTCCTTTACTTTTCTTTCTCAGACTTCTTCTCATTCTTGCTTGTTTGGCGGTTTCCAACACTGTTTCCTGCACTTTGAAGAATCTCCTGCGGTCACCATCTTCTTAACCGTCTTATGATCAGTCTATATACCTAAACTATTGCGGTAGGCTTTTGTCTGCTGCCGGTTCTCTTTATAATAATCCTACCATTGAACTGTTCGCAGTAACGATCTCTTTACCCTACCATGCTGCTCGTACCGAATACTGTTATTATACCCATTTTCTGCTGCTTTAGATATTACCCTTGCAACCATTCTTCGTATTTCACTTTACTAACTCATATTAGATCTAGATTGGCCTTTTTCAATTCATTTTTACAGATTTCCTAATATCCCTTGGGCCTTCAGACTGCTGATATCCTGTGCCTCGACCTGTAGAGTGCTAGTTTTTCAATTGTTTGTAATAATTTCTTCGCGGTCAACATGTCCTTCCCTGCACACCCCTGACAGTCACCTTCTAGAAATTGAAATGGGTATCTAATCCGGAATTTGTCTCTGTTTGTAATGTTGTGTAAGCCGGCCGAAGTAGCCGAGTGGTTCTAGCCGCTACAGTGTGGAACCGCACGACCGCCACGGTCGCAGGTTCGAATCCTGCCTCGGGCATGGATGTGTGTGATGTCCTTAGGTTAGTTAGGTTTAAGTAGTTCTAAGTTCTAGGGGACTGATGACCTCAGAAGTTAAGTTCCATTGTGCTCAGAGCTATTTGAACCATTTTATGTTGTGTAAATTCTACTGCAGGAAGTTGTTAGTGTGAGTTTCCTACAGTTTCACTCTTGCGTCGATTTTGTTGTCGATTTTGATATTCTCTCCCACGTTTTATTGTCCTGAGACGTTCTCAGTTTTCCACAGTTCACTGGTGTTAAACGATAAGGAAAAATAGAGACGCCCTCCCTCTTAATATCTATAGCATTCTAAATAATTCAGTTACTGAAGCTAAATTTCCTTCGTTTCTGTTCGTAAGAAAACTCCGAGTCATCAGGAGCTCCCGTCAATGTTAGATCCATCACTTAGCAAAAGTGGTTTTTGAAATGACAGGAGCGTAAGACAAAGTATTTTCTGTTGCCGCTGTACACAGTATTTAGCTCGCTTCATCTGCACAGTGGCTACTTTCCCGGAGTCCGGTCGTGCCTGATCAGCGAGGGGCGTAATGAAGCCGTGTGTGGCCGGCGAAGACCTCCGACCCAGAGGAAGCGGCCACGGCCACGCCAGTCAACCGCGGCCGCGCCGGGTGATGGATGGCGCCCGCCTTCCGGAGACCACACGCGTGCTAATTAAATTCACCGATCGCTTCCGAGTGCCGCTTCCCGCCGTCTGAGTGACGTGACTAATCGCAGGCCCAGTGCGGCCCGGCCCGTCCCTGCCCGCCCCCGTAACGAGGCTTGTCGCTGCCCTAATGGATCCGCGCCCACGTGCTGCGCTCGAGAGGGCGGTTGCGGGGGCGTAGTCTACAGCCACTACAACTGAAACCATCTTCACCGCAGGCTTACTCCGCGTACGTCGTCGTTACGTCTTCTCTTTTACAACTACGGTTATGTTCGGTTTCTGTGACTGCCTCGGTACAATGAAGGTTTCCACGACCAGATGTCTTAGTTGCTGGTCAACCTTACAGGTAGTATGAAAGTGATCCACGAATCTTTCTCGTTCCAGATGTTTCGTCCAGAGCTGAGCTGGAAATCTGCAGAGATCCTTATCGTTCAGCTAGTAAGCTGACAGGACTCGATAGAATCAGCAATAATTCAGTAGACGTTCAGCGCAGCTATGGGCGAAGTTCAGGAACGAGAAAGTTTCATAGACCACGACCAGGCGAGACGGAAGTTCCTCCACCAAATAATGCAAAAAATGTTCAAATGTGTGTGAAATCTAATGGGACTTAACTGCTAAGGTCATCAGCCCCTAAGCTTACACAATACTTAACCTAAATTATCCTAAGGACAAACACACACATCCATGCCCGAGGGAGGACTCGAATCTCCGCCGGGACCAGACCAAATAATGCCTCTATAATTAAGACGAAGAACTACAGTTATACGCTACTAGCCAATAATATTGCAGTACCACGAAGGCGGCATACAAGAAACACCAAATTCGGATGAAGTATACTGCACACTCTGATATGCAAATGATCAGCATTTCAATCGTACCGAACAACGTAAGTAGAAGTAATGTGATCTACGTTTTGTATTTAAGGAAAGATTGTGCAACAGATTTCTCATTCAAAAATCACATTTGAATGTGGTTTCTTATTCAGAGGACTGTAACACACGACGTGTAAGAAGTAGAAAAGTCTATTAGCACGTGTTAGAATTCTTCTGCTGCAGGATCGTGGACAATCGAGACTGCCGCTTTGCTGCACTATGTTCCTGCTCACTTTGGTCAGGATCCACGACTCCCATGCGAAAATATAATCGCAGGTTCCAGAAGTGCTACACATAATGCGATGTATGATCCTAATGGTGCCACGAGAATAGCTCTCATCGGGACAGACGTACACTTAGGTGACGAAAGTAATGGGATACCTCTTAATGTCGTGTAGAATCTCTTTTAACCCTGCGTAGTGCAGCAGATCGACGTGACACGGACTCACAAGTGGTAGGAAGTCCCCTCCAGAATATAGAGCCACGCTGCCTCCATAGTCGTTGCGAAAGTGCTGGCGGTACAGAATTTTGTGTAAGAACTTACCTCTAGATTATGTCCAATAGATATTCGGTGGGACTCATGTGCATCTGAATAGCCAGATCATTCTCTCAATCTGTCAGGATGTACTTCAAACTAAACGCAAACAATTGTGGCCCACTCACATAAAGCATTGTCATCCATAATAATTTCATTGTTGAATGGTTGCAAATGGTCTCCAAGTAGCCGAACACAGCGATTTTCAGTGAATGATCTTTTCAGCTGGACTAGTGGACCCACTCCATTCCATGTAAAGATAGCTCACACCATTACGAATCCACCTCAATCTAGCACAGTGCCTTGTTGACAACTTGGGTCCATGGCTTCGTTGGTTGTGCACCACTCTTGAACCCTACGATCAGCCCTTACCAACTCAAACTGGGTCTCTTCTGACAAGGTCACGATTTTCTAGTCCTCTAGGTTCCAACCGATATGATCATGCGCCGAGGAGAGGCGCTGCAGGCAATGTTGTGCTGTTAGCAAAGGCACTCGTGGCAGTCGTCTGCTATAATAGCCCGTTAATACCGGATTACGCCTCAGTGTCCTTCTGGATACGTTCGTGTACGTTCCACATTGATTTCTACGGTTATTTAATGCAGTGCTGCTTCTTTGTTAGCACTTCCAACTCTACCCCAACGCTGCTGCTCTCGGTCGTTAAGTGAAGGTTGTCGGCCATTGCGTTGTCTGTGGTGAGAGGCAGTGTCTCAGATTTGGTATTGTCGGCGCACTCTTCAAAGTGTAGATCTAAAAATATTGAATTTCCAACGATTTCCGAAATAGAACGTCCAAAGCGTCTAGCTCCAACGACCATTTCGCATTCAGAGTCTGTTAATTCTCATCGTGAGGGCATAATCACTTCGGGAACATTTTCACGTGAATCACCTGAGTACAAATGACAGCTCTGCCAATGTACTGCCCATTTACACATTGTGTAGACGATACTACCGCATTCTGTATACGTGCTTTTAGGTATCCCATGACTTTTGTCACCACAGTATATCGTCCAGTCGATCGTGTAGGATAGTACAGGCACGTCACATACCTTGAGTCAGGAAATAGACACGCTTTTAGCATGACCAGTAGTCACGCGGGCAATGCGTCAACGTGTGTACCACTATGGACAGCACGACGACCGTTATTTCCGCTTTTCTTGACGCGGCAACAGTAAGACGTGCACCGACTCCTGGTCGTCAGCACTGTTCCTATGCGAGTTCTCGTTTTGAGTACAGCATCGTGATGGACATGTACGCGTGTGTAAGCTGAGAGGAGTATCAAACTTGCTAGAGTTCGTTTGTCATCACTCTCAGCACCTTGAATGATGTTACGTGCTACCTCCGGTTCGCTTATCCGATGCATTAGCCGTTACATTTCTGTACTAAGATCGGTGGTTGTTCCCTATCTTCGAGAAGTACATGAAGCATTTTTTCCCCAGTAATATCAGGTAATGCTGAAAGTTGTCCATACTGTCTTGGCCTACCTCAGCGCAGAGACAGCATGACTGTTGCCCTGGCGAGCATATCCTCCAGATCTCTCACCTACTGAAAACTTGTCGTGGTGGTTTAATGAGAGACTGCCATGCTACCATTCATCAGCCACTACAGTTACAAATTCAAGCATAGAGCTGAAGCAGCATCGGATGATCTTCCTACTTTACTATATATGTCATCCTAGCTTACTTCGACCTGGTGCCCACAAGGCTAGAGCTATTGTTGCTGCCAGAGTTGGCAAATCTGTTAACCAAAATTCGTATCGTGTATACCACATCACCCACAAGAAGTTAGACGTCCATACTTCATCACATGCATACCAACCTGGTGCCACAGACATGTGCAAACCTATCAAGTACTTGTTGAATCCATGGCACGCCTAATCCCTGTAGAATTGTAATCCAGAGGTGGACCAACGTTCTTTTAAGTAGGTGAACATAATGTTCTGGCTCATCACTGTATAGGGTTATTCAAGGTCTATGGCTAAAGGATCACATTCTGGGCAAACATTTTTTTTAGAGACAAAAGAGTAAATTTGCACTGACACTTCCTGAAGACGTCAGACTTCCCTTGGTATTGGTTATGACCTAAGAGCGATGGCAGGCAATAGCCTCTCCGCGGTGTGTATGTGCCTTGCGTGTTGCTATAATGTAGTCATCTGTTCTGTGTGAATGCGGCTAGGCCGACCAAAGTGAAAGGTCTTGATTCAGTTCGGAAATATCTTTCTCTGCTAATAAAAAGTCATTCATAAGATTTCGTTGTTGAAAAATCACACTGCGAGTGTACTACAGGAAGTAATGTGTGGCCTCCTGGTCAGTACATCCAGCTAGTTTAGTGAAATCTTCTCCTTCCACGTCTGGCGTTACTAAAAGATGCCTAGTGTCGCCAGGAAGCGTCAGGTAATGTTTTTCAAACGCAAGTTGCTCCCAATAATGTGATCTATCATCTTTATATGTTTGGTCTAAAGAGTCTGAACAGCCTTTTCCCCACCAGTGTAGACTGAACATGCCTCCTCCTCGCCCTCTCTTTCTGTCCATCCCGTCATCTATACATTTCAAACTCTCCCCACCCAACCTTGTAGACATATTGAGCCCCTGCAATGCTGTTATCTGTGTCCTTCAGCCCTCTATATGACCATGTCTTTCTCCCCCTCCCTCTGGCAGTAATTTAGTCCCACTCTTTCCATGTCTCCCTGTCACTCTTCTTTTCTGTCCTACCCACCATCTCTCCACACCTTCCACTTGCCTTATGCATCTTCCTCTACCCCCTTCCTCTGTCCATTCTTTCCATGTCTCCCCGTCACTCTTCTTTTCTGTCCTACCCACCATCTCTCCACACCTTCCACTTGCCTTATGCATCTTCCTCTACCCCCTTCCTCTGTCCATTTCCTCCTGCCCCTCTTTCTGTCCATCCCGTCATCTATACATTTCAAACTCTCCCCACCCAACCTTGTAGACATATTGAGCCCCTGCAATGCTGTTATCTGTGTCCTTCAGCCCTCTATATGACCATGTCTTTCTCCCCCTCCCTCTGGCAATAATGTAGTCCCACTCTTTCCATGTCTCCCTGTCACTCTTCTTTTCTGTCCTGCCCACCACCTCTCCACACCTTCCCCTTGCCTTATGCATCTTCCTCTCCCACTTTCCTCTGTGTCCATTTGCTCCTGCCCCTCTTTCTGTCCATCCCGTCATCTATACATCTCAAACTCTCCCCACCCAACCTTGGAGGCATATTCAGCCCCTGCAGTGCTGTTCGATAAAGAGCCCAATACTAGTCCCAAAACCCTCCTCCCCGCAGAGGTTTGAAAATCATTTATTTGCCCCTGGTGTACAGGCTACTGTGCATAGAAAGTCGATAAAGCAGGCCAATACTACTCCAAAGCGACTGGCCTGTCACACAGATCAGCTTACATGTCAGGTCCCAGAAAGCCATTTCTTGCTCCTTTACCAAGCAGTTTGATCTGGTGGGCTGATACTGTACGTACACAATGTAGTTGTTGTGCGTGGCAGTCTGTACACTGGTGGAATGGAGAAACACATTTCTGCCTCTATTTCTGCACGTATTGGAGCTAGGAGACTGGAGCTAGGAGACTGCAAATCTCACAGTGCTCATTTGGTTGAAATCAGTCCAGAGATTTTGATGAAGATCTAGTACACACACACACACACACACACACACACACACACACACACACACACATGTGCATGGCCAGCAAATAGAGCACAGGAACAGCAGGGCTTTGGGTGTGTGTGTGTATGAGTCAGCTGGTTACTAGAAAATAATCGAAACTCCTCTACACATGGACATGATAGCAAAGTGATTATAGAACAGAGACATCCCATATGTGTGAATGAGAGTAATATATTTTTCTGATGATAAATCAGCAAACGTTTTTGTGGAGGTCAAGAAAAGAGCGACTGGAAACAGTGAGAATGGGAAATGAGCAGCAGGCAGAGCCACAAAGTAAATTATGAAGACGAAGGCGGAAGAGGGGGTAGAGGTAGAACTTTATCAGTGAGGTGGTGGTATATCTCGTAGCGTGAGTGCCTGACTGGCCAGTGTACTCACCGGCGGTTCTTGGGCAGGTGCGCGCCTCACGCGCCACGGCCATGCCGGAACCAATCAGCGGCGGGCGACCGCCGGTGTTTGCGGGGTGCTGCCGGCCTCCGCCACATACCGGCCGCGGCCGCACGTCGAGTAATTAGGCGGCGGCGCAGGTAGGCGCGGCCGCAGCGATGTCCTAATTGGCGGACGCGGGGCGTACGGTCTACCGCCGCCGCCGCACGCGCGCCCGGCCGCGAACCAGAGGCACGCCGCGCGCCGGCCCGCGGCAGTCACTGCGAGGGGGCGGCAGCGGCCGGCCCGTGGCGAGGGAGCTCCGCTGTCACAGGCTCTCCCTCTGCTGCCAACAAGAAGAAGCAGACTTTACACCAGGAAACTTTCAGTTCAAAAATGTCTAAAAGTATACCGTCTATTTCTTCATAATAAATGGTCCCTACGATGTATACGCTATTGTAATGTTAGTCCCGAGTCCACCAGAAATTTTGCTATCGATTTACAAGGCGATTCTTCAAAAAGTGGCTCTGTAAACGATTCACAGCGGAAACAAAACAGTAGACGTGTAATTTCATCAACGGTCAAACAGGCATTGTGGAAATTATGAACCAGCTAGACCTAGGAATGGCTGTTTCCGCTGTAACAACCGGTTTTCGCTTTTTTTTTTTTTTCTTTCCGACCAGTTTCTGAAATAACAAAATTTCCAATTTTTAATCGCATTGTTTCCTGTTAAACGTACCAATCCAACGAAGACTGAAAAGTTTTCACTTACTCTACTTAAAGGTACATAGAAACAAAATAAAAAATGAAAGAAAAACTAGTCGATCCACCGTTCACTATTTTTGTGAATAAAAATCATAAGTACTTTTCTAATTATCCTAACATTTTGAAACTCTGCTCAAAAATCACGTTGTAATCGGTGATCATACCATTATTTGGACATTATACATAGTTAGTGGTGCAGACTGAAAATTCTGCTTTAAGAATTCCATTTTTCTGTTTTCAATCTGTCCGTTTTCATGGATACAAGCAGATAAAAGCATAATTTGTAAACACAGGCAGAATATCACCTAGTTTCTACTTTTATTGTATACCATGAACAAATTGTTGTAGAGATTTTAATTTATTGCTGTAACCAGAATACGCTTCCTCTTTTATTTCACAGAAATGGCAGAGAAATCTTTGATCTTAAAAAGGAAATGAAGTATTGAAGTATTCTACTTCACTGCTACGTCACTTCGTAAAAATACGAGGGTTGCCCAGAAAGTAACGTACGGAATTTTTTTTCTCAGCCGAAATCAATACTACGAATGCGAAACATTAAGTATGTATTATTTGAAGTCTCGTGAGCTAGCGTGCCAAGTTTCCGTCATTTTCGACAGATGGCGTAGCTGCAGGACAGTTTGAAAATGGCGTCTGAAGGTAATTTACGTTAAAAGCAACGTGCCATCATTGAATTTCTCATTGCAGAGAAAGAAATTGTGGGGAATATTCACAAACGCTTGTGGAAAATCTATGGAGCATCTGCTGTCGACAGAAGTACAATTAATAGCTGGTCACGGAGCCTGAAGTCACCACAAGGTGGTTCGGAGGAGTTCCACGATTTGCAGCGGTCGGGGAGACCATCCACGGCTGTCACACCTGACATGTTGCAGCGAGATGATGTTGTCATCGGGAAGACAGAAGCATTACGATTGGACATTTGGCGCTGCATCTGTCAATCAGCAGAGGACGTATGGATGCAATTATCCGCACTCTTGGATATTCTAAAGTGTGTGCAAGTTGTGTCCTGCTGTGTCTAACGGTGGATCACAAATAGCACAGAAAAAATATTTAAATGATAATTAATTGAAACCCTCAGCTTCGGCAGGTGTTGTTGATATACCTCTATGGGGACAGCTGAAAATGTGTGCCCGACCGGGACTCGAACCCGGGATCTCCTGCTTACATGGCAGACGCTCTATCCAACTATTTTTTGCGCATTTTGTTCGTTGTTGATCATTGTGTTTGGTCGTGGAGGGCGTCACATGACATCCGCTAAAATTCGTTTGTTGATCCTTTCAATCAATTTTTAATTACAGAGGCCAATCAGCTCTCTGACCGAATACGCTGAGCTACCGTGCCGGCATATTTTCCCGTCCACTCATTACTCGCGCACACTAAGGTGACGATTCCCGTAAGATTTTGGGCAACCTGTGCGCATTCGCACAGCGAAAGTCAATAGTTGGGTAGCCTTTAAGTATGTATATGAAGATAGTAACTGTTCTCGAAAGAGCAGATACCATTGATGGCCGTGCTGTCTCTCTAGAATAAATGATAATTAATTGAATCACCTGTCGGCAGCTGAGGGTTTCAATTAACTATCATTTATTCTAGAGAAGCTGCACGGTCATCAATGGTATCTGTTCTTTCGAGAACAATTACTATCTTCATACACATAGAGAAAATATTTGTCTTGATTTGTTGTAACGTTTTGGAGCTGAGGGGGGAGGCTTTTTTGTCCATGATTGTGACAGGTGCTGAAACCTAGGTTCATCATTTTGAGCCCGAAACAAAGCGACAGTCGATGGAATGGCGCCATTGTCACTTCCCACAGAAGGAAAAAAAAAAAAAAAACGAGCGTGTGGCATTGTTGGCTGTGAGGCCCCATTCGGGGAAGTTCGGCCGCTAAGTGCAAGTCTTATTTTCATCGACGCCACATTGCGCGTCTTGAGTGCGGATGATGATGATGAAATGATGAGGAAAACACAACACCTAGTCCCGGAGCGTAGAAAATTTCCAACTTGGACAGGAATCGAACCCGAGCCCGCTGCATGGGAGGCAAGCACGTTATCACTCAACCAAGCAGGCGGGTAAAGAAGAAAAAATTTGAAGCAATTGCTTCTGACCGTAAGGTCATGATCAAGGTGTTCTCGGACTGTGAAGGTGTGATTCTTATCGATGTGATGCCAAGAGGCAAAGAGGCTGTACCATTAATTCAGAAGCATGTGTCAACACGTTAACAAAACTCGAGACGCACTTCTGGCGACTTCGGCGTCACAGCCGCCCAGGAGATGTTTTGCTGCAACTCGTTAACGTTCCGCCCCACAAAAATCTAAAGACTGCTGCACACGTTGCAAAACAAGGTTGGACAATGTTACTCCATCCACTCTACAACCCTGACCTAGCCTCCTCGGATTTCATCTCGTTTGGGTGATTAAAGGATGCTATTCGTGGAAGATATTTTGAAGATGATGATTAGGTGATTCACGCAGTAAAGCACCGGCTTCCCACCAGGACGAGGATTGTTACCGATAAGGCATACACGCCTTCGTTTCGCTCTGGAGGAAGGCAATAGAACGGGATGCAGATTAGGTGGAAAAATAGGGTTTGTAGCTATAACGCCATTCTTTCGTGTGTGTAATTTTCATTGTGTTCAATGAAGAATTGTTGAAGGATGACAAAACGCGGTGCATTACTTTCTGGACAACTCTCGTATTCCGGGGTTGGTGCCATTCTGCAATACAACGGATGTCCGACTATCATAGCGAAAATCTACTGTAAAGGTCGGGGGTGTGATGGGGGGGGGGGGGGGGGAAAGTGGCAAGTATTGCATGCTGCATGTACACATGCACCTTAAGCCAACCCACACAGCAACAGACTCATTATTGTTTCACAAGTCCTGTTTCAATTTTTATGTCATGTGTCTGTTGCTCGTTTCTGTCGGCATTGTTACTAAAACAGCACTGATTGCTTTTTCAATTTTCTATAATAACGTAATATTTCAAACCATGCAAATTTTGTGGATAAAAGGTATTCCTTTTTTTTAAATGTTTGTTTACTCTGTTAAATTTTATTACTGCTGCAATGGCTAACCAATATTCCGTTTTTTACCACTGTTGCTAGTAATAAATGAAAAACTCCATTTATAACCGACACAAATAAATACCGAAAAATACTGGTTATTGGGAACTAAAATACCAGTGTCGGTTTTTCCTATCCATAGCTCAAACTTGCGGTCGAATCAGCCTTTAACTACTTCTGCTCAAAGGTGCACAGAAAGTGTATCGAGCGAAAAAAGCAGCGGGTGAAAGGAGCCACCAAAGTGTCCAGCAGGGCCGCCATGGCGACGAAGACAATGGAGGATGGCTTCATTTTGGATGCGGAATAATTGCTGTACGCTCCAGCGATCACTGGCTAGAGGTATGTTTAACTTAACTACAAAAATGTAATCCAAAACTTTACACGCGTTTCTATAGAAAGCGTATTTTGCAAATTGGCGGGATACATAACTTGAGAACGGTTCATATGATTTTCATCGGAATTTGATGCCTCCAGTCTACTGTAAATTTAATCAGCGTACGCAGCCGTTATGCGATAAATTCAAAAGACTATTTTCGGTGCAGGCTTTTGTCTTCAATTTGGTCGGCCAAGAAAATGATGAAAGAAGGTCTAATATTGGAGGAGAGTAGTGTTTAACGTCCCGTCGACAACGAGATCATTAGAGACGGAGCAAATGCTCGGATTAGCGATGAATGGGCAAGGAAACAGGCCGTGTCGTTTCAAAGGAACCATCCCGGCATTTTCCTGAAAAGATTTAGGGAAATCACGAAAACCTAAATGAAGGTGGCCGGAGACGGGTCCGAATAGTCGTCCTCCCGAATGACAGTCCAGTGTGCAAACCACTGCTCGGTAGAGGTCTGATATGAGGGTTTCAGGAATTCCACCTGCTGACGAATGTTACGGCTGCAAGGGACCCCTCCACCTTTTGCAGCGATTACAAGGAGTGTCCGATGTGGACACAAAAATGATTTTTTAAAGACAAAAGTGTAAGCAAAGAACTATAAACATCAAAAAAGTTTGCACCGCCTCGGTTCCGAGAGTTCAGGAATCTGTACAGAAAATTGGAACAGAGATCAACATAAACATCATTTCTGCCCTTTTTAGTGCTCATAAAAACCACACATTGCATGTTATACCACCATACAGCGAGAGATTCAGAGGTGTTGGTCCACATTGATGTACACACAAGTACCTCTAATACCCAATAGCATGCAATCTTGCATTGAAGCATGCCTGTATTCGTCGTCACATACCATCCACAATTTTATGAAGGCATTGTTGGTCCAGATTGTCCCACTCCTCAACGCCGATTCGGCGTAGATCCCTCAGAGTGGTTGGTGGATCACGTCGTCCCTAAACAGCCCTTTTCAATCTATCCCAGGCATGTTCGATAGGGTTCATGTCTGGAAAACATGCTGGCCACTCTAGTCGAGCGATGTCGTTATCATGAAGGAAGTCATCCACAAGATGTGCATGATGGGGGCACGAATTGTCGTCCAAGAAGATGAATGCCTCGCTGCCGATATGGTTGCACTATCGGTCGGAGGATGGCATTCACGTATCGTACAGCCGTTACGGCGCCTTCCATGACAACCAACGGCATACGTAGGCCCAATATAATACCACCCCTATACAGCAGGGAACCTCCATCTTGCTGTGCTCGCTGTACGGTGGGTCTAAATCGTTCAGCCTGACTGGGGTGCTTCCAAACACACCTCCGACGATTGTCTGGTGGAAGACATATGCAACACTCATCAGTGAAGAGAACGTGATGCCAATCCTAAGCGGTCCATTCGGCATGTTGTTGGTTCCATATGTACCGCGCTGCATGGTGTCGTGGTTGCAAAGATCGATCTCTCCATGGATGTCGGGAGCGAAGTTGGGAATCATGCAGCCTATTACCCACAATTTGAGTCGTAACACGACGTTCTGTGGCTGCACGAAAAGCATTAATCAAGATGGTGGCGTTGTTGTCAGGGTTCCTGTGAGCCATAATCCGCAGGTAGCGGTCATCCACTGCAGTACGAGGTGCATTCAAGTTCTAAGGCCTCCGATTTTTTTTCTAATTAACTACTCACCCGAAATCGATGAAACTGGCGTTACTTCTCGACGTAATCGTCCTGCAGACATACACATTTTTCACAACGCTGACGCCATGATTCCATGGGAGTGGCGAAGGCTTCTTTAGGAGTCTGTTTTCACCACTGGAAAATCGCTGAGGCAATAGCAGCACGGCTGGTGAATGTGCAGCCACGGAGAGTGTCTTTCATTGTTGGAAAAAGCCAAAAGCCACTATGAGCCAGGTCAGGTGAGTAGGGAGCATGAGGAATCACTTCAAATTTGTTATCACGAAGAAACTGTTGCGTAACGTTAGCTCGATGTGCGTTGTCTCGGTGAACCAGCACACGCGCAGCCCTTCCCAGACGTTTTTGTTGCAGTGCAGGAAGGAATTTGTTCTTCAAAACATTTTCGTAGGATGCACCTGTTACCGTGGTGTCCTTTGGAACGCAGTGGGTAAGGATTAGGCCCTCGCCGTCCCAGAACATGGACACCATCATTTTTTCAGCACTGGCGGTTACCCGAAATTTTTTTGGTGGCGGTGAATCTGTGTGCTTCCATTGAGCTGACTGGCGCTTTGTTTCTGGATTGAAAAATGGCATCCACGTCTCATCCATTGTCACAACCGACGAAAAGAAAGTTCCATTCATGCTGTCGTTGCACGTCAACATTGCTTGGCAACATGCCACACAGGCAGCCATGTGGTTGTCCGTCAGCATTCGTGGCACCCACCTGGATGACACTTTTCGCATTTTCAGGTCGTCATGCAGGATTGTGTGCACAGAAATGCCAACTCTGGAGGCGATCTGTTCAACAGTCATTTGGGGATCTCCCAAAACAATTCTCTCCACTTTCTCAATCATGTCGTCAGACCGGCTTGTGCGAGCCCGAGGTGGTTCGGTTTGTTGTCACATGATGTTCTGCCTTCATTAAACTGTCGCACCCACGAACGCACTTTAGACACATCCATAAGTCCATCACCACATGTCTCCTTCAACTGTCGATGAATTTCACTTGGTTTCACAGCACGCGAATTCAGAAAACGAATGATTGCACGCTGTTCAAGTAAGGAAAACGTCGCAATTTTAAGTATTTAAAACAGTTCTCATTCTCGCCGCTGGCGGTAAAATTGAATATGCCGTACGGTGCTGCCATCTCTGGGACGTATTGACAATGAACGCAGCCTCATTTTAGAACAATGCGCATGTTTCTATCTCTTTCCAGTCCGGAGAAAAAAAATCGGAGGCCTTAGAACTTGAATGCACCTCGTAGTAGCCCTTGGGCGGCTTGAGCGACGCATGTCATCGACAGTTCCTCTCTCTCTGTATCTCATCCATGTCCGAACAACATCGCTTTGGTTCACTCCGAGACAGCTGGGCACTTCCTTTGTTGAGAGCCCTTCCTGGCACAAAGGAACAATGCGGAGGCGGTGGTACCGCGGTATTGACCGTCTAGGTATGGTTGAACTACAGACAACGCGAGCCGTGTTTTTTTTTTTTTTTTGTGGTTTTAGGGCGCAAAACTTCTATGGTCATTAGCGCCCAGACGCGAGCCGTGTGCCTCCTTCTGGAAGAATAACTGGAACTGATCGGCTGTCGGACTCCCTCCGTCTAATAGGCGTTGCGCGTGCACGGTCGTTTACATCTCTGGGCGGGTGTGGTTCAAATGGCTCTGAGCACTATGGGACTTAACATCTATGGTCATCAGTCCCCTAGAACTTAGAACTACTTAAACCTAACTAACCTAAGGACATCACACAACACCCAGTCATCACGAGGCAGAGAAAATCCCTGACCCCACCGGGAATCGAACCCGGGAACCCGGGCGCGGGAAGCGAGAACGCTACCGCACGACCATGAGCTGCGGACTGGGCGGGTTTAGTGACATCTCTGAACAATCAAAGGGACAGTGTCTGTTTTGTTTTATGTGTGTAGTTTGTCTTAACCAAGCTCATAAATTAAAGTATCGGGTACCACCTGGTTCTCTTTGGGTGCAAATTTCCAAACAGTTAAATATAAGAAACTATCTTATGTATTTTGTAGTTCCACTTGTTAAGTTCAGTCGCTTTACTTTTATTTCTCTCACCATAATTTGTATCCTGTATTGCAATTTTAGTGAAACACTCCACATTTTTTGTACTTATGCCTGTAGTGCCAAATTAACTATTCCTGAAGTCCTCATCAGACGTCCCATAAATCTACATCTTCTTCTTCCAAAAATCCTCGTAAACGTGTTTCCTCCACTGTTAATTCTGCTGATAGTTCTGTACATTCAATATTTGTAACCAATACTCACACAGTTTCACGTTTCAAGTTCTCTTCCAGCTGCTTCTTGTTCAGTCCTCCCACGATCTATCAAGGATATCTAAAAAAAAAAAAAATCGCGTAACGTTCCACTTCGAAAATTACCTCGTCGTCATTATGGAAATTTTTGTCACAGAGCGGTTTCTTTTTAAAGGAAACAAGAAGAACTCATTGCGTACCATGTCAGAAGTATATAGAGGAGCGAAGCGAGATTGTATAGCCCAAAGAAAAGGCATGAATATACCTTACGCAAAATGAACGTGGATGTTGTTGTGAAGAATAATGAAAATAATAAAAATGGTTCGCTTAACTCCCAGCTAAGCCTTGTCTTCGCGTCCATCCATAACGTCGTCAGAGCATTTCAATAGCTTCACACATGATTTTCCGCTTGCGATCGGTTAGCACGTCACTGTGGCAGTGACAACGAATACCCTGCATCTTTTTGCCTGATGTTTTGAGCTATACTGGGCTACAAATAAAGTTCCGTTGTCAAGAAGATTTAATGTTCGATAAAGTAGTTGTTAAGCTGATCTCACGTCTTCACAGCCCCTTGCCTGAAGCCAAATCCAACGCTAAAAGTTTCACTGAATGAATCCGTGTCAGTTGCTAAAAACTGCGAGCTTTCTGAGAGTAAAACATTAATCCAATCACGCAACTGAGCTGGTACTCCACAAGCATGCAATTTGATTTGAACACGCTTGTGAGGAGTGTCGTCAAAAGCATTCTAGAAGACTAGAATCCTGTTGATAATACTCATTACTTCATGTGAGTGAAGAGCCAGTTTCCCATTTTCAAGGGCACTGTGTTTTCAGGATCTGTGCTGGTTATGTATCAACAAATTGCTTTCAGCAGCAAATACATTATGATTCTACAATGACTTCACAACTTCAGTTACATAAGGAATTATGTTGTGATTACTTATATAAATGGTCAAGGTGCCATCTTGTTTTACATAAGGAATTATGTTGTCACTATTTATACATGTAGTTAAGGTGCCATCTTGTTGCAAAATATATCAATTTTCATTACACCATCAATTCAATAAAATTATGTATGTATGCAAAATTGTAAAGTCCTTTCCGAACCGCCCTGCGTACAACCTAAGAAATTTCGCCCAGAATGGAAAGTCAGACTTTGAACGTGGCATACGTGGCGGACGGGTCATTACATCATTAACAACGTCAAAAAATTGAAAATTATGTGGTCAAAGTGCCATCTTGTATAAAAAATTTCATTCTGTTATTGTTGCAGAATCAAAATAAGGGACTTGGAACTACAGATAGTTGATAATCAAAGTGTCAGAATTCCCCAGGCATGAATATACTCGTCGCGTGTTTTGGATGGAAGAAACTAAGTCTGATATAAGGAATTAATGTAATTATAGTAAATCTACAATTACTCCTGGTTTCAAAATTTCGTTGAAACTGGTTGTAGCATTCATTATAACAAAAATCCAGGTCGGCCACGATTTTCTAAGAGTTTCATTGAGCAAGTGAGAGAGAGAGAGAGAGAGAGAGAGAGAGAGAGAGAGAGAGAGAGAGAGAGAGGGAGAGAGAGAGTTCCGTTCGGCACCACGAAATCAACGCATCGATCGTCTTGAGAGTTTGGAGTTCCTCAATCGATTGACTAGACAATGTTGTTGTTGTTGTGGTCTTCAGTCCTGAGACTGGATTGATGCAGCTCTCCATGCTACTCTATCCTGTGCAAGCTTCTTCATCTTCCAGTACCTACTGCAACCTACATCCTTCTGAAACTGCTTAGTGTATTGATCTCTTGGTCTCCCTCTACGATTTTTACCCTCCACGCTGCCCTCCAATGCTAAATTTGTGATCACTCGATGCCTCAGAACATGTCCTACAAACCGATCCCTTCTTCTAGTTATCGTCCATGTCTCACTTCCATACATGGCTACACTCCATACAAATACTTTAAGAAACAACTTCCTGACACCTAAATCTATATTCGAAGTTAACAAATTTCTTTTCTTGAGGAACGCTTTCCTTGCCATTGCCAGTCTACATTTTATATCCTCTCTACTTCGACCATCATCGGTTATTTTACTCCCTAAATAGCAAAACTCCTTTACTACTTTAAGTGTCTCATTTCCTAATCTAATTCCCTCAGCATCACCCGACTTAATTTGACTACATTCCATTATCCTCGTTTTGCTTTTGTTGATGTTCATCTTATATCCTCCTTTCAAGACACTGTCCATTCCGTTCAACTGCTCTTCCAAGTCCTTTGCTGTCTCTGAGAGAATCACAATGTCATCGGCGAACCTCAAGGTTTTTACTTCTTCTCCATGAATTTTAATACTTACTCCGAATTTTTCTTTTGTTTCCTTTACTGCTTGCTCAATATACAGATTGAATAACATCGGGGACAGGCTACAACCCTGTCTCACTCCTTTCCCAACCACTGCTTCCCTTTCATGCCCCTCGACTCTTATAACTGCCATCTGGTTTCTGTATAAATTGTAAATAGCCTTTCGCTCCCTGTATTTTACCCCTGCCACCTTCAGAATTTGAAAGAGAGTATTCCAGTCAACAATGTCAAAAGCTTTCTCTAAGTCTACAAATGCTAGAAACGTAGGTTTGCCTTTTCTTAATCTTTCTTCCAAGATAAGTCGTAAGGTCAGTATTGCCTCACGTGTTCCAACATTTCTACGGAATCCAAACTGATCTTCCCCGAGGTCGGCTTCTACCAGTTTTTCCATTCGTCTGTAAAGAATTCGCGTTAGTATTTTGCAGCTGTGACTTATTAAACTGATAGTTCGGTAATTTTCACATCTGTCAACACCTGCTTTCTTTGGGATTGGAATTATTATATTCTTCTTGAAGTCTGAGGGTATTTCGCCTGTCTCATACATCGTGCTCACTAGATGGTAGAGATTTATCATGACTGGTTCTCCCGAGGCCATCAGTAGTTCTAATGGAATGTTGTCTACTCCCGGGGCCTTGTTTTGACACAGGTCTTTCAGTGCTCTGTCAAACTCTTCACGCAGTATCTTATCCCCCATTTCGTCTTCATCTACATCCTCTTCCATTTCCATAATATTGTCCTCAAGTACATCGCCCTTGTATAAACCCTCTATATACTCCTTCCACCTTCCTGCTTTCCCTTCTTTGCTTAGAACTGGGTTGCCATCTGAGCTCTTGATATTCATACAAGTGGTTCTCTTCTCTCCAAAGGTCTCTTTAATTTTCCTGTAGGCAGTATCTATCTTACCCCTAGTGAGACAAGCCTCTACATCCATACATTTGTCCTCTAGCCATCCCTGCTTAGCCATTTTGCACTTCATGTCAATTTCATTTTTGAGACGTTTGTATTCCTTTTTGCCTGCTTCATTTACTGCATTTTTATATTTTCTCCTTTCATCAATTAAATTCAATATTTCTTCTGTTACCCAAGGATTTCTATTAGCCCTCGTCTTTTTACCTACCTGATCGTCTGCTGCCTTCACCACTTCATCCCTCAGAGCTACCCATTCTTCTTCTACTGTATTTCTTTCCCCCATTCCTGTCAATTGTTCCCTTATGCTCTCCCTGAAACTCTGTACAACCTCTGGTTATTTCAGTTTATCCAGGTCCCATCTCCTTAAATTCCCACCTTTTTGCAGTTTCTTCAGTTTCAATCTGCAGTTCATAACCAATAGATTGTGGTCAGAATCCACATCTGCCCCAGGAAATGTCTTACAATTTAAAACCTGGTTCCTAAATCTCTGTCTTACCATTATATAATCTATCTGAAACCTGTCAGTATCTCCAGGCTTCTTCCATGTATACAGCCTCCTTTCATGATTCTTGAACCAAGTGTTAGCTATGATTAAGTTATGCTATGTGCAAAATTCTACAAGGCGGCTTCCTCTTTCATTCCTTCCCCCCAATCCATATTCACCTACTATGTTTCCTTCTCTCCCTTTTCCTACTGACGTATTCCAGTCACCCATGACTATTAAATTTTCGCCTCCCTTCACTACCTGAATAATTTCTTTTATCTCGTTATACATTTCATCTATTTCTTCATCATATGCAGAGCTAGTTGGCATATAAACTTGTACTACTGTAGTAGGCATGGGCTTTGTGTCTATCTTGGCCACAATAATGCGTTCACTATGCTGTTTGTAGTAGCTAACCCGCACTCCTATTTTTTTATTCATTATTAAACCTACTCCTGCATTACCCCTATTTGATTTTGTATTTATAACCCTGTAATCACCTGACCAAAAGTCTTGTTCCTCCTGCCACCGAAATTCACTAATTCCCACTATATCTAACTTTAACCTATCCATCTCCCTTTTTAAATTTTCTAACCTACCAGCCCGATTAAGTGATCTGACATTCCACGCTCCGATCCGTAGAACGCCAGTTTTCTTTCTCCTGATAACGACGTCCTCTTGAGTAGTCCCCGCCCGGAGTTCCGAATGGGGGACTATTTTACCTCCGGAATATTTTACCCAAGAGGACGCCATCATCATTTAATCATACAGTAGAGCTGCATGTCCTCGGGAAAAATTACGGCTGTAGTTTCCCCTTGCTTTCAGCCGTTCGCAGTACCAGCACAGCAAGGCCGTTTTGGTTAATGTTACAAGGCCAGATCAGTCAATCATTCAGACTGTTGCCCCTGCAACTACTGAAAAGGCTGCTGCCCCTCTTCAGGAACCACATGTTTGTCTGTCCTCTCAACAGATACCCCTCCGTTGTGGTTGCACCTACGGTACGGCCATCTGTATCGCTGAGGCACGCAAGCCTCCCCACCAACGGCAAGGTCCATGGTTCATGGGGGGTAGACAATGTTATGAAAAAATATTGCACTCGGTACCATACAAACTGTCTTTGTCACACGTCCTCACAAGGAAGCACTAACGCATTTTGTGCAGAAATGTTACATCGGATTGATTTCTTGGTACATGGCTTTTACCTATGAATCCATGTTTCATATCAGTGGCAAGGTGAACAAACAAAACCGAGAAAGGTGGCGCAGTGGTTAGCACACTGGATTCGTATTCGGGAGGACGACGGTTCAGTCCCGCGTCCGGCCATCCTGATTTAGGTTTTCCGTGATTTCCCTAAATCGTCCCAGGCAAATGCCAGGATGGTTCCTTTGAAAGGGCACGGCCGACATCCTTTCGCATCCTTCCCTAATCTGATGAGACCGATGACCTCGCTGTCAGGTCTCCTCCCCCAATCTACCCAACCCAACCAACAAACAAAAAGCAAAAACTGTACGTGGAAAATATCCGTCGTAGCCCAGAAGTGAATGTTTTTCGTGTAAATTAAGTATGACTAAGATGTACGGACCTTTCTTTTTCTCACGAGAAAACCGTAAACTGTTTTCTGTACCTGGATATGCTCGAACTGTGTTCTCACAGTCACATGCCGATGATCATTATGAACACATTCCATTCCAACGAGACGGAGCACCATCTAACTACCTCAGGGAGTGCGACATACTCGCGATAATGAGAGATCGTGTTAGTGGTCGAGGGCGACCAGCTGCATGGCGGCCCCGTTCACTGTTAACATCTTTTTTTTTTTTTTGATGTTTTGCTGAAACCGGAAGTATGTCCAGCCGTTACCTGTGCGTCTCTGAGAGCTATGAGGTCGAATTGTTACCGTAGCTGCAGAAATGACGCCAGATATACCGATTAAAGTGTGGCAAGACTCTGATTTCTGATGGGCTGTTTGCTGTGTGAGTATTGGCCGTCACTTTTAGAGAAAGTGGAAATCAAACTGGAAGCCAAAGTGTATCTATAGCAAGAATATTAAAGTATCTTGCTACTAAATGACACCTGTACCTGTATAAGCCTTCTCAATAACATTCTGTATGTATGCATAGTTGTGAATTCCTTTCAAAATCACGTTGTCTACTACATGAGATCTTCCACATGTGACCACTCAATGTCATTCAATACGATCACGACGACTCCCCTCGATTGACGTTAGCACTCGTGGTGTCACTCGCCTTCATACATGGCAGTGGACGTTTGAAAATTCGTGACGCTAGCTCAAGGGTCGTCAATTGATTTAAATGTTACTCCCGGCTGACTCTTAATTCAATTACTGCCACGGGGGTGAGGAGAAAGAACACATCCTGGTGATACCAGAATTATGCATATTTAGATGTTAGATTAATCTGAATGGTTTGCAATGTTCCAGCGATTTTATTCGAAGTCTATGCTGATGTACCGACAAGGACCATTTTCGCAGACAAACATGCAAGTACGTAATGGATGTTCAGTTTCTCAATATAGTTCGTCGCACTCACACATTACACATCCGCTGTTAGAACAATTTCATGCATTTACAGTTTTGGTGTCCCACAATATTCGTTGGCTAAATATTATGACGATACGTTGTATACAACTTCCACAGATATTGTTTATCATGTAGTCAAAACTATTTAATGTAGCCAAAATCGTGGATAAAATTGAAATGTAGTTTGTTTATTAACACTTTTCTTTTCACTAACTAAATATGAAATATGAATCGGGATTGGAGGTGATGATGCTATCCTTCTTTTCAGTATTAGAATGGTCGATGTCGTATTCTGAATAACGCGTGTCATATAATGTCCAAGTATCGACACGACCAAGGCTCTCAATTCGACACTTAAATGTCTATTCTTCGCTCTCGAAATGTTCGATGCGATTGTCTTTCACACGCAGGGTTCAATTTAACGGTGTATGCACTGCTTTTAGTATTTTAGGACCTCGTTAATTAATATCTGGTAGTTAATAAGCGAACTATTTTTATTCTGGCGCGTTGTTTGTATCAGTTACCCCCGCAACCGTCCAAGGATACGATTCTCTTAATGCTCCGCGCACACGGTTTCACAATTTCATAAAATGTAGAATTACGTAAACTATAGCTTTCCGTTGCGTACAACTTTCGTGGGTTCCACAGCCATAATAGTGTCCCAAGAGTATTTTTCCCAGCTAACACAAAGTTCGAATTATGTTGTCGGAATCATTTTCACTTCACCCGACAATAAACGTCTCTGATCATTTCGTCACACTGTGGGGCGGCGGGTCGAAAATTTTTCGGTGGTATAAATGTTTGAATGTTGAAACACTTCCCGGGGCGGCAGGTGGAATTAATTGTTATATATGTTCCTATTATTTATGCTGTTGTTTTGCCGTTCTCAACACTGGCTCTCTAACTACAATTTTGGCAACCAGAAAGTGATTAGCAAAACATGAAGCCTGTAATTGGAATTCCTAGTGCCCACTTCACCTGAGAAATACACTTACAGCTACAGCTTATAGCTCTGAGGAATTAGGAGATTGTCTGGGATTCATAATCAAAAACGATCGTGAAAAAAAAATGTCGTTATATTCTGAAAGTCACAGATGAAAAAAAAAAAAAAAGAATCCACACAATCTGACTAACAGAGCAATTCAGAGTCTAATGCGCTGATGCAAGTATAGCTGTCCAAATTAAAGGTTTAAATGAATGCTCGCCATAATTTGATGATGAAGTTCATCAAACGCCACGCTAAATAATGGTAGAATGTCTGTCCCGTGGCGGCACGTGAAAATACGAAATACGCAAACTGAAGATAGATAATTAAAGTCATCCCAGAATTAACACGTCACTCGAAAATGATTTCATAGTTACGCGCATCCCGAGTAACTTAGTACGGCATCCGAGGCAGTTTATAGCAATGATACCGACGCGACGCGACTCCCGACACAGATGGTGTGCTATTCAGCGTCTGGAGAGAACTGGGGCCTTCCTCTCTCACGCAACGTTCTTGTATATAAAGGCGTGGTGCTGACGGCTAAGAGAACGCCTGATCAAATCGGCTCTCCAAACTAGTCGCTGGGCTAGTAATGCACCACATTACGTTATTGAATAAATCATCGCTTCCTTTGCTGGTGGCCGATGAAGCTCTCAATTTAAATGTACATTCAGCACACAGGTAAGCAATCACAAAAAAAGTCTGACGTGGCTAAGTCAGTTATTTTGGGCGAGAGAATTAATTTAATTACACTACACGCAGTAGACGAGATCTGAACTTGCCCTTTGGAGATACGCTATCGCTATAGTTTTATAGTTATTCAATTGAAACTTCTCGCATCTTTATGATGGTAGCGGATCTCCATTCTACTTAAATTTAAACATCCTAGCCTTATTTATTAGTCTACTTAATCTATCTTGCTTCCTTAATTTTTTAGACAAAAGCAGAAAATATTGAATTTCAACTAAAATCTTAATTTTTGAGATCCAGAAGACTGTTTCTATTAAATAATTATGAAAAAGGAATCTAAATATAAATTTTTAAGTCTCTAGCTCTTTTCTGTTGCGCCAATGATTTTTACAGAAAGACGTTCAAATTTCGAAAATGGTTAAAGTTATCGAACTGATATTCAAAACATATTAATTTAGTATTACTCCTGACATGCTAGAACCGATTCAGGTTATTTACTTGATTTTTAAAGTATTGCGCAACATTCATGACGTCAGAGCTAGTTACAGCGGACTCGGCTGGCACACAATGGAAAGACTGATGTGAATTTTATAAGGTGTGAGTAGGCTGCTTCCCTACAACACGTAATGTATTTTAAACGTGCTTGAAGAATCTTTAAATAATCTCCTTAACGAATTTCGCAGTCGCGTACCACTTTCTCATCGCCTAGCCCGATCGCGATAACTGAAGTTAGAGAGCTCAATAATGTTCTTTTATATGTATTAAAAAACAAACGCGCCCCTATATCTTCCTGTCCCACTTGGTCTTTGCTACTTTGATTTTTATTACTTTTCATTATATTGCTTCTTAGTAATACTATGCAGTTCTTAAAGTTTCGTATTACTTTCCCCGTTTTAATTCTTCCAAAATAAAGTCTATTTATCGCTGATTTTAATTAATATGATGCTAATTGACACGCCTTGCCCGCAAAGTACCGTTATACACACAGAATGGAAAGTCATCCTGTGTCCACGACTTTGAACGCGTCACACGTGGCGGACGGGTAGGTGTTGTGAGGGTGCTGTGGCCTGTGACCGGGCGGCTGTCGCATTCGCGTCGATCTTGTGTCGGGGGGCGCTGGGCGGCGCGGTCGTGCGACCGGACCAGCTGCGTGCCGTTTTTCACGTCTGTGGCGTCGATAGCAGCCGTCGCGGCGCTCCCCACCTGGCACCTGACACAAATAGTGGCTGCAGCCGGGGGAGCAGCCAGCACCTAACGACGCGGCGGCTAGAGCACGGGCTGCGGCGTGCGGAAGACGCTCTGTGAATCTTCCTGCATAAACCTGTACGAAGTGTCTGCACTACCTCAATTTCACTGTGTTGAAGCCGAGTTATCTCCTCAAAATTATTTTATTTTTTAATTTTATTTGTGCCCTTCGTACATGATGCCCTCACCCAGCCTCGCACACGAAATGTGAGACAATATAATGAGCAACACATATTTTATTAAATAATTCGATTATTCACACACCTAAATCGAAGCGTACGATAGAACGTTTACATTATGTTTTAATAATGTTAATTAAATCAGACTTTGGTCAGGAGCTAAAAAGTTACCCGAACTCGATATAATACACAACTGGCCATTAAAAATACCACACCACCACACCACGTGCTACAGACGCGAAATTTAACCGACAGGAAGAACATCCTGTGATATGCAAAGGATTAGCTTTTCAGAGCATTCACACAAGAATGGCGTCGGTGGCGACACCTACAACGTCCTGACATGAGGATAGTTTCCAACCCATTTCTCATACACAAACTGCAGTTGCCGGCGTTGCCTGGTGAAACCTTGTTGTGAAGCCTCGTGTAAGAAGGAGAAATGCGTACCATCACGTTTCCGACTTTGATAAAGGTCGGATTGTACCTCATCGCGATTGCGGTTTACCGTATCGCGATTTTGCTGCTCGCGTTGGTCGAGATCCAATGACTGTTAGCAGCATATAGAATCGGTGGGTACTGGAGGATAATACGGAACGCTGAGCTGGATCCCAACGGCTTCGTATCACTAGCAGTCGAGATGACAGGCATCTTATCCGCATGGCTGTAATGGATCGTGCAGCCACGTCTCGATCCCTCAGACAGCAGATGGGGACGTTTGCAAGACAACAACCATCTGTACGAACAGTTCGATGACGTTTGCAGCAGCATTTAATGTCAGCTCGGAGACCATGACTGCGGTTACCCTTGACGCTGCATCACAGACAGGAGCGCCTGCCATGGTGTACTCGACGACGAACCTGGCTGCACGAATCGCAAAACTTAATTTTTTCGGATGAATCCAGGTTCTGTTTACAGCATCATGATGGTCGCTTCCTTGTTTGTCGACATCGTGGAAGCGTGTATTCGTCTTTGCCATACTGGCGCATCACCCGTTGTGATGATATGGGGTGCCACTGGTTACACGTCTCGGTCACCTCTTGTTCGCATTGAAGGAACTTTGAACAGTGTACGTTACATTTCATATGTGTTACGACCCGTGGCTCTACCCATCATACGATCACTGCGAGACCCTACATTTCAACAGGATAACGCACGACCGCATGTTGCAGGTCCTGTACGGGCCTTTCTGGATACAGAAAATCTTCGATTGCTGCCCTGGTCAGTACATTCTCCAGATCTCTCACAAATTGAAAACGTCTGGTCAATGGTGGCCGGGCAACTGGCTCGTCATAATACGCCAGCCACTAATTTTGATGAACTGTGGTATCGTGTTGAAGCTGCATGGGCAGCTGTACCTGCACACGCCATCCAAGCTCTGTTTGACTTAAGGCCGTTATTTCGGCAGGAGGTGGTTGTTCTTTGTACTGATTTCTCAGGATCTATGCACCCAAATTGCGTGAAAATGCAATCACATGTCAGTTCTAGTATAATACATTTGGCCAATGAATATCCGTTTATCATCTGCATTCATATTGGTGTAGCAGTTTTAATGGCCAGTAGTGTAAAAGTTCATTATCTTTCCAGGCAAAAATTAAACCCTGCGCATCAGAAATTATGCCGGAAACGCTCTATGTATCTGGATACCTTACAACTGAATGAAAGGCATGAACAAGATGAACTGTAAAAGAAAGAAAACAAAATACTTCGAATAATATTAGGACCACAAACGACTAAAGATAACAACTGGACGAAGAGAAGAAATGAATATTTATGGAGTGACGTAGAACAATAAGGGCACAATAAGGGAGAGGAGATTAAAGCTTTATAGTGACATTCACTAAATGAAAGCCCATCGTAGAAAATTTTCAGTTTCGTTGCCAAATTAAGAAGCTCCACGGGAAGAGACAAGAAGGGATTTGAGAAGACTTAACATCACAGAAGGCACCGTATCGGTCAGGAAACTCTCTAGTCTAGTGATCAATACCACAACATCAATACCGCAACAAGAAGTTCTGGGAATATTAGAGGAAACAAGATGAGATTGTCTTAGGTTCTAGGCGGTCTAGTATTGGCCAAATCGATTAATGACAAATATATTAAATTATTATGCAATCACACGTTATTCTTTGTGGCTAGTAACGTTATTCTAGGGGAAATGTGTTGTCCACGAAGCATTAAGAATTAAGAAGTGTAGTAAATTGGTGGTAAAGTTTGATCGAAAATGGTGTTGCCCGTGTTGTCCTCCGGTGCCACAGCTACATAAAGGAGAGGTGACCATCTGTAGCCATTAGAGGTACTGTCGGAACGGTCCATGTTTGCAGTGGAGGCGCAGCGTGATGATCAGGAAGTTTCTGCAGTACATACAAACGGAGTACCGCAGTCTTGCAGGGATATCTGGCAGTATTTGCTGATTAATATCTTCCGCTATACTTGTACGGCTGGTGTCAGTTCTTGTTCTAAAATAGTTTGATGTGCAGCCATACATCTTGGAGAAGGTCGTTGTAAGGAAGATGTTCATGTCTGGATGGTACTTGCTAAAGGACATCTTCTGAACACCCTGAGCTGCACTTGAAACGTTTATTAGCCAAACCGGTATTCCAATGTGTAACACATGGTCAGTGGCATCTGATGCAGAGGACAACGAACAAGTCTACTAGCACCGATGTGTACAACAAGATGACTGTAAGAATTCAGAATCTCGCGGCTATCTCACCGAATAAAAAGTTCTCGCGTTTTTAGTTGCGTCAAGTGACTAAAATTATAGAAGCTTCCGGCCAAGCACTCCTTGGCCGTTGTCAAGCGGCATGACTGCCAGTGAGATGCTAGTACGCCCCTGATATACGTTAGATGTCGGCTGTAAAATAAGTGGTGATCGCGGCATCGCAATATGTGGGTTTATGTTGATCCCGTGTTCGATGTGCCTGCTTCAACCGCGCAATCGCTGGATCTATCTCCGTGCAGGCCGCCGTTAGTGGTAAGGGTACTATCGGCGTCTCTTTTTCAATGACTTCTTCAATTACACAGTATGAGAAGCTGACAGTGCGATACACAACAGATATTTCTTCAAATTGGATCCGGTGGCCGTTTTCTAAGACATGTTCAGCTAAAGCGTAGGCCGTGCTACCTCTCATGCTCCTTCCTGCGTTGTTCTACGTGGTTACTGTTTATCCGACTTAATCTTCTCCACACTCACAAGGTATGTTACCTGAGACCCGCTGCTGCCTTAACTGATCTCAGTAACTGCTCGATTTTTGTCGGAGGCCTGAAGATCGATCTGATCATGTGTCTTTTCAGCACGCGCCTCGTCGTGCCCTAAGCGGAAAGGTAAGACAGCTAGTTTCATTTCATGCTCCTCGTCGGTGATCTTACTCTGATTCTTGCTTCAAATCTCTACATTTGTTTGATAAACGTTGTAGCCGTTGTTCCTGAAGCCTCTGCTCATGGGGCAAGGTATTAGCGTCTGATATCACTCTTGCAGAAATGGTTCAAATGGCTCTGAGCACTATGGGACTTAACATCTGTGGTCATCAATCCCCTAGAACTTAGAACTACTTAAACCTAACTAACCTAAGGACATCACACACACCCATGCCCGAGGCAGGATTCGAACCTGCGACCGTAGCAGTCGCGCGGTTCCGGACTGAGCGCCTAGAACCGCGAGACCGCCGCGGCCGGCATCACTCTTGCACGCTGTACCAATGTTTGCAAAACATTCGCCGTGCCGGACGTTGATGGCGTGCGAATATAGAGCCGTGTGACCAGGTTTTCTATAGACGCTGTGGCCCAGGCGTCTATTTCATCAGCAGCGGACGGGGATGTCGAGGAAGAGCAACATACTGTCTTTTCTTTTCTTTTTTCTCGCTCCATGATGAACTGGAGGTGACTGTTAATGTCATTGAGATGTTCTAACAACTCGTCATGTTTCTCACCTCTGTGGGGCCAAATGACGAACGTGTCGTTAACGAACTGAAGGAAGCTCCTAGGGCATAAAGCCCTTTGTCTAAAGCAAACATAAGGTTTTAAAACTCTTCATGTATAATTTCGAGTATATTACCTTACCTCTCAGACAGTGGCATTTCTTAGTCACGTACTTGATAAATGTCTTACAATGTAAACAAGGAACTGACAAATAGGCTAGCAATATTCCTTGTGTTTTGTTATTTATGAGTTCATACATATATGCGCTCGAGCCATGCATTTATATATGTGTGGGTACAGAACTGTATAAAGTATATGCGAAATAGATAAAGAAACTGATAATAACTGTCACTAGCAAGTTGTCCTTAATGGAAAATCTGTTTCCGTCAAATACAGAAGTTTTCAATTAGGTCTTGTATCCATCAGTAACCCAACATTTGATGTCAAATTAGACAATTTTGCATGTAGAAATTAAGAGACTCCAAACTAAACCAACTCTTTTAAAACATTCTTAAAGTTATATATATATATATATATATATATATATATATATATATATATATATATATATATATATATATCTTACTCCGAATAAAGTTTTTAACAGTGATTTAACTGACAAACGCAGACTGTGACTTGCAAGTGCAGTGCATTCTGCCGTCGAGACTTGCATAATGCTTCTCTCTGTGCATCAGACACCATCGAGACGCTTAGTGGATGAAATGAAGCTTCGTGAATGACATAAAACATATATGTCCTTCATATAAGTGAACAACGCTGTGCGACTTATATACCGTCAGTAGGATATGTGAATTTAAGTGGCAGAATTTAGTACAAGTACAGCGTTATTAATAAGTACCTCCAGGGTTTCGGAAGACAACTGCGAGGAAACTGAGAGACATACACACATGATGCACAGCGATGGACAGAAAGAAATACGAGCAGTGACTGGGGGCAGCGTATTACATTGAGTAGACCAATCAACCGCTCCATGTTGTGTCGAATAAGTTCCCGCAAGTAAGTAAGCAACTGAACGAAAAGATTGCCAAAGTAGGCTGCTGTTGTTGAGATTTATGGTGTGTGGGGTGTTGGCTGTATTGTTTTGCATACTTCTATGATGCTAAAGTCCGGTCTCTGGTGATCTACAGAGAAGGGAAGCACCCCTTAATTTAAAAAGAAAAATATTTGTCACGCAACCAAGACACCTTACTGAACAATATATACTAGGGATGTCTTACCCAAGACTGACAACATGAGAGAAGGGATCAATTAATTTTAACAGGAACAAGCGTTCATTATAACTGAGTGAAATACTAAACAGGTGATCACAACGATAGCCCGTCTCTGTGATGCTCTGTAGCCGGCCGGTGTGGCCGTAAGGTTCTAGTCGATTCAGTCTGGAACCGCGTGACCGATACGGTCGCAGGTTAGAATCCTGCCTCGGGCATGGATGTGTGTGATGTCCTTAGGTTAGTTAGGTTTAAGTAGTTGTAAGTTATAGGGGACTGGTGACCACGGATGTTAAGTCCCATAGTGCTCAGAGCCATTTGAACCATCTGATGCTCTGTAACTCCACTGTTTCTGTTAGAGCAGGACGATTGCCTGGCGATGACGTCAGACATTGGGAGGCTTGTCCAGTGAAACTCAAGTAAAGATGTTAAAGAATCTCATACTCTTTCGAATTTTTGCTATTTCCAATCAGTAGTTCTCTGAGTTGTGGAGGTAGGCAGAAAATATTTACCACTCTATGGTACAGTTTCCAAACAAACTTATCAGACGGCTGACACGTAGGCATTGTCGAGAAACCTCCTCGAAAAATAACAGTAAGAACATACCAGAATGCTAGACTCTGATAATGTGAGCCGAACTTTATTTTGTGGCCTAGCTCCTGAGGTAAAGATGATTCACTCGCTATCCTCTGGGAAAGACTCCTGGTTAAAATTCCTTATCTTTCTAAAAGGCTTCTATGAAAAATGCTGTGCTTATGTGGCAGAAAGAGGCGTCCCGTGTCCTACATAAGCGTATGGGCTGGGGGACGGAAATGGACGCGGATGCCAGTCTGTAAGTTGTGGTTGTGATTTTTCTTCAGACTCTGAATATTGTTATGGTAACTAGCTCATCATAAAAGAGACTCTATATTTTGCTAGTCAGCTGATAGGCTCTCAGATCTGCAGTCCCTTTACCATATTATAACGAGAGAGGTGAAAAGAAATCAAAAAAAGAAGCATTTACTGGAGGTGCGGAATCTCGTTTGCAGTTATAATGTAGCATCAGTGAGCGACTGCTTGATCAGTGAGTTTAATGAGTCGCATGCTCGTATTGGCGTTTATTGTATCACAAGTGGTGCCCAAACTGACCACCTGTATTGTGAATTAAAATTTAGATTGATGCGCTGTCCATTGATTGTGTCTCTTTTCGTAATCTTGTGATTTTCATGCAGTTGTCTTCTGAAACCCCGGAGATGCTTATTAGTAATCCTGTAGTGCTATTCGTCCACTTTGAAGTGTCAACGTAGCCTTTCGGCTGCTTCACATGCTACTGCATGATATCGCTTATCTCTAAAATCAACCGTGTTAAAGTCATCTTCCACACCGTCATGAGGGCGAACTGCCGAAACGATTACTGACTGAAATAAAGCAACGTGACTCACGTATTAATATGTAATTGTTTCATTCTGTTTCACAGACGCAGTCACAACATATTCCAGGTTAGTTTTAAATGATATTGAATGAAAGAATCACTTAACTTTCAGAGTTACGATGTCGTCCATAAGAATGTCAACAATTTGATTTTGTTAGGTACACAAATCCGTAGTGTTCAGATACATGAATATTAATCTGTTGTTCATTTCTGTTCATGTGTTCTCTCCACCACAGTTTCTGCATTTTTCAGATCCCTCTCTCCACCACTGATTACTGCACTAAATCTCTTTACTAAGTGCCTTTAGCATGAATCGCCTATGCTACGGAAAATCTGATTCAGGGCTTTCGCAGTGAGCCGTAGCGGGGTTGCTGGCATCACCTTTAGTACTCCTGGCACCACTAGCTCCATCTGTCGTGTGATGTTTCTCTGGTTTGAGACAACTAAGGTGTTTGCTCGAGATTGTTGATGGGGGACGCGGTGTATTGCGCCGGTGCGAGTTGGTTGAGTGGTAACGAAGCGAGGAGGATGGTGTGAGAGGCGGGCACTTGCGCCTGCGTCTCGGCCTCGGAGTCCGGCGAACGGCTGCTGGGCATATTTGTGGGCCGATTTGAATCCGTGGCTGACTTCCAGCGCCGTCTTCGTGCGTAGCCTGGCCAGCCAGCTCTGGGACGTGGCACACCGATGAGAGAGTTGAAGCCGGTTTCGCTGTTCTGAATTCTGGGCCCCCTTTGGAAGACAAGCTTCAGTTTAGATTCGTGAACTTCAGTTAAGTTTTGGATTTTGAGGTCTTAACTGTTATTAAACAAGATCTGCCTGTTTTCTACATTACTGGTCGTTAAAATTGCTACACCAACAAGAAATGCAGATTATAAACGGGTATTCATTGGGCAAATATATTATACTACAACTGACATGTTGACTCAATTTGGGTGCATAGATCTTGAGAAATCAGTACCCAGAGCAACCACCTCTGGCGGAAATAACGGCTTTGATACGCCTGGGCATTGAGTCAAACAGAGCTTGGATGGCGTGTACAGGTACAGCTGCCCATGCAGCTTCAACACGATACCACAGTTCATCAAGAATAGTGACTGGCGTATTGTGACGAGCCAGTTGCTCGGCCACCATTGCCCAAATGTTTTCAGTTGGTGAGACTTCTGGAGAATGTACTGGCCAGGGCAGTAGTCGAACATTTTCTGTATCAGGAAAGGCCCGTACAGGACCTACAACATGCGGTCGTGCATTATCCTGATGAAATGTAGGGTTTCGCGGGGATCGAATAAAAGGTAGAGCCACAGGTCGTAACACACGTGAAATGTCACGTCCACTGTTCAGAGTGCCGTCAATGCGAACAAGAGGTGACCTAGACGTTTAACCAATTGCATCCCATACCATCAGGCCGGGTGATACGCCAGTAAGGCGATGACGAATACACGCTTCCAATGTGGGTTCACCACGATGGCGCCAAACACGGATGCGACCATCATGATGCTGTATACAAAACCTGGATTCTTCCGAAAAAATGACGTTTTGCCATTCGTGCACCCAGGTTCGTCATTGAGCACACCATCGCTGGCGCTCCTGTCTGTGATGCAGCGTCAAGGGTAACCGCAGCCATGGTCTCCGAGCTGACTGTCCATGCAGATGCAAACGTCGCCGAACTGTTCGTGCAGATGGTTGCTGTCTTGCAAACGTCCCCATCTGTTGACTCAGGGACGACACGAGGCTGCACGGTCCGCTATAGGCATGCGGATAAGATGCCTGTCATTTCGACTGCTAGTGACACGAGGCCGTTGGAGTCAAGCACTGCGATCCGTATTACCCTCCTGAACACATCGATTCCATATTCTGCTAATATTCATTGGATCTCGACCAACGCGAGCAGCAATGTCGCGACACGATAAACCGAAATCGCGATAGGCTACAATCCGACCCTTATCAAAGTCGGAAACGTAATGGTACGCATTTTTCCTCACTACACGAGGCATCACAACAACGGTTCACCAGGAAACGCCGGTCAACTGCTGTTTGTGTATGAGGAATCGGTTGGAAACTTTCCTCATGTCAGCACATTGCAGGTATCGCCACCGGCGCCAACCTTGTGTGAATGCTCTGAAAATCATTTCAAAACCACAGCATCTTCTTCCTGACGGTTAAATTTCGCGTCTGTAGAACGTCATCTTCGTGGTGTAGCAATTTTAATGGCCAGTAGTGTATTTCGAAATTTTACATAACTGAATCTGTTATTATTGAAAGCCTGCTTGTTTTGCATTTCGTAATTTTTCTTAAGTGAATGTGTTATTATTGAAGGCCTTCCTATATTCTGTTGGTAATTTTACTTAAGTGGAGCGGTTATTAATGAAGGCCTGCCTGTTTTGCGGTTGGTAATATTGCTTATCTGAGGCCGTCATCACTGAAGACCTGCCTGTTTTCTATTCAGTAATTTTACTTAACTGTAGCTGGTATGATTGAAAGCCAGCCTGTTTTGCATTAGGTAACTTGCTTAACTAAATCTGTTTCACTGACGGTCTACGGGTTTTCTATTTGGTAATTTTACTGAAATGAAGTTGTTATTAAGGATTAGTTGACTGCATTCTATTTGGTAATTGTACTGATCTGTAGTTGTTATTAAATAAGGCCTGCCTGTTTTCTATTTTGGTAATTTTACTTTGTACAAAAATGGAAACGTGCATAAGCTTCTATGAACAGTGTAGTGATCGCCTTGTTGTAGGCAAGGCAGACACGAAGTCCACACGCATCACGCGCTCCTGGTCCAGTGCAGTTGCACGCTGCTCAACACAATGGTTGGCAAAACTGCATCTCCTCATTCACCGAACCTACAGTTTACATTGCATGATATTTGCTTTCCGCAAAACCTTGGCAGGCATCCTCAATTTGAAAATTGCATCTGCGTCTTTTGTGAAAGACGCCTACGGCCGTTTGCATGACCGAACATCGCTACACAAAATTTCTAATTAGTGGTTCGCTTTAAGTCGAAAGATTGAATAACTTAACTGGAATGGTAACAGAAATATGGCGTTGCTGTGAGAAACAAAGTTAAGAATGCTGCTGGTCCATCATAAGTAAAACAAAATAAAAGTTGCAAATTTAAAAAACCTGCCTATCTCTCCTAACTGAGATTACGGTAAGAAACACCACAGTATGTTTTATTAGCAGGGAAGCTGCTGGAAAGTTCAAAGTGAACATGAGTGCCTCAATTTTTGCTGATTATAGAAGCAATCACACAGAGCGTCTACTCACCAGAGTCTCAGCAGCTATTGCCTAACCGTCTTCCCCAGTCCGGGGTCCACACGGTGGCCGGAAGTGCTCAGAGAGTCTGCACAGCGGCTATTTGCCAACCTAACCGTACCAGCTAATGCGCCGGAAACTTATGACTCTCTGGTCCAGTGCTGTCGCACTCTGCTTAACACAATGGTTGACAAAACTGCATCTCCACATTCACAGAACCCACAGCAGACAGCCCACGCATAAATCAGCAGACGACCCGCGTTCACACTTGCAGACAACACTAAGAACAAGTATATTGATCACCACTGAGTGTCGGAAGGGCATCCAGGTGTGTTTTGAGTATATGACTATTATGTCAAGTCATGTGTCGGCTCACATGGAGCCGTTACAATAAGCCAACTAGTTCTGCAGATGAGGAGATTGAGGAAATGTATGATGAGATCAAAGAAATTATTCATGTGGTTAAGGGTGCCAGAAATTTAATAGTCACTTCGTATAGAGCATAATTTAATCATAACTGCCATTTGATTTAAAAATCATGAGAAAAGGTTGTATTCGCGGAAGAGACATGGAGACACCAGAAGATTTCAAATTGGTTAGAACGATTGACAAGAACAAGGGAAAGGAACACAATACAAGAAGAATGGGTAGCTAGCTATGAGAGATGAAATAGTGGGCTAGTAGAAATCTTTGGGTGACACAAGTTATATTGAATTTAATTAAGGAAAGGAGAAAATATAAATATGCAATAAATGAAGCAGGAGAAAGGGAGTACTACGTCTAAAAAATAAGATCGACAGGAAATGCAAAATGGCTAAGCAGGAATGGCTAGAGGACAAATGTAAGGATGTAGAGGCATATATCACTAGGGGTAAGGTAGATACTGCCTATAGGAAAATTAAAGAGACCTTTGGAGAAAAGGGAACCACCTGTATGAACTGTCAGGAGCTCAGATGGAAAAACAGTCTTAAGCAAAGAAGGGAAAGCAGAAATGTGGAGGGAGGATGTAGAGGGTCGCTTCAAAGATGTACTTACGGGCAATGTTATGAAAAGGGAAGAGGACTAAGAGGAAGATGAGAAGGGAGATATGATACTATGTGAAGAATTTGATGAAGCACTGAAAGACTGGGAGTAGAGAGCATTCCGTTAGAGCCACTGATAGCCTTGGGAAAGCCATCTGATGAGCAAGATGTGTGAGACAAGTGAAATACCCTCAGACTTCAAGAATAATTTAAGAATTCCGATCCCAAAGATGATGATGCTTGGTTTGTGGGGTGCTCAAATGCGCGGTCATCAGCGCCCGTACAAAGTCTCAATTTTTACTCAGTTCAATGTTTTACACAGTCCAATCTAGCCACTGTCACGAATGGTGATGATGATGATGATGAATAAATGATGAGGACAACACAAACACCCAGTCCCTGGGCAGAGAAAATCTCAAACCCGGTCGGTAATCGAACCCGGGACCCCATGATCCACCAATCCCAAATCAAGCAGGTGTCGACAGGTGTGAGAATTATCGAACTATCGGTTTAATAAACCATGGTTGCAAAATACTAACACGAATTCTTTGCAGACAAATGGAAAAACTGGTAGAAGCCGACCTCGGGGAAGATCAGTTTGGGTTCCGTAGAAATGTTGGAACACGGGAGGTGATACTGACCCTACGACGTATTTCAGAAGATAGGTTAAGCAAAGGGAAACCTACGTTTCTAGCCTTTGTAGCTTTTTATAATGTTGACTGGAATACTCTCTTTCAAATTGTCAAGGTGGCGGGGTTAAAATTCAGGTAGCGTAAGGCTATCTACAATTTGTGCAGAAACCAGATGGCAGTTACAACAGTTGACGGGCACGAAAGGGAAGCAGTGATTGCGAAGGGAGTGAGACAGGCTTGTAGCCTATCCCCGAGGTTAGTCAATCTGTATATTGAGCAAGCAGTAAAGGAAACAATAGAAAAATTTGGAGTAGGAGTTAAAATCCATGGGAAAGAAATAAAAACTTTGAGGTTTGCCGATGACATTGTAATTCTGTCAGAGACACAAACGACTTGGAAGAGCAGTTTAACGAAATGGACAGTATCTTGAAAGGAGAATATAAGATGAACAACAACAAAAGCAAAATGATGATAATGGAATTTAGTCGAATTAAATTAAGTGATACTAACGGAATTACATTTGGAAATGAGATACTTAAAGAAGTAAATGAGTTTTATTATTTGAGAAGCAAAATGATAGCCGGCCAGGGTGGCCGAGCGGTTCTAGGCGCTTCAGTCCGGAACCACACGGTTGCTACGGTCGCAGGTTCGAATCCTGCCTCGGGCATGGATGTGTGTGATGTCCTTAGTTTAGTTAGGTTTAAGTAGTTCTAAGTTCTAGGGGACCGATGATCTCAGCAGTTAAGTAAGTCCCATAGTGCTCAGAGCCATTTGAACCATTTGAAGCAAAATGATAGTCCAAGTAGGTAGGCCTGCTTGTTTTCTGTTTGGTAATTTTACTTATTTGAAGCTGTTGTTAGTGTTGGCCTGCCTGTTTTGCATTTGGTAATTTGCTTAACTGAAGCAAGGCCTTCCTGTTTTCAATTTGGTAATTTTTCTTAACTGGAGCTGTTATTATTGAAGGACTGCCTGCTCCCTTTTAATACAATTAAGAACTGCTTCGGAATCTGGGTTAGCTGAAACTAATCAGGGCCTACCAGTTGAGATAAAAGTACTCAGCTGCCAATTAAGTATCTAGATAAATTTTAAACGTGGTTTAAACGTGGCTTACAAAACCCAAATAAAGAACTTTATTTGTCAAAAATGATGGCGTGATGGGCCGATACCGTAGCGGTATAGAAGCGCTTTACCAAAATTACGGTTCGGTAGTTTTGGTACACTACATGAATGATAGGTTTACCGGTAGCATTGGTAGGGAAAGAAACATAAATGAATGTGCGCGAGAGATAATGGAACGTGACGATTCGACTTTGTTTCTTTCTCTGTTTTACACATAGTCAGTTGTGTATTTAACATTCGTACAAAATATAAATTTCATTTAATAGGTGAAAAAGATGACTTGAGCGCGTTGCTTCTGGACTTTTATGAAACCAATACAATTACTTTTGATGAAAGTACAGTTTACATGCACAAAAATTAAAACCCTTCCGGAATGAGATTTTCACTCTGCAGCGGAATGTGCGCTGATATGAAAATTCCTGGCAGATGAAAACTGTGTGCCTGACCGAGACTCGAACTCGGGACCTTTGCTTTTCCCGGGCAAGTGCTCTACTAACTGAGATACCCAACCACGACTCACGCCCTTTCCTCACAGCTTTACTTCTTCAAAAAAAAAAAAAAATGGTTCAAATGGCTCTGAGCACTATGGGACTTAACATCTGAGGTCATCAGTGCCCTAGAACTTAGAACTACTTAAACCTAACTAACCTAAGGACAACACACACATCCATGCCCGAGGCAGGATTCGAACCTGCGACCGTAGCAGTTGCGCGGTTTCAGACTGAAGCGCCTAGAACCGCTCTGCCACAACGGCCGTCTTTACTTCTTCCAGTATCGCATCTCCCACCTTCTAAACTTTACAGAAGCTCTCCTGCGTACCTCGCAGAACTAGCACTCATGAAAGAAAGGAGAGTGCGGAGACATGGCTTAGCCACAGCCTGGGGGATGTTTCCAGAATGAGATTTTCATTCAGCTGCAGTCTCCGCAATATCCTTTCTTTCAGGAGTGCTAGTTCTGCAAGGTACGCAGAAGAGCTTCTGTAAAGTTTTGAAGGTAGGAGACGAGATACTGGCAGCTGTGAGGATGGGCCGTGAGTTGTGCTTGGGTAGCTGAGTTGGTAGCCGTCACGGTAAGTCAGCGTGTTCGGTCAGAGCGATAGCTATCCTTTGTAATAAAAAAAAAAAAAAAACTGAGTTATTGAGTCAACGACGAACACAAAACGGGTGTCTTGCGACGTCCATCACGAGCACATGTAACGAACGAAAACGAACAAAATGAGATAAAAAAAATGAAAAGTTGGTATAGCACTTGCTCGCTAAAGGCAAAGGTCCCTAGTTCGAGTCTCGGTCCGCACACAGTTTTAATCTGCCAGGAAGTTGCATTAAAATTCTTAATAGAACGTTTTTCATCTTGATCAAAGACAAGAGTTGCTATAATTATTTTCTTCAACTTCCCTCTGTTTCACGTTACAAAAATGGTTCAAATGGCTCTGAGCACTATGGGACTTAACATCTGTGGTCATCAGTCCCCTAGAACTTAGAACTACTTAAACCTAACTAACCTAAGGACATCACACACATCCATGACCGAGGCAGGATTCGAACCTGCGACCGTAGCAGTCGCGCTTTCACGTTAAAAATCAACTATTTTCGAATTAAATCTAAACTAAACATTAATAATTTCAATTTTGATGTGAATTTTTTAAGTATCAGGCGGGAGGATAACTATGCAAAACAAAAATTTTCCTTAGGTTATTCGGTCCTTTATCTATCATTACTGAGTTTCTATACAATTCGCCGCATCTGGTTTCTAATAGACTCTAGTAAGATACATCGCATTCACAAAAAAAGCGATTGAATTTTCTCATGTCGAGAAATGAGAAGAAGCCATCTGTTTTACTTGGTAAAAACTTTCTACAGCCAACTTCGCATTGTTCTTTTTTTATTTTCGACAACTTGTTTCGACAAACGTTGACTAGAAGATGACAGAAAAGTGTATCGAAACCGGTTGGCCAAAGCAAAGAAGCATTTATGCGATTTTGCCTGTACAAACAAAGCCATCGAAATGAGGTAACATCCGATAGGTATACTAACCAAGTAAGGTATAGGTAATGCTGCTAGGATCGTAAGCGACCAAGGCTACCAGAAAAACTACGGTAGTCTGCGCTTACGTACGATAGTCTACGGTAGCTTACGGTACTTTTACAAGTATAGTTGGTGGCAGTTCATCGTACTATCCCGTATCATGGCGATAAGGCAGGCAGCCATACGCCAACTTGGAAAGTTTGCACGCCGACTTCGATACCAGCAAGTGGAGGGCGTAGGCATGGAAGCGTGCGAGGGTCCACAGCGCGTGTTAGCGAGGTGTCTTCACATGAAGAGAGCGTTCCTTTTGTTCATGTAAGTGTTGATCGAAACCTACCTTACGAATACTTGAACGATGTTAATGCATAATAACTTCTTAGCACGTCAGATAGTGGAAATTAATATATTGTAACGGCTGGTGATAACTACATACAGCCGCTCACGGAGTGCAGTGTGGATGCAGCATCTTCTCGACGTCTACTGTGCTCATATTGAACTAACTGTGTAAGCGGTGGTTAATAATTAAATCAATATAGCGCCGTTCTCACTTGTTTGACATTTTCTGCCCACATCCCGTTCAGAGTCCACTAATTGCGCAAACATTACTGTAAGTTTTTCTTGCATTCACAGCGCCAGATTTGCACCTGGTGGCCAAAACTGCAACAAATTTTATTTCACTATAAATCGGTTCCGCATTAACGCATTAGAACATGTAGCAAGTTTCGCTGCCATACGATAATTACAGCCCAGATTCGACCCTGTGAGTTTGTGCACTTCATATATAATCACCTGGTATATCGAGACGAGGACTGACTCCACAGTTTGTACAGTAAGAATGAAATACGTAAATACGATAAAAATTAACAAACACTGAATTAAAGGAACGAAAATATAATCGGCAGGTATGACGTGAAAAATAGGTACAATCTAGCTTCTGTGTCGTATAGAAAGTGCACCACGAGTTTCCTGGTTCTATAAAAATGTGCTAATTTACATTTCCTAGTATTTTACGAATGAACCGGTATCAGCCCCTTCGCCTTACCTACGACTGATAGTTCCATTTGGTATTCCTACAAAATGTTACGGCTAAATATTTCTAGATACGAGTTGACAGATTCCAATTGTGAGCCATAGATCAGTTCATTTTTTTTTCTGTAGTGAACTGCGCATTTTACATTTCTGAACATTCAAAGCAAGTCTGCAGTCTCGGCACGACTTTGCATTGTTGTCAAGATCCGACTGACTATATGTGCAGCTTCATTCAGTCAGAAGGTTATCAAATATAACCGTATTATCGGTGAAAAGTCCGAGATTACTCTCGTTATCATCCAGAACATCGTTAGCATACAAAATAAAGAGCGAGGGCGCCAACACACATTCCTGGATGTTACTTCTACATCTGCTTGTGATGCTGGGCCCTCCCAATCGAGAGAAATTCTCCATATACTTACAAATTTTGCTTGATAACTTGTAGGAACGTACTTTCGATATCAAGCGTTGCTGCGGTGATTAAATGCTTTCGGGAAGTGAAGAAATATTGTAGCTACCTGATTTCCTTTCAGGGTGGCATGTGAAAAAAACTCGATTTGTGTTTCACATGACTACATTCTGACCATAAATAATCAAACAGTAACAAACATTCCTAGACTATCTCTACCTAATAAAATTTTAATTAAATTTGGACTAATAATTAAAAAGCCTATTTACAGAATAAACTTTAAAACAATAACAATAAAACGATAGAAAATTTAATCACCGCACACGTAATCTTCTCTATAATAATTATTAAACGATGAGAACATACGAGAAAAAAATTACATAAAAAATAATACGTGACGTCGTACGTGTGGAGTAGGTATAGGTAGGAAAGCGCTCTTCATATTTATTATCAAATATGTTTGCTGAATAAAAGACACTACTCTTAACTCTCTTCTTCTTGTTATATATATTTTAAAATTTTACTAGAATATTATTTCTCATTGTAAGAAGGCAGGTAACTTCATTACCATAAAGAGAGAGAGTACTCGTGTAAAAGTCACAGCAGTCATTAGTTAGGTTTCCTTGTGTAAGGAAGATGGTTTTCGATATAAAGTACATCTGTTTCCCACAAGCATGCATAGAACTGACTACAGTGTTGTTGTCAAGAACTTGAATTACTTGCTAAGTATTTTGGAAGAGGAATGGATGATCTGCACGTTCAGGCTTCGGTAGAGTTAATCATTTCGCAAGAAGCAGGTGTGATGAAATTCGGTTCACACTGTTCCATTTTGTCTAGCGTCTAAAATCGTTACGCCATGTAGTCCGCGCTTAAAACTGAACTGGAAACTGAAATACGAGGATTCATTAGTCACTGAAGCGTGACACTTCCGTTAGAAGACCGAAATACACTCCTGGAAATTGAAATAAGAACACCGTGAATTCATTGTCCCAGGAAGGGGAAACTTTATTGACACATTCCTGGGGTCAGATACATCACATGATCACACTGACAGAACCACAGGCACATAGACACAGGCAACAGAGCATGCACAATGTCGGCACTAGTACAGTGTATATCCACCTTTCGCAGCAGTGCAGGCTGCTGTTCTCCCATGGAGACGATCGTAGAGATGCTGGATGTAGTCCTGTGGAACGGCTTGCCATGCCATTTCCACCTGGCGCCTCAGTTGGACCAGCGTTCGTGCTGGACGTGCAGACCGCGTGAGACGACGCTTCATCCAGTCCCAAACATGCTCAATGGGGGACAGATCCGGAGATCTTCCTGGCCAGGGTAGTTGACTTACACCTTCTAGAGCACGTTGGGTGGCACGGGATACATGCGGACGTGCATTGTCCTGTTGGAACAGCAAGTTCCCTTGCCGGTCTAGGAATGGTAGAACGATGGGTTCGATGACGGTTTGGATGTACCGTGCACTATTCAGTGTCCCCTCGACGATCACCAGTTGTGTACGGCCAGTGTAGGAGATCGCTCCCCACACCATGATGCCGGGTGTTGGCCCTGTGTGCCTCGGTCGTATGCAGTCCTGATTGTGGCGCTCACCTGCACGGCGCCAAACACGCATACGACCATCATTGGCACCAAGGCAGAAGCGACTCTCATCGCTGAAGACGACACGTCTCCATTCGTCCCTCCATTCACGCCTGTCGCGACACCACTGGAGGCGGGCTGCACGATGTTGGGGCGTGAGCGGAAGACGGCCTAACGGTGTGCGGGACCGTAGCCCAGCTTCATGGAGACGGTTGCGAATGGTCCTCGCCGATACCCCAGGAGCAACAGTGTCCCTAATTTGCTAGGAAGTGGTGGTGCGGTCCCCTACGGCACTGCGTAGGATCCTACGGTCTTGGCGTGCATCCGTGCGTCGCTGTGGTCCGGTCCCAGGTCGACGGGCACGTGCACCTTCCGCCGACCACTGGCGACAACATCGATGTACTGTGGAGACCTCACGCCCCACGTGTTGAGCAATTCGGCGGTACGTCCACCCGGCCTCCCGCATGCCCACTATACGCCCTCGCTCAAAGTCCGTCAACTGCACATACGGTTCACGTCCACGCTGTAGCGGCATGCTACCAGTGTTAAAAGCGAGCGAGGTGGCGCAGTGGTTAGCACACTGGACTCGCATTCGGGAGGACGACGGTTCAATCCCGCCTCCAGCCATCCTGATTTAGGTTTTCCGTGATTTCCCTAAATCGCTTCAGGCAAATGCTGGGATGGTTCCTTTGAAAGGGCACGGCCGATTTCCTTCCCAATCCTTCCCTAACCCGAGCTTGCGCTCCGTCTCTAATGACCCCGTTGTCGACGGGACGTTAAACACTACCCATCACCACCACCAGTGTTAAAGACTGCGATGGAGCTCCGTATGCCACGGCAAACTGGCTGACACTGACGGCGGCGGTGCACAAATGCTGCGCAGCTAGCGCCATTCGACGGCCAACACCGCGGTTCCTGGAGTGTCCGCTGTGCCGTGCGTGTGATCATTGCTTGTACAGCCCTCTCGCAGTGTCCGGAGCAAGTATGGTGGGTCTGACACACCGGTGTCAATGTGTTCTTTTTTCCATTTCCAGGAGTGTAGTTTTCACGACGACAGTCGCGTTTTTGATCGTGGTCACTGAAGCACTCTGTCGGGGAGGCGATGGACCTGTGGATAACTGCTTCGAATAGTGATGATAGAAGACGTTTTCCTTGTTGTATTTGGTTGGTGACGGGTTAGTGTCTCCAAAGTTTGAGCCTATTACCTGTGCAGTGTCTTATGGAATGTTTACATGCGCCACTGTTGAAAGTGATCTGCTCAAGGACGGTAAGTACCCGGGTCTCAGGGCTTTGTTCGAATGGGGTAATCTATGCGCCGACACGGGACATTAGGTTCTCGCAGCCGTTCATCTGCTACTCGTTCAGAGTCAGACCAACACAACGCAACGCTATAAATGTCGCGCAAGACATCGAGTTTACCATTTTACTGAAGGTACTCTAAAACATTTTAAATTACTCCCAATATCCCGAATCCCGACGATGGTTTCATGTGGTTTTCATTGACGGTAAGGAACTCGGAAATGGTGGCCCCCTCTCACGCCTTTCCAAATGGGAATCCTACTGGCCAAGTCTCTGTTACCCAGTTAGAACTGATATTTGGCTGAAAAGAACTACCTGCTGTGGCACGGATGTCAAGCTGGGTAGCTTGGCTAAGTACAGGTAACGAAACGTTGATTGGAAATACATGGCTAAATCACAGAGTCATCCAAAAGCTACACTTAGTATAGATGTTCTCTTGACTCATAATAATAGGTATAGATCCCTGAATTCTGTTCTTCAATTCTTTTCTGATTCTGTTAATGAAAAACGTAAATATGAAGTTCGCTATGTCCTCACATGGAAATTTAAGACTGTAATAAGTGGCTTCTAATCCAGAATATGAAACGAGCATGTGTTGTCACGCAGCGCCTCGGTTTATGTAACTTCTCCACTTACGTGGACATGCAAGGATATTGATTGATGCCACCGAATATCTGGGACACGTTAGAAACTTCTGTTAGGGAACGGCTTTGTGGGTTGTTTTTTACAGGAATATTATTTCAGCTGCACTAGTCGGTTTCCTTACATAACAGACCTTCCACAATGATCCTAAGAATTTTTCATTTTAATAGATAAAAGCACAAGGACAATAACCATTTTCTGTTTCGGAACACCAGCCCACGTTGGAAGTTTAAGCAAGCCATGTTAAATAGTTTTCACCACTAACAAAACGTATTCAGATATCCATTTCCGATTATTGTACAAATTTCCTGTGATACCACAGTACGGTAGGTGTGAAGTTGAAGAAATGGAGAATGTATGGCGGGTGAGAGTGCAGATGATTTCTCCATATGTGTACTGAACAATTCATCGTGCAATGTGTGGTGGAGAGTGCAGAGCGCTTCAGAATTAATTCACGCTCTTCCTGTTCCATTCACAAACTGTACTCGGGATGAACGGATATCGTAAAACCTGTGTAAGAGCTGGAATTTTTCAGGTATTATTTTCACGGAAATCTCATGACGTACATTATCTGACAAAAAGAAAAAAAAAAGTGAAGCCCCCAGAACACCTGGTAGGATGTCAGAATAACTTTGTACACGTGCACACCATCGGCGAGCATGTAAATATCCCCCACAGACTTCCACTGACTCCTTTTTCCCAATCGTACTGTTTCCACATACCGCGTGGTAGGGCTTCCAGGAGCAGCAATAATGAGACTTCGAGTCATATCAGGGAGTGTACACATAAGACCTAATAGTTAGGGGAACAGCCCGTGATAAGCACAAAGTCCGTGACTGGTTGTCACTACACGTTCACTGCAGCCAGTTTCCTTAAAAAGCTGCAGAAAAGCATTGTTGTATAAACAGTCTGAAGTCAGATATGCTTTCCATTCGAAGCACTGTTACGTGAATTAGTGAGCAGAATTGGTAGTATACTCACGTTGGGTGTAATGGTTAAAAAAATTATCCATTTTAGAAGGACTTACCAATATTTTGCAACAGTAAAGATCAAAGAATTTACGATTGCATCTGAGAAGGTGTACGTAGTGTGAAGCATTTAGGAATTGGAACGCTGTTACTGCGCTGTGCTAGTGTGTGCAGATTCAGTAGCCTGTGGCATCCAGCACATCTAAGTGTGCTTTGTAATGTACAAGCACAACTATTGCACCGGCCGCTGTGATCGAGTGGTTCTAGGCGCTTCAGTCCGTAACCGCGCGGCTGCTACGGTCGCAGGTTCGACTCCTGCCTCGGGCCTGAATGTGTGAGATGTCCTTAGGTTAGTTAAGTTTAAGTACTTCTAAGTCTAGGGGACTGATGACCTCAGATGTTAAGTCCCAAAGTGCTCTGAACCATTTTTGAACAACTGTTGCCAACCTGTACTTTTACCTCTGCGTCCTGTCGCACAGCTGATGCACTCAGCACACTACGTACATCATGTGCAACAACATTAACAGGAAGTAATACTACGCCAAGGTCACTACGGGGTCCCAACATGAAATAAATGAAGCAAAATCAGGACACAGCTGTATTTTATTAAAATAATGACACTTCATTTTCACCACATACATGGAAGCACTGACACAATTTCACCAATATTGCGTGTGACCACACTCGGACCTGCCACGATTGTCGATGTACGTCCGCAGTTTACAGGGGACCAGGAACAAGGCGTCGCTTTCGACTGGTGTCGTCTCGATTTTGGCCCCCGTAGTGAGTGTTGGTGCCAATCAATCAGGATTTGGTACCTCCTCTATGTTACTTCAGCTACTGGTATAATGTTGCACTGAGGAGGAGGAAGAGATTAATATTTAACGTCCCGCCAACAAGAAGGTCATTAGAAATGGAGCGCAAGCTCGAATTAGGGAAGGATGGGGAAGGAAATCGGTCGTGTCCTTTCACTGGATTGGTTGGTTGGTTGGTTGTTTGGGGAAGGAGACCAGACAGCGTGGTCATCGGTCTCATCGGATTAGGGAAGGATGGGGAAGGAAGTCGGCCGTGCCCTTTCAGAGGAACCATCCCGGCATTTGCATGGAGTGATTTAGGGAAATCACGGAAAACCTAAATCAGGATGGCCGGACACGGGATTGAACCGTCGTCCTCCCGAATGCGAGTCCATTGTCTAACCGCTGCGCCACCTCGCTCGGTCCTTTCACTGGAACCATCTCGGCATTTTCCTGATGCAGTTTAGGAAAATCACGGAAAAACTAAATCAGTATGGTAAGGCGCGGGTTTGAACCGTCGTCCAGCCGGATGCTAGTCCATTGTGCTAACCTCTGCGCTACCTTGCTCTCTATAATGCACTAACTGAGGTTAGGAATGATAAGTAACGTTCCTAGATGACTTGGTTGGAACCACTGCTTGCACATATATACGTCTTCAATATCTAATAATATCAAGTGGTTCAAAAAGATCGTCGTTTTAGAAAAGGCTGGTAAATTTCTGTTTGTCAGCTGGTGATGTGTTTTTATTCGTATCTATTTCCAGGAAAATTATGATTTTTGACACACTTCGTATTTTTGGCATTTTGGAGCAGTTCACTTGTGCGCAACGCGTGCTAATCGTGAAACGTTTAGTCAGAATGGAGACAGTTGCTGCAAAACTGTCAGGTGACTTTGCGCGATTCTACAGCGTAATATGGCTCCGAATGTCTCAACAGTTCGCATAATTATGAAAAAGTTCTTTGAGAAGAGCTCAACAGTAAACCTTAAAACCCCTTGGCGTCGTCGTTCTGGCTGAAGTGAGCAGAACATTGAGGTGGTTCGTGACAGTGTGGTTTTAAGCCCAATGAAATCACTTCGTCACCGATCCCAATATAAGGGCTTAAGCTGTTTTTCAGTAGGGAGAATTCTCCGGAGTGATCTCCATTACGACCCCTACAAAATCCAGTTGACGCAGCAGCTGAAAGTGACGGATCACCACAAGAGACTACAGTCTGTTGACTGGGTTCTGAGAGGAAGACAGGAGAACGATAGCTTCGCGCACAAAATCAACTTCAGTGATGATGCACACTTCCACTTAAATGATTTCGTGAATAAGCGGAACTGCCGTATCTGGGGGTCATAAAGTCCTTGCATGATCGAAGAAAGGGAAACACATCCACAACGGTGCTGCTTTTGGTCGGGCAGCGACATCGGCCTTTATTTTTTCGAAGATGAGGGAGGACAAGCTGCTACAGTCCACGGAGACCGATACCATACTACGAAATGGCTCTGAGCACTATGCGACTTAACTTCTGAGGTCATCAGTCGCCTAGAACTTAGAACTAATTAAACCTAACTAACCTAAGGACTTCACACACATCCATGCCCAAGGCAGGCTTCGAACCTGCGACCGTAGCGGTCGCTCGATTTCAGACTATAGCCCCTAGAACCGCATGGCCACTTCGGCCGGCATACCATACTACGATAAGGGAGTTTTCGTGGCCTGTTTTGCATGAGATAGACACTGAAGTGCTGTGGTTTCACCTGTATAGTGTCACTTGCCATACTTAGCGGGAAACAATTCAGTCGCTCCATGAGCGGTTTGCGGATCGCGCAATGCTGATCATCAATGTATGGACACCAAGGTCATTTGATTTTTTTCTTTGGGGTCATCTTAAGTCAATGGTATATACTAATAAACACCGAAACGTCCATGACGTGAACGAGGAAATTCTAGATGTTGTCAGCGAAATGGATATGGAAACTTCTCATGCAGTCTTAGGGAATTTCATGGACAGAGTTCTAGCTTGCCAGTACAGTAGAAGAGGTCACATGCCTCACATTTTTCAGACTTGAAACGAGAAGGTTAGGCGAATATGTTTATGTATTTTGTTTGCGTTTTTTATAAAGAATTTACTTCTTACTTTGACTTATTAATTTACAGCAATCAGCGCATACTTAATTTAAATTAATAAATTAAAAATTAATAATTAATAAATCTGTTGATATCGGTTTCTCGTGAACCGCAGCATTCTGTGCACATTAAGCAGGATGAACCATTGCCTGTGGCACCAAGACAGTCCTGCTGCCAGCCTGCCGGTGGAATTCCGCCGTGGCGAATCCCTCCATGTTGTTTACAAAATGCTATTGCGACGCTCTAAGCTCTCACGAAGTCCAGAAAGGCACTTTCTACTGTCCTCCGCCAGCACACTGATTTCCAACACTCTCACAGCATCTGACTTTAAAGTGGCTGCTTTTTTATTTTCACCGTTCCTTTAGACAGTTCATCTAAATGCATTTTCATATTCATGAGTGAGATAATCATGTTGTTATAGTCTTACCATGGCTCTGTCGGTAAAGTGATATAACGGATTTAGCATCCCGCAGTAGGGATGCAGTATGATAGCGGAACAAACACTGGTAGCAGTTACTTCTGTAAAATATCTGGGAGTTTGTGTGCGAAACGATTTGAAGTGAAATGATCGTATAAAATTAATTGTTGGTAAGGCGGGTACCAGTTTGAGATTCATTGGGAGAGTCCTTAGAAAATGTAGTCCATCAACAAAGTGGGTGGCTTACAAAACACTCGTTCGACCTATACTTGAGTATTGCTCATCAGTGTGGGATCCGTACCAGATCGGGTTGACGGAGGAGATAGAGAAGATCCAAAGAAGAGCGGCTCGTTTCGTCACAGGGTTATTTGGTAACCGTGATAGCGTTACGGAGATGTTTAACAAACTCAAGTGGCAGACTCTGCAAGAGAGGCGATCTGCATCGCGGTGTAGCTTGCTCGCCAGGTTTCGAGAGGGTGCGTTTGTGGATGAGGTATCGAATATATTGCTTCCCCCTACTTATACCTCCCGAGGAGATCACGAATGTAAAATTATAGAGATTAGAGCGCGCACAGAGGCTTTCAGACAGTCGTTCTTCCCGCGAACCATACGCGACTGGAACAGGAAAGGGAGGTAATGACAGTGGCACGTAAAGTGCCCTCCGCCACACACCGTTGGGTGGCTTGCGGAGTATAAATGTAGATGTAGATGTAGGCGCTGCTTAACCCCGTGAAATGAGTACTGCCGCATATCGAGACTGTACGGCTGTCTCTCGAGCTGGTCACACTGCTTAGAGCAGACGCTTGCATACGTTTGAATAGCTTAACCTTACCGGCTAAATTGGCCAGGTGCGTTTGCATTCCGAGGCATTTATTAGCGGGCTTCGATGTACCTCGAAGAAACTTTTCTTTGTTGGTCAACGCCCGGCGACGATGGAAACTTGCGAGTCGGGTACAAGCTCCTTCCTACCCTAACCCTAGTGAACGTGTGCGACCTCGTGGAATAATCATACTATCAGAAGGACGTTCAACGCTTCCCTTCTTAAAACGCGCTCTGTGGAATTTGAATGGGATGGAATCAGCCAGTCGTTTTACATAAGACGGTCCGATTTACGATAATTTCCTACTATTTGATAATTGATGCTGTTTTTTTACCTAATAGAGTATACATATGTTTTACATTGTGGCAACAGCTTGGGGTGATCTGAACTGCGTAACGAAATCCGATGATGACTGCACAGATCTGTTGAAACTGGTGCTCAGTAAAAAGGTTTAGAGGAGATCTTGCCGTACCTGGCATTTCAAAATATTATAATAGCATGCAACCATCTTGCTGAGGTTAAATTCTCATGTGTTTAGGAATCAAATATGGTGTGTAAAACACCTGCACCTTCTGCAGTATTCAGTTCCTTAATTATTTCTTTTTACATGCTGCCACAAAAGTGCTATGGGTCAAGTTCTGTAGATATCGTTTTTGCTAAATATTATACAACCTCAAGAGCGTTTTTATATTTTAAACATATAAGTTGTACATCGTTTTGATTTTGCTAGCTCATCTGTAGCCAGTCATAACGTTCAAACCAGACGCTTGGGTACATTTGTACAGCTTAAAGATTGCGCTGTACAGCAATTTTCAAAGTGACCGGAAAAAAGTAACGTCAAATTGTAACTGTTTCCACGTAGTTTACTTTCAAAAGTGACAGTAGTGTTTACTCTGTACTGATTTTGGTTTTCTCATGTTATACGTTCCTATAGTGAGCTGAGGTAAGGACATTTGATTGTGTATTTTGTGTGAGTGTGTGTGTGTTTGAAAGAGAGAGAGAGAGAGAGAGAGAGAGAGAGAGAGAGAGAGAGAGAGAGAGAGAGATAGAGAGATAGAGCGAGGGAGGGGGAGGAGGGGGAGAGGGACAGGTTTCTACACTTAAAACTGAAGGATATGTAAATACTAATTCCCCACTACGATATATGTCTACAGACTGAATCGTCGTTCAAAGTATCAGCACATACAATAAGTAATGTTGTTACATCAGTTTTATCCTTCTTTATTGCTTAGCATTTTCCTTGCGTCACATCGCTATGTACCTACGGATGATCTTTATTACAACACCAGATTAGATTATAGCAGTAAGATAAAACGGAAATGCTGTTTGGGTAGCGCCTCCCGTCAGGTAGACCGTTCGCCAGGTGCACGTCTTTCGAGTTGACGCCACTTCGGCGACTTACGTGTCGATGGGGATGAAATGATGATGATAAGGACAACACAACATCCAGTCCCTGAGCGGAGAAAATCCACGACCTAGCCGGGAATCGAACCCGGGCCGTTAGGTATGACATTCCGTCGCAATGTCCACTCATCTACCAGGGCGTACTAGCAGTAAGGTAAAGATCTGACTATCGTACGAAAATCTTTACACCGGTCTGTTACTGGATTCACTTCTCGTAGTGTTGTCTGGAATCAAAGAAACATAGCGGTGCACTAGCTATTATGGATCAGAAGCAAATTGTTTATGGAAGGCATGTACCTTTGCATGAGACATCTGAATTTGTCTTATCTACAGCTCGCTGTTAAAGTGTTTTTTTCATTTATGTGTCAAATATTCAGAGATCGCCGTTAAGCCTCTCTCATGAATTGCTGCGTATTAGTGGCAATGAGACCATATTTCTAGCGCACAGCTCATTCTTATTGGATAACGTTGTCAATAGCTTATTTACGAAGATTCTTTATGAATATCCTCCTAATAAAGAGGAGTGCTGGCAGCGACCGGAGCTGCACAACAGTCTTTAAATTATTACTGCTGTGTAAGGCGCCACAGTAGTGATTAGCCGGTCGACCGCATTGCATCCATGCATAGCCAGCTTTAAAGATACATGTATCAACAAACGAATGGACCCTCTGTCTGTATAATACATCTGCACCTAGCCAGTTACTACAACTTTAATAAGATTCGCGAGTGTATATTACATGAGGCGTCGTCCTAGAGTTGTATAACGTTCTTCCGGGCCTTGGCCTAAAACGAACAGGCGTTAAGTCACAGAAACGGAATGTGTCACAGGTCCGTCTACGAAATTCCTTGTGCCGTTGCAAGTCTTGTGAAGAAGTATATAACCTCACGGGGGCTACAAATATTTTGCTACTTTCTGTCCTCAAAACATTACTCGTGCAGTTTTGTTCACGTGTAAGGTAGCGCGCTGTAAAAGCAGGAAACAGAAATTTTCAAATGTAGATATTTATTAAAACCTAGGTCTCACGGCTGATGACATTAATATTAAGCGTTACGTTCTGGTTTCAGGTCTGCACGAAATGAACATAATTCACTGAAAAGTATATTAGGAAACTTAGACAGTGCCGAGTCTGGTTCTAGAGCTGACCAAATTCTTTGTGGATGCGACATCGATTTGTAGGAGATTTCTCACCAGTCAGCCCGTTCCGTGCAATGCGGCTTCATTGTCTCACTGAACTGCCATTCACAATAATTTCGGTATATATTTGTCGTCATAAAATGGGTCAATAAGCACACTTCATAGCTAGTTTTCGACTTCAGCAACCTTTCGAAATCTTTTTTATCCAAGACAAATCCAGTGACTTACTTCTGTACAATCTCATGCCAGTTGTCCCAAGATGCATATTTGTGTACAATGGAAGTTGCTGTATATGCGTTTTCCGGTGTAGATTGCAATCGGAAGATAAATTCTGAATGGATTTCATATTTTCGGTCTGTGGAAAACGTAAATCTCGCTACGGTCCATAATGTGTGGAAATTAAGAAAAATAAATTTTGAAATGCCTGCATGGTCTGACATTTTATGTGACTCGTTTTACTGATGTGACAAGCCCTTAATTTTATGGGCCTTTACTTTTCCAAATGAATGTAAACATCGTTGCCAACGCATTTCATGTGGAAACGCTAGATCGCTTTACTAAATGAGTGTTTCCTAATATGAAATTTGTTTCTTGATCTTCTGAAGAAGATGGATTTAAATCCTCTGAAACCATGTTTAAGGTTAATTGAAGACCACCATTTATTACAACTTGTTAGCTGTCTTATTCACCGACTTTCTTGTTTTCTGTATTGATGGAGAAGATTCTGGAGGAATTTTAAAGGTATGTTTGCAATTACTGTAATGAGGGAATTTTATAATAGTTAGGGCCTTCTTATGTTGTGCTTTCCTTGTCTCACTAATCAGAGTTTAATTTCTCAAAAACGACTTTCTTTAAAATAAAACTCACTTTCACGATTCATTGTAAAGTTTCCAGTTTTCATCGTGTGTGCGTTCCATCTTATGTTACTCGAAAATATTGTAGATTATGTATCTGTAGCTGCTGCATCCACTGATTTGTATTTACTTTCGAGAACGTCAGTACTCAAGACAAATACAGCATGCTGAGCAAGAAGTAAGTTACTTTTATTTCAGGCCAGATCTCAGCTTGCATTCTTGCGCAAACAGGGTGTAGTGAAGATTGTCAGGTGTCGTGCTCGGAAGCAGACTAATTTTCGGTGAATAGTGTCGAAAATATCAAAAATTTATTTTCTTCCGAGTACAGCAGTAATTTATTTTTGTGGAAATTCTTACTGTGACGTTGCACTTCATACCACGCATAGTTAATAATGTGTTTCGGTGCTGATTTTTAGTTACACATGCGACTCCTTTTTGTGTGTCTGAGCCGAAATCAGCCATTCAGCAGGTCATCGACAGCATCGATGTTCCGACATTTCAGCTGGTCATGCAGAATTTCGCGCTATTCGTCTGCGCCGTATCATCGACAAGGATGGCTGGCACATCGGACATGCCACAACCTAAATCCGAACATCTGTAGTGACGTTTGCCGGCCGATGTGGCCATGCGGTTCTAGGCGCTTCAGTTTGGAACCGCGTGACCGCTACGGTCACAGGTTCGAATCCTGCCTCGGGCATGGATGTGTGTGATGTCCTTAGGTTAGTTAGGTTTAAGCAGTTCTAAGATCTAGGGGACTGATGACCACAGATGTTAAGTCCCATAGTGCTCAGAGCCATTTGAACCATTTTTTTTAGTGACGTTTATATGTTGAATAAAGTGCGTGCACGTCCTAGTTGGTAACTAATTTGCGTTTTTTTCGTATAGTTCTAAAACTGTCAGCCAGTATCTTTTTTCTCTCCAAATGATAAGGTGCTGTTCACACATAGTTCCTTCACGAAACATGGCTGACTGAATTTATGTACAGTAATTTAGAGAATAACAGAAAGCTTCTTCTTCACGTCAGCTACGAATTTCTCTATGACATCTCATTCTCACGCTTACTTGAAGTAAACATGCAATTTTGCGTGTTCTTTTTCCGCATAATATCTTGAATCTGTTTAATTATCTCAAAGAAGCCTGGATATCAGTAATGTTTTCCTCATTTGCAGCTCAGCGGACCCAGCGTCTCATAGAGCTCTAATAGTGTATAGAGTCTCGGGAACAGTTCTGAATCCTTAGAATACTTTTTCTCTCACACCTTTGTGAGTTTCATTTTGGTGCATATTTACTCCTAGTATGTATAAATCATTATTCGGTTTATAAAATTCACATTAAGATTTTACGAAACGATACTGGTTTTTGCACACTACTTAATGTTTTCTATCACCTTCGTTTAACCAAAAAACTTGCAATATTTTTTTGTCACTGAAAGCTACTAGTTTCATGTTTTATTGGGACTAGGAAGATACTGTATTTGTGTTCTGAACTTTAATTAGCACAACAATCTACAGAATCGTCAGAGCTGTTTCCTTCGAACGATTCCACAATTTCCTACGAAATGTCGACATCATTCTAATGAATGTTCAAGGAGTTAACAAATAAATAACACATATGTCGGTCTTCAGAAGAAGTAAGTGATGCCTGTTGCATACCACGTTCTTCATGCTGCATATGTCATCTTTGCAAGGTTGACAACATTAACTTGGTTCCAGGTTAATGTCAAACTCTGAAACCTGCACAAAGAGTGATGCTATTATTAAACATGTATGAAGAAAACACAAAGAAAATTGATTCAGTTTTTCTCCACTGTTGACACTTAGTGATATTGCGAAGCCAACTGCTAATGATTATGGACATTAAATGAGTTTCAGATTCGAACGAATAGCGACTGTGAACAATTATTTTTGGGAACCTACCAACGGAAACTGAAATTCGGTCTACAAATTACGACCGCACTGTGCTGTGTTATCTGTTGACTGATGATGTGCCGTCAGCGAAGGCGTCACACCTGCCGTATTACGAGTGCGCTGTCTGCTTCAGCTGCAGTGGGAGTGTACATTTGAACAACCCCCCGGCGAGCTACGAGTCCGGCAGTTTTCAACGTTTCAAAAAATGATTGCAGCGTGTCTTAGGAAATAAAATTTTCACAGCACACTTCTTTTGGTGTGTTCTTCCTGTACAAAAATTTCAGGTCAGGTTTCGACACGTCGGATTCGACCTTGTAAGTGTGTAATTCATACACAGGCGTCAAGAAATGTTATCATACTACTTTAATTCATGAAATATAATAACGTATTATAAATGACTAGGTGTATGTCTGTGGGGGTCTACGGATGGACGATAGGGATATGTTGTGACACTGTGAGAGAGGTAGAGAGAGAGAGAGAGAGAGGGAGAGAGAGAGAGAGAGAGAGAGAGAGAGAGAGGAGAGAGGTGGTGAGGGAGAGAAAGAGGGAAATGGGGGGGGGGAAGGGAGGGAGAGAGTAGGACAAGGAAAGAGGCGGGTTTGCAGGCACGCAGAGGGAAAAAGATAGATTCGGAGAGAGAGCGAGAGGGGGGGGGGAGGGTGGAGGAAATAACGTAAGGATGAGATAAATACTTTACAGTAGACTGACAGCTTTTAGAAAGTTATTTCTTCTTTGTTTTGTCTCCTTTTTCATTCAGCATGGAAGTAGGATGGATGGTCTTTTAGTGCGCTGACCAAGTTTTCTGCTATAAAAATGTTTATCCCTAGAGGTGTGAGCGGAAGCGAAATGTGCTGTTAGCATCCACCGCTCATCCACAAGTCTTTTATCCACATCCGCATCCAGGTGTATTAAAACATTGTAGCCCACTTAAAAGCGTTGGATACACCAGAACTACGCCTGGGTCTGAGGTGAATTTTGATCTACGGAAATCAGGCCTCATAGTTCACATTAAGTCGACAAGCAACCTGCAGCGTGAACACAACCATATTCTGATCCAATACAATCTGTCGTATGCGTGATACATTTCTTTCGTTACAGCTTTCTGTCGTACGTAGTGAAGCGGATATTATGATTTTTTGGCAGAATATTTCCTAAACACCGAGAAGCCAAATCAAAACATATTACAAGTTGTCCAATATAACATAATGCTAAGTGGTAGCCATACAGATCGTTTAGAAAATGCGTATTAATTCACCACAATGTTGAATCATGTTAAGATGCAACGCTTCTCAATGCAATGCGCTTGCATTGTGCACCGTACTTGTAAATATTTTGAAGAAGAACGTTGATAGAATCACTCATTTTGTACAGAACTTTATGTCAGTTGAATACACCAACAAGAGTCAGACCATGACGCGAAGAATCCAGTGGATGGAGGGTCCTAAACAGCTATCATGTCGATTTGTGGCAGATTTCGGTGCTTCCATAAGTGACCTCTGGTACCGCAAACGACACAGGAACGATTCAGATTCGAGGTAGCTACTGGTACTAAGAAAACGGAATGACGGTGTAATTTTGCGGGAAATCAGGAAATGGACTGAATATCCCAATATGAAGAAAATTAGTGAAAAACAGAAGATCTCCACGTTGCCATCATTAGCTCGTGCAGGTGCAACACACATCTACCGTATCCAAAATTATATATATTTAAACCAATATAATGGGATTACGTCTGTAATGGGTAATAGTAGTAATAAGTAATTTCGTTTGGCTTAGTGACTGAGTGCATGTGTTACCATCGGACGCCATTTCGGCGACTTGCGTGTTCCATTTATACGACCGGTGGAATGGGACTTACAGTTCAACGTGAAATATGAACCACTTATCATTGCTGGTAACTCCACTCAACGTTGAGAAATGAAGAAAGGATTAAAAGTAGGCTGAATATTTCATGGGTAGACAGGGATTCAATCGCGCGAGCTCTCACTTTCACGTTAAGCACTTTACCAATAGACCATGAGATGCAAAACGCGTAATAACCATTAACTAATCAATAATGAGCAAGATCACATCACAGTTGTAATACTGAGACTGTACTGCGGATATTCGCAGATATACAAGCTGGGAGCATGCTTTTTAGAGTAAAGCAGATATTAATGCGGATATCCGCAAATCTCTACATCCGAGGATACCTCTGTTCGTGAAGTCTTTAGCTATGTCTAGACGGTTGTCTCTGCCATCATGAAGGTGAGATCTAGTCGCAGATGTATGAGTTATGCTGAAATGTGTTCGTTGTATCGTAAGCCAGAAGATTTACAGGTCAGCCATGCACATAATTAGGAAAGCTGCATAAACAGGATGTCACATATTTCTACAAGCCGTAGTACAGGTCAAAACTGGAAGAAAAGTTTCTATGATGGTAGGTCCAGGAAACAATACTTCTTGAGGCAGACGCCAGTCTGTCCTCTCATTCCATCCACCTTGTAAGTAGAAGGAGACACTGCAGCAGTGCTGCATATGGTAACACAACTTTCACTCGTTCGCAGTAACTTAGGCACCTTTGCAAATACACCTGACTCCACATGGATTGCTTCATTTTCGTTTGTCACATGCTCCTGTAATTTCTGGATATTGTCTACGGGTTGGCCACACACCAAGGGCTTTAAGCGTTCCCATAGTCAGAAATTCAACGGGTTCAGATGCAGAGAAAGGGGAGGTCAAATTACCGAAGCTGCTCAACCAATCTATCGCCAATGAAACATCACATGAGGTCTTATCCTACGATTCGTAGAAAGAGAGGTAGTGCCCTGCTGTAAACACACCACAGACGTTGTCTTTCTGCGTAAGTAGCATCCTCTAAGAGCGCTGGTAACTTATCGCGCACAAATCGGTAATACTAGGCACCTATTAATTTATTTGGTAGAGTCTGTGGCTCTATGAGTCTGTCACCAACAATTTTTGCCTATACTTTGATGCTGAAGCGATGCCGACGTCTCACGTCCACAACTGCAGCAGTAATTTGCATCTACTCGATCATGTATTATGTGATGATTTACGATGACATGTCTTTTGATCTCTGTTACTCCACCGAATACTACATATAATACATCACAAGTATTTATTTTAAAATTTAAATATTTCGCGCAGGTGGCACATCTTCAGAAGTTTTGTAAATTAACAATGGCGTGTGTATGACATTAAACTGTGACCACTAGCGTATCCAACGATGTCCAAGATAAACTTTTCGTGTAAGTTACTGAAGTCAGCAGTTCCTTACTAGGGGTTGTGTAGGTTCTTGGTCACAACATTATGGAATACATATTTTATTGTCGATGTATCGAAAATGTGAAGATGCACTCTAGCACGAAACGTGTCAGTTTCAAAATAAATAATGATTATAAAGAATCCGGCTGGGTTACAAATTGAAACCAAATGTTGACCTAGATTTCGGCGCAGATAACCACGCCTTCTTCGGAACACACTAAAACTACAAACAGCTCTAAAATTGTCATTGGTAGTAATGAAAGGAAAGTGGTACACAGTAAATATGCTGTGGATACAAAGCTACTGTGTTGGGGCGTGCCGGCCGGGGTGGCAGAGCGGTTCTAGGCGCTACAGTCTGGAACCGCGCGACCGCCTCGGGCATGGATGTGTGCGATGTCTTTAGGTTAGTTCGGTTTAAATAGTTCTAAATCCTAGTGGACTGATGACCTCAGCAGTTAAGTCCCATAGTGCTCAGAGCCATTTGAACACATTTTTGTTGGGGCGTGAAAGCGGTTGACGGATCACCACAAACAGCAAAATTTCGGCATGTAGACGACAGCTGTGATGTCCGAGTGTGCTAGGATGAAGCTGATGGATACCCAAGTACAGAGCTCGAGAGCTCCAAATTCGACGAGCAAAACTAAATTTGCACGGGAGGCCCAACAGGTAAAACTCTAACGTATTACTGTTTGACAAAGTACAGAAGAGTCAGTAACGTCAGACTCCTGCGACGATAAGGATGGCTCTCCATGGGTTGTCTTCGCCACAGCTCTGCCACAGCTTCTATTCCGTTTCGCTAGTAATCAGCCAGTTACGTCCGAACAACAATTTTTACGCCAATCGTGGCTATTAAACTACACTACTGGCCATTAAAATTGCTACACCACGAAGCTGATGTGCTACAGACGCGAAATTTTACCGACAGGAAGAAGATGCTGTGATATGCAAATGATTAGCTTTTCATAGCATTCACACAATGTTAGCGCCGGTGGCGACACCTACAATGTAATGACATGAGGAAAGTTTCCAACCGATTCCTCACACACAAACAGCAGTTGACCGGCTTGCCTGGTGAAACGTTGTTGATATGCCTCGTGTAAGGAGGAGAAATGCATTTCCGACTTTGATAAAGATCGGATTGTAGCATATCACGATTGCGGTTTATCGTATCGCGACATTGCTACTCGCGTTGGTCGATTTCCAATGACTGTTAGAAGAATGTGGAATCGGTGTTCAGGAGGGTAATACGGAACGCCGTGCTGGATCCCAACGGCCTCGTATCACTAGCAGTCGAGATGACAGGCATCTTATCCGCATGGCTGTAACGGATCGTGCAGCGACGTTTCGATCCCTGAGTCAACAGATGGAGACGTTTTCAAGATAACAACCATCTGCACTAAAGTTCGACGACGTTTGCAGCAGCATGGACTATCAGCTCGGAGACCGTGACTGCGGTTACCCTTGACGCTGCATCACAGACAGGAGCGCCTGCGATGTTGTGCTCAACGACGAACCTGGGTGCACGAATGGCTAAACGTCATTTTTTCGGATGAATCCAGGTTATGTTTACAGCGTCATGATAGTCGCAACCGTGTTTTGCGACATCGTAGTGAACGCATTTGCAAGCGTGTATTCGTCATCGCCATACTGGCGTATCACCAACACCGAATCAAAGGAAGGCCGCGGCGCTTGTTGGTGACGTCACGTCAGCTAGGCACGGCGAACGCCAGGTCTGTTGCAGGCAAAAACGCCTGGGTGTGCTTATCACTATAAATATCTCATTTTCGGACAAACTGTTTGGTATTGTTTTCGATTCTGCAGTTTTATTTAGATGAAAGATTTTCTTGCTACTTAAAGCTACAAATGAAGATCATAGTTCTGTATTACTGAATCCTGTCGAAACAAACGTAGATCAAAATGAGAAGATGCTTTGCCCCATTGCAAGCTTCGGAAATTTTACATTCAAGAAACTATATTTCCTTGATTCATTTTGTTATCGAAACATACCCCAACCCCCTGACAATGAACTCGTTTCTTTTTTTTTATTTATTTATTTTCGGTTGTGATCATCACTGGAAACGTGAACTAATTTACAGGTGTAAATGTCCAACTGTTGCCAGTCATTAGATTACAGTCGTTTTCAACGAAAGGAATTCTAAACAGGAAACAAAATAGCTTCATACATCGAAAATACTGCTGAGCTTACACTTTTTTAAACATGCACGTTAGAAAAAATAAATATTCCCCTCTTTCAACTGAAAGGAGAAACTTTATAAGATAAAAAAATTTTATTTGATAAAACAAGTAACTCTCTTTTGCCTTTTCTTCTGTCCCCCACCCCTCCCCCAACGTGTACAATGGCAAGATATTTCATTAACATTCAGTGGTCCTCACCCCATAGTCAACAAAGACACCTAAAGAAGAGCAACCATATGTTCACAGTTTCTTGTAAAAGCAACCCAGTACAAACGTACCTTCCTCAGATTTACAAATAAGGTAAAGAAGCACGAATTCTGTTGCTGCTGGACCATGAAGTTGTTTTTGTATGTCAATCCGAAAAACAGGTGGAAATTTAACTTCAGGAGTACACTATTTGTTAAGAACTGTAATGAATTGCACAATTAATTGATTTCAGAAATCTCTCAGAACAATGTGTGTTGGTCAACTACCGCCAATAGTTTCCTTTGAGTCGGTGTTGGTATCACCCGGCGTGATGGTATGAGGTGCCATTGGTTACACGTCTCGGTCACCTGTTTTTCGCATTAAAGGCACTTTGAACAGTGGACGTTACATTTCAGATGTGTTACGACCCGTGGCGCTACCCTTCATTCGATCCCTGTGAAACCCTACATTTCAGCAGGATAACGCACGGCCGCATGTTGCAGGTCCTGTACGGGCCTTTCTGGATACAGAAAATGTTCGACTGCTACCCTGGCCAGCACTCTCTCCAGATCTCTGACCAATTAAAAACGTCTGGTCAGTGGTGGCCGAACAACTGGCTCGTCACAATACGCCAGTCACTAATCTTGATGAACTGTGGTATCGTGTTGAAGCTGTACTTGTACACGCCATCCAAGCTCTGTTTGACTCAATGCCCAGGCGGATCAAGGCCGTTATTACGGCCAGATGTGGTTTCTCTGGGTACTGATTTTTCAGGATCTATGCACCCAAATTGCGTGAAAATGTAATTACATGTCAGATCTAGTATAATATATTTGTCCAATAAATACCCGTTTATCATCTGCATTTGTTCTTGGTGTAGCAATTTTAATGGCCAGTAGTGTAAAATGAAAATTTCCCTCACTAAAAAATTACGTCACCGTAGCCGCAAATGACAGCTCTTCAGGTGAATCCCCACGGTGGTCATAATGATAAGCTGACATTAGAGTCTAGCTTCTAGTCGTAGCCTCCGCGAGATATCTGCGCGGGAAGCTCTCGGCGTGGGACACCAACGCGACGCTGCTGTGGCGTCGAGACGTACGCCTGCTTGCACCTGAAGTCTATGCCATACGCCGTAGCGCCTGTCCTAAGTTCTCTGTCTAAAAACACGCCGCTTTGGACAAGAGCGTTCGCCTTCGTAAAACGGTGTCCGGGGCGCCCACTAGCCAATGATTCCTAACATCAGAAGGCGAGCCGCAGATGACGTCTTAGATGCCTGTCTTACGGCCGGTAACCTCGTCCACCCACCCTTACAGTTCTCTTGTGCCATGGAAACGTTATAATCAGTTTTAAGGTATGCTTTTTTATTCTGTCGTCCTAGCATGTAGATGGAACGTACCTCATGACGCTGTTGCGCAATGAGGCAGAAAAAAGCTGGAAACTCGACTGTGGGTAGCGAGTCACTGGGAAAGGAAGTCCGCCGTCAGCATGAAGCGTCCGGACGAGGGCGCGTGGCGCGCGGTCGCGCCGCTGAATAATTCCGCGGCCGACTGTTAGGCCACGGTGGCCACTGTGCGCGATCAAAGTTTCACGCCCCACGCCGCAGACTCCGCCGGGACGGCTGGCCGCCACTGCGCTGCCAGCCTAGCGCTGCTCGCCCCCTCTACCACACCTCGCGACCCTCCCTTGCCCCCAGGGACCGCCAATCCCTTCTCCCACTGTGTCGCTCAGTCTCGCCTTAATTGACGGTCGCTGCCGCCGGCCGATCGCAGGCCAACTCTGCTCACTGGGTTAATGGCTGACTATTCTCTTATAGAAGGCACAGTAGTCAACAGTCATGTATTATGAAGACAGCATCAGGTGGTACCGCGTGGTTATAATTAAGTGCAGCTGCTCACTCGGGTCTAGTCTGGTCTGTAATATAATTATTATCGAATGATAGTGAATCTTGATCAATATGCTAATGCATTAATACATGACCGACGTTTTCTGAAAACAAAACAAAAACAAGTTCCAACTGTAGCGTCTAGGCGCACGTGTGGCTCTGCGAATGTGAAAAACAAATGTTTCCATATGTAATGGATTACAAGCAGGAAGTGGGCAGCAAAGGTGAAACAAGTGGGAAAGGTATGATGTTGATTTAATTATTAACCGTCCAGGCAGGCCTCGGAAGGCCAAACTGGACCGACCGACCGCCGTGTCATCCACATTCGATAGGCGTCACTGGATGCGGATATGGAGGGGCAGAGCGACCAGAGCCTTACTTTTCAATCAAGCAGTTCCTCAATTGGCCTCACAAACGGTACGTACCCCCCACTTACCAACAGCGCTCAGCAGACCCATCCAAGTGTTAGCCAAGTACGACAGTGTCAAAACTTGGCGATCTGAGGGAAAATGGTGTTATCACTGCGGCAAGGCCGTTGGCTGCCACTGGACAACGTGTTGAATATGAGCATTCAAGACGTTGACGAGCTGCATCCTTTAAACGACGTAATCAACAATTGCTCCCAGCAAGTTTCGGTTGAATCTGAGCAGCGTGTACCTGTAAGCTTGCCCTCATATCAGGAAATACCGAACATGTCCCTGGCAACCATCTTCATTTAGATACCCTAGAGCCAAAAGACACTTGGATTTACATCAGGTGATCTTGCAGGTCATGTGTCTGAAAAATCTATGGATATAACACTCTGGTAGGAGGTTGCACTAAGCAGATCTTTCACTAGACGAGTGACATAACGTGTTGTCCCATGTTGCACGTAAACGGTTATTTCCACACAGCTACATTCTTGCGAAACAGGTATTAGATGCTGTTCAAGGAAGTCTCGATAACGTGCAGACGTCTCAGTACACCTGGGGGGCCCTCTGGGTGTACACTCTTCAAAGAACAATGGACCCAGGTTAAAGTTGCTTCTGAACGAACATCACATAGTCACATACGGAGAGTGCAGTTGTTCTTCGTACGAAACACATGGTGTGACAACACCCGAAATCGGCAATTGTATGTGTTCATTGCATCCTGTAGTGTAAAATGTGCCTTGTCGCAACACAGAATGTATCCTGGCCACATGTCATCCACTTTGATCCATATCAGAAACAGAAGAGCGAATTTGGAACATTGCTGTGGATCATGAGATTTCAGTTGTTGCACAGTCTGGATTTTCATGGGTACTGTTGTGGATTGGCCAGACAGCCAACCCACTATGAGGAAGCCGAAAGGCACGCGTTTAAGCTCACGCAGGCAGGCGTGAAGTCTGGAACAGTACACGGAAATGAGACTAGTAAACAACGTACGTAGCTTCTGGAATACTTAACTTTAATCCATAATTGGTGAACATCGCTCTTGACGGTACATGTTTTACAGCATCAATAGTGACTGGTAATGGCACCTTGCTAGGTCGTAGCAAATGACGTAGCTGAAGGCTATGCTAACTATCGACTCGGCATATGAGAGCGTAATTTGTCAGTGAACCATCGCTAGCAAAGTCGGCTGTACAACTGGGGCGAGTGCTAGGAAGTGTCTCTAGACCTGCCGTGTGGCGGCGCTCGGTCTGCAATCACTGATAGGGGCGACACGCGGGTCCGACGTATACTAACGGACCGCGGCCGATTTAAAGGCTACCACCTAGCAAGTGTGGTGTCTGGCGGTGACACCACAGGTACCATTGTAAAAAATTGGTTCAAATGGCTCTAAGCACTATGGGACTTAATATATGAGGTCATCAGTCCCCTCGATTTAGAACTACTTAAACCTAACTAACCTAAGGACGTCACACACATCCATGCCCGAGGCAGGCTTCGAACCTGCGACCTTAGCAGTAGTGCGGCTCTGGACTGAAGCCCCTAGAACCGCTCGGCCACAGTGGCCGGCACCATTGTAAAATAGACTGAAAAATTTTCCGTACTCTTGACCATATGATGGACAATCGTCGTGACACTGTAGAACCAGTAGCACAACACGGGCCACAGGCCATGTGCTGCAACCTCGTCAGTAGATTCCACCTAAGTAGGAAGCTTTCCTTTTTCAGTTGCCACTAAAAGCTCACCTGTGTGTCGAATATCATTGTCGTCTGCTTCAAACCACAAGTTTTAGTCGGTGACACTCTCAATACTATAACTGCTAGATTTAAGGTAAAACGGTTGCACTAACAGCACACTGTCTTTCTTCTTAACAGCCACACTGTTCACTCGCGTTATAGCTTGTCAAATCACTGTGGGGACGTCATACCGTCGTTAAAACAGTGTACAGCGGAAGGCTTTTACATGGTGGCCTAAATTGGAACTGATGTTTTCCAACACAACACAGTTCTGGATTGATGCATTAGCATATCTACCAATTTTCGCTGCCATACGCTAATTGCAGCTCACACTGCGCCTTCGTGAGTAGCTGCACTTTAATTGTAGCTATCCAGTTGTACGATTTCTGTCTGGAATATCGTTACCTCACGTTGTACAGTCATCTCATACTTAGGCCCAACTGCATCAGAACAACAAACAAGCAAAACAACGAGAAACATTCCTTCCAAATATTAACCTGAAAATATCCAAGCAGCATAACATTCAGTATTGTAGTCTGTGTCGTACAACCAACTGAGCTGTTGTTGAAGCGAGTTGCTCATCTTGTACAGAGTAGCATGACATTGCCGAAACCACTCCCTGTCTTTGCATATTTACTTTTGTTGTGCCTATCTACTGCGGCATTTGTTTCAGGCAACGTAAGTAGCTAATCAAAGGGTATGTAGCAACAGTAGTAGTGGCCCAGATTTCTACAAGATGTAGCATTAAGTAACGTTTTACAGCTGGTTACGTAATGGACAGCGAACTCCTGTCACATCTGGCCAGGACAAGTACATATTCCTCAACTTAAGCCAGTAGCTTTATTCCTTGTCCCTTGCATCCTAATGGCACAGCTTCATCGCCAGTCATTAGTCGGAAGTGCAACCAAGCACCTACAGCTCCGTCGAAATGCACTGTCAAAACGAGGAAGCTACTCGTTCACAAACCGTCAGCTACTGCTGACGGTTCCAGGATTCGAATCCGAACTGCCGAGCTGAGATCTCTCTTGGGATGCCATCGCCTGAATTCTATAGCCAGCCTTCAAGAGTCCTGGGTTCGACTCGGAAAGACTGCAGCCAGCTTGGGCCCCTGGCAGAGTATGCCAGTCCCACCGTGAACTCGCTGTGCTTCGGAGCTGACAACCCGTGACGTGTCAGCGAGGCCGTCGTCGCCGTCGGGTGATGTTACGCTGTCTCAGCATTCCACTGCCTCAGCATACTCTCGCTGTCACTAGCCATTGTCAGCACGTGGGCCAAACCCGTCGACCTACTGTATGAGGACTGTGGAAAAATAAAGAATGTTTTAAAGAGCCGACATTTTTGGCTTCACACTAGCTCTGGCACGTTATGCTATTTACACTTTCACTCATAAAACAGTACAACCCTTCAGTAATAATCTCTCCAGTTTATATTTCTTGAGATCCTCCATTGGCGTTTGACTGTCTATATCATGTTACACTCTCAGAAAAGATCAAGTCGTATGGAACTGATAACTCTATACACTACTGGTTTCAGTCATATTGAGCAAACAGTGTGCAAAAAATAGTCATGAATAACTCAAACGATAATGGAATGGTAGAAAATTTTAGTTACTGGTGAGAAATCACAAAAGGAGGTCCTCAGGGTCCAATTTTGGGTCCACTACAATGCCTTATACACGTGAATGACCTTCCATTTAATATTCAACAAGCATAGCTGCCACTTTTTTGCAGACGGTACAGGTGTTATGATAAAAATGAGAGAAAGCAACAGAAAAGTTGTAAATGAGATTTTCCATGGAACCATTAAGTGGTTCTCGTGTTCCCTCCATAAGTTTTCATAAAAACACAGTATATACACTTACGTGCATACATAGTCACACAAACAATGAATGTAGCACATGAGTGGGATTTAGCAAATAGGGTAGATTGCTCAAGTTTTTTGGGTGTACTTACTGATGAAAAGCTGACCTGGAAGAAGCGTATTACTGAGCTTCGCAAACAATTAATTTCAGCTATTTTTGCTCTTCGTTTAATTGCAAATGTTGGAACGAATTAACCTGCTGGCATGTCTTGCATATTTTCACTCAATTATGTCTTACATATACTTTACTGGGGTATCCTACCACTTAGAAATAAGGTATTTATTGCACAAAAGCGAACGATAAGAATAATATGTGGTGCTAATCGCAGTCGTCATGTGGATATTCTTCAGGGAGCTAGGCAAATGTGCGCCGTAAAAATACATATGTTCGCTAATGAAATTCATCTTAAACAATCCATCACATTCTAAGAAGAACAATTATCTCCATACCTACAACAGGAGAGGGAAAAATTATTTTCACTACCCATTATTAAAGCTGTTAGGGGCTTAGAATGGGGTTCAATATGCACTAACTGCAATATTCGATCATTCGCCCAATAGCATAAAATATGTGGCACGTAGCAATTTTTAAATGTAACATGAAAACAGTTCTCATGGACAACTCCTTCTATTCCATGGATGAACTGGTAGCCTTTAAAAATGAATCATGTGTTTGCGCCCTATGAACTGACTCATACGACAACACTTCGAAAAAGTAATAGATTAGATGAGCCATGGAACATGTAACTAACTGACTAACTAACAAAGGTCCCATTCTTACAGTTTCACCACACCACACCACAGTCACACCATCCTATGGGCTGAAGGGCCTATCCTGCAACCCTGGTGTCAGCGGAATGGTCAACACTAACACGACACCACCACACATCGATCCCTGTCTTCTTAGTACTCTTAATATTCCCCAAAAAAGACAAATAATAATCAGTTACAGAGGAAACCATTGATCCTTAGTAAAGGCAGCATGTAAGGAATTAACCTACAAAATTTTTTAAAAAATGGCAAGCCGAGAATGACGGCCTTTATGCTGCATTATTTGGTTGATAATTTGACATTCGATTGTTAATATTGCTTGTCTTTATCTTCAATCCTACATGTTTCTTAAAATCAAAACCAATCGTTGTTTAACGAAAACTGTGACTCTCATCTTGATAAATAAGAAACAATATAATGAGATGTTTCCTGTAACAAAGCATAGTAATTTTACCAATTATAACGAACCAACCACTGTTAGGAAGGACAGCGTCTGAAAAGATACTCTGAAGTCTTTAAAATATGTGGAGCTGAGAATGAAATCTCCATCATCTCACTACAAAAAAAAGGTACTATCAAGTTAAGACTTCTGCTTTTCAATAGGAAAGCACTGTTCATTAGGAAAGCACTGTTTAATCGTCTCGAAATGCTATTTGAACCGAGAACAATAAATAAATAATGATAAAATATTCTATGCCTTTCTAGATCTATTCTTCATTACCATGTTCATAAAAAGAGGGAATAGTCCTGCACAAATGGCAACGGTGTTATGTCGACAAAAATCGAAGAAAAGAGTGGGATTTGGAAATTGATATACGTATTCAACAGCAGTGTCTTGAGGACTTCACAGCAATGTGTGTTCCTATTTCACTTTCGGTAGCTTATTGAATCAGAGTCGTAAGCTGGGTTAATCAGAAGTAACATGTACGGTGGCCTCGAAAGGTGCACGAAACTAATTCGCTCTCTCTAAAGCTACGCGTCCAGTGGCACCGGATGTTAGCGATGTTTGAAATTATCGTGACAGATTTTATTTATATCTGATTAGGGCATGACTGTTGGGACCACAGATCAGAATCAGACACATTTCGGAGGAGTTCAAGCAGTCACTGTTAAAGGCACTATTTAGAAGTTGAAACGTCATTGCTTCATTTCACTAGATCACCGTGCCGGTAAGTTAGAATTTTCTTGTTCTTAAAGTATCCCGGCAGACACAGAACGCAGGAACGCAGGATTGCAAACAACATCGTGGGTCGTTTGAAAATCAGTGCACAAAAATTTTGCGGAGTGACGAATCTCAACAATGACACTTTAGATGAGCGTACTGTAGCTGATGAAATGCACTTTATGTGCGTTTTGACGACAATGAAATACGATTAAAGCTATGAGACAGTTGTACTGATCTGGAACTGAACTAGTAGTTTACGTCGATGGAGCAATGAACACTGACTCTAATTTATTCATTTTAGGTACTGAGCCTCCGCTGTCAGGTTGGAGTCAGTGTTGTGATATAGTATTATTACATCGGCTTAAATCATACCTCGGTCAGATTTAAGGAAGTGTACTCTTAGTCATGGTTGTAATCGCACATGTTGATGAATATCTTGAAGCCAGGAGCTTTGTGGATATGGGCACAGTACGTAACTTCATCTACATTATTATCTGATCAGAGACCTACGTCACCCATAACCGTTACGACAGTGTTCTTACTATCTGATGTGAACTCTTTTGACTTCTGAATATTTCCAAACATAGTATGCTATCGGTACCCTTACAGTATCACAAGTACTTGAATCACATCCATTTACGCGAGTCCTTTCAGTCTGAGACCACACGAAATGATATTACTCTGGAAGTAAACATTTTGCTACTACTTCAGTAAATTTGAGAAGCTTATATCATATTGTGAACCCCTGCCTTTGATTATTGGAGTGTGCTGTGCGAAGATACAGAAATGAAAAAGATTCGATTCCATAGTGCCTCAACGAAATCGAAGAAAAAGCGACCCTTGTCATTCTTGTCAATCTAACCTCGACCGTGACACAACCACGGATGTCAGTAGTAAGCCAAGGCACGCCCTACAAAGCACTCGTTAGAGTAGCATCCAGTATCTAATGATATTTGGATGTTAATTTATACGTCAAGCAATTATGTCAGCTTGCTCGTGTAGACTATCTTGTATTGCATCCGCGATCAGTGAAACTATTCTCTAAATTTAGGCCTCTGTACGTTAATTGGCTAGAACGGAACCCTCACTGGATCATTATGTCGTCCGACTATCTCCTCGTCCCTCAAGACTCTCTTTCTTAGAGGTGGTTTGAGGTCTACGGTCTCTTGGCGGTGTGAAAAATTTAGGCTCTTATGTCGGTGTAGCCAAAAGATTCAGCCATTCATGCCGCATTTTTGATCACTACTTATTCATCAAAACTCATAAATGACATAGCTACGTACACCTCGGGGCTGTTGGTCTACTGAAAACACAGGCCGCAGGATTGAATTTCAGATTTTTCAGTTTTCGTTTTAACCTAACCTAAACTTCTCAACGATGTTACTATTCACCAGATATGACACGCGGCTTAGATTGCCCATTGAAATGTAGGTCCCTTTTCCCTGTTTGGATGCCTGGGGTAGATTAGGGACACGCATATCTCCGAAGTGGCGGCCAATTAAAAGACTTGCACCAGCCATTGCGCCCCACCAAATAACTATTATTATCTACAGGCATGGTCAGGAACACTCCGAAAAGCCTGTTAGCGTGTTTCAGGGTAGGTTGTGCTGAGAAATAATTGTTGAAGAAGAAAGTCGACAAGTTGTACTGTTTCCGAGTTAGTTACCATTTGAGTTAGGTAATCAGATGGTTGAGCGTGCAAATTCAAGCAGCCGTCGCCGGATACAATTAGTGTCATTTGTTCTTATATAGTAGATAATAGCATACGAGACTACTCAGCCTCTGGCTCAGGTTCGATCCTTACTACCATCACATGATGAATTTTATTATTGCTCTCTTGTTCGGTTTTAGTAAAACAAACTAAGAACACATTTGAAGACGTGTCTCTGGCAGGTCACACTAGGTCCTGAGTGGCTAACTTCAGTGTTAATTAACTCTGAAACGACTATTTTCTTAACAATTATTTCTTAGCACGACCTACCCTGCGACACCATTACAAGATTTTCAGACTGTTTCTGTCACTCTGTATATACAGAATTAAGTTTGTGTGGAACTCTCACAGCGCGAATCCTATTCGAGCTTGTCAATTTATTTACTAGTGAAAATGCTGATTCCTTTCATCAGATGCATTTTAAAAACAACTTAGAAGTCACTACAGCTTTATTAGTAAAGCGTCATGGATGTACGCCGTTGATGACGTATTCCCTATAGTAATAAAGATTTCATATTTAATATTTTTTGATGCACTTTATATCTTACGTATTTAAGATTTTAGCTGACAATTAACAGGTCAGGTATAATAAAGAAACAGTGCATAAGCAGGAAAGCACCAACAAAATATGAAGGCAAATGGTAACTGACTTCAATAAAACGGATTCTTTTCAACCACAGTATCCTTTTAACATTCATTTCGTTTCTTTTGCTTTTTACTTCGTAAGTGAGAGCTAGTGCTCATAGGGTAGGTCACTAGAGATGAAAAGTCCAGGCGCCTCCGCTCAGTTAGTAAGAAGAACGATTAATGAGGAACCTAGAGAATAAGTCATAGCTTTATATTCACACTAAACATTGAACGATTTCAAATAGACATCACGTGGTACCGATTTAGAGCTTCCGTGACTCCGATAAATCCATTGATTGTCACACCGTTGCAGGCGCATTAACCGTCAACAGAGGATTGCAACTTTCATCTTTCTACGTATGACGTAATTTTCCGTTCACAAAGATACAACAACTCTAAACTTCCTGTTCCATCCCTACACGACTCTTTCCATATTGCACACTGCACAATATTCTGAAGCACTAGTCTGCTATGCGGCAAACCAACATCTGCAGCACATTCCGTTACGCGAACATTTTTTGCTCAGAAGTTATAAGATGTCTTATTACTCTGTAGCAGACATTGCAGTGTACTGCTTTTTCGTCTTATGTTTGGATTTGACGCTAAGGAACTGTTCGTCTTACGAGAAATTTAGCAGCTACTGAAGGTCTTTTACTATCTCAGTGTTAATGAAGAAATGTGTACAACAAAGAAACACCCATAAAGAGACAGAGAGGCGTATGGAATCTTATTTCACTAAAACTTAATTCTTTTTCCTTACTCAGTCTGCTCTCAATTTTGCATATTTTGTTTAATAAACGAAAGCTGGTTACTGTGCTCCTACCTCTGCATTATGCTCCGCAAGACACTGTACAGTCAGTGGCGGAGGGTACATCATACTAATATTATCGAATTTCTTTCCTGTTCGATCACCGCACTGAGCAAGAGCAGCTATGTATTTGTCTCTACATGCCTCTCCAAGCGCTTTGATATCTCTATCCTTATTTTTATGACCCATACGTGAGATACTGAAGACGCTGGTGGTATCTATGGCAGCAGCCCTAGTAACAGTTTCTCGAGACGTATATTTCTCAATTTCTATTATGAATAGACAACGAGATAGCAAAGAAATACCTCCCACCTTAACAAGATGTACTTCGCACAGAGCACTAGGCAAGAACAGAATTTTAATAAACACACTGTACTGATTTAGATCTTCAGAGGTTTAGATATATCGTCTGTCTGGTTGAATCGGTGACTACATAAACAGCTAATGTCCGACTGCGTCTCTTTCTCCTGATGTCCCAACTTTAAGCCTGTTAGATAGTGTATTGATGAAATGGGTTTTGGACTGGGTGTTGTCAGATGTAAGGCTCAATTGAACTATTAAATTATTAAATATAGTATACTTCTGCATACAGTTAATAGTACAATAGCAGTGGAACATAATATAAATCTACAGCCCCTTATAGTTCCTTAAGTGGGGCTCGAAGAATAAAATACGACTACATTATGTTTCTTTCAATACACAGAATTAAAATACAATCTTTACCTCAGGAACACTTATAATATATTGCCCTCGGCAAAACACGGGAAACATACACTGAAGCACCAAAGATACTGGTATAAGCATGCGCGTCCAAATACAGAGTATGTTAACAGTCAGAATACGGCGCCGCGATCGGTAACGCCTATATAAGAAAACAAGCGTCTGGCGCAGTTGTTAGCTCGGATACTGCTGCTACACTGTAAGGTTATCAAGATTTAAATGAGTCTGAAAGTGGTGTTATAGTCGGCGCACGAGGAATTGGACACAGTATCCCCAAGGTAGCGGTAGCGTTCTCGCTTCCCACGCCCGGGTTCCCGGGTTCGATTCCCGGCGGGGTCAGGGATTTTCTCTGCCTCGTGATGGCTGGGTGTTGTGTGCTGTCCTTAGGTTATTTAGGTTTAAGTAGTTCTAAGTTCTAGGGGACTGATGACCATAGATGTTAAGTCCCATAGTGCTCAGAGCCATTTCAACCATTTGAACCCAAGGTAGCGACGAATTGGGGATTTTCCCGTACGACCATTTCACGGGTATTTCCGTGAATATCGGGAATCCTGTAAAATATCAATTCTCCGGCACCTCTGCGGCCGGAAAAAGAACCTGCAAGAACGGGACCAACGAGACTGAAGAGAACCGTTCACCCTGACAGAAGTGGCACCCTTCCGCACATCGCTGCAAATTTGAATGCTGTCAGCATGCAAACCGTTCAACGAAACGTCATCGATATGAGCTTTCGGAGCTGAAGGCCCAATCGTGTACTGCACGACACTAAGCTTTACGCCTCGCCTGGACCCGTCAACACCGACATTCGGCTGCTGATGACTGGAAACTTGTTACCTGCTGGTCAGACAAGTCTCGTTTCAAATTGTATCGAGCGGATGGGCGTGTACGGGTTTGGAGACAACCTCATGAATGTAGGCAGCGTGCATGTCAGCAAGGGACTGATCAAGCTGGTGGAGGCTCTGTAATGGTGTGGGGCGTGTGCTGTTGGAGTGATATATCTAGATACGACTCTGGCAGGTGACACGTACGTAAGCATCCTGTCTGATCACCTGTATCCATTCATGTCCATTGTGTATTCCGAAAGACTTGGGCAATTGCATCAGGATAATTCGACACCACAGACGTCCAGAATCGATACGAAGTGGCTCCAGGAACAGTCTCCTGATTTTAAACACTTCCGCTGCCCACCAAACTCCTTAGGCATGAACATTCTTGAGCACATCTGGGATGCCTTACAACGTGCTGTTCAGAAGAGATCTCCACCCCTCGTACTCTTACGAATTTATTGTCAGCACTGCAGGATTCATGGTGTCAGTTCCCTCCAGCACTGCTTCAGAAATTAGTCGAGTCCATGCCACGTCTTGTTGCGACACTTCTGCGTGCTCTTGGGGCCCTACACGATACTTGGCAGGTGTACCAGTTTCTTTGGCTCTTCAGTGTAGGAGATATATTTGTCTACTGCTACTGCCAAGTAGCTACAATAAGAAGCTACCATCAACGCTCTACCAAACTACTTAAAATATATCTCCATAACCTTCTATATGGTAATACATACAAATTGATCACTTGCACAACTCCGATAACAAGATGATATTCTTAGCACAAATTGCTTCAACAGTTCAATTACGCTCAAGGTGTAGTTCAGAATCAATGTATAATACAATTAATCATGCAAACAACGTGTAATTTAAGAGATAAACTGGCTTTCACTCACAGAGAATTCAGACCACAGTGAGCTATGGCGGGCCCCCTCTTTGAATTACTGCCCCGCGTGCCTGGAGTGTATTTTCTCGCGGCTCGGAGCTTGTGGCGCCTGGGGGCGAGGTGTGCGGCGCTGGGCGGCGAGGAGCGGCAGCGGATCGCGCGGGCAGTCAGAGTTTTGAAGCCAGACCAGAGGGCAAGCCGCACACGGCCAGTGGGCAGTATGTGTGCCATTAGGCGAATCTTGGCGTGCCGTCAAGTGTTTTTATGCCCTTTAAACGTTTTGTTTTTTTGATAGTTGCGGGCACGAGTGTTATCAAACGTGGGAACGTTTGTGTGGTGTCGCCTATTTGTGGGTTCTTCTCGGTGGAAATTACGTTACGCAATCTGATCCGACAAATTCCCTGATTTGAGTCGTACTGCCTTGTGACGTTCCCTTGGAAAGGGCTAGGGTAACGTGTAACAACTGGAGACGCTTGTTATTGAAATTCAATTTCGCACGTTCAGCAGTGGATTCGATGATAGGGTAAATCTGTACATCGTTTTAAATGCGATCATGTTCAGCCTTAGACCAAGTTTTTGGAGAGCATCATCGGAAGTGTCCGTTGATCAGTACAAGCACTGTGGTCACGAGGTTGTATTAAGTGGGAGGTGAGAATTTAGACGCTCCCTTATTCTGTTCCAATTTTATACTGGTGTGGCACGCTTTGACTGTGTTGGACGTGGGCCCAGTGCGTGCTCGTCGTATTGCGGCTGTTAATGTCGCCTCTGTAGGTTGGCTTCATGGATAGTGCAGCCGCTGGCTACTCTTAGGCTGTCTTCACTCAGGTTACGCAGTTGCGCAAATTACTGTTTGAAATTTGTGTTACAATTGAGACGTGGGACTTAGGGAAAGGCAGGAGTCAATGTTTTTTTTTCTTTTTTAAAAATCACGTACACTTTATTTGGAAACAATTGCAAATGAAGTTGATAATGAGACACAATTATAAAATTTGACTGTTGCGACGCAATGTCTAATTGAAAAAAATCTTGAAGAAGTTGCACTCACGGCTGAGGGCCTTATTGATCAGAAATAAAAAAAAATGGTTCAAATGGCTCTGAGCACTATGGGACTTAACATGTTTGGTCATCAGTCCCTAGAACTTAGAACTAATTAAACCTAACTAACCTAAGGACATCACACACATCCATGTCCGAGGCAGGATTCGAACCTGCGACCATAGCAGCGGCGCGGTTCCGGACTGCGCGCCTAGAACCGCTAGGCCACCGCGGCCTGCCAGAAATTCAAATTAATTGTCGGCTGAAGGCCCCAATTGCAAAAACTCAAAAAACAGTGTTATGGCTGAAGTCATGGATAGCCAATTCTTAAGAACCAGTTAAATTCCTCCAAGAGATACTGAATAATTTTTAAAGAAAGACAATGATCCAAATTTCACTGTTAAGAGACAATAAGAAATTAAAAATACTTAAGACCAATTGCAAAAAAAAAAAAAAAAAAAGATTCAAATGGCTCTGAGCACTATGGGACTTAACTTGTGAGGTCATCAGTCCCCTAGAGGTTAGAATTACTTAAACCTAACTAACCTAAGGACATCACACACATCCATGCCCGAGGCAGGATTCGAATCTGCGACCATAGCAGCAGCGCGGTTCCCGACTGAAGACCAATTGCATTCATGGCTGAAGACCTTATTGACAAGAAATTCAAATTATTTATCGGCTGAAGGCCCAAACACTACAAATTCAAAATTAAAATATAAAAAAAAAACAGTCATCACAATCTGACCAAATCAAGAGAGAAGTGGGCCTCAGACAGTGCTCCAAGGATCGACCTAGGAAAGCCGCTCAGCTTCGTAAACGATGAGGCAGGCAGCCAAGAGTTGTATTCACTTGACCGGATAGCAACTCAAACTAGTGACAGTTTAAACGCAGACCATCACTCTTGCAAAATCTATCTAACGTATGAGGACCAATACAACGGTGGAATAACCCAGGCAAGGCAGAACCGGCGGACAGCACTGCGTCATCAGAATCCGGTGTTTAGAACATCCTGAAGCATAAGGAACCACTACGACCAATGCAGTTCAAAAGAAACAAAACTCCGACCCACAATCAAGGAGGCTGTGGAACTATACGCCTTACCGGACAGCAGTGGCAAGGCGAGGAAAGGTACACTGCACGTAAATACACTAACCTTCAGGTCAGGTAACTGGGGCGTTAGTGGGCACTAGGCAGAAAAATACCGCTGGTTGAACTTCACCAATAATAACACAAGGAATTCAATGATTGATAATAGGAAGTGGAGGACAACTAATTAATTTCGGCAACTCAACACACTGCACTTGTTGTTCTTCGTCTCAGCGACCTTGCGAGCAGCAACACACGACCAAACGGCATGCTCTCACTACTGGGTTCATGTTCACTCAACTCAAACGTCCAATGTCTGGTGGACTATGAGGTTGTGGCCCTCGAAACTACAGCCCCTCGATCCGGCAGTGCCCGTGTGCTGCAAGTGGTTTAGGTATGTCTTCAAGCGGCCGGACCTCACTGCTGCTCTGTTCCAACCGAACTACTTGTCACACTCTGACCCGAAAAAACACTTGACGTCCCACCAAATATAGTATCACTGTACTAGATGTCGATAACCGCTCCTGCTTCCACTCATGGACAGACAACGCTAGCAAACTTAGTGGTGCCAGTAACCACAAGAAGAAAACGAGACGCCACTATCCCTGTTACACGATGCCAATCTACCAACGGCACCAAAGCGCGCTCCAACACGGCTCAATAATTGTGTACATTTCGATGTTTGGGGCATTTTTGAGTCAAGTACTCTTGTTGGACATATTCTCGAGACCCGTCAGGCTGGTCACAAGTTTGTCAGTTGTGTATGAATTGCACATGTCATATTGAGATGTCCTCTGGACTTCAGAAAACATAGCCCCTTGAGGATAACTGTCACATTTGAAGTTCACATGTGGTAAAGGGATAAGGGTGTAAAACTATTAAGTATTATCATGCTCTGATGGTGTCTTATGTATTCTTTCACTAGTCATTTGTGAGCTGAAGAGTAAAAGGAACTTATTACCTGTCTCAGGGCTAGTTTATTTGTTCAACTATTTGTTACTTAGATGATTTCGTGGTTGGTTGGTTGGTTTGGGAGATGAAAGGGACCAGACTGCTACGGTCATCGGTACCTTTCTCCAAATACAAAGAACACCCACAGAGAATAAAAACGAGGAACAGAATAGATCACAGACGATACAGAACAAGAGAAACGGAGACAAGGACAAGACAAAACGAACTAAAACCACACAGAGTGTGACAGTGGTTGGCCGACCATAGAAATAAAAAAGGAAAAGCCAACCACTTAGAAACACATTAAAAGATCAGTTTAAAATCATAGGCCAAAGGCCAGAATCAACACAAAAAATAAAATAAAACAGAAACACTCAGATGAAAGAATAAAAACTCCCTGCCCTAATAAAACGTAAAACTAAGGCAGCCATAACAGGGTCATCAGATAAAACGGCAGGGAGCGTATCAGGCAGCGCAAATGTCTGCCTGACCACAGCTAAAAGGGGGCAGGCCAACAGAATGTGGGCCACCGTCAAAGCCGCCCCGCAGCGACATACAGGAGGGTCCTCCCGGCGCAGTAAATAACTGTGTGTTAGCCGGGAGTGGCCAATTCGGAGCCGACAAAGGACGACTGAGACCCTGCGGTTGGCTCGCATGGAGGACCGCCACACAGTCGTCGTCTCCTTAATGGCACGGAGTTTATTGGGTGTAATCCGATTGCGCCATTCAGCGTCCCAAAGCGCAAAAACTTTTCGGCGGAGGACTGCCCGCAAATCAGCCTCTGGGAGGCCAACATCCAGAGATGGTTTACTCGTGGCCTCTTTCGCCAGGCGGTCAACATGTTCATTGCCCGGGATACCGACATGACCGGGGGTCCACACAAAGACCACAGAGCGGCCGCAACGCGCAAGAGTATGCAGGGACTCATGGATAGCCATCACCAGACTAGAACGAGGAAAACACTGGTCGAGAGCTCGTAAACCGCTCAGAGAATCGCTACAGATAACGAAGGACTCACCTGAGCAGGAGCGGATATACTCTAGGGCACGAAAGATGGCGACTAGCTCAGCAGTGTAAACGCTGCAGCCAGCCGCCAAGGACCGTTGTTCGGAATGGTCCCCTAGAGTTAGCGCATACCCGACACGACCAGCAACCATCGAACCGTCGGTGTAAACAATTCCAGAGCCCTGATACGTGGCCAGGATGGAATAAAAGCAGCGGCGGAAGGCCTCTGGAGGGACCGAGTCCTTCGAGCCCTGTGCCAAGTCGAGCCGAAGGCAAGGGCGAGGAACACACCACGGGGGTGTACGCAGAGGCGCCCGGAAAGGAGGTGGAACAGGGAAAAACCCAAGCCCGCAGAGAAGCTCCTTGACGCGTACGGCGATCGGACAACCCGACCGGGGCCGACGGTCTGGCAGATGGACGACTGACTGCGGGAACAGGACACGATAATTTGGATGCCCGGTCAAGCTTAGAACATGGGCAGCATAAGCGGCCAGCAAACGTTGGCGCCGGAACCGCAGTGGAGGTACACCTGCCTCCACTAGTCGCTGTCCACAGGGCTGGTGCGGAAAGCACCAGTGGCAAGGCGTATCCCGCTGTGGAGAATTGGGTCCAGCACCTGTAACGCAGATGGGGATGCTGAGCCATAAGCCAGGCTCCCATAATCCAGACGGGACTGGATTAACGCCTGGTAGAGCCGCAACAGGGTAGAGCGGTCGGCGCCCCAGCGGGTGTGGCTCAAGCATCTCAGAGCGTTTAGATGCCGCCCACACGTCTGTTTAAGCTGCCGGATATGAGGCAGCCAAGTCAACCGGGCATCGAAAACCACCCCCAAAAACCTGTGGGTCTCCACCACAGCAAGGAGTTCGTCGGCAAGATAAAGCCGCGGCTCAGGATGGACTGTTCGGCGCCGGCAGAAATGCATAACGCGGGTCTTGGCTGCCGAAAACTGAAACCCATGCGCTACAGCCCAAGACTGCGCCTTACGGATAGCGCCCTGTAGCTGACGTTCAACAGCTGCAATGCCAGTAGAGCTGTAATAAAGGCAGAAGTCGTCAGCATACAGGGAAGCAGAGACAGAATTTCCCACAGCCGCAGCGAGCCCGTTAATGGCTATTAAAAACAGGCAGACACTTAAAACAGAACCCTGTGGCACACCGTTCTCCTGGACGTGGGTGGAACTATAGGAGGCTGCGACTTGCACGCGGAAGGTACGATACGACAGGAAATTGCGGATAAAGATCGGCAGAGGGCCCCGAAGACCCCATCCATGAAGCGTAGAAAGGATGTGATGACGCCATGTCGTATCGTACGCCTTCCGCATGTCGAAAAAGACAGCGACCAGGTGCTGACGGCGGGCAAAGGCAGTACGGATGGCCGACTCCAGGCTCACCAGATTGTCGGCGGCGGAGCGGCCTTTCCGGAACCCACCCTGAGACGGAGCCAGAAGGCCCCGGGACACCAGTACCCAATTTAAGCGCCGGCTCACCATCCGTTCGAGAAGCTTACAAAGAACGTTGGTGAGGCTAATGGGGCGGTAGCTGTCCACCTCCAGAGGGGTCTTTCCAGGTTTCAAAACGGGGATGACAACGCCTTCCCGCCATTGCGACGGAAACACCCCCTCGACCCAAAGACGGTTGTAAAGATCGAGAAGGCGCCGCTGGCAGTCCACTGAAAGGTGTTTCAGCATCTGACAGTGGATGCCATCTGGTCCAGGAGCGGTATCAGGGCAAGTAGCTAGGGCACTGAGAAATTCCCACTCACTGAATGGAGCATTGTAAGATTCAGGGTGGTTGGTGCGAAACGAAAGGCTCCGACGTTCCATCCGCTCTTTAATGGAGCGGAAGGCCTGGGGATAATTCGCAGAAGCGGAACTCATAGCAAAATGCTCTGCTAAGCGATTGGCAATGACGTCGGAGTCAGTACAAACTGCTCCATTCAGTGAGAGTGCAGAGACGCTGGCAGGGGTCCGATAGCCGTAGACGCGTCGAATCTTGGCCCAGACCTGCGAAGGAGTGACATGGAGGCCAATGGTGGACACATACCGCTCCCAGCACTCCTTCTTGCCTTGGCGGATATGGAGGCGGGCCCGCGCACGCAGCCGTTTGAGGGCGATAAGGTGGTCTAAGGAGGGATGTCGCTTGTGACGCTGGAGCGCCCGCCGGCGATCTTTAATCGCTTCAGCGATCTCAGGCGACCACCAAGGCACAGCCTTCCGCCGAGGGGACCCAGAAGAACGGGGAATGGCAGATTCGGCGGCAGTAACGATGCCGGTGGTGACCGATTGAACCACCGCATCAATGTCGTCATTAGAGAGAGACTCAAGAGCGGCAGTGGAGGAGAACAAGTCCCAGTCAGCCTTATTCATAGCCCATCTGCGAGGGCGCCCAGAAGAGTGACGCTGTGGTAGTGACAGAAAGATCGGAAAGTGGTCACTACCACACAGGTCGTCATGCACACTCCATTGGACAGACGGTAAGAGGCTAGGGCTACATATTGAAAGGTCAATGGCGGAGTATGTGCCATGCCCCACACTGAAGTGTGTGAAGGCACCGTCATTTAAAATCGAGAGATCGAGCTGCGACAATAAATGCTCAACGATGGCGCCTCGACCTGTTGCCACTGACCCACCCCACAGAGGGTTATGGGCGTTGAAGTCGCCCAATAGCAAGAAAGGTGGCGGCAATTGGGCTATCAGCGCAGCCAGGAATGCCGCGAGACATCACCATCCGGTGGAAGGTAAAGACTGCAGACGGTAACAGCCTGTGGCGTCCACACCCGAACAGCGACAGCCTCTAAAGATGTGTGGAGAGGGACAGACTCGCTGTGCAGAGTGTGAAGGACATAGAGGCAGACGCCACCCGACACCCTTTCATATGCTGCCCGGTTCTTGTAATAACCCCGATAGCCACGGAGGGCGGGGATTCACATTGCTGGAAACCAAGTTTCCTGAAGAGCAATGCAGAAGAAAGGGTGAAGGCTGATAAGTTGTTGGAGCTCAGCTAGATGGTGGAAAAAACCGCCGCAGTTCCACTGGAGGATGATATTGTCCATGGCTGAGAAAGGCGTGAAAGGACTGGTAAGGCAATTTACGCCGCTTGTTCACTCACTGCCACCAATTCAGTACCCGTTCGAGAGGCATCCATGGCGTCTGAGGGACCAGCGAGATCAAGGTCCTCAGCGGACGCTAGAATCTCGACTGCATCCTCAGACGCAGAGCGCGAAAGGTGCGGTGGGGTTGGCGCCACCGCAAGTTCTTTGGCCTTAGAGGTCTTTCTCTTGGACTTCTCTCGCTGAACCTTGGGTTGCACCGGCTGGGAAGGCTTCACCGATTCAGTCTCCGGGACAGAGGAGGATCGTGAAGCCCTACGCCTGGCCGCTGGTGAGGACTTATGCCACTGGCGGCCGTCATCCTTCCCGCTGGTGGAACCCTGGGAAGGGAGGGTCCCAAGGGAACTCTTACGGGCGAGAGTAGCCGAAGAAGTTAGACGCTTCTCCGGCTGAGAAGCGGGGACGGACGTCCCCGACGGGTGGGAGGAGGTTGCTCCTGAGGTAGGTGGTGCAGGAGCAACCGGTTGGGTAGAGCCCCCCACAGGAAAGGAGGCAGGAGGAGTCTTACTGCTTATCGAGCTGGCTGGAAGTCTCGAAACTGGTGGGGCTAGCACAGTTGTCGTAGCAGCTGCATAAGAAGATGTCATTCTCACAGGATGGAGTCTGTCATATTTCCTTTTGGCCTCAGTATAGGTCAGCCGGTCCAGAGTCTTATATTCCATAATTTTGCGCTCTTTCTGAAAGACTTTGCAGTCAGGCGAGCAAGGTGAATGGTGCTCCCCGCAGTTGACACAGGTGGGAGGCGGGGCACATGGAGTATCGGTATGAGACGGGCGTCCGCAATCTCGACATGTGAGGCTAGAAGTGCAGCGGGAAGACATATGGCCGAACTTCCAGCACTTGAAGCACCGCATCGGGGGAGGAATATAGGGCCTGACGTCACATCGGTAGACCATCACCTTGACCTTTTCCGGTAACGTATCACCCTCGAAGGCCAAGATGAAGGCACCGGTAGCTATCTGATTTTCCTTCGGACCCCGATGAACGCGCCGGACGAAATGTACACCCCTGCGCTCTAAGTTGGCGCGCAGCTCGTCATCAGACTGCAAAAGAAGGTCCTTATGGTAAATAACTCCCTGATCCATATTTAAACTCTTATGCGGCGTGATCGTAACAGCAACATCCCCCAACTTGTCACAAGCAAGCAACCGTCGTGACTGGGCAGAGGATGCCGTTTGGATCAGGACCGATCCAGAGCGCATTTTTGACAAGCCCTCCACCTCCCCAAACTTGTCCTCTAAATGCTCGACGAAGAACTGAGGCTTTGTGGAGAGAAAAGACTCCCCATCAGCTCTCGTACAAACTAAGAATCGGGGCGAATAACTATTACCTCCATCCTGAGACTTACGCTCCTCCCACGGCGTGGCCAGAGAGGGGAACGTTTTCGGATTGTACTTTTCAGCATTAAATTGAGCCCGAGAACGCTTAGAGACTGCTGGCGGCTGGCCGCCAGCGAGAGATGATGTACCACGCTTCATTGCGGGTCATCCGCCCTGATGCCACCTACTCCGACCAAGGGCCCTCCCCACGGGCGCCACCCAGCCGCAGCAATAGCCACCTGGCAGGATGTCCATTGCCGGGAGTCCTGATGCCCCAGGGAGACGGGCATCTACTCCTTGGCATACGTGGGGAGTTAACGGCGCAGGCATCAGTAGAGCGATCCCTGTGTTGTCAGGGGGCTACAACCAAGAGGGTACATGGCGGCCCCACCACAACGGACTGGCTACCGTGCTGGATCTTAGGTGCAAAACTGTCCAAGGTCGTCGTCGCAGTTAAAAGAAACACTGCAGAGTGCAGCGTGGGAATTGCACCCAGGGACGTATCCTCGCCCAAGAGATGGAAAACGAGCGGGACACCATTGCAACGACGAAAAAGCCGGCTAAAGATCTCAATGCACGACGGATACAGTGCACCACGTAAGGCGCCCTTCCCCAATTGGCTCGCTCTTCGGAATAATTTAGAAAGATGGAGGTCAAACCCGAGAGGGGACCATCACATAAGGCCGAAACATGTGAGACTCCTTTTAGTCGCCTCTTACGACAGGCAGGAATACCGCGGACCTATTCTAACCCCCGAACCCGCAGGGGGAGATGATTTCGTGGAGTTACCTTTTCTCACCTTTTTTTATTTATTTATCTATTGACATTTTGCTACACGTTGGTTGTCAGTACTAATTATTGGCTCTCCTCCTTTATGAATGGCGTTCTTGAGATGCTACACAAGCATGTTCATTTCCTGAATCACTTAAGTGTTTCTAGGGTATACCTTTAGAGAATTTTCACTGCCTGTCTGAAGGTAGTTGTATCTATCTGTGCACACTCGTTCTGTTACCTGTTACTTAACAGTACATTGGGGTGAGATTTAAGGGTTGACTTGACGCAGCTGTAAGTTACTCTGTCTAGCTATTAAGTTCTTAATCTTTGAGAGGAGTTATGCTTCTGTGTTGTCTTAAAGAGCCACATGTTTCGGAATGTTAATTATTTGTTTATTTGCTGATCAATCAACAGCGTTAGAGCACTCAGGTATAATCATCTTCCTCCATCTCCAGTGGGATCGCTGTTCTCTTTATTGTGTACAGCTTCGTGCACAACAGTACGCCGAAGTGAGATACAGATTGCTGGAGCAACTATCATTGTAGAAAAGCTGGACTGTAGCAAAAATTATTAGAGAATAAGTTAGCACAGTAAAAAGACGATTTACTTAACTTGTATTTCTCCGAGAATAGCCGGCCAATGTGGCCGTGCGGTTCTAAGCGCGTCAGTTTGGAACCGCGTGACCGCTACGGTCGCAGGTTCGAATCCTGCCTCGGGCATGGATGTGTGTGATGTCCTTAGGTTAGTTTGATTTAAGTAGTACTTAGTTCTAGGGGACTGATGACCTCAGTAGTTAAGTCCCATAGTGCTCAGAGCCATTTGAACCATTTGAACCTCCGAGAATACAAAGACTCATTACAAGTAACTCAGCAAGAAATAAATTCCAGCTCTCAGTGCCAACAAGGAAGAGGCTCTCTGAACTAAGCAAGAACAATGGTGTTGGAACTTCGACTAGCCGATGTCTACGTGGCGTCTCATAGCGAAGAGGCTCCAAGTACGGTGGACCTCGTGGCTACCACCGTCTCTTCTATTTGCGGCGGCAGAGAGCGCTCGTGGTCCACAGCCACTGGAGCCGTGGCTCGGTAGACGTGCAACATTGGGTCCGGCAGATACTGCACGACCGCTATCTGCAACCAATGGAAACTTGCAATTCTGTTGCCAACTTAATGCCTGTGGGGTGATACTGATCGTGATACCATACTCTTGGCCAAAAAAAAAAAAGACTCCAACTGCTCCACCAGGTCGCTGTGTGCACGTCAGAGGTGTGGATTGAGCCTGCCCAGACGGCCCGGGTCCGCAGCCACAACTGTCTGGCGAGCCTCGAATCACGGTGCCCGATGAGCTGGTGGGGATCACAGAGGCCCTCCAAACACTGCCGTTCCCCGACAGGGCCCAAGTCCGCCCGGGAACCCATGTCCCTCGGCTGTTCGATAAGTCGCGCACCAAAAAGACACTATACTGTCGCGGGAGCGAATCGAAGACTCTGCGGCCCGATTGCACTCAGTTTCTCGATTCAGACAGTATGTACGGACGGAGTATATCACATCTGGTCTTATATAAAATTAACTGATATGTGTAACATCAAGAACAAAATGACTCCTTAAATCTTCTCTCTTGCATGCAGTTGTTAAATCAACCCATTGTTAGGAGCATGTGAGAAAACTCTGCAACTTATGATGCTGTAAAATAGTTAATTTTATTAAATATCGTTCTATTAATTATCGAATTTTTGTAATACTGTATGAAGAACTGGCTGATACTTAGAAGTTCTTATTTATGCACACGGAAGTTAGATGGTCATCTCGTGCCAGAAATTTTCTTGTATTGTACGAAGCTTATATTTTTTCTCATCACCCACACCCTCCCCAAGGCAAAGTTTGGCTTCAGACTGGCTTATTTGACAGACAGTTTGAATTTATTCCTTAAAGACCAAACACAAACCTATTTACTATCAACGATCATGTTCACTAAAAACATTACTGTTTGGAAAACCTGTTTAAATTCCAGTCGAAATGAGTGCTTTGATACCCTTCACGATTTGCTAGTTAAAATTCGCTTTACTTCAGACCAATATGTTAAGATCATAATTGAAGAAGATGTGGAGGAACTTGGAAAAACTTCAAAGATTATATCCCTGCTCTGTCTAGTAATAATAAAGGAATCCGCAAAATCGTGGAAGAAATCTACGTGAAGTGTAAATTAAAACGAGTAGCTTCTCTGATTTGTAACTGTCTTTAAGTTACAGAAACTTGACGAATTTTTGTCACCGATAAGTTTCTAGTTAAATTTAAAGGTGGACTTCCCAGTGCTATCAAATTAAGCCGTTACAAACTTATTACCTGTTTCGTTCAGATATTTGGGTGAAAAAAATTTTCCTTCTTACAAAAAATAAACACAGGAAACTCTTCTCGTCGAAAGTAATTGGAGACTATATGAGATAAAGTACCAAAAAATCGGCATATTGAACGTCTTTGTTTTATCACACGACTAGTTTCGGCGGCACCTTACAGCCATCCTCAGGTCCCGCCATTGCCAAAAGAGTAATTGATTTCCTTGGCTCATTTACTGTGGGATCCTTGTTACTAGCACACGTGGGCCACCTGAAGAGAATAAAACGTCGTAACACTATTGGCCAAATACGCGGGAAGCCACAAAAATATTTTCCGCGTATTTCGCACACAGTTTTACGACTTTTGTCTCTTTAGGTAGCCCACGTTTGCTAGTAAAAAGGATCCCACTGTAAATGCTCCAAGGAAATCAATTACTCTTTTGGCAATAGCGGGACCTGAGGATGGCTGTAAGGTGCCGCCGAAACTAGTCGTGTGATAGAATAAAGACGTTTTCAAGATATAGCTGTGGAGGTGCTTTTTCTAATATACATTATCAGCTACGGTCCCTCGTCCACGCAGTAGTATGGACAACCATAATTTGAGACTGTCTTTAACGTCTGTAATTCCTGACTTCAGTGTTATGTGCCACGCAAAACGAGCGGGTCCCTGTCACTAAATATCAAGGAACTGCTGAGCCAGTTAATTCCATAACGAAATCTCTTTGGTAAATAAAAAAGCCTAAAATACTTTAATAATTCATACCAGTCATACCCACTGTGCAAAAGCCTTCACCAGACCTTCTGATGAGATAAAATTGGAATGTGAACCACATAAATGCATTACGTATAGAATTCAATTACTTACGTGTTACTGTAACTACGTTTTTCTTAACAGGGGTCCGTAGATATCAGATTTTTATGACAGAGGGTCACTGGTCGAAAACTTATAGGAATCTGCAAAATTATCTACATGACATCTAAGTTGTTCACAACAGCCACTACATTACCCGTGGATGCAAATATATTTCTTAATACTAAAAGCAAAATAAAGTAGGAACACAAACTGCACACAAAAAATATATACGAAGTCTGCTGAAAACTTTCTTGCTTAAAGTAAATAAAGAAATATTCAATGTCTCATAACGCTGCAACGACCTTCTGGATGAATTTATTCCTGAAACAACAGTTAACACGTTAGAGATTCGTGTTAATGAAAACAGAATGTTTAGTAAGTGTACTTGAAACTTACAATGACATTGCATTGCATCATAAGCAGGTCATTCACATTTTCAATATATATTCCATTATGTTTACTGAACATGACAAACACAGTTATAATAAACACACTGTCGCTAGAGGCTCTAGAGGCAGTCAGATTATACAAATGTTCTCGTGTCACTTGTGACCGTCTGTGATAAGTAGTTGCTTTTGATTTCCTCCACTACTGAAGGAATTGCTCCTTTGGCATGAACAGGTACGTGGGAACTACGTTGACAGTTTCCTACTCCTCCACCAACATTGTGGGCACTTTTGAAATCGTTGCTTCGACCTCACACGCGGCAAATAACATATCCATGCATGGAGAATAAAAGTGTTATAACGTGTAGCTACTAATAAATTTGGTGGATTGTTCACATTAATTCACATCTTTTCACTACTATACAATCAACCTTGGAGAACGTCAGTAGTGGTGAAACATTTACTTAGCAAACCTACACTACATCACATTTACCTTTAAGTGCAGCACATGTGAAATATGTTGTAGCATAAACTCCCTCTCCATCAGTTATCTACTCGTAGAATTGCTTCAGATGATGCACCTGTGGTACTACAAAGAATGCAATGCATTGGCTTTATATCCAGTTCCTCGCTCAAGAGCTTCTGAGTGCGCGCTTTCAGTAGTGCTATTTCCTGCAAATGCCTGACAACATTGACGTGCACCGCCATCTTTAAATATGGTGTCTTACCCAGTTCTGTGTGTTTCAAATATTAAATAAAAAACTTGTTTATAAATGCGTCATTTTACGTATATGGGAGTTCTTACCTCACTATCCACCACATTCTCAATACAATGTTCCTGAATTTGGTATCTCCATGGCACAATAAGCGCAGCCTCTAGAAATACTTCGAGAAACTGAATTACTTTGCCGACTACCTGATAATCTCAAATCCCAACAACCGTATTTTCCTGAAATTACGTAAAATTTCAGCAATTTGTTCTTGCCGTACAAACATCGCATTTAGCATGACAAAAAAGTGTTGCAATCAAACTCAACGGCTGCTTTACGGTGAACTGTAACCACATCTTTCACACGGCCATTCCTTTTCAAATAAGTTACATTTATCGCTGCTCTCAACGATGCATAAACATTCGGATCACATTCTCACAACAATTTGTATGTCATAAGGCAGTAGTTTTTGCACAGAATGCAACAGTAGTTCTCAAATGCCTTTTTCACTTTTATTCTCAGATGAGTAATAACGTAACCCTCGGCAATAGTAAGTGTCTGTAACTTAGTCGTTAGTTTCAGTTTCATCCTGTACATATGAAACAATTTTCTCCGTATCAGACGGAATCTCTACAACAAACAGGAGCCTATTTTTACCAGGAAACTATCGAGAAATCGAATTGGTGGTAAGAGTGAAATAAATCGTTTTAGTTCAAATGGTTCAAATGGCTCTGAGCACTTCGGGACTTAACATCTCTAGTCATCAGTCCCCTAGAACTTAGAACTACTTAAACCTAACTAACCTAAGGACATCACACTCATCCATGCCCAAGGCAGGATTCGAGCCTGCGACCGTAGCGGTCACGCGGTTCCAGACTGTAGCGCCTAGAACCGCACGCCCAAGATCGTTTTAATTGACACGTTTCTACACATATCAGTTCTACATGCGCGTGCTCCATCCTCCATATCGAGCAACTTAAGGGACAACATTCACAAGGTTTTCATCTTTTTTTCCATTGCGAGAAGTTGTTGAATGGTGAGAAAGCGCTTCCTCTGCATTTGCCGTTGTGTAGCAATGCACATATTCGAACTCACTTCTCCAGCGCAATGGATTTTCCTAACACCGGAAGGTTGCTACTAATGTTGATATAACACTGTGGAAGCTTTTCATGTATTCAAGTGTCGTAACAGGGTACTTACTGTGCCATCACGGAAAGCTAATAACTTTGTTCTGAAAGACCTATAGATTTGTTTTGTTTATCTACAACCTGCGAGTAGTTTTGCTACACTATGCTACCTCCTGGATTCTTCAGGGGAGTTTAGGTTCACTCATCCATTTTCTGGAAAACTTCTTTTCTTTGTTCCACCCATTATCTGGTCCTTGGACGTTGAGAAGACCATTGCTTTTCGATATCTCTTCCCCAGATAATAAATGTAATGTACGATACCTCAAAAGCGCTGTCAAGAAAACAAAAACAGTTTCGAGTTGGTTACACTCTGATCAGTGGCTTGCGCCGAATTCTCAGCATAGCGCTGCATTAGCTGGCCACACACGAGGGGATGTTAGCGACGGATTCTGGAACACCTGCAGTCTCTGACTGCGCATCAGGGGAGACGCCACGTTAAAGTCATCAGCTGCCGTTCTCGGAACAACCGATCCGTCCTCATTAGCTGGGTGCACTAGCGCGGAATTTTGCAGCATAGGGCAAGGCCGAGTTAAGAAAATTCAGTGAATTTTCCCATGGTTTTCAAGTGACAACAAGTTCTGGTTGCTTACAGTATGGCTAAGGACTGACCCAATAATACGTCCAGAACTCTACCGCAGAAGACCTCTTTTTTCCGGAAAATTATCCAGGAACATTACACGAACACGAATGTTAAAAACAGTGTGTACAAAGAGATAGTCGAAACATTGCTAGAAGTTATTTTATCTGTGGAACAAAATGTAATCAAAATGTATCTACAAAATTCGAAATAAATTTTCGAAAAATAACTCCGATATGATGGGTCCTCGGAAAGAAGCGGAAAACGGAAGGAAGAATTGTGTAAACCAATAGAAAGTGGCTTGTGCTATGTGCGGTATTGTATTGCGCGTTACAGTGTTGTATCCGTTATATTACATTTGGAGTTATTTTTGTTTACAGAGGATCAAGGACGCCCGTTATTTTTCTTTACAAATGATCACGAATACATTCTTCGTATCACATCAAACCTTCACGGTACTCAGAGGAGTACCGACTATTCAGAAAGTAAATCCTCTCTCATTTGACCTTGTCGGGGCATCTCTTCCCAGCACACTTCAGCTCGCCTACCAGCCCTGCGGGCAACAGAACGGAACGGTCGGCCGCTGGTGCGCTCGGCCGGGTCAATGTGACACGTTGCACGGCTTTGGCCCGCACAGCAGGCACAGACGGTGCTGACCGTTATCGGGATTTGGTCGACAGCAGTGCACTGCACCTGCTTCTCCACACTCTCGCTCTTGGCTCTCCCAAAATAGGCTAGTTCCTTTCCTTCCAGCAACTGACCATCACCATTCGCCACTTTTCTTTCAGCTCGTGTGCTTGCCAGCCCAAGACTGCTACTTTGTTGCCCAGCACCAGGCACAGCCCAAGCCACCACCTCTGACCACCGGGTCTAGCTCTCCGCTCCCCCTGCTGATTCTTGATGACACACCGCAGAATATCCGGCCCTGTCTTTCCGGAGGATTAAAAATTAACTAAACAACAGATAATTGTGGTGGCTGGTTTTGAACTGGCGACTCGAAGCATGCTAGGAGACGACGCTAACCTCTTCATCAAGCTGCGTGCACCACAGCTTGAGTCATTGTCCAGTCTCCTGGAGAAACAACGAGCCGCTGTTTCAGACATTCTCTTTCGACATCGCCCTGGATCTAGACCACATCAGAGGTCTTTTTTATGGCGGCGCTGTAAGCCCTCATGGCCAAGTTACGTGATCTTTGACTACGTCTAGCTTCGACTGAGACCATCGTCGAAACTTCGCCGTCGTTGATTGGGTCTTCAGTTTCTTTCAGCCTCCATCATCGATACCCTTCTCTGGACTGTAGTAGGGCTACAAATGGAAGTAGTGGAAGATGTCTCTGCGCATTTGTCTTGCTAATGAAGGGTCATAATCGTCGACTTAGTATGTGACATCCGACAAGTGGCAAAGTGTACGATATGGATACGTTGTGGTACTAAGTAGCACTTTAGTAACTTTACCGAACGTCGGACTTTTCGCATAGGCGAAAAAGTTTACACCAAGTTTCCGGGTTGAATCTGATCGGTGCATGGTGTTGTAATGCTCTGTCTTTCTCCTGGGCGCCCACCTCCGTATGCAAGCCAGCTGCTTTCCTTCTGAGGCCCTTGTTATGAAATACTCCGCGTACTCATCCTGAGTGTCGTTCTCTTACAATGGGAACAGTACACCCGTGAAGCCACTACTACCTTCCTTCTGTGTGTTGTATGTAAATGTCACAGTGACTGACATCAATGGACGTCGATAGCATACCTTTTAACGCCGTATTATAGCGTTCTGTGGCGCCTTTCGTCTTTACGTGGTTGGCAGCTGTCATCCTACGGACCATGTCACAACGTTATGTTGTCTCTGTTACAGTCTCGAGAATTTTTCAAAGATCTGAGATCATCACAAAGGTTGCTCCGTGCTTCAAATTGATGTCTTCTACAAGAAACATAGCAGTATCTGGAGTTTTAGTAGTAGGAACAGCGTTGGTATAGGAGTAGGGATTTCGTCATCGCCCTGGATCAAGACAGCATTAGTGGTCTTCTTTATGGCGGCGCTGCAATCCTTCAGGGCCAAGTTACATGATCTTTCACTACGTGTAGCTTCGACTGAGACCCTCGTCGAAAGATTGGTTAGTCACTGCAGCCTATTATTCATCCATCAAAGTTTGTCTACTTCTAGTATCTCCTATAGAGATCCATTCCTAGCCGGTGGAATGGCGCTGCTGCAGATGTGATTGGCAACTCATGCCTTCAGGATAACTGTGTCGTGTGCGTCCATTGAAGGCACTCCGTACAATGGCTCACATAGTACCTCACGGACCGGCAGAGACGTGGTCTGTGATACGTGCAGCTGATTCCGTCTGGTGGCTTCACGTATGCAAGGTGACCAGATGTTGGATCGTAGTGGAAATACTAGCTGCAGATGAGCTGGCACGTTGAACAAGCCTTTTCTCCTCTTCAGATCATAGTTCTTCTTATACAATGGTCCTTTGTTAACTGGAATCCTCGTTTCGTCGTTTCTTCCATCTTCAAGGCTTCTATGGTTTTCAGCAATGCTGCATCTTCCCTCTGTTCAATGCAATGCCATTCAGTGCAGCGGTGACTCAGAATTTATCCATGCTGTTGTGTTCTGTAAAATAGTTGCTTGAAAAGAAGCCAAGCGATCTTTTGTAGGGGACCATTTTTGTATACTGCTGTCGCGTAGTACTACTGAAGCTTCAGTGCCCGTCTCTCCAGTCGACCCAACGGATTTTTTAGACCAGTCAGTCAGCATAGTGAATGGTGATCCATGACAATAGTGATGAATAAATATGGTCAAAAGTTGTTGATGGTCCATACGACTGGAAGACACTCTTTATAGTTTATAGAGCATTTAAGTTAGGACTTACAGAGTAGTGTGGAAGCATAAACTATCACCTTCTCAACTCCTTCCAGAATATGTACTAGCACTGGCCTTATCCAGAAACCGCTAGCGTTGGTGTGAAGTTCAGTCTCGGAATTTTAGTCAAAGAATACTAGAGTTAGAGAAGATTTAAACGTCCCCTTAAGGACAAGGACATGTCTTGCTTGCTCCTCATTTCAGGAATATTTATCGTCTTCCTGTGAAAGTTCTGGTAAGGGATGTGCCCTGAAGGAGAAGTTCCTTATGAACCGCCAGTAGTACGAGCACATTATGGCAAGCTTCCCACGTGATGAATATGCAGAGGTGTCTTAAAATCTGTGACTATTCTCATATTTTATGGATCGGGATGGACGCCACTGCCATTCACTAGATGACCCAAGACTTATTTCTTGGCTGATGAAGAGCAACTTTATCGGTTTCAGGAAGAAATCCAAAGTCTGAACACACTTAAACAGTATTCACGTGGATTAGATGTTCTTCAGATCTCTTTGAAAAAAAAAAACCTGTGTCATCCATATAGCAAAGACGTCCATTCAAGGCACCGAATCAGAGAGTGCATCATATGGTCAAAGACGTCTGGAACGTTATACAGTCCAACACATGGAGGCCGTCAGGAGCTATGACCGCAATACTTCAGTCATCTCGTCAATCTCGGTTTGGTAGTAGCTTACCTGCACACCTAGAGTTGAAAACTACTTTATTTGTTTCAAGTATTATAGTGTCATCAGTGTTCAGTAATTGACATACATCTTTCTTTGTAACTTTGTGCAGTGATCAGCGTTGGTGCAATAATGCCATTTTCCATCTTTCTTCTACACAGGGACCACAGAGGACGGCCAAGGTGCGTCTGAAGGTTGAATAATGTTATCTTTTTTTTTCTCAAATAGAAACCAAACTTTACCCAGGTATCAGCCAAAATAATTTGGCCTTCTTCAGAACCGAGTGTCAGTAAACTACTGCATGCCAAAGTTAGATCATGTCAAGTATAAAACAGTAGCACCGTAGTAACTAATCATAATCTACATTACTTGGACTGAAGAGAAACAGCAGGCCCCACTGCACGGACGAGGTCGGTACGCCGCGAGAGCTGCACCGGAACTAAAGGAGGCGAGCAGCTATGTACCGAGCATTGCTGATAGTCATGCTCATGAGCGCGTGTAAATATAAACACATAACAGCAGCTAACTTTACATTGAAAATTAGATTAATATAACCATTATGAAGGTGGCAGGGGTAAAACACAGGGAGGGAAACGCTATTTACATTTTTCACAGAAACCAGATGGCAGTTATAAGAGTCGAGGGACATGAAAGGGAAGCAGTGGTTCGGAAAAGTGAGACAGGGCTGTAGCCTCTCCCCGGTGTTATTCAATCTGTGTATTGAGCAAGCAGTGAAGGAAACAAAAGAAAAATTTCGAGTAGGTATTAAAATCCTTGGAGAAGAAATAAAAACTTTGAGGTTCGCCGATGACAATGTAATTCTGTCAGAGACAGCAAAGGACTTGGAACAGCAGTTGAACGAAATGGATACTGTCTTGAAAGGAGGATATAAGATGAAATCAATAAAAGCAAAACGAGGATTATGGAATGTAGTTGAATTAAGTCGGGTGATGCTGAGGGAATTACATTAGGAAATGAGACATTTAAAATAGTAAAGGAATTTTGCTCTTTAGGGAGCAAAATATCTGATGATGGTCGAAGTAGAGAGGATATAAAATGTAGACTGCCAATGGCAAGGAAAGTGTTTCTTAAGATGAGAAATTTGTTAACATAGAGTATAGATGTGTCAGGAAGTCGTTTCTGAAAGTATTTGCATGGAGCGTAGCCATGTATGGAAGTGAAACATGGACGATTACTTGTTTGGACAAGAAGAGAATAGAAGCTTTCGAAATGTCGTGCTACAGGAGAATGCTGAAGATCAGATGGGTAGATCACATAACTAATGAGGGTGTATTGAATAGAATTGGGGAGAAGAGGAGTTTGTGGCACAACTTGACTAGAAGAAGAGATCGGTTGATAGGACATGTTCTGAGGTATCAAGGGATCCCCAATTTAGTACTGGAGGGCAGCGTGGAGGGTAAAAATCGTAGAGGGAGACCAAGAGATGAATACACTCAGCAGATTCAGAGGGATGTAGGTTGCAGTGGGTACTGGGAGATGAACAAGCTTGCACAGGATAGAGTAGCATGGAGAGCTGCATCAAACCAGTCTTACAACTGAAGACCACAACAACAACAACAACCATTAAAACCGTTAATGGCGTAATGTAAAAGTACTTATTTCTGAGGAGACCGAAACCCCTATAACAGATTCGGAGCCCGTGAGAAAGATTAGCTGTTACTGGGAAAAACTATTGGCTCTGAGCACTATGGGACTTAACATTTATGGTCATCAGTCCCCTAGAACTTAAAACTACTTAAACCTAACTAACCTAAGGACAGCCCACAACACCCAGCCATCACAAGGCAGAGAAAATCCCTGACCCCGCCGGGAATCGAACCCGGGAACCCGGGCGTGGGAAGCGAGAACGCTACCGCACGACCACGAGATGCGGGCGGAAAAACTATTTATAAAATTTTAATACATTGCTCAAACTTTATCAGGTTAAGTAATAAACGTATGTGTGGCTATTTACAGGAATGATCTGTAATATCGCAGAGAGTACATCAGTATGACTAAGTATCCATAGAGGTAACAGCGCCTAAAAACTTAAAATTAGATGAATTTGAATTAACATACCATTAGTTGCAGTAAGGAAGATACCATTAACAAAAATCACATAGGGTAGTTAGAAACTGGGTAGGCCTGGCGGAACATCAGGTAGTAATATAACATGATGTAACACGTTAATCGTAGTACTACAAAAGTATCAGGCTAAGTGTTAGGTTTCCGAAGACCTTTTCATAGATTTGGCGTATAACGCTATAAATACAGTGGAACAATGTACATGTACGTATATTTTGTCAAAGTACATATTCTTAGCAAAACACTGTGGTTGAGATAAAGAAAGGCATGCAGCAGTGCCTAAGCATTTTGTACTTAAAATTAAGATAGTGTACCGGTGTGTTAAACTGACGTTGTCTAACACTGATTAATGAAAAACTGAAGTTGACCATCAGTATCAGTCAAACTGGGCGTGCAACGCCACATTCCTCAGTATTAAAAAAAAAAAAAAATTGTGAATGACATTAGGTCTAATTTGTATTTAGGCATTTAAAAATGTATTTCTGCTTACGAATAACATTTAATATCAGTGTGATTGGACGTGTAACACCACAGTCGTAACAAAAATCAAGGTTACATTTGCACCCTTAAATATAAATTTCTGCCTATGACGAAAAGAGGAATATTGTCTCATTACGATTACTTAACGGCTATGGCATGATGAATGGGTATGTATCCCAAGTCATATTCCACATTGGATACAAATATCCAGACTTGCTACAAGTAAACAGATAATTAATATCTAACAAGTGGGATAAAAGCGATCGTTTCACATAGGAAAGTGTTGGCAAAATTTTAACAGCTGATGGTAACATGAGTGGGTGTACAATCCAAAGGTACTAATAACATACATCTACGTCTACATCTACATTTATACTCCGCAAGCCACACAACTGTGTGTGGCGGAGGGCACCTCACGTGCCACTGTCATTACCTCCCTTTTCTGTTCCAGTCGCGTATAGTTCGCGGGAAGAACGACTGTCTGAAAGCCTCCGTGCGCGCTCGAATCTCACTAATTTTACATTCGTGATCTCCTCGGGAGGTATAAGTAGGGGGAAGCAATATATTCGGTACCTCATCCAGAACCGCACCCTCTCGAAACATGGCGAGCAAGCTACACCGCGATGCAGAGCGCCTCTCTCGCAGAGTCTGCCACTTGAGTTTGTTAAACATCTAGTAACGCTATCACGGTTACCAAATAACCCTGTGACGAAACGCGCCGCTCTTCTTTGGATCTTCTCTATCTCCTCCGTCAACCCGATCTGGTACGGATCCCACACTGATGAGCAATACTCAAGTATAGGTCGAACGTGTGTTTTGTAAGCCACCTCCTTTGTTGATGGACTACATTTTCTAAGGACTCTCAAAATGAATCTCAACCTGGTACCCGCCTTACCAACAATTAATTTTATATGATCATTCCACTTCAAATCGTTCCGCACGCATACTCCCAGATATTTTACAGAATTAACTGCTACCAGTGTTTGTTCCGCTATCATATAATCATAGAATAAAGGGTCCTTCTTTCTATGTATTCGCAATTCATTACATTTGTCTATGTTAAGGGTCAGTTGCAATTCCCTGCACCAAGTGCCTATCCGCTGCAGATCTTCACGCATTTCGCTACAATTTTCTAATGCTGCAACTTCTCTGTATACTACAGCATCATCCGCGAAAAGCCGCATGGAACTTCTCACACTATCTACTAGGTCATTTATATATATTATGAAAAGAAATGGTCCCATAACACTCCCCTGTGGCACGCCAGAGGTTACTTCAACGTCTGTAGACGTCTCTCCATTGATAACAACATGCTGTGTTCTGTTTGCTAAAAACTCTTCAATCCAGCCACACAGCTGGTCTGATATTCCGTAGGCTCTTACTTTGTTTATCAGGCGACAGTGCGGAACTGTATCGAACGCCTTCCGGAAGTCAAGGAAAATAGCATCTACCTGGGAGCCTGTATCTAATATTTTCTGGGTCTCATGAACAAATAAAGCTAGTTTGGTCTCACACGATCGCTGTTTCCGGAATCCATGTTGATTCCTACAGAATAGATTCTGGGTTTCCAAAAACGACATGATACTCGAGCAAAAAACATGTTCTAAAATTCTACAACAGATCGACGTCAGAGATATAGGTCTACAGTTTTGCGCATCTGCTCGACGACCCTTGTTGAAGACTGGGACCACCTGTGCTCTTTTCCAATCATTTGGAACCTTCCGTTCCTCTAGAGACTTTCGGTACACGGCTGTTAGAAGGGGGGGGGGGCAAGTTCTTTTGCGTACTCTGTGTAGAATCGAATTGGTATCCCGTCAGGTCCAGTGGACTTTCCTCTGTTGAGTGATTCCAGTTGCTTTTCTATTCCTTGGACATTTATTTCGATGTCAGCCATTTTTTCGTTTGTGCGAGGATCTAGAGAAGGAACTGCAGTGCGGTCTTCCTCTGTGAAACAGCTTTGGAAAAAGGTGTTTAGTATTTCAGCTTTACGAGTGTCATCTTCTGTTTCAATGCCATCGTCATCCCGGAGTGTCTAGATATGCTGTTTCGAGCCAATTGCTGATTTAACGTAAGACTAGAACTTCCAAGGATTTTCTGTCAAGTCGGTACATAGAATTTTACTTTCCAATTCACTGAATGCTTCACGCATAGCCCTCCTTACGCTAACTTTGACATCGTTTAGCTTCTGTTTGTCTGAGAGGTTTTGGCTGCGTTTAAACTTGGAGTGAAGCTCTCTTTGCTTTCGCAGTAGTTTCCTAACTTTGTTGTTGCACCACAGTAGGTTTTTCCAGTCCCTCACAGTGTTACTCTGCACGTACCTGTCTAAAACGCATTTTACGATTGCCTTGAACTTTTTCCATAAACACTCAACATTGTCAATGTCGGAACAGAAATTTTCGTTTTGATCTGTTAGGTAGTCTGAAATCTGTCTCTAAAGAGATAAACCTTCCTCCCTTTTTTTTATATTCCTATTAACTTCCATTTTCAGGGATGCTGCAACGGCCTTATGATCACTGATTCCCTGTTCTGCACTTACAGAGTCGAAAAGTTCGGGTCTGTTTGTTATCAGTAGGTCCAAGATGTTATCTCCTCGAGTCGGTTCTCTAATTGCTCGAGGTAATTTTCGGATAGTGCACTCACTATAATGTCACTCGATGCTCTGTCCTTACCACCCGTCCTAAACATCTGAGTGTCCCAGTCTATATCTGGTAAATTGAAATCTCCACCTAAGACTATAACATGCTGAGAAAATTTATGTGAAATGTATTCCAAATTTTCTCTCACTTGTTCTGCCACTAATGCTGCTGAGTCGGGAGGTCGGTAAAAGGAGCCAGTTATTAACCTAGCTCGGTTGTTGAGTGTAACCTCCACCCATAATAATTCACAGGAACTATCAACTTCTACTTCACTACAGGATAAACTACTACTAACAGCGACCAACACGCCACCACCGGTTGCATGCAATCTATCCTTTCTGAACACCGTCTGTGCCTTTGTAAGAATATCGGCAGAATTTATCTCTGGCTTCAGCCAGCTTTCTGTACCTATAACGATTTCAGCGCTTGAAGTTCCGGTACTTTACCAATGCAGCTTCGACAGTTTACAATTACAATACCGATTGCTGCTTGGTCCCCGCATGTCCTGACTTTGCCCCGCACCCTTTGAGGCTGTTGCCCTTTTTGTACTTGCCCGAGGCCATCTAACCTAAAAAACCGCTCAGTCCACGCCACACAACCGGGGCTACCCGTGTAGCCGCTTGCTGCGTGTACTGCACTCCTGACCTATCCAGCGGAACCCGAAACCCCATCACCCTATGGCGCAAGTCGAGGAATCTGCAGCCCACACGGTCGCAGAACCGTCTCAGCTTCTGATTCAGACCCTCCACTCGGCTCTGTACCAAAGGTCCGCAGTCAGTTCTGTCGACGATGCTGCAGATGGTGAGCTCTGCTTTCATCGCGCTAGCGAGACTGGCAGTCTTCACCAAATCAGATAGCCGCCGGAAGCCAGAGAGGATTTCCTCCGATCCACAGCGACGCACATCAGTGGCGCCAACATGAGCGACCACCTGCAGATGGGTGCAACCTGTACCCTTCATGGCATCCGGGAGGACCCTTTCCACATCTGGAATGACTTCCCCCGGTATGCACACGGAGTGCACAACGGTTTTCTTCCCCTCTTATGCTGCCATATCCCTAAGGGGCCCCATTACGCGCCTGACGTGGGAGCTCCCAACTACCAGTAAGACCACCCACTGCAACCGCCCGGATCTTGCAGACTGAGGGGCAACCTCTGGAGCAGGACAAGCAGCCATGTCCAGCCGATGATTGGTATCAGCCTGAGACAGAGACTGAAACCGGTTCGTCAGACAAACTGGAGAGGCCTTCCGTTCAGCCCTCCGGAATGTCTTTCGCCCCCTGCCACACCTCGCGACGACCTCCCACTCTACCACAGGTGAGGGATCAGCCTCAATGTGGGCATTATCTCGGGCAGCCACAGTCTTAGTCCGATCGGGGGATGCGTGGGACGAGCTGGCCGTCCCCGGCAAACCCCCATCCGGATAGCCTCAAGCTGTGTGACGGAAGCCAACACTGCCTGAAGCTGGGAGCGGATGGATGCCAACTCAGCCTGCATCCGAACACAGCAGTTGCAGTCCCTATTCATGCTAAAAACTGTTGTGCAAAGAACGTCTGAACTAATCTACAGAGAGCACAAACAATTCGACACAAAATTTAAACGGTTATTAAAATACAAGATTGCCTAGTAAATGCATTAATGCTGCTGCTTGCGCACTGCTGACACACTGCTCGGCGGCGGAAGGAGACTACGCGATTTTACACTGTTCAGGTACTAAAACGCAATGCTACAACTGTCAAATACTATAATACGCCCGAAATTTATGAATTAATCAATGCAAGTACCAAAAACACGCAAAGAAATTAAGAATTAAACTGTGTAACAAATAAGTGAGCTAGGAGTATACGACTTGCTGCTGGCAGCTGCTTATCCAACGGCGGCAGGGAGCACACTTGCTGTGACCAACCGACACAACATACAGACTGATTCTGGTCAAACGTTAAATTCAGGCTGTAAGTCGCACTTAAAACGAGTAAATTTTAAAGTGTTGCTAATGTGGTTTAGCATTAACCATATGTATCGTACACGTGGTCCATGTTCTAGACACACTGAAATAGTCTATATTCTAAAGTAACCTACAAAGGCCACGTATATTGTGGTAGTAAGCAAAGTACAGATGTACGCTATAGGACTAGGACATTTTTAGATATGGGCGTACATTAACATATGCTGCTGTATGCTTTATGTAATGACAGGCCATTCGCAGGACATTTTTAGATATGGGCGTACGTTAACATATACTGCCATATACTTTATGTAATGACAGAACACTAACAGCACATCATTGTCTCATTATTTAGATCTTAAAGAAACTTTGCAAAGCAATAGTTTAGTGTCACTTGCTTCTGAAGGAGGCCAAATTATTTTGGCTGAAAGTTTGGTGTCTATTTGCAACTGAGGCTCACGTGTTACATGTTCATTTATCAGAGTTGTTGACAGGACTGCACAATGTTAAAAATTCTTAAAATTATACTTGCCGAGGTGTCTAACGCAGCCGACAAATATCTATACAATATGCACAAAATCGCTAAACATGAGTGGCTATTTCTTGCATTAATCAATGCAAACAATTAAATATCACCCCCAAATTCGTTAATGGATACATTGGTAAATTATGTAATACGTCCCCAACCCTAAAAAAGAAGCTCACCGCACAAATTCTTGACAGTAGAATTGCGGAATTATATGCAAAAAAGGATAATTTAAATGAAAGAGTTAACATGCTTTTCCTTGAAATACCTAAGTTTCAGCTGTAAAATTTTTCCAACACTTACCTATGTGAAACGATCGCTTTTATCCCACTTGTTAGATATTAATTATCTGTTTATTTGTAGCCAGTCTGGATACCACTGTGGGATACATACGAATTCATCATGCCGTAGCCGTTAGGTAATCGTAATGAGACAATATTCTCCTTCTCGTTCATAGGCAGAAATGTATATTTAAGTGTGCAAACGTAACCTTGATTTTCGTTATGACTGTGTCGTTACACGCCCCATCACTTAGATGTTAAATGGTATTTGTAAGCAGAAATGCATGTTTAGATGCCTAAATGCAAATTTGCCCAAAGACAGGCAAAAAATTTTTTTTTTATAATTGAGGAATGTAGCGTTCGACGCATAGTCTTACAGATACAAATGGTTAACTTCTGTTCTTTCATTAATCAGTGTTAGACAATGTCGGTTTAACACACCGGTACACAAACTTAATGTTAAGTACAAAATATTTATGCACTGCTGCCTGTCTTTCTTTCTCTCAACCATTGTGTTTTGCTAAGACTATGTAATTTGACACAATATACGTACATGTACATTGTTCCATTGTATTTATAGCGTTATACGCCAAATTTATAAAAAGGTCCTCGGAAACCTAACACTTAGCCTAATACTTTTGTAGTACCAAGATTAACGTGTTACATCATGTTATGTTACTTCTTGATGTTCTGCCAAGCCTACCCAGTTTCTAACTACTCTACGTAATCTTTGTTAACGCTATCTTCCTTACTGCTACTAATGGTATGTTAATTCAAATTCATCTATTTTTAAGTTCTTAGGCGCTGTTACCTTTATGGATGCTTAGTGATACTGATGTACTCTCTACGATATTACAGATCTTTCCTGTAAATAGCCACACAAACGTTTATTACTTAAGCAGATGAAGTTTGAGCAATGTATTCAAATTTGAGAAATAATTTTTCCGAGTATCAGCTATTCTCTCTCACGGGGCGCGAATCTGTTATTGGGGTACCGGTCTCCTCAGAAGTGAGTGCTTTTACATATTACGCCATTAACGGTTTTAATGGTTATATTAATCCAATTCCTAATGCATAGTTAGCTGCTGTTATGTATATTTTCACGCGCGCATGCGCATGACCATCAGCTTTCGCGTCCTTCCGACCTCGTCCGCGCATTGGGGCTTGCTGTTTCTCTTCATCCCGAATAATGTAGATTATGACTAGTTACTACGTTGCTACAGTTTTATACTTGATATGGCCAAACTCTGGCATGCAGTAGTTCAGTGTAATTCGCTTCTGAAGAAGGCCAATTTATTTTGGCTGAAACCGGCGTAAAGTTTGGTTTCTAATTGAAACTTATTAAACGACCTTGGCATGCACTTTGTTGTGTCAAAAGAAAAGTAGACATATGACAATTACTTTAAAATAACAGTTTTGTATGAAACAGATGATTAGATGAAGCAAAACCGATGTAGTTGCTTGGTGGAATGACCCACTGATCTTGAGGTGAAAACTGAGACCTAAAACTATGTTTAAAATATCTTTAAAGTCTTATAAATATGATTAAAGGCTCTGTGTATGTGAAACACAATTATTAGTTATATTTTGAAATTACATTACAATGTCTTATCTGAAACAGCAAAAAGTATATGCTAACACCCAGTGTAATACAATCATATGAGCTACCGTGTTAAAGCTGTTGACAGAAAGTGACATACAGTAAAGCGCCGTATAAAAGATTTATTGACATTTAAGTGAAGTGCAAAATGGTCTTCAATCCAGTAAATACATTATTATGGAAGGCAATATCAATAGTAATTTAGCAGTTATAAAATTTTGTTTTAATTATATATGCTACCAAGTGTTACTACACTGAGAAGACTGTGCTAGCCAGAAACCTAAAAGCCAAGCCACAACCTACCAAACCTGAATTCACAGTCCCTATCCTTCCCATTTGTGACCCCATGCATACCAACAATTCCCTTTACTCAACCCTCACTGCTAAAGCTGTCATAAAAGTCATGACAAACGTCCTACAATATATCCATTCATTTCAGCATCCACAGACACGCACACACTCACTTCAACGAACCACCCATGCAGCTGTTCCATCTCAACACTCAGGCTACCTACTTCCACAACTGTGTCCATCAAACTCATCTACACCCCTTCGACACCTTGTCTAAATGTCCTCTTGTCTCTACCCAGACAAACTAGTGTTATCCCTTGTAATGGTACAACATCAATGCAACATACTGGACCACAATGACGCAACCAACTAATAAACATCTTTTAATGGATCCCTGTGCCAGCATAGCGTCCATACCAATATCCTTAATGAAACATTCCTCGAACCCTATCACATCATACCAATGTCTTCCTGTATCCTCCATCACACAGTTGATCCCCCTCCCTTGGACAGAGGCAGTGTTGCTGTGAGTCTCAACAAGAACATCCCTGTTCAGTTACATTCTTTATGCAACACTCCTATTGAACACTTTAAATTACCCTTGTCTTCAAAATACTAACAAATACATGTGCCTCCAACTACAAACAAACTAATCGCTCTGTCACTTCCTCACCCACATCGACTATACCTTTGTCTCTTGTATTACTGACTTTGGCATGAACATCCATTGTAGATTCTCTGTAGGTCTCCAGGTGTGGCTCAGTTTACAGACACCCTGCAAGGTGACATTGTTTCTATGCCACAGAACACTCCTCTTGACAGCAGCACCATCCCCTGTTTCATCCTAGCACCTTCCAACCTTCTTAGGCAACCCACTGTAGACATCCTCGATCTGATTGTAAGTGACCACCTACGATATTCCTCACCATCTCCTACATATGACCTCTCCCCATGCACTCCACGCCTCCATTGAGGAGATGTTCAAGACTACTCCTTCACCAATTGGAATACTTAATAGGAATCCATAGAAACCTAAATTGAAAACCACCCACTGATTGAAATTCCAGCAATCTGAAGATACCCCTCATTCCATGTCCTTCCTGCAGCAGGCCTTGTTAGACACTATATCCACTCACATTCCTATCGAGACCATATATCCTCATCGCACCCTCACTCGCATGCCTTATTCATATTTTGGGAGTCCCACCGCTTGTACCACTCCTCTTTACCATCTCGTGTGCAAATGCACTCACACACGACCAGCAAATACAAAGACATCGGAATAACATAGAAAAGAGAAGAAGACGCTGGGACTGGCGAATGTCACGTACTAGAGTGGGCGCTACACTACCCATTAACTCTTCAAGTAATGGAAAGCATCATCCACAACATTCCCTCACATGACAACATGAGCACTGACAACCTGAACAATTTGCATCATATGTCTCTGACATCTTCTCCATCCATGAAGGCCCTCATTTTTATTGCTCCCAATTCCCTATCATCCATGAATGCAACAAAACACAAACACGACAGTCAAATCCCCAGCTCCCGATTCCAGGACTTGGACCACATACCACAAAAAATACAAATAGCTCTGAGCACCATGGGACTTAACTTCTGAGGTCATCAGTCCCCTAGAACGTAGAACTACTTAAACCTAACCAACCTAAGGAGATCACACACATCTAAGCCCGAGGCAGAATGTGTCATAAAGAAAGCCTACAGACATGTATGGCATACAAGTATCCTTTCCAAATTCCAGATATAAGCACCTGCAGTTAAATATATCTGCCTTATTGTATTCATCCTATCCATTGTTCATCACAATTAAAGATACCAAATCCTGTACATTCCATTCCACTGCAGGAGTGCCCCAAGGTTCTGTTCTCCCTCTTTTCTTTTGTCGCTTGTACCCTGCCAATATGTGCAAACCATCATCACCAGATCACCAGCTTCAGTATGCTGACGACACTGCTTTCCACACCCTCTACCTTAAATTCGAGAAATCACAACGATTCCCCAAATCCGCCTCAATCAGTGCGTGTAACCAGTGACTTCTCATAATCATTCCCTCTGAAACCAAGGCAATAATTGTAGGTTGAACCAATCATACCACTTGTCTCCATGACTTTTACCTTACCATTTACGACCACTCTATTCATTTTCCCAATACAGTGAAATATCTTGGACTGAGCATCAATAGCCAATTAATGTGGAACGTTGTCTACCCCCGCGCCCTTGTTTCTACTTAGATCTTTCAGTGCTTCGTCAAATTCTGCGTACAGTATCATAACTCCCGTCTCATCTACATCTATGTCCTCTTCCATTTCCATGTCCTCAAGTACATCGCCCTTGTATAGACCATCTCTATACTTTCACCTTTTCTTTCTCTGTTTAGGAATGGTTTATCACCTGAGCTCTTGTTATTAATACAGGTGGTTCTCTTTTCTCAACTCTTAAACCTAGTAACGTACAGTTGTACATTCTTACATTTGTCCTACAGAATTCCGTTCTTAGCAGTTTTTTATTTCTGTCCATCTCTTTTTTCAGACGTTTGTATTCCTTTTCACCTGCTTCATTTACTGCATATTTATATTTTCTCCTTTCATCGGTTATATATCTCTTGTGTTACCCAAGATTTTATACTAGCCCTCGTCTTTTTATCAACTTGATTCTCTGCTTCATTCATTATTTCATCTCTCAAAGCTATCTATTCTTCCTTTACTGTATTCCTTTCCCCTGTTCTTGTCAATCGTTCCCTAATTCTCCCATTGAATCTCTGTACAGTCTCTGGTTCTTTCAGTTTATCGAAGTCCAGTCTCCTTACATTACTACCTTTTTAGAATTTTAACCTACAGTTCATAACCAATAAATTGTGGTCAGAGTCCACATCTGACGCTGGAAATGTCCTACAGTTTAAAACCTGATTCCTAATCTCTGTCTTACAGTTGTATAATCAGTGTGGAACCTTCCAGTGTCTCCACGTCTCTTATACGCATGCAGCCTTTTTTCATGATTCTTAAATCAAGTGTTACCGATGATTAAGTTATGCTCTGTGCAAAATTCTACCAGGCGGTTTCCTCTTTCATTCCTTACCTCAAGTCCACATTCATCTACTACTTTCCTTCTCTTCCTTTTCCTACTATCGAATTCCAGTCCCCCAGTTTTCGTCTCCCTTAACTGTTTGAATAATTTCTTTTATCTCATCATACATTTCTTCAATATCTTCATCGTTTGTGGAGCTGGTTAGACACCCCACTGCAGACATCCTCGATAAACTTCGCGAATGGCTCAATATCGGTGTGGGCTGTATTTACATGGAATGGACCGGGTTCCCTTGATGCTCGGTTACCTACAGACCATTTTCAGTCATTCATGGACGTCATATTACCAAAAAACGATGTTTTATGGATGACAATGAGCCATGTCACTTGGCCACAACTGTTCGCCATTGATTTGAATGACACTCTGGACAGTTCGAGCCAATGGTTTGGCCATCCAGATCACCCGACATGAATCCCATCGCACATTTGTGAGAGGTAATCGAGAGGTAAGTTCATGCAGAAAATGCTTCACCGGCAACACTTCGGCAATTATGAACAGCTATTGAGGCCGCATGGCGTTATTTCTGCATGGGACTTCGGACTACTTGTTGAGTCCAAGCCACGTCGAAATGTTGCACTGCGCAGAAAGTGGTCTGAAACGATATTAGGTGTCCCATGACTTTTATGACCTCAGTGTCCGGCGGGGTCAGGGATTTTCTCTGCCTCGTGATGACTGGGTGTTGTGTGATGTCTTTAGGTTAGTTAGGTTTAAGTAGTTCTAAGTTCTAGGGGACTGATGACCATAGATGTTAAGTCCCATAGTGCTCAGAGCCATTTGAACCATTTTTTTGACCTCAGTATACAGGAACAACGGTCCACAAGTGAAGCGGAACATTGACGGAATACGATGCATCAAGGATGCAACTTTGAAGTGCAGCTAGCACAGGTGCGTTCTGGATATGGTTGACCAGTCCGTTGAGCCTTTGGCGGTGGCACTCACCACTGGGGGCAATCCATTATGGCGACTTTTCTTCCGTACGCTCCCTTTCCACTCTGGCGGAGCGTTTAATGGCAATCAAACGGCCGTGCCCGTCCGCCGGCGGATGAGCGCTGCGGCGGGCGTAACGACGTGTAATTGAACGCGCGCCGCCCTCTGGTTTTGACAGCTCATTTGCCGACCGGCCTCCATCACACACGCCGCCAGCGCGCGCCGCCAGCAGCCCCGCCGACTGTAATCCCGTGCAATCAAGCACGCGGTCCCGAAATAGGCCAGCCTCCACTCCAGCACTGTGGCAGTTCCCGGAAATAGTCATCGCTCAGGGCACAACGTTAAAGGTTCTATCGGAATGTCTGGAGGATAGAACGAGTTATATAGCTTAAAAAAATCGTGACCGAAGATGGTTAGTGGCATGTAAAGAAAAGTGAGCCCTGGTGTAGGTACTGTCGATTCCTGTCTCTGTCTTCGACAGGCTGTAAGTGATCTGGCGCTCCGGCGTACCGCCAGAGGACAGCGACGTGCGGGTCTGTTGTATAAAGAATTCAGCATGCGCTCTGTAGTGGGACGCGAAATTGAAACGTCACCCATCCACCAGTATCAGCCCAGTTTGCAGGTGAATATAAGTTTAATTTAGTGTTTTGTTTATATAATTTGTAATATTTGTAATGTTTGTGAATTATCTAAAGTTTTGTATTTATTTTTATGTTTCATGTACGGAGAGGGCGGCGCAACGAACGGAGACCGCATCTTTACTGCCGGGACCAGAGAGAAAATTGCTGGCCACTATACGTCGCGGGTCAACAGCCAAAGAGCAACAGAAGAATCTGATACCGAGTTCTTCCGTCGTGCTTCTAAAAACTGAAAAAATAAGAATTTGTAATGTTTCTACAACAATGACGTCATAGAAAGTTTAATCATGTTGTAAATGTTCAGTCCTATCTTGTCAAGGCTCATGTTCACGTCTATATGTAGTATATAAGAAGATAATTAACTAGTGTATACTACAAAAGTTTAAATACGTGTTCCGAGAATTTATTTATGAAGAATTATATTAAGGAAGAAGTGTTACTGCTTTATTTGACAAGATTATTAATTTTTGCCAACGTTCATCGCGAGTTTGAGTCTTAAAAGTTTATTCAATGTGGTTTTAATATTTATTTAAGCAGTTAACTTGCATTAATATAATTTCTGAGAAGAAACAAACTACATCTGAATTGAAAAAAAAATTGCGCAAACCAATTGGACTGAGTGACGTAATTCTGCGCATACGACTCAAATGATGATGTTTTAATTACAGTTTCGTTCAAGAACGATTCAGAGACAACTTTAAAAAGAATTTAAATAATTTTGAAGTGTTTTGTAACTGCCGTGGGTGACGATGTCTGCACATTGTCATACGTCAAATGAAATTCATTTCCGCAAAACTTACGTCGTTACACTACAGCTCCTTAGACGTCCCACTTCACGCGTGTCCCAAGGATTCGTTCCCTCTCGTCTACTCTGTCTCATCTGCACGGTCGATAGGCCCAAACGAGCTTCACATGTCCACCTCCTTCAGAATGCTGATGACACTAATATCCTCGCTCTCTAACCTCGGTCAATAAGTTCTTTTACTTTACGTCCATGCTCACAAACTTTTTGTTAACATATTACCGGTCTCGGTCTATAATGAAAATCATCAGATCTGTTACACAAAACCAAAGTCCTACCACAGACGTAAAGTAAAGGAAACTTGTTGCATTTTTTATTCGTGACAATGTCGCAGCTTGTGCCACCTCAATCAATTTACATTCTCGTGCAACCAAAATGGCTCCTCAAAATGTACCCCTCCAAAACCTAGGCAATAATTACAGGATACAACACACACCTTTCGTCTCCATAATTTCTGCCTTGCCATTTACGACTGTTCCATCCAGCTAACTAATACACTAAAATATCTTGGAATAACAATCGCAATTGACAAGGAACCCTCACTCAACAGCGATCCAACAGATAGCTCACATTAGATTAAAACTACTAATACCACATAACGAAATGAAAAGCTGCCAGCTACATAATAGAAATTTAATTTCTTTGCCGGTTTCGGGAACTTAATATCGCATTATTTGTGAGTGTCAGCAAGAAGATGCATAAAGGAAAATTTCAAGTAGTCCATAGTGCCTGTACACTATGGTATAACCTTCTGAAGAAGGGCACTAAGTGCCAGAAACTGATAAAGATATTACATTTCTTTTACGCTACTATTTGCTTATTTATCGTTATATGCGACTACAGTTGCTGAGGATGGACAAAATGCTAAACTATTAGAACTGTTAACTGGCCGAGTTTGGGGATCTCACCCCTCCACTGTCCCACAATGCCTTGATCTAACCCATCCGTTGCTATGCAAATGTTGCATGGATGTCTGCCCCATCCTGGTTCTGTAAGTCTCTCCAAAGCCTGGAATGTCTTGCGCTCCGCCTAACTTTCCACAGTCCATTTTCCATCCCCCACTAGGATATTTTACTAGCTCATCAAATTCCTGCCTTTCCTCACATACATCGAACACCTCCGAACAATCTACACCATCCGAAACTCGACTCGAATAATCTTATAATTGCCCTTCCACTTTCTAATCCATGTATGCTGCCGCTCCCTTACCAGCACATCCTTCTGAACTACACCGACATACTCTCCACATACTCTCCCAAAGAAACTTCAACTGTTAAAATGGCTCTGAGCGCTATGGGACTTAACATCTGAGGTCATCAGTCCCCTAGAACTTAGAACTACTTAAATCTAACTAACCTAAGGACATCACACACATCCATTCCCGAGGCAGGATTCGAACCTGCGACCGCAGCGGTCGCGCGGTTCCAGACTGAAGCGCCTAGAACCGCTCGGCCACATTGGCTGCCAAATTCAACTGTCTTCCCGTCCCTGATGGTGAACCACCTATAAGTCGACCACACCCATTCCACCTCAACAGGGATACTCTCCGTCCCCTCCCAAATTTCCTTATCCTTTTCGTCGTCCTTTCACCATCCCTCTTTTCCTAACGACTATGAGACTCATCCATATCCGCCTCCACACCACCTCTCTTCTGCACCAACAGGCACTCTTAGCCCATTGATACTATGCACCATTTGTCTATCCTTAAACCACCACAATCCCATCCTCCTCACTGGCCCTTCGCCTCGACAGCACACACCTAATCCTAGGCAGGTCCTTGCAGTTTTTAATCTCAGGAAAGTGCTTCTTTTAAATATCCGTGTGTCTTCACCACATTTTAAATTTTTAAAATGTGCTCTTATTGTGTTTCGTATCACTTTTATTGCCACTGATTTTAACTACAAGTCCTATTTCTCGTACATACAAAACCTATTTTATTTTCACCTCTAAAAAGTTTTAAATTCATTTTAATATCTCACCTTCCTGTTTGTTGTTGTTTCTAGCTTTCAGATAATTTTTATTGTGAATTGGCGGGTTGCCTGTATCGCTGATAGACCCCCTTTCCCAACCCACACGGGGATGGGGCGATGAAATAACAATACAGAAAAAGAAAAAAGCTCCGTAGAGACAGAGAGGTGCGCTTACCCTCGTTGTCCCTTGCAGTGCAACAAGACTGTGCGGCGTATGTTGGGCCGCGGTAAGCACCGCGATTCCGCGTTACGACCGATGCATTTGCGCCACGGAGGAGGTTAGCTTGTTGCCGCGTAACGGACGGGTTTACCTCCGACGTGATTGCTGCCCCTTGGATGAAGCCGTTGCCTGCTGCTTGTACTGGAAGGAGTCCATCGTTCTGAAGCTGACTCCGAGGCCTGCCAGCTCTAAGGACTGAATTGTTACCGCACTGCCTTGCGCCGTTTCTGCAGGAATTCTTGTGCTTTATATAATGACTAAAAATGGTTCAAATGGCTCTGAGCACTATGGGACTCAACATCTTAGGTCATAAGTCCCCTAGAACTTAGAACTACTTAAACCTAACTAACCTAAGGACATCACACACACCCATGCCCGAGGCAGGATTCGAACCTGCGACCGTAGCAGTCCCGCGGTTCCAGACTGCAGCGCCAGAACCGCTAGACAACCGCGGCCGGCTATATGATAACTGTCTGACTTATCATTATCCTGTGTTAATGAGGGTTTTTGGGTTTTTTAACTCTGTGATGCAGCTTCGGGTTCCTCCATCATGATTCTCAGTGAATTTCACTGTCACTCAAACTTTTCACACTTTATTAGCGCATTCTGACTATGCTGCCGGACGGAGTGGCCATGCGGTTCTAGTCGCTACAGTCTGGAACCGAGCGACCGCAACGGTCGCAGGTTCGAATCCTGCCTCGGATATGGATGTGTGTGATGTCCATAGGTTAGTTAGGTTTAATTAGTTCTAAGTTGTAGGCGACTGATGACCTCAGAAGATAAGTAGCGTAGTGCTCAGAGCCATTTGAACAATTTTTTTGACTGTGCTATGTTCAAATAATGTGAAGGACTGATTTCTTGCTTACCCCTACACTGTGTTATGGCAGTGTGTTTACGAGCTGATTAACTTCAATCAAATTGTTATTTATAGGCTAGTGATTGAGTAAACCAACAACTCCGTAAGTTACTGGTGGTTGCTGTCAGTGTAAATTCATTCAAGTTGTCAGAAGGACCATTTACGTCTATTTAGACTGATGTTGTTAAACTTGTTTGCGCCGTTGAGGCGACACTTATTTATCTCAATATGATGACGTTAGTCACTTCAAATATTGCGTGAGTTGACTGCAGTTTTCAACGCTTTGGAATTATGAAATTAAATTTCGTGGTCATGTTAAACTTAGTTCTATTTAATATATTTATTAAATATTGTTATTATCTTTAAAGTGTAATTTAGCTGAATGTCTGCTTGTGTCTACCGGAGTAATTCTTCCTAAAATTGCCCACCACAACTTCTCAAAAAAGGTTACGAAACAAACAAATTCCTGACTTAAACTAGTGTACTGTACAAAACTCTGTACTGAATTATCTACGTTTACATCTACATCTAAATTTACATCTACATCTACAAGCCACCGTACGGCGCATGACAGAGGGTATCCTGCACCACTACTAGTAATTTCCTTTCCTGATCCACTCGCTAATAGAGCAAGGGACAAGGGAAAAAAGAACTATCTACATGCCTCCGTATGCGCCCTAATTTCTCGAAACTTATGTTCGTAGACCTTACGCACAGTGTGTGTTGGCGGCAGTAGAATCGTTCTGCACTCCGTATGCGCCCTAATTTCTCGAAACTTATGTTCGTAGACCTTACGCACAGTGTGTGTTGGCGGCAGTAGAATCGTTCTGCAATCAGCTTCCAATTCCGGTTCTCTAAATTTTCTCAATAGCGCTTCTCGAAATGAAGGTCGCCGTCCCTCCTCGGATTCCCATTTGAGTTCCCGAAGCATCTTCATAACACTTACGTGTTACTCGAACCTGTGGGTAACAAATCTAGGAACCCGACTCTGAATTGCTTCGATGTCTTCCTTCATTACGACCTACTACGTTTTCCAAACACTCGAGCAGTACTCAAGAATAGGTCGCACCGGCATCCTATATGTGGTCTCATTTACAGACGAACCACTCTTTCCCGAAATTCTCCCAATAAACCGAAGTCGACCATTCGCCTCCTCTACTACCGTTCTAATATGCTTGTCCCATTTCATATCGCATTGCAACGTTACGTCCAGATATTTAAACGACTTCACAGTGTCAAGCAGGACACCAGTAATATTGTAATCGAACGTGACAGGTTTGTTCTTCCTCCTAATCTACATTAACCTGCATTTTTCCACATTTAGAGCTAGGTGCCATTCATCACATCAACTAGAAATTTAGTCTAAGTTGTTATGTATCTTCCTACAGTCACTCAACCTTGATACTTTCAAGTGGTTCAAATGGCTCTGAGCACTAAACATCTGAGGCCATCAGGCCCCTAGAACTTAGAACTACTTAAACCTAACTAACCTAATGACATCACACACATCCATGCCCGTTGCAGGATTAGAAACTGCGACCGGAGCGCCTCGACACCTCACCATACACCACAGCGTCGTCAGCAAACAACCGCAGATAGCTGCCCACCCTGTCCGCCAAATCATTGACATATATAGAGAGCAACCGCAGTGCTATCACTCTTCCCTGGGGCCCTGCTGACGGTAACCTTGTCTCTGATGAACAATCGCCGTCGACGGCAAATACTGGATTCCATTACTTAACGAGAGTTCATACATCTGTGAACTTATGGCGTTTGCTTCTACCTTCATTAGGAGCCTGCATTATGGTACGGTGTCAAATGCTTTCCGGAAATCTAGAAACATGAACTTTGCCTTGTGCTCTTCATCTATAGCTTGCAGATTATCATGTGAGTAAAGGGCAAGCTGAGTTTTTCACGGGCGGTGCTTTGTAAAACCATTGTAATTCGTGGAAATAAGCTTCTCAGTCTCAAGAAAGTTTATTATATTCGAACCGAGAATATTTTCAGGAGAATATGTTCAGGGATTCTGCACCAAACCGAAAATATGGATACTGGTCTGTAATTTTGCGGATCCGCTGTTCTATCCTTCTTATATACTGTCGTTTTATGCGGTTTTTTCCAGTCATTTGGGACTTTGTGCTGGGCGAGGGGTTCACGATAAATGCACGGTACAGAAGGGGCCAATGCCGTGGAATTCTCTTTGTGAAACTGAACTGAAATATTATCCGGAGATGCTGGTTTATTCGCTTTCAAAATTTTCAGCTGTTTCTCTATGCCAGGCGAGCGAAAGACTTAATTTGATTTGCTCAACTTTATCTACTAATTGAAAAAAAATTAAATGCTACCTTCGATGTAACTTGAGTACTGAAACAAATATGCAATCGAACTTACAAAGAAATTCCTAGCTCTAAAACTATATATTCAAGTACCTCCTGTATTGACAAATATTTTTGCAGATGATGTCTCGAAGGCAGTCTACTGCATACAGTAGCAAAGAACATCAAAAAGGTACAACTGAAAATTCCTAACCAAAACGTGCACTCTGCGTACGTACATAATAAACAGAATGAATGGTGGGAATTTTAACAGGGAAGAAAGTGCATGTCCACAACAGTATTTACATACGATCAATCTAAGAAATAAATTTTACCAAGGGGAATCTCATTTTCTTATCAGAGCAATTCATATAACAGTCCTTCTGTCTAAGCTTCATTACTACAACTCAATAACACAAAACAACGCTCCATGCTTGCGTACTTACCCCAGTGTTTCAAAATTCCTGAAAAACCTAAAAATAATGTCCTTAGCTTGTTTCTCCATAACTACATCAAAAATATTTGTACTCCAGTCTCATCAATCACACTTATAAAGCAAATTTTTTGACCATTCGTCAAAATATGTCTGCTACTAAATACTGCTCAACTTAGAATATATGTAACTGTGCTATCGCACTCAGGCAGAGGAGGGTAGCAATCAAAAAGATATTTTAGCAATTATCAAAGATTACTCAGCTACTGAGAGAAGTCATTCACAAGATGTGCACGATGGGGGCTCGAATTTTCGTCCATGAAGACGAGTGCCTCGCAAATATGCTGCCGATATGGTTGCACTATCAGTCGGAAGATACCATTCACATGTCGTACAGCCACTGCGGCGCCTTCCACGACCACCAGCGGCGTATATCGGCCCCACACAATGCCACCCCAAAACAGCAGGGAACACCCACTTTTCTGCACTCGCTGGACAGTGTCTCTTAGGCGTTCAGCCTCACTGAGTTACCTCCAAACACGTCTCCGACGATTGTCTGGTTGAAGCCATATCCGACGTTCGTCGGTGAAGAGAACGTGATCCCAATCCTGAGCGGTCCATTCAGCACGTTGTTGGGCCCATCTGTACCGCGCTGCATGGTGTCGTGGTTGCAAAGATGGATCTCGCTATAGACGTCGGGAGTGAAGCTGCACATCATACAGCCTATTGCGACAGTCTAAGTTTTAACACGACGTCCTGTGGCTACACGAAAAACATTATTCAACATGGTGGGGTTGCTGTCAGGTTTCCTCTGAGCCATAATCCGTGGGTAGCGGTCATCCAAAGCAGTAGTAGCCCTTGGGCGGCCTGAGGGAGGCATGTAATCTACAGTTCCTGTCTCTCTGTATGTCCTCCATGTCCGAAGAACATCGTTTCGGTTCATTCCGAGACGCATGGATAGCTCCCTTGTTGAGAGCCCTTCCTGGCACAAAGTAACAATGCGGACGCGATCGGACCGCGGTATTGACCGTCTAGGCACGGTTGAACTACAGAAAACACGAGCCGTGTACTTCCTTCCTGGTGGAATGACTGGAACTGATCGGCTGTTGGGCCCTCTCCGTCTAATAGGCGCTGCTCATACGTAGTTGTTTACATCTTTGGGCTGGTTTAGTGACATCTCTGAACAGTCAGAGGGGCTGTATCTGTGATGAAATTTCCACAGTCAACGTCTATCTTCAGGAGTTCTGGGAATCGGGGTGATGCACAACATTTTTGATATTTCTATTTTATTTCATTATTATTTTACCCTGCTTTTGGGGATATGAGGTCTCTATGTAGGTTTAATAATGAATAGGAAAATAGGAATGCGGGTAAGCTACTACAATCAGCATAGTGAACGCATTATTGTGGCCAAGATAGACACAAAGCCCATGCCTACTACAGTACTACAAGTTTATATGCCAACTAGCTCTGCAGATGACGAAGAAATTGAAGAAATGTATGATGAAATAAAAGAAATTATTCAGACAGTGAAGGGAGACGAAAATTTAATAGTCATTGGTGACTGGAATTCGAGTGTAGGGAAAGGGAGAGAAGGAAACGTAGTAGGTGAATACGGATTGGGGCTAAGAAATGAAAGAGGAAGCCGCCTGGTAGAATTTTGCACAGAGCACAACTTAATCATAGCTAACACTTGGTTTAAGAATCATGATAGAAGGTTGTATACATGGAAGAACCCTGGAGACACTAAAAGGTATCAGATAGATTATATAATGGTAAGACAGAGATTTAGGAACCAGGTTTTAAATTGTAAGACATTTCCAGGGGCAGATGTGGACTCTGACCACAATCTATTGGTTATGACCTGTAGATTAAAACTGAAGAAACTGCAAAAAGGTGGGAATTTAAGGAGATGGGACCTGGATAAACTGAAAGAACCAGAGGTTGTACAGAGTTTCAGGGAGAGCATAAGGGAACAATTGACAGGAATGGGGGAGAGAAATACAGTAGAAGAAGAATGGGTAGCTTTGAGGGATGAAGTAGTGAAGGCAGCAGAGGATCAAGTAGGTACAAAGACGAGGGCTAGTAGAAATCCTTGGGTAACAGAAGAAATATTGAATTTAATTGATGAAAGGAGAAAATATAAAAATGCAGTAAATGAAGCAGGCAAAAAGGAATACAAGCGTCTCAAAAATGAGATCGACAGGAAGTGCAAAATGGCTAAGCAGGGATGGCTAGAGGACAAATGTAAGGATGTAGAGGCGTATCTCACTAGGGATAAGATAGATACTGCCTACAGGAAAATTAAAGAGACTTTTGGAGATAAGAGAACCACTTGTATGAACATCAAGAGCTCAAATGGAAACCCAGTTCTAAGCAAAGAAGGGAAAGCAGAAAGGTGGAAGGAGTATATAGAGGGTCTATACAAAGGCGATGCACTTGAGGACAATATTATGGAAATGGAAGAGGATGTAGATGAAGATGAAATGGGAGATACGATACTGCGTGAAGAGTTTGACAGAGCACTGAAAGCCCTGAGTCGAAACAAGGCCCCCGGAGTAGACAACATTCCATTGGAACTACTGACGGCCTTGGGAGAGCCAGTCCTGACAAAACTCTACCATCTGGTGAGCAAGATGTATGAAACAGGCGAAATACCCTCAGACTTCAAGAAGAATATAATAATTCCAATCCCAAAGAAAGCAGGTGTTGACAGATGTGAAAATTACCGAACAATCAGTTTAATAAGCCACAGCTGCAAAATACTAACACGAATTCTTTACAGACGAATGGAAAAACTAGTAAAAGCCGACCTCGGGGAAGATCAGTTTGGATTCCGTAGAAATACTGGAACACGTGAGGCAATACTGACCTTACGACTTATCTTAGAAAAAAGATTAAGGAAAGGAAAACCTACGTTTCTAGCATTTGTAGACTTAGAGAAAGCTTTTGACAATGTTGACTGGAATACTCTCTTTCAAATTCTGAAGGTGGCAGGGGTAAAATACAGGGAGCGAAAGGCTATTTACAATTTGTACAGAAACCAGATGGCAGTTATAAGAGTCGAGGGACATGAAAGGGAAGCAGTGGTTGGCAAGGGAGTAAGACAGGGTTGTAGCCTCTCCCCGATGTTATTCAATCTGTATATTGAGCAAGCAGTATAGGAAACAAAAGAAAAATTCGGGGTAGGTATTAAAATCCATGGAGAAGAAATAAAAACTTTGAGGTTCGCCGATGACATTGTAATTCTTTCGGAGACAGCAAAGGACTTGGAAGAGCAGTTGAACGGAATGGATGGTGTCTTGAAGGGAGGATATAAGATGAACATCAACAAAAGCAAAACGAGAATAATGGAATGTAGTCGAATTAAGTCGGGTTATGTTGAGGGTATTAGATTAGGAAATGAGACACTTAAAGTAGTAAAGGAGTTTTGCTATTTGGGGAGCAAAATAACTGATGATGGTCGAAGTAGAGAGGATATAAAATGTAGACTGGCAATGGCAAGGAAAGCGTTTCTGAAGAAGAGAAATTTGTTAACATCGAGTATAGATTTAAGTGTCAGGAAGTCATTTCTGAAAGTATTTGTATGGAGTGTAGCCATGTATGGAAGTGAAACATGGACGATAAATAGTTTGGACAAGAAGAGAATAGAAGCTTTCGAAATGTGGTGCTACAGAAGAATGCTGAAGATTAGATGGGTAGATCACATAACTAATGAGGAAGTATTGAATAGGATTGGGGAGAAGAGAAGTTTGTGGCACAACTTGACCAGAAGAAGGGATCGGTTGGTAGGACATGTTCTGAGGCATCAAGGGATCACCAATTTAGTATTGGAGGGCAGCGTGGAGGGTAAAAATAGTAGGGGGAGACCAAGAGATGAATACACTAAGCAGATTCAGAAGGATGTAGGTTGCAGTAGGTACTGGGAGATGAAGAAGCTTGCACAGGATAAAGTAGCATGGAGAGCTGCATCAAACCAGTCTCAGGACTGAAGACCACAACAACAACAACATGTCTCTATGCATAGCTTTCGGTCTATCAAGTCCTGCATTCTCTATTATGTCTTAGTTATTTCTTAATTTAACCCTTTTATTTACTTTACGCCGTTTTCACACTGTACACCCGACACAGCGCCGTATGGCGACTGTCATTATTACTAGCCCATTGTTTTACATGAACTATCATTCATATGTACGCACTATGTGAATAAAGATTGGTTGTTGGGGCCATTGTAGTCTACGGCTGTTCACAGTTTTCACGCGAGGTCCTGTTCTGCGCTGCTATGCGTGTCGTCGCCTCCACGAGGTAATACCCATTTTTCGATTTCACTATCGCTCCCTACTAATGTCTGATCCCGATGATCTTATTTTATGTTTTTAATATTTTTTCCATATAGCTTGCCTTTTAGTACGCTTCATGCGGTATTATGGCTTCTTGATGGATCCTTTTTGACAGAAAATTTCTGATTTTTTAAACATTACATTTCTGTTTATAATATTATTCGGTCCGTTTTTGAAGCTTATTTTGCTTTTATAGTTGACCATGATACGACCACGCTGGATTTGTTGTATTATCATCGACCCCTTATATTTTCAGATAGCCTGTTGAATCCCTATGCAGGCGAAACGCGTCGTTCTTAAGTTAATGAAGAACATTGTACAACATACGACTGTTTCTTAAATAGAATCTGAGAATGTACCTTTGGGGCATGAAGTATGGTAGGGAAACATGGACGGTGGGGAAACCAGAACGGAAGAGAATCGAAGCATTTGAAATGTGGTGTTAAAGACGAATATTGAAAAATAGATGCACTGATAAGGTAAGCAATGAGGAAGTTCGGCACAGAATCGGAGAGGAAAAGCATACGTGGAAAACACTGATAAGAAGACAGGAGAAGGTGATAGTACGTCTGTTAAGGCATCAAGGAATAACTTCCACGGTACTTGAGAGAGTTGCAGAGTGTAAAAACTGTTGAAGAAGACAGAGATTGGTATTCATCCAACAAATAACAGAGGACGTAGGTTGAAAATGCTACTCTGAGATGAGGAGGTTGGCACAAGAGAGGAATTCTTGGCTGGCCGAATCAAACCAGTCACAAGACTGAGGAGCCACTGGTTGCACCTGGAGGCGAACTGGTTGAAGTGTATTAGGACTGATCTAGGGTGTAGGGTGGTGCGCCAGTAAAGCAGTGTCGTTAGCATTTTAACGGAGATGACCTGGTGGCGGTTGGTAGAGCATAACTGCAGTTGGATGGAAGGTACAGGAACTGGTATTCTCAAATGTGACAAAGAATGGGAGATTAGATTGCAAGGTTGCAATACTTGTAGTAGTAGTTGTAGTAGTAGCTTTATTCATACGTAGCATCTCTTTTTACAAGGATATAGGACATGTCAAAGTAGACTCCTGGAAATGGAAAAAAGAACACATTGACACCGGTGTTACAGACCCATCATACTTGCTCCGGACACTGCGAGAGGGCTGTACAAGCAATGATCACACGCACGGCACAGCGGACACACCAGGAACCGCGGTGTTGGCCGTCGAATGGCGCTAGCTGCGCAGCATTTGTGCACCGCCGCCGTCAGTGTCAGCCAGTTTGCCGTGGCATACGGAGCTCCATCGCAGTCTTTAACACTGGTAGCATGCCGCGACAGCGTGGACGTGAACCGTATGTGCAGTTGACGGACTTTGAGCGAGGGCGTATAGTGGGCATGCGGGAGGCCGGGTGGACGTACCGCCGAATTGCTCAACACGTGGGGCGTGAGGTCTCCACAGTACATCGATGTTGTCGCCAGTGGTCGGCGGAAGGTGCACGTGCCCGTCGACCTGGGACCGGACCGCAGCGACGCACGGATGCACGCCAAGACCGTAGGATCCTACGCAGTGCCGTAGGGGACCGCACCGCCACTTCCCAGCAAATTAGGGACACTGTTGCTCCTGGGGTATCGGCGAGGACCATTCGCAACCGTCTCCATGAAGCTGGGCTACGGTCCCGCACACCGTTAGGCCGTCTTCCGCTCACGCCCCAACATCGTGCAGCCCGCCTCCAGTGGTGTCGCGACAGGCGTGAATGGAGGGACGAATGGAGACGTGTCGTCTTCAGCGATGAGAGTCGCTTCTGCCTTGGTGCCAATGATGGTCGTATGCGTGTTTGGCGCCGTGCAGGTGAGCGCCACAATCAGGACTGCATACGACCGAGGCATCATAGTGTGGGGAGCGATCTCCTACACTGGCCGTACACCACTGGTGATCGTCGAGGGGACACTGAATAGTGCACGGTACATCCAAACCGTCATCGAACCCATCGTTCTACCATTCCTAGACCGGCAAGGGAACTTGCTGTTCCAACAGGACAATGCACGTCCGCATGTATCCCGTGCCACCCAACGTGCTCTAGAAGGTGTAAGTCAACTACCCTGGCCAGCAAGATCTCCGGATCTGTCCCCCATTGAGCATGTTTGGGACTGGATGAAGCGTCGTCTCACGCGGTCTGCACGTCCAGCACGAACGCTGGTCCAACTGAGGCGCCAGGTGGAAATGGCATGGCAAGCATCTCTACGATCGTCTCCATGGGAGAATAGCAGCCTGCATTGCTGCGAAAGGCGGATATACACTGTACTAGTGCCGACATTGTGCATGCTCTGTTGCCTGTGTCTATGTGCCTGTGGTTATGTCAGTGTGAACATGTGATGAATCTGACCCCAGGAATGTGTCAATAAAGTTTCCCCTTCCTGGGACAATGAATTCACGGTGTTCTTATTTCAATTTCCAGGAGTGTATTTACAAATTTAGATCAGTTTAAAATAAGCTAATTCGTATACACATATATTTACAGACTTCCAGTTAGAGACAATCATTAGATTTACTCCTGGTATACTATACTTTCTTTACGAATAACTTATTAAATAATGTAATTCCATATTGTTCACTCATATCCCACAATCAGTCAAAAAAATGGTTCAAATGGCTCTGAGCACTATGGGACTTAACATCTTAGGTCATCAGCCCCTAGAACGTAGAACTACTTAAACCTAACTAACCTAAGGACATCACACACATCCATGCCCGAGGCAGGATTCGAACCTGTGACTGTAGCAGTCGTGCGGTTCCGGACTGCAGCGCCTAGAACCGCGTGGCCACCATGGTCGGCCACAATCAGTCACTGCACACACTATACACACATTGTTTCATAACACTTCACTCAGTACACACGCACACGCACGCACACACACACACACACACACACACACACACACACACACACACACTGGTGATCTCTGGACCATTTTCTGTACCGAAACTTCCCATTTGCTATCCTGAAAAACTGAGTCAGCATCCCTCCACAGTGAGTGCAATGTCGAGCTCTGAAAGAGGAAGAGATGTTAGTATTGTGCTATGCATAGCTTGGGGGTGAGTATTTCTAGAAAGGAAAAAAAGAAAAAAAACATAAAGTGAAGGTGTTACGTGGAATGTTGGATATTTCATAATCAACGTTATTATTATTTATTTGTATAACATTGTTTGTCAAACCCCAACTCTGTTTTAGTTAAGTAATCCTTCAGTGTATAAAATGTACTGCATGATAGGTTCTTTTTAGCTGCCTTTTTTAAATAAGTGCATTTTGGCAGTTTCTTTAATTTCTTTTGGTAATTTATTGTACAGTTTTATTCCTTGTTAGAAAATGCTGTTTTGAGTTTTATGTTTATCTTTTCTTGGTAAACGTAAGTTGAGTCTATCTCTTGTTGCATGGTCATGGACAGAGGTGTTTCTGGAGTAATTATCACAAACCTAGTTGGATACGATATGACACTCCAGTGCCTGTGCTTTTCCTTCGAACATACATGCATGTCTGGAGGAACAGGCTCAGCGGCGACTACAGCCGTTATGAAATTCGTTAAATGTATTCGCAGTTGCGAATACGGACAACCGTCAGCTGAATAATGGTATGACGATATAACGGTATGAGAACAATAAAAATTTGTGGTGGACAGGGCACTGCAATATCGTATTCATCCGCCGACACCGGGCGACCGACTATCAAGTACAATGACTCCCCTGTACAGGAGTTTACATAACGGATGTACGAGAGTAGGTTATAGACACATGGTTGACGACATATTGAACCTTACGTCAGGCTGTGAGCCGTGCTTGGATAGCCAAACGGCAAGGCGATCACTTGGGATAAGCAGGAAATCCGGGTTTTAGTTCCAGTCCATCACAAATTTTCTTTGTTGTCATCATACAGCTGATGGTTCTCCGTATTCGGAACTGCGAAAAGATTTAATGAATTTCATAGCTGCTGTAGTCACCGCAGTGCGTTTAATGTACTTAATTAGAAGACTGTATTCCTTCGTTTGAAAGGGAGAACGAAACATCATATATGGTCATACACCGGACATAGAAAGAGAATTTACGGTCGTTGGAGTTGAGTGAGAAACAGAAACTGGTCATCGAAGGGGAACACTGACACGAAGGAGATAGCCGGCCGGAGTGGCCGTGCGGTTCTAGGCGCTACAGTCTGGAACCGAGCGACCGCTACGGTCGCAGGTTCGAATCCTGCCTCGGGCATGGATGTGTGTGGTGTCCTTAGGTTAGTTAGGTTTAAGTAGTTCTAAGTTTTAGGCGACTGATGACCTCAGAAATTAAGTCGCATAGTGCTCAGAGCCATTTGAACCATTTTTGAACGAAGGAGATAGTATTTGTTCACTTGTTGATGGAATCCTCGAGAAAGGCCGGATTAAAACATCTTGCTTAACACTGGTGTGAGGCTGTGTGCGGTAAGAGGGGGGTATCAGCAGAGGCACTGTGAGGAAATGTAGAGTTTTGAAGGTTTCCCACAGTTCAGGATAGTAACCTGTGGAGGGGACAGTGGTGTAAAGGATTGAAAGGGAGATAGGTAGGAGAGGGGGTATTTTTTGAGGTATCGATTGGTAGTTGTTGCGTTATTTGTAGAATACTTGTTTTATGTCTTTTACTGTGGTTGGTGTATTCTATTCTGTATGTGGTATTTTGCGCAAGCACTGAAGCTGGGAGCCACGAATGGGACAGCGGTGTTGTGCGTTTATGGATCGTAGGGAACAGGAAGTAGTGGAAATGGTGGTCGTCAGGAATTCTGAAGATGTGAGAGAGGCAACCTCCATGTCAGCTTTAGACAACTAACGACGTCTTGTAGATCTAATGTCCGACTAAGTTCACCGGGTGAAAAATTATTCATCCTCTTAAACGAACTCGCTGGTCGCCTTTGAGTACCATAGATAGTGAATAATCGAGACCAGGCTGCCATGTGATCCTTCACCGCTTATGTAAGTCATGATCGTGAAGTTTAAATAAGCCAGTCGCTTGTATGGAATCAGTGTCACGTGCAGACGTGACAGAATAACGAAAAGGGCTTGTCGTGCTTGGATCTGTCTTAGTAAAAACTGTGAACGAAGCTGTTTGTTTATGCATCAACGCGGAATGACCAATCTACGAGCAATGGTGTACCACTCACAGTCATGTAATAATGTGTAAGACCCGTGAATGCAGATCCATTTCCGAGCGAAGACTGTGAAATAAAGTACATGCAATGGATTTTTAGTGTCTGATGCTTTGGAAAAGGCCCTTGATCATCTCAGCTAATAAGCTCCGCCTCTAAATGAGCCAGACAACACAGAAATGGGGCTGTCACTGGCTGGAGGTTTCCAGAATTGTCCGACGATGGAGGGCATCCACTGCACCCACAACCTAATGACGATTCATCCGAAATGTGTGGAGCGTGTAGCTCTGTGTGTTCCGAGGATATTCTTCATTCCATGACGTGGGCTGACTCATTCGTGTTACCGTGGACTTGATCCATGGTGTTCACTTTAGTATTCTCAGTGACCAACTATTGCTCTTTCTTCCACATTTTCATAGTGTAAACGCTGTGGTCACTCTCCGCCTTCTGAGAAGTGGGCAGCCGTCCTCACAGAGCTGCACGCAAACAATTCTGGTCTGTCAAACATTCAGGCATCATATTGCTCATCAAATGGCCCTCTAAGTGTTCATCCTATAGAATATTTGTGGGACTATCTGCACAAGACATCAGCGTCCTTAGTACTCTTAAAGAGATCTTTGGGAAGATCGTCATTAGAAGAATCCCATTAAAGTTTCAACATTCATGATATAAAACAAGTTACTTAAAAATGATGAGTGATAAGTACGAGAACTAAACGGAATGCACTTGTCCGTAATAAAGTTATCACTGGAAGGAGAAAAGTACGAAAGATGTAAAATACTGCTGAAATGTTGGCTTGAATATGTCAGCGGAGAGATAACCAATGACCGAATCACTGTGAAATACGGGTAAGGTGAGTAACTCAGCACTGTCAGTCCAAAAAAAAAAAAAACGTGCAGTAGCGCTCTTATAATTTTACTGCGGGGTCGAAATGGATTTTTTGGACTGGGGTTTCAGCCGTTTCTTATTTTTTCTAAATTAAGAGGTAATATCCGACAAACAGTTATATTTAAGGTTCACTGAATTTACTGAATGTTTCGAAGGCTATGTTATTGTACCCAGTCATCCAGTCCTGCTAGCAATAATTCCAAGTGGATACATATTCCACGAAATTTCCTACAGTATAATGGTGGCTAGAATGACAGAAATAGTTCTACATCTACATCTATGTGATTACTCTGCTATTCCACAATAAAGTGCCTGGCAGAGGGTTCAATGAACCACCTTCAAGCTGTCTCTCTACCGTTCCACTCTCGCACGGCAAGCGGGAAAAAGGAGCACTTAAATTTTTCTGTGCGAGCCCTGATTTCTCTTATTTTATCGTGATGATCATATCTCCTTATGTAGGTGGGTGCCAACACAATGTTTTCGCAATCGGAGGAGAAAAATGGTGACTGAAATTTCATGAGAACATCCCGTCGCAACGAAAAACGCCATTGTTTTAATGGCAGCCACTCCAATTCAGTTATCATGTCTGTCACATTATCTCCCCTATTTCGCGATAATACAAGACCACCTGCCCTTTTTTGTACTTTTACGATGTCATCCGTCAGTCCCACCTGATGCGAATCCCACACCGCAAAGCAATACTCTAGAATAGGGCGGACAAGCGTGGTGTAAGAAGTCTCTTTAGTAGACCTGTTGCACCTTCTAAGTGTTCTGCCAATGAATCGCAGTCTTTAGTTTGCTCAACCCACAATAGTATCTATGTGATCGTTCCAATGTAGGTTATTTGTAATTGTCATCCCTAAGTATTTAGTTGCATTTACAGATTTCATATTTGTGTGACTTATCGCGTTATCGAAATTTAGCTGATTTCTTTTAGTAATCATATGAATAACTTCGCACTTTTCCTTATTCAGGGTCAATTGCCACTTTTCACACCATACAGATATCTTATCTAAATCATTTTGCAGGGCGTTTTGATCATCTGATGACTTTACAAGACGGTAAATGACAGCATCATTTGCAAATAATTTAAGACGGTTGCTCAGATTGTCTCCTATGTTGTTAATACAGATCAGGAACAATAGAGGACCTATAACACTTCCTTGAGGAACGGCGCATATTATTTCTGTTTTATTCGATGACTTTCCGTCTATTACTACGAACTGTGACCTTTCTGACAAGAAATCACGAATCCAGTCGCACAACTGAGGCGATACTCTGTAGGCACGCAGTTCGGTTAGAAGACGCTTGTGAGGAACGGCGTCGAAAGCCTTCTGGAAATTTAAAAATATGGATCAATTTGACGTCCCCTGTCGATAGCACTTATTACTTCAAGAGTATAAAGAGCCTGATGTGTTTCACAAGAACGATATTTTCTGAGTTCGTGCTGACTATGTGTCAATAAATCGTTTTCTTCGAGGTACTTCATAAAGTTCGAATACAGTATAAGTTCCAAAACCCTACTGCAAATCGGCGTTAGTGATACAGACCTGTAATTCAGCGGATTACTCCTACTTCCCTTTTTGGGTATTGGTGGAACTTGAGCAATTTTCCAGTCTGTAGGTAATTATCTTTCTGTGAACGAGTGATTGTAAATAACTGCTAAATATGGAGCTATTTTATCAGCATACTCTGAGAGGAACCTGACTGGTATAGAATCTGGACCGGAGGCCTTGCCTTTATATGTGATTTAAACTGCTTCGTTACTCCGAGGATATCTACTTCTATGTTTCTCATTTTGGCAGCTATTCTTGAGTGGAATTCAGGAATATTTATATCCTCTTCTTTGTTGAAGGAGTTTCGGAAAACCGTGTTTAATAACTGTGCTTTAGTGGCACAGTCATCAGTGACTTCACTTTACTCTGAGGACGTTTAGTTTGGTGAAGGAGTTTCGGAAAACCGTGTTTAATAACTGTGCTTTAGTGGCACAGTCATCAGTGACTTCACTTTACTCTGAGGACGTTTAGATATAGGTATATATAATATTACATGTTTTTGGACTGTTTCCTAGCATCCCGCATTGTTAAATACAATGCCAACAAGCTTTGTTGGATAATTAATGAGACTCAACTTTCGACCTATGTGTAGGAGTGTGTAAGGTGCTGTCATCATAAGCCTAACAGTTCTGGAATAAGGTATTAATCCCAAAATACATACGATCTGTACGGGAAATGTGTTAAGAGGCGCCCAAATCGATTCCTTTCGAGGGCGTTGCTGCAGCGTATATGCTACACTGCGTGGGTGATAAGAGTATATAAGCACCAACATGTAAGTTAAGGGTTAGTGTGGCACACATGTATTTCCGACGTGCGTGCGTTAAATTCCGAAACGTGATCTATGGTGACATTATTACCTAATGCACCCAAACGTGCTGTTATTCTTTTCTAGGGTGCCAAACAACTCACACCGGTAGACATCCACCGGGGAATTAAAAATGTGCGGGGGGCAACATATTTTGAGGCATAGCGCCTCGCATCATGCCTACTCATTAGGGGATATTACAGTCGTGATTAGGCGTACAGAATGAGCCGCGCGCAAGACAGGTAGCGTCAGATGGCTCGAGTGTATGTAGTTTTTATGCGATATGATTGAGGCGATTAGCTGACGGATACTGTTGGAGCTGCCAGTAAAAACCTGTTAATTTTATTTCCGGTCTTATTTCTTTGATATTCTAATTGTTTATTAATTACTAGACCTACTATTATTGTGTTTCATTATGAGAGTGAAACACTGTAGTATGTTAAGTTATTATACTATATAGTGAAAAATTGGTAACGTGGATAATGTTCGAGAATGACATGTGTGACAGTCATTCGTACCAGGGAATTTATAATAAACAGTTTCGACAATTTGTGGTACTGGGGAAATGAAATTATGATTTCGGAAAATTAATTTTGTAAAGAGGGAATTAATTTTATATTTGCAGGTTTCCCAAATTTATTTATGTTAATTCTGATTCAGTGACGAATTTTGATTGGTTCAGTGTGTATGTGCGGGATTGAGCGTATTTGATGCTGCTCTCCGACTGGCTATGGTGTTTCTCTACCAATCAAAAATTAGCATATACGTCTGTATTTTGGGAACTAGAAGTTTCTTCTATGTAGAGAGGCATTGGGGCTTGGGTCTCATATTGATCTGACCTACTAATATGTGCTCCGTTGAAAATTATTGATGTCGTGATATTTCGGGAGCAAAATGTTTGAGAAGTGCCATAAAGTATGGAAAGAGATTCGACGTAAATCACAGTGTGAAATTCGCAACAATTTCTGACTTTTAAATATAGAAACTCCGTGTGATGTGTTGCTTACTCGCGAACTTGAACAATTTCTTCCGTGAGACTAATATTAGCAACATCTCAGCGAGGAATTCTAAAATAAACTGTCCCTTTGTAAAGTTTTTGTTTAGGATAGACGGTAATTACCATGAACTGAATGCACTGCGTCACTGTCAATTGTCCATCGGCCCGGGAAGTGCTCTGTGCAGAAGAGAATAAATGCGAAAATGAACTGTGTCGAAGAGTGGTCAAAAAAGAGCATAGAAAAGCGTGTGACAAAGTGACAAAGCAGGAGAGTGCAACGAGAACGGTAACTCTACGGTGGGAGGAAGGAGAAGAACATCATAGACACGACAGAAGGGGCGGCGTGAAATTACGAGATGGAACAACTGGTGCAGCGGCAGCCGCTATTTCTGCAACTGCGTTGACGGTGTTCGCAGTAGATGGCAGCCCACAAACTGGTATAGCTGTATGTTGAGAGCGGACCCGCGGTTTCAGCGCGCCAAGGTTGTAGAGGTTGTGTCTGACAATGTGTAAGATGTAGAGACTAACATCAACATTTGGCAAGTCAGGTGGGAGTGGTAGCAAATAAATTTCTTGATGCCGGCGGCTGTGGCCGAGCGGTTGTAGGCGCTTTAGTCCTGAACCACGCTGTTGCTGCGGTCGCAGGTTCGAGTCCTGCCTCGTGCATGGATGTGTGTGAAGTCCTTAGGTTAGTTAGGTTTAAGTAGTTCTAAGTCTAGGGGAGTGATCACCTCAGATTGTAAGTCGCATGGTGCTTAGAGCCATTTTTGAACTTCATGATCACAACAACAGACTAACTATAGTAGAACATAATATACAAGATGGTACTAACAGTGTGGATGGTGGTATGACAAGACTCGTACTGCATTAGTGAGGGTTTAATATATGTGTGTACTGGGAGAGCACAGATAATAAAGAAGTGCAAGATTTAGACGAGAGAAATATTGTGGAGGTGATTAATCAGAAATTGTTTGTAGTAATGGCAGAGACGCATGCTGAGGATGACCAGTTAAGTAGGAGGTCAGAGGAGGTTCAGGGAGGAAAAGGTGAGGTGTCAAGGTGTTTTGATCTGTCAGTAGTGGACAGATTTACTGCTACTAAGAGGATAAATAGTGAAAATAATCCTTCAAATATCTGTGTAATTTCTGTGCATGGGGAAGGTTTTGAGAAAGGGTAAGTTGCACATGATTTGCTATATGAGTCTGAAGTCAGTAACACTGAGGAGAATGACAGTTTTCGCATTACGTATTCCAGAAAAAGGGATTATATGGAAGGATATAATGAATATGGCACTGATGAAATGTGGGCTGATCTAGAAGAGTTGCTGGTTGTAAGAGATATTTGCAGAAACCGTAGGAGTAAATGAGGTAGTGTGTCTGCAGACTTTGGTAGGCACCGTTCTACACTTAAAACATCTGTCATGTCGTGCAAAAAAAATTCTTGTAAACTAGAGGAAGAAACAATTTTTGCTCTGGGATAATTTTATGTGCTGAGAGATCAATGTTCTTTATAGAAGTTAAATTTGGAAGAAATAAAGTTCTCGTATCTATTCTGGGTGATAAATTAGAATCTACTCTGGAGTTTGGTATAATGAATTTGTACTGTGGTGACAGGAGGACCATGATAGATAACAATAATAATACTGAAGGAAGTAAAGTGGAGTCTGTTCCTGTGAAAGTCAGTGGTTATTGAGTACAGGCAGTGTGGCCTGAAGTTGGTGTTTTTGTAGGCAGTAATGCACAAAAAGAGGTGCTTACTCCAATGAAGAGGAGGAAGTTTAGAATGAACAGGCAGTGGCTCCTGTCTCCACAAGTTGTGGTCGAAATAGTAATGCACAAAAGGGGGCTTACTTTAATGGAAGTAAGAGAGGTTTATAAGGAAGAAGAAGGTGTCATTGTGGTTGTTGTGATAGCTGAGGCTGTGAGTGATAAAATGTAGCTAGTTCACTTGCCTGTGGTATGAACGTAAGTGTTGAGCAGGCACACTTATTTTGTTAATGAACGTAAGACAGAGAGAGAATAGGATTCTTGTAATTGGATAGGTAGGGAAAAACAAATTCAGAAATGGGCTCTTGAAAGCTGTGAGTTTTGAAATGCTGAAGGTATCAGGCAGGTAAAAGGAGTTGGGGTAAATACCTCAGAGGGCAGTGCACCTTTCACAATACTAGTTAATTAACGGTTACCAGATACTCGAGTTCTTTAATTTTGGAAGGAACAGTTAATGTAGTTTGAAGTTATTACAGGATGTGGCTAACGAGGAACGCAATTAATAATGATTTGAGGTAACTTGGGGTAGTGAGAGGTATTGGGATAGTGAGAAATGGATTGTGCATTTTGAATTGATTCTGTGAAGTTTACTGAAGGTGATATGTGGAGGAAAATATTAATAAATGTAGATTAATGAGGAATAAGGTGTTCTTTTGCAATCAGAGGTGTGTGTTAGTGATGAAAAATAGATAATTATATAATAAGATGACGTTTTGCAAGGACACAGCATGTTGTTCTGATAGTAAATCGTTAACAGATTTTTTGTAATATGGAGAAATAGTGGCAGTGACTGACTGAAAGAAACTGTGTTGTAGATAAAGTAGAATTTTACTGGGAATGCTGAGTAGTTATCCTAATAAATTTCCTGGATGACAATTTTCCAGGGCATTGGATTGTACTAAGAGGGCCCATTGAGTTCCCTCCACAGTCGACAGATCTGACACCAATGGGATTTTACTTGTGGGGAACTGTGAAAGATACCGTCTTTCGACGTAAGCCGCGCACGCTGGAGGAACATCGCCAGGAGGTTACAGCGACGGGTGCAGCAAATACCATTTTAACATTGACTGGCGTAGTTGCGACGACCGCTCGTCGTTCTGTTACGTGTATAGCCGCCAACGGTGGACATTTTGAACGTTTAAAGTAACCGTGTGTTAAACTGAAGGTTGTAAAACATGTGTTATCAACTACTAATGTAAAAGAAACATATGAGTAATACATTTCGTTCCTTGAAGTGCGTATACGTTTTTATGGCGGACTCTGTATAATCATAAGTAAAGATTTTGAGTTCTAATTGATACATATATTTCGTAAAGTTTCACATGTTCAACACTGCAATATTGATTATATTAACACTAATAATAATTCGCTCTGTCCTAAACGGCACTACGAGCAGTTCAGATCTCTACTGTAAGTTCCTCACAAATTGCCTCTCGCCATGACTTCTGATAATCAAAATAATTGCTCGCTTCAAAAGTGGAAAATATGTGTCACAACTTGCTACGCGGATTTGTTAACTTTACAGGCGGCACACAAACAATTACTTCTGTGAAATCTAAGTCTTCCAGGACGGTGTACATTCCTTGCAATTCCACTTCCTATTTGTACCGTACATGTGAGTTTAGTTGCGGTCTGGCTGTGGCGTCACCCGAGACATTGCGTACTCCTGCGTTTGACTGACGCGGATTGTACGGTGGCTAAGTGTGAAGTGAAGAACAGTCATGCCTCTTGGGGCTGTATTTATATACTGGCGTAGCGGACGGCCAACGGAACATATGCTGTTATCCGCTCTATGCCCACGGTAGCAGCCTCTAAATGGCCGCTTTCTCAGGCCCATAATATTTTATAATATTGTTGTGTATTAAGTTTGAGTTTTCTTAATTTTTGTATGAATTTAGTTAATTTGTTTAAAATCACAGAAAAAGTTTTAGTTGGCTTGTATTTAAACTTTACCGTCTAGAATTTTTAGAACGGAACTGACAGTAGAACAAGACCTGTGAACTACAACCTTAAGAAACCATGTATTTGTTATTATTTACATCCAAGCCTTGAAATATGTTATAGCTCTATTATTTAATAAGTTTCAGCATGTGTTGTAACCAAAACATCCTAGGTTTAATACAACAGGCACTTAATCTACTACAAATAAGGAAGTTTTTGTTCCAAATTTAGTTTTCAGTAGATTTTTGTAAAACTATTAGAGATTGCTCAGTGGAGTTACAGAATTAATATTTCTATACTAAACTGAAGCATCATACAAATTTTCATATTTCTAAGTTTAATATTTAGCACCTTCAATGTTTCTTAAAAACGAGGATTCTGACCAAAACATTGCTTTAATCACGTTGAGACTTGTACCAGTTAATTTTGACATACATCTGCACATTATGTCCCATTTTTGGGTTCCTAGCTTTATGTCTTTGCGCCACTTATTTTTTCATAAAACGATGTATTTAGGAAAAAATATTCATCTGATTAGTCTGGGATTTGACAGGTTAAACATTAATATACTAAAGCACATGCTGACAAAGTCTGAAAAAGCACGTTCAACTTCTACTTTCATTTTTTAAAATTATAGTGCAGTACTTGTGTGCTATGCACCGACGCGCTGTAGTGATTTGGCGCTACTAGCAGTCAACTGGAGTAAGTCCCGGCACACTCGCTCGCCTCTGTATCTCACAAATGATACAACACTTATTTCGCTACAAAATATTATGGGCATCACACAAATAAGATGCCATAACAATGTAAGTTACGTGATTCATAATGCAGCAGGACACTAGAGAAGTGCCGGTTATAAGTAAGGATGAATCTACGAACATACATTGACACACTATAACGTGAAAAGCGTAGGAAAAAATTTAATGATTGAAATTCATTATTTCACTAAAAGACCGTAAACCATCTGAACTGTTTGAGAAACACAAGTGAATTTGTTGTGTTGAAAATGATTTTGTATAATTTATGATTTTGTTAAGAAGGCTACGAAAAGAATTTTTGTAAATCGTAGGCTACGGTGGTTTTACAACTACCAAGTCTGAGGTACGATAAATGTAATTTACTGCTTTTTAGTTTTGGAATAGATCCGATGTATGAACTTAATTATTCAAAAATTTTAATATCATAGTTTTTCGTAATTAAAGGGGGTGTAAGGTGCAGTGCCTCGCATCATGCCTATTCAAATGGGACTTTACAGCGGCGATTAGACTTGTAATATGAGTCACGACCAAGACAGCTGGCGTCATATGGTTGCAGTTTCTATGCGATATTTTAGAGGTCACTAGCTGATAGAGACTGTTGGAGTTACAGTCAAAATACTCTTAATTTTATTTACGGTTTTGCTTGTTTAAATTTGTGATGATTTATTAAACACTACCATTATTGTGTTTGGCGGCCGGAGTGGCCAAGCGTTTCTAGGCGCTACAGTCTGGAACCGCGCGACCGCTACGGTCGCAGGTTCGAATCCTGCCTCGGGCATGGATGTGTGTGATGTCCTTAGCTTAGTTAGGTTTAAGTAGTTCTAAGTTCTAGGGGGCTGATGACCACAGTAGTTAAGTCCCATAGTGCTCAGAGACATTTGAATCACTATTGTGCTTCATTGTGAGAGTGAAAGAAGCTGTGAATGTGAAATACTGTTTTGTATAAAGTTTTCATACTGTACAATGAAGAAATGGGTCACGTTAGTAATATTCGAGAAGGACGTGTGTGTTAGGTATTCGTACTGGGGAATTTATTATAAACTATGTCGTTACATTACGGTGCTGGGGAAATGAGATTATGGTTTCGGAAAAATAGTTTTGTTCAGATGGAATTAATTTTATATTTGTGGGTTTTCCTAATTTATTTATGTTAACTTCATCTTCTGGTTAAGTGACGAATTTTGATCGGTTCATTATATTTGTGCGGGATTGAGCGGGTTTGATGCTACTTTGCGATGTTCCTCGGCCGATCAGAAATTAGCATATTCACACGTTTTTTGGGTTCTAGAAGTTTCTTTTGTGTAGAGAGAAGACGTTGATAAGTGCTCCTCTGAAAATTATTCATATTGTGATATTTCGGGACGAAAATGTTTGAGAAGTGGCGTAATGTGTTGAAGTGAGTTCGATTTAAGGCACAATGGGAATTCGGAGAAACTGGTGATATTTACATAAATGAATTGCGCGTGGCGTGTTGCTTGCTCGCGAACTTGAACAATTTTTTCCGTGAGGCTGATATTAACAACAAATGAGCGAGAAATTCTTTAAGAAACAATCCGCTTGTAAACTTTCTGTGAAGTATAGTTCATAATTACCGTAAACTGGCTGCAGTTATGAATGAGGTGTGTGTATGAAGTTTTTAGAGTTTGTACAGCTTAGAGCAAGTTTTCCTAATTAGAGCAAAATGTGGAGCCTGTGGATGTACATTATGTGTCTTTAATGAAATGTGTCCCATCGCCCTCAGGATCGTTATGACGTTGATCATTGCTGAGCCTTCCGCGTTTTAGAGGCAGCTTTCCACACCAAGGCCAATAGAGTGCCAAGAACCTCTGTCCCATCTTCTGCCCTTTTCGACAAGGCCGTTGGCTGAATGAGGGTTACGTCTTATACCGGAAGTCTTCAGTCGCCATTGCTGATGATTTTTGTTCAAAATTCAAGCAGTGGCGAGGTTTTACTCCTGGATCGAAAGCGTATTTTGTTTGTAGTCAAAAACGATAACACCAGATCTCGGATGCAACAGAAACTAAATGCGTCACGTTCATAAAACGCTCATTTCCTCTGTCCGTTTTAAGCCTAAGATCCTGAACGACTATCTTCTATACAAAAAGAACATGAAATATAATTTTCGTGCTGAGTATTATCTGTCTTGAAGCTTCGGCACTGCTGACTTACCTTAAAGGCTGCAAAAGGAAGGAAAAAATTAAAAATATGTCGTGTGATGGCCGTCGTTTCCTTTTCGACTAATAATTCCCTTGAAGCGTGAATTCATTATAAATCTCAGGCTGAAATAAAGTTCATTTCTACGTATGAATATACGGCCATGTGCGTACGTTTCGAAAATTATAGTGTTTGGGTGAGGAAACGAAATCGAAGATGCTTTAACGAAATTCCCGACAGCAAATTAGTGACCACTGACAGACAATGAATTTCCCTAATCCCATGACGGACCACGTTTTGTGCAAGTTGACAATACACGAAATTCTGAACGAAAAGAATCTCCATACACACTAGGAAACTTTAAGTAATTTGAAACCAGTGCGAATGTAACGGTACCGACACACCAAGATCACCGATGGACAACTCAATTAACTTCACTGCAACTGCAAGCATGGAAATCGACCTACCTTTTCGATAAAGGCCATATATCGACTAGAAAACGTGTCAAACGAAATGTTATATCAACGCCATGAGCCTGCCACGATCTCACAGCGACATTTGTAGTTATTAGCATGAAAACTGCCAAAAGTATGCAATTTCAATACACAGCGTTCACAGCCCTGCTTCGAAAGCGCCAAGAAGCAGGAGAGAGCAGATCGTCATTGAACAGTGCACCCCTCAACCCAACACTGCCAAGCGGTCTCCCCACTGGTCAGGTCTCTGTATCTTGAAAAATGACGCTACGAAACCTGTTCGTGCTGTAGGACCATTTGGGGCTGACCTCAGTTTGCTCATACGCGTTATATTCAGACCTCTGCATACCCTCCGGTTGAACTGTGTTCGGACAAAGAGAAGCTGACCCGGTAAGTAAGGAGATGCTCTGTAATTCATGCGAAAAGGATAAATACGATCAGCACCTTCTGAATGTGCGACAGGCAAGTGGATGAAACATCTGACATGAGCAGTGCAATATTTACTTCCTCTATCAGATTTCTTACACAAAACCCCCAATTCCTTATCCCAAGATGCATCTACATCTCTACTTTATACTTCTATTTGGGATCTCAAGTAGCTTTGGTTTGGGAGAGATAACTTGGAGAAATAAATACGGTCCGAACAAGCCTCAGAACGCTGTGTCATCATCAGACGATAGGTATCACCGGATGCGGATAGGGACGGTCACGTGGTCAACGCACCGCTCTCTCGGCCATTGTCAGCATTCGAGACCAGAGCCTCTACTTCTCATTCAAGTAGCTCCTCAGCTTGTCTCACTAGGGCTGCGTGCATACCCGCTTGCCAACAATGCCCGGAAAACCCAACGGTACCCACGAAGTGCTAGGCAACCCCGACAGAGCTTAAATTCGACGATCTAACGGGAACCGGCGTTACCTCTGCGGCAAGGCCGTTGCCAGCTTGGTTTACTAGGTTCCGATAGATTACCAGCAGACTAACAGAGCACGAGATGAGTTTTATTATTTTATCATTCATCGCAAAATACGAAGAGAATCATGGTATATGGTTCCACCATAAACGAACAATACCAAAAGAAAAATATTACTCTACGTTAACGGTCGTTAACGAAATAAAAAAAAATATTTTTCAACACAGTCCATTATTAAGGATGGGAACTCATGGAAGATGGAACAGAGAATCGTCATTTATTCAGTGTTCTGATGTATACAAGGGTATAACTACAGCAATTATGACTGAGACTCGGAGTGAGTAGAAGTGCTGGGAACATGTGTCTGGCCGGATGAGGCGGCTCTACGAAAATCACATAAAGTGGGGCGAAAATATAGAAAAAAGTAACTAAAAGGAATTTTCTACATACATAGAAAGGCACTGGCTGATGAATGTGAGAAATTGCCCATGTTGGACTATGGAGGTCATCAGGTTCAAAGCACGTAGGCAAGTGAGGGCCAAAATATAGGCTAAGTCATAATTTTTGGTAGGGGTGGCCTCACCACTCTGAATTTAGGTTAACTGAAGCTGCCTTGAGTCAACAGAGAGAAGAGCGCCGATAGTTCTGCAATGTTCGCGTCATTAATTCGTAGCGGCGATACTTCTGTAATGTTTTCGTCATTAATTCATAGCCTTCTTTCGCATTTTCTTTAAAGAACTGCCCTCACAGTAAACTTAAACTGATTATCACGGAAATTACCTTTTCTTCAGGGAAAAACCGAATCAGTGTTTTCTACAACTTATTAAAAATACAGTACAGCGTCCCTCGAGACCGGAACATATCAATATTATTTCATGAGCATGCATAATTAAACCAGCTGTAAGTAGGCTGAAGTACATTAAAGTCTAAAAACTGCGGTGATACCAATATTACCCTTCACCCTTCGCCAAATGTTCCACATAAACCGGCGTACATGATGTCTCCAAGAGGTACTGAAGAGACACTCCATAAAATCTGTTTGTTTTGAAGGGGTCTCATGTATTCTATAAACGTCAAGCGAAATGAGTATTTAGTGGGGCGTAAAGCATTTCGCAAACAGCCGAGAAATGTATATCATTTCCGCTGGTACTAAATATGCGCACTGTGCCTTTAAATCTCCATTAAACTCTGACGTACAACTGTTCTGCCCGATATAAAGACGAATCGTGCGCTGTATATCTTGCAAGCACTACACGCTTCCCTTCAGTGTGATAACCGAATAAATAACGCATTAGTCTTACGAACATGTTACCTCCATTACAACCTCACGCTCCGTCAAGTGAACCCGTGCGTGCACGTCCATAAAACGCAGGCAGTACAATCGTATAATTAACAATGCCACGCGTAGGCCTCTCTTTTGCACTATTAAGCCTTTTTAAAACGAATATACCTTGTAAATTAAGACTTAACCTTGTTTAAAACAAAATGTCATCACTTCTGTAAAGTACAATAGAAATTTTTGAATCTTCTTTTGTTGCTGAGTAAAACCAAGAGATTTTTTTCTAGGTTTCCTAGCGATATTCGTATTTTAGGGACCCACATAAAGGTAACTTCGGTCTATGATATGTTGCAACCTTACACACAATACACAGGAATTTCCACGGAAGCCGATGGATTGCTAGGAGTCTGAGAAAATCAGTCCGTACAGTGGTCAGGGAGTTGGAAATACTACGATCAACAGAGCACGAAGTCTTGCATAAGGCGTTCGTCTTCACGTTAACAAGGTTTTGCTGATTCAGGCACAAACGCCAACGGACAAACGTCTACGACAAGAGTTTTCAGTGAATATGCTTGCCAAAAATGACACAGACAAAGAATTTTTTGAAAATATTTGCTTCTTCGATGAGATATTTTAAGATATCCGGTATAATAAGGTCTCCGGCATATTTCGTATATGGGAATAAGATTGTTCATATGTTACACGTGAAATAGAAAGAGACAGTCCGAAGGTTAGTTTGTGGTGCGGAATTATCCACCATTCCATCAGTAGCCCATTCTTTTTCAACAAGTCTACCGTCTAAGACAATGTTCAACTGGCACTCTAAAGGAGTTTGCTCTTTACAAGATGAACAGTTGCAACCTGGCGTCATATATCAGAAGGATAAGGCACCACATCATTGATCTCTAAATGTTAGTTTCTGGTTGAAAAGTTTCGGGATAGAGGGATACGACTAGTTGACCTGATATGGTTATCGCTTTGATTTTATCTCGTAATAGACTCTTTCCTATGGGGTATCATAAAGGATCAGGTGTACCGAAGCAGGGTGAGAGGCCACAGGAATTGAAGTAACGCATTCACAGTGCATTAAACATGTCCCCATGGAGTTAACTGATGCTGCATAATGAACAGGTAATACGTTGTCCGTCCCTATAGGGCTATAAAATGACGTTTATGAATGAGAAAAAATCATTACGAGTTATCTTATTCCAAGGTGAAAACTAGTTATTATTCTCTAGACTACTGGCCATTAAAATTACTACACCACGAAGTTGACGTGCTGCAGACGTGAAATTTAACCGACAGGAAGAAGATGCTGTGATATGCAAATTATTAGCTTTTCAGAGCATTCACACAAGGTTGGCGCCGCTGGCGACACCTACAACGTGCTGACATGAGGAAAGTTTCCAACCGATTTCTCTTACACAGGCAGCAGTTGACTGGCGTTGCCTGGTGAAACGTTGTTGTGATGCCTCGTGTAAGGAGGATAAATGCGTAACATCACGTTTTAGACTCTCATAAAGGTCTGATTGTAGCCTATCGCCATTGCGGTTTATCGTATCGAGACATTTCTGCTCGCGTTGGTCGAGATCCAATTACTGTAAGTAGAATATGGAATCGGTGGGTTCAGGAGGGTAATACGGAACCCCGTGCTGGATCCCGACGGCCTCGAATCACTAGCAGTCGAGATGACAGGCATCTTATCCGCATGGCTGTAACGGATCGTGCAGCCACGTCTCGATCCCTGAGTCAGCAGATGGGGACGTTTGCAAGACGGCAACCATCTGCACGAACAGTTCTACGACGTTTGCAGCAGCATTGACTATCAGCTCGGAGACCATGGCTGCGGTTACCCTTGATGCTGCATCACAACAGGAGCGCCTTCGATTGTGTACTCAACGGCGAACCTGGTTGCACAAATGGCAAATCGTCATTTTTTCGGATGAATACAGGTTCTGTTTACAGCATCATGATGGTCGCATCGTTGTTTGGCGACATCGCGGTGAACGCACATTCGAAGCGTGTATTCGTCATCGCCATACTGGCGTATCACCCGGCATGATGGTATGGGTACCACTGGTTACACGTCTCGGTCATCTCTTGTTCACATTGACGGCATTCTGAACAGTGGACGTTACATTTAAGATGTGTTACGACCCGTGGCTCTACCCTTCATTCAATCCTTGCGAAACCCTACATGTCAGCAGGATAAAGCACGACCACATGTTGCAGGTCCTGTACAGGCCTTTTTGGATACAGAAAACGTTCGACTGTTGCCCTGGCCAGCATATTCTTCAGATCTCTCACCAATTGAAAACGTCTGGTCAATGGTGACCGACCAACTGGCTCGTCACAATATGCCAGTTACTACTCTTGATCGACTGTGGTATCGTGTTGATGCTGCATGGGCAGTTGTAGCTGTACACGCCATCCAAGCTCTGTTTGACTCAATGCCCAGGCGTATCAAGGCCGTTATTACGGACAGAGGTGGTTGTTCTGGGTACTGATTTCTCAGGATCTATGCACCCAAATTGCGTGAAAATGCAATCACATATCAGTTCTAGTATAATATATTTGTCCAATAAATACCCGTTTATCATCGGCATTTTATCTTGGTGTAGCAATTTTAATGGCCAGTAGTGTAGTATAGTTGTCAACTACTGAAATCATGAAGTTCTAAAGTAATACATGGACACCCTGTATTTGCGAAGACCTTTGCATCAGTTCTGTTAACTGAATTCGTTAACAGTTTGTGTGTTACGCTTTCGAGGAGGAGATTTGTAGCTTGTTGAAGGGAAGCCATGTACTACCGAAAAATACGTTAATAAAGCTGGTGGATTTGCTTCGTAACAGGTCAGCTGTTCTATCTCGCTAGGCGTGGTACACACATGGCACGTTATTATGTGACACAACCACACATCGGTGCCCACTACTTGCTGAACAATACGCTGCCGTTTCGTTAGATCATTACATTCTGTATTCTGTCTACCTGTTGCAGTCGAGGTACAGAAAGGTTCAGACTGTTTAAAATAAATGTAACTGTGCCTTCTACTGGGGGAAAATGTTTCAGAAACTACTGGTGCCACATGTACTTCATAGTTGGATATGGCGCAGAAAACGAGATAATTTGTGTTCTGGGTCCGTAATTGACACATTATTTGAAATGTTTGTGTTAAATGTTTCCAGTTACAGTATCTGATTTCTCCTAGTTGTAAAAGACGTTATTTTAACGTAGCATATGCTCGAATTGTATGTGCGACTGCAGTACAAATTCTTAACTGAAAAGGGTTTTACTCTTCAAACTAAAATAAAATATTATATGTTGATGATTTCCCAGAGTTGCATAAAGTAAACTCCAGGCCGGCTCCTTTGAAAAGGCCACGGCAGATTTCCTTCCCCATTCTTTCGTAATCCGAGCCTGTGTTCCGCCTCTATTGACCCTTCTGTCGACGGAATGTTAAACTCTAATGCTCCTTCCTACGTTCCTTCCTTCGTAAGTCCCATAGAACGACATTACTGCGGAGATGTGTGTTACTAGGTTTTACTCGCTGTTCCCAATATCCCCAAATTTTTATGTGGGATTAAGCTTGGCTAAGTCAGCTAGTCAGTCAAGGAAAGATAGTTTGCTTCATTGTTCGTTGAACCAGGAATGTAAGCGGCCGGCCGGAGTTGCCGTGCGGTTCTAGGCACTACAGTCTGGAGCCGGGCTGCAACTACGGTCGCAGGTTCGAATCCTGCCTCGGGCATGGATGTGTGTGATGTCCTTAGGTTAGTTAGGTTTAATTAGTTCTAAGTCCTAGGCGACTGATGACCTCAGAAGTTAAGTCGCATAGTGCTCAGAGCCATTTGAACAATTTTTTATTGTAAGCGTGCAGTCAGATCACCATGGCTGTTTGATAAGATTTGGGTGTACTCAGAATACTCAGACTGAAGACGAGGAGTAATAGCCTCACCTAGAATGTGGAATTGAACATCCTGGATAACTTTTACTGTAAACATAATGACTAAGCCCAAATAATGGTACGAGGAACATACAGAAAACGTCACAGAAACATTTCCCGTCTGTTGTACATCCTCCAAATTATGTATGTTGAAGGTCTCATTGGACTGTCAGCTCTCTGGGCGTGTTGCATCATTTGGAAAGAGGCGGACGTGCGGCTCGTAGGAACCTATAAAACACTTCCAGCAAACAATCTCCGATGTATGTAGTTCTTTTCGTAGTATTCGTTGGACAATGACTGAGACAAGCTGCATCCACTGCCATCAACTATTCCTATCAGATTTGAAACCGACTATAAGGGAGCAACTGTGACATCGTCTCCGGTCACTGTCAGTTAGGACCTTTTACTTGCGTCGTTTTTAATGACTGCGCGTGCTATACTTTTCCTTCGAGACACGTCGGGCAAATCGGATGACATCATTCACGTTGTGGCCATGCGCATTTCGGCTGGCACGTACACAGCACTCGACTGCTACGAGTTATCTCTACTTTGAAGAGTAGCATGATAGTCTGGTACAAATAATACATCATCTACAGTGCTGCAAAGCGAACAGTGTGGTGTAGTGTGTTAAGGCGGTAACTAATATTTCGGATGATAAGCTGAGTAAATCGTACATGTGCTATCAGATCTTCAGTCTTGCAATATCTGCTCACTCATGTGTGATAGATGAGTGGATATAAATTGGATGTCATTCTCGAAAGAAGCATTGACGAAAACCACTCTGAATGCACAGTCTACTTATTTTAATAGGCTTCCTTCGCACAACACCACTGAGGCTGCAGAGAATTTGTTACGGTTGCGTTGTCGACAGATGTGGTGTACGATCCGTGATACTAACGACCAGTGTCTGCTTCTCCAGAACTTTCGATAGCACTAGGTGACTTCGCTCCAAATGAGGCATTGTCGAATACTGTGAAAAACACCCATCGCTGGTTTGCGTTACACAGTATGAGACGGCTGCGGTCGCTGTAGACGTAAGGTTCACGTGATGATTGATATAACCTACAGATGGTCTCGAGTAAATCTACAGAAATGCGTTAAGTCTCACCCAGTGATAGATAAGGTCTTGTATCAATTTACGATTGCATATTACCTTTCGAAGGGAGCTCATTAACAGAATTGGGAATTGGAAGCACTTTATGCCGAGTACCATTCTTTGAGAAAGGCTTTTGATCACTTTTGATTTCTACATAGTTATGTTCAATGGTTAAACATTGCAGAATAACGAGAACGCGAAGTTATTGCAAAACTTTTTGAACGACGACTTTGATCAAGAGGCGAGTGACTGATTTACGGCGTTGATAAAATGTAAGCTCAGGAACCATCACATAAAGCTGCCTGTATACTACTCTTATTTTTAGAATATTTCACATTCCATCTGAGTCATTAATTTGTTATTAGCATGGCCATACACTCTTAAGGACGTGGTTAGTTCTAGAAGTCGCACATTGCTTCTTCGTAACTGTCCTCTGTCCAAATGTCTTATTGCTCAATGTGTGATTTTATATTTTCAGTATTTCTTTCACTATCAAACGACTTCACACCAGTAAAATATTTAGTCCTGAAGTATGATAAATTTTGTAATTAGACATTCATTTTTAGTTTCTTTTAAGTTTCATGTCACAAATTAAATTAAATGTGATCCAATGCGTTGCATGATTATGTTATTATATAAATGTAAATCTCTATACATCTACGTCTACATAGTTACTCTGCAACTCATCATTAAGTGCCTCAGAAGGGTTCAAAGGTTCATAGAACCATCTTTAAGCTACCGTTCCACTCTCGAACAGAACGCGGTAAAAACGAAACTTCAATGTTACCTTGCGAGTTCTGATTTCTCTTATTTTATTATAACCATCACTTCTTGTTATGCTGGTAGCCACCAGCAATATATTTCACACCCTGAGGAGAAATATGGGATTCTAATTACATGAGAAGCTCCACTATTTCACAATAATACAAACGAGCTGCCCTTCTTTGAACTTTTCCGATGTCCTCCCTCAATCCTCTCTGATGCGTATCCCACACCACACAGCAATACTAGCGAAGAGGGTGGACAAACGCTGTGCAAGCGGTTTCTTTGGAAAGCTTGTTACATTATGCCTAAGTATTTAGTTGAGCGTACAGCCTTTAGGTTTGTGTGATTTATTGTGTAATCGAAATTTAGCGGATTCCTTTTATTACTCGGCAGAATGACTTTACACTTTTCTTTGTTCTTGTCTAAATAGTTTCGCAATTGCATTGCGATCATCTGATGACTTTACCAGACGATAAATGACAGTATCATCAGCAAAAAATCGGACTGTTCAAATAGTCTCCGAAGTAGTCTATGTAGATCAGGAATAAGAGAGGGCGTATAACACTTCCTTGCAGAACGCTACATATTCCTTCTGTTTTACTCTGTGGCGTGGCCGAGCGGTTCTAGGCGCTTCAGTCTGGAACCGCGAGACCGCTACGGTCGCAGGTTCGAATCCTGCCTCGGTCATGGATGTGTGTGATGTCCTTAGGTTAGTTACGTTTAAGTAGTTCTACGTTCTAGGGGACTGATGACCTCAGAAGTTAAGTCCCATAGTGCTCAGAGCCATTTTCTTTTACTCTGCGACTTACCTTCAGTCATTGTGAACTGTGACCTTTCTGTCAGGAAATCACTAATCCTGTCAAAAAACTGAGACGATAGTGCATAGGCATGCAATTTATTTAGAAGTCGCTTGTGAGGAACGGTGTCTAAAGCCTTCCGAAAATCTTACAGTACGGAATCAATGTGACGTCGTCTGTCGATAGCACTTATTACTTCTTGAGGACAAAGGGCTAAATGGTTTCACAGGTACGATATTTTCTGAATCCTTGTTGGCTCCTTGTCATTAAATCGTTTTCTTCGAGCTGATTTATAATGTTAGAGCACAGTATATTGTCCAGAATCCAATTGCAAATAGTGATATAGGTCTGTAATTCAACAGATTTCCGCTATTTACTTTGTCGGATATTGGTGTGATTTGTGCAATTTTCTAGTCTTTGAGTACGGATCTTTCAACTAACGAGCGGTTGTATATGACTGCTAAGCATGGAGCTATCGTATCAACATTCTCTGGAAGGATCCTTACTGGTGTACAACCTGTACTGGTAGGGTTACCTCTCTTAAATGATTTTAGCTGCTTCGCTAAACCAAAATATCTATTTCTATGTTACTCTTGTTGTCCATTGTTCTTGATGTAACATCTATGTACACTTATACATTCGTCCCATGGGTAAAATTTGACCTGTTATAAATTTTTACTAATGCACAAGTAACAATTGAAAGAAGTTAGTCTTGTTCATCACTCGGAAGTGTATAGATGGACGGGCGCGGCTGCAGAGTTAATTGGTGGAAAAGTCGAGAATTTTTGGTGCAAAGGTAAGCAGCTTTTGTGGTAGCTAAAAATGGAAGACAAGAATATCTGAGAGATCACGCACTGAGACACAGAACGCACTATTAAATTGCGAAGACAAGAACCACATAGAACTTTCTAGAAAATGATTGCTACGCTGTTGTTGAGGTAGCATATCGAAATTCCATGTAGAAGAAGAGACCATCAGGGAAGATTTAGAAGACAGGAGAAAGGTAAGAATCAAGAATTTCAAGACAAAAGATTATCCATGATCCACTGCAGAGGACAATAGAAGGCTGTAATTAACAACACACCGATAAGAATAGAACCAGTGGTAATCTCGCCATGAAACCGGTAATACATCGTAGTTTCTCTATGACAATATACCGAACACTTTGCATCTCATTTTTAACAAGAGGAGAGGCCGTGAATGTCGCCCAGTGTATGGACAGTTTGATGGAAGACACTGCTATTGTTTTGTGTAGAAATGTACCCTTAATTAGCGGGTGGACCAAAGCGTGCAGTATTTAACAGTAAATTTCGATAAAACTGACAACTCGCTTTTTAACTATATAGTTATGCAGTCATAGTCATCCATTAATGAGTGTAAAACTTCGTCTGCTACATTCACGTGCCGCATTCTATCCCGCATCCTGCTCTTAACAGGCATTTTTTTTTTTCGGCGAGGTTAGTAATTGGAGAAGCAGCGCGGAAATTTACTTATTTTGTATTTTTGTTAGTTAATTTTGTTACCGTCAAGATATTACCCGCAATTTTATCCTCGTTCAGCAGTTGCCAAAAACAGCGGTATCGCACTGACACCAAGGAAAATCCAGTTTAGCGACAATGACACCAGCCGAGACAAGTCAATATTCAAGCGATTTACACACAGAGACAAGCTTTGTTTTTGTAATATGTGAAGATAGCATCGTTACATACTATGAGACGGGAGTGTGTAAGATTATAAATACAGCAAAATTAAATTTATGAACTGAGGAAAGAATCAAACTTCTTTACTGCTTATCTGCTCAAGATTTTCTTAGAACTAGAGTCTGCAGTCTTGTCTCTTAAAAATACACTGAAAATATTAGTACTTTCACTTACTGCAAAAAATAATCTAGTCATTTTGAAAGCGGTTTGTTTTTTCTAAGCATTTTGAGTGCAATACAAAAATCGAACTTTCACATTTTCTTGTCAAGAGCAAGACGAAACCTATAACGTATCACGACATATAAAACAAACAGCAAAATACACCTTCTAGTCAACAGTTAATTTTGAGTCTCAGAGTTTATCGGAATTGGTCTTACAAATTTATACCAGATGTCAAATATGTCTGCAGTGTACTTCTTTGAAGCTTTACCTTTTCGTACATACCAATATTTTAAAAGACTGTTTACAGTTAAGAACAGGCAGAATATCTTACAACGTATTGACCAACCAATACAGATTAACAGTGCACGTTCCTTTACTTGCTCTTCGCTTTATAACCATAACACACGTAAGAAATACACTTATCCACAAGGACTCTTTCAAACGATAACAGTTGATCTTTGTAGGAAGTTATGAATACTGTTGTCATTCTGATGATGGTGCTCCACAATTCATGTTAGACGCTTCTAGAGGCTGTAGAGGGGATTTAATAAATCAAGATTTACATGGGAATCCATGTCCGGAAACGTCATCCAATTCCAAAGTTATAGGCGCCAGCGCCTGTAAATGTATGTTCACAGGGTATTCAGTTTTAACTGAAGACATTGGAATATCTCAAAAACGGCACATCGGATCAAAAAATGTTATTGTTCCAATCCGTTTGTCTCGGACAGGGACATCCAACGACACCACACTCGACTCTCTATCCCGTGCATGCGCGTTGCGTGGCAATTTTCAAATCTTCAATGAAAACCACTGTTTTTTAATTGCATACTACGATTCTACGGCAAAATCTACATAAGTTTTGTCTGAAACCTTTTATTTGCTTCACCACAGATGGTGCTGTAGTGGAAAGGCTAAGCAGTAAGCAAATTCAATAGAGAAATTCATTTAGCATTGACGTATTTTCTCACCAAACTTAATCAGCTTAACGGGGAGTGTCATTTCAAAGTAGTTCCAATACGGAGTGTTCGACAGTAACATTGCAGACTATTAGACGCGAACCATTTAAACAGCAGGTTAAGATTTAATCACCTGCTTATTACAGATAGTGAAGTGACAGCTTTGGGGTAGTTTAAATTGTCATGTGTTACACGTAGCGCTCTGTCAGGCAGCAAAGGCACTTGGCTTTATTAAAATTGTTGGAACCGTCTTAGCTTGCCCAGTCCTGTCGAAGTCAGTATAGTGGGAGATCGGTGGTTAGGACTTGTTTAAAGAGCTATTTAAATTCTGAACGAACAAAAAGTAACCATTTCCATTAGCAACCAATTGCAACTCAAATAGTGTGGATCTAAATATTTTAGATTTACTCCTGCAATCTTAACTGAGAGAAATGTAAAACACGTGAGAAACTGCGAGAATATATTGCCCGGATTCACCATACGCTACTTAAATAATGATAATTGAAACCATCAGTTATATGGTAACCCAACGCCGTTTACACAAAACGTCCTTCGACGCCAAAAAGCACCTTCTTCAGGCTCGTGTACACGGAAATATGCATAGCACGATGACAAAGTATGAGAGTACGGACAACAAAAACCACAGTTTGTGACTTAAAAGGGGTGAAATCACACCATAAAATTACTTAAGAAAAATATGCTATCGTTATCCATACAGAACAATAATTCAAATCTACCTTAAATTGTTTAAAATTTTTTCCTTTTCTCTTTCTTATGTTATTTTCTTATTTATATATATTTTTATTTTTTAATCCAATAAACACATACTCCAGTGACGTAATGTACACAAGGGGACCCACGCGTACAACGAAATACACCAGCAAAGCAAATGAAGTGACTAACTTGAATGTCTAAGAATATGGGATAGGCAAATAATAAAAACGACGAAACAAACTAATAATCCAACCAGCTGGAGTAAACAAACGTAACAATAGCCGAATGAGCAGATGTTCATTTGATAGTGCAAATCACCGAGTTAATAACGTGTACGCTAATGAGCTCCGACACATAAAATATGTAAAACACTGTCTAAGACCTAGTATTCGATTAGCTTTGAAGTTACACGAAACTATCAACATATGCTCCATTGATACTACTATACAGCACGTGAATCATATCCCTACGGTCCACAACCATACTAGCATAGAAAACGTGTAACTTGTATAAGTAAAAGACACTACATGCAATATCTCCAAACTACCAACAAAACATGTCACCAGTGTTTTTACTATTTCCAGTAAATTTACTAGACGTTAAACATTGTTGCCAACATCCACCGTCAATAGGTAACAAAAGGGTTAAAAATAACATACATGATACACGTCGACTAACAGCTGCCGAAGAACATCTCGTACGACATATCAACTATTTATATGTAACAACAGCGTATAAGGTAACCTAGCAGAGGCCAGTCAGTAAAAACATACAGCACAATGAAGTTAGAAACGTCCATATGGGAATCCAGTGGAATAAAACCGAGAGAACGTACGTATTAATACACAAGAGCAACACAATAAACTCCCAAGATCCCATAAGAAAGGGAACTCAGACAATAAATTACACAAACATGACAAACGCCGAGCACACCCTTATATGTCCTGCCTAACCTAGAAAAATGTGATGTCAGCTGTTCTACACCCAGACACCATCTACGTGAAGTAATATTAGACGAAATGCATAATCATATATCAAAATCCGCATAATTAAACTACACTGTGATAGCGGAACACCAGTGCAAAACAAAATTTTGTCCCCAGAAGGCACTCTATATAGAAAAAGTTAACACTGAACCCACTCCTATTTACTAATGAACCAGACTGGACCATATATTTAAAACAAAAATAAAAGCAGTAGTAGAAGTTATTCGGAATATAGCACAACACCAACCGCAAGAAAGTGAATGCGGGACCCTGCTAAATAACACACAATGTACTGAGACGGAAAACAAACGACACGCTCACATTCTTGACCAATAAGAAGTGTTCTTTAAGTATCAAGACCAAATAGTGAAACAGCTGTTCCAATACCACTCAGTGGAAAACTTGTAACACATCCAGTAACCATAAAATACAAATGACCTCAATAGCCACTTGAATTGTACGACTGTCCATATGTTAACCATCAAAATGAACATTTTTAGAAAAACAACACGGAAACCCTAAAAATATCACTAATTTAGAAATCTGAAACTATATAGATATTGATACCGGGAACGGCAAGTCGCAGGAAAAATTCTGTATTTACGTGTATAAAAATAAAAGACAAAAAAAATTGAATACCTGCGAAACAACTAGTGGCTTACACATAATCAACCGAAGCTGTAACCTGAAAGTGTACGGGGGAGGTAAGATGCATTCTACTACCAGGAACTACCCAGACATGCTGTACTACCATCAGTCCAGAAGCGTCCTAAAATAAAAGAACGGCACCATGGGCCATGACTTAGTTCAGTGCAGATGGCCATATGTGCCGCCCACACAGCAAAAGACTTGGGAAAGACCCTGCTGCCATACGCCAGAATGTACTGGTAGTAATCACCGCTATCGGGAAAACTGTAAAATACACCAGGAGTGACAACCGTAGACGTAAGACTAAATAGTGCAAAGAAGCACTATTTGCTACAGTAACACAAAGAAATAACCACCACCATATAAGCAAAACTGTTACAAGTTAATAAAATAAAGAATTTTATGTAATTATTACTAATGCACCACTACTGCATGAGCAATATATGCGACCCCTTACCGAATGAGACAATGAAATCCAGGGAAATCACTGTGTTGATACTGGCAATAAATAGATGCAACACCACCTAGTATCAACAGTGGACGGTGTCAAGCCCTGCAGCCCTGTTAACCTTTAGAAAGTAAGTACCGGAGGTGGTATCTACAAGGAACCTAGATCAGCCTTACACTAAAGTAACTACATGGGAACCGAGACCCTCCTATAGAAACCGCAGATAAGTGGTGGGCGTGAAACATTCACCATACAATATAAGTTAGATGGATGAAAGACTGCAAAGCGGTCCTGGTGTGTTACATCATATTACATTATTGCAGAGTGCGATTATTGGATTAAAAATTAAAAGAAATATGTATAAATGTTATAAAAAAGAGAAAAGGAGAAAAACTATGATATATAAATCAAATGCTGAATTTTGTTTGTGTGGATAACGGTAGCACATTTGTACGAGGGTTGGAGCTTTAATAGTGACAACTATTTATTTACAGCTAGTACGAAATAGAAACATGTTCCAAAATTTTACTGACATTCAGAGTAGTCACCAGCATTGTGTATAACGCGTTGCCAGCGACGTGGAAGTCGTAGGATACTCTTAGCTAGTCGTAGGTTGTGTTCCAAAAATGATGTGATGGACCTGACAATCATTTAGCAGGACAATGCTGAAGCACGTACAGTTCAAGCTGTTACTGATTTGTTTGACGATGGGGCCGCTAAGTTCTATACCACCTACTGCACTCCCCTGACTTAAGCCCTCGTGAGTTCAACTCTATTCCTAAACTGAAGGAAACACTCCATGTCATTCGCTTCAGAACTGCTACAAATTCGTGGGGCAATAGACCGCGCCGCTCGAACTGTCAACACAACTGGCACTGCTAAGAGTATCGTACGACCTCCACATCGCCGGCAGCGGGTGATACGCAGTGCTGGTGACTCTTTGAAGGTCAGTAAAACTTTAAAACACATATTTGTTTTGTACGACCTGTAAATAAATAGTTGCCACTATTAAATTTCCAACTCTCGTAGTATGTAATTTTACTGTGGGACTTTTTAATCACAAACTGCTATTTTTGTTGTGTGTATTCTCTACTTTACCGCCATGCTATGTACGTTTCCACGTGAAGATGACGTTTTTTGGAGTCGAAAGTGCTAGCATATTTTGAATAAACGACGCTGGATTACAGTAAAGCTGTAGGTTTCAATTATTATTACTATTCAGGTACTTCATGTCCCGCTGCTCTGGCCCGATTAGCAGAGACTCACCTGTCCGGCCCAGTTATCTGGGTGGTCAGCGCGTCTGATTGCCCGACCGTGGGCCCCGGTTCGGTTCCCGGCCTGGCCGGAGATCTTCTTCGCTCGCAAGCTGGATTTTGTGTCTGTACTCATCGTCATTTCATCGTCATCGACACCGAAGTCGCTCACTGTGGCATTAACTGAAAAGACTTGCAACTTGACAGCATAACTTGACAGCATAACAAAATGGGACCAGTTAGACTTTTGTGCACTACCCTGCCGTTTTATAGAACAGAGCGTATCATGTTACAATTAAAGTGTAACTTACATAAGGTCAGTCAAAGTGCAAGCACTTTTGGCACGATGATGCACACAACGTAGGTTCTACCATAACACCGTATGTGTGTACATTGGCCACACTGATTGTATGAGCGGCTAAGTGCAGGATACAGCACAGCAATTGGAACTGAGTTCGTCGAACCACTCCATCACATATCTCACCTTATGTCATAGCGCATTATCTTGTTAAAAAATGCCACTGCTGTCTGGAAACCAGGGAGGAGTGTGTAACTTTCCGGTATAAATAAAAAATATAAAATAATGATGTGTAACCTTCTCGAACAGAAAATAAAAATAAAAATAATTAAATTTGGATAATTAAATTCTAACGTATGAAAAGTGATAAATCTTAATTCATGAAAAACTGATAAATATTGATGTAAGCAGAGCTAATTCATGGCCCTGTGTAAACAATCTGAATTTGTCCGTGAGAAATAAACTGAAAAATTCTTAACTCGTGATGATATCGCCGGATAATGCTGTCTATATATCTGCTCATAAATGGCACAGCTTAGTGCAATGCTGGCATATCTGCTAATACTGGATAACATTTGTCTGAGATCTGAATTACTAGAAAAACTGACTTTACTTAGTGACACAGCTGCACAGCAGGTCGTCTGGTTACTGAAGAACACATGACTATGATCTGACCAAAATTCTGGAATATTTTAATTCAGATGATTGGATCGGGACTGGCTATAACTTAAGGGAGAATCATATTTTTTATAATTGACTGGTAACAACAACTACATTCTGAAAATTATTTAAGTTATTTACAAAGATTTACTATCCACTACACGGGAAAATTGAATATATTAAAAATCTGAGTCAACTGGTGCTGACGAATCACAAAAGAAAAGATTGAAACAAATTCATATAAACATCTCAAATAAGTGACTTGACTACGCGCATGACAATAAAAATAATACAAATTACCTTACAATGAGTGACTGACTTAATTACAGTGTTGATTTTTCATTATATTAACAGTTATTCATTTGTTCATCATCATCTCATTGCATGGTATCATTTAGTTTTGCGGCTTATCACAATTATTATTCAGTTCCATATAATAAAATTTTACAAATTCTTCTGCACTGTGACTTTATCAACTATTGATCATAAACTACGCAGTACCAGTGACAGACTACTACTTCACTGTAGCAGCGAGCGACTGCAACCACTGCAGAGACTGCTCTTACCTGCTACTCTGCTGCAGCTTTCTTTTAACAGGGGGAAAGATTTTTTATGTCTCAGGCAGCGCCTGTGAATTGTCGTCCAAGCAAGTGAGCAATACATCGAGATTACATTTGCTCCAGCAGGGTGGTGACCACTAGTGTGTATGTGGTCTGCAACCACCAGTGCCTAGCTCGAGCTCCAATGCACACATGGATACAACGTGAATGTTCCCCAGAGCATAAGGGAGGCGCCGTCAGTTTGTCTCCGTCCCACACTAATGGTTTGTAGGAGATGTTTCCGAGGTGTAATAGGGATTCGCGCCCTCACGTGGCATGATGAAGAAGGTATCGAGATTCATCAGACCATGCAAAGGTCACCCACTGCGACGATGTCCCGTATCGATGGTCACGTGCCGGTTTCAGTTGTAGTTTCCGATATCGTGGTGTTAACATTGGCACTTGCATGGGTCGCCGACAGCGGTGGCCCATCGTCAGGAGTGTTCGCCCACTATATGTTCGGACACACTTGTACTCGTCCCAGTATTAAAGTTTGATAGTAGTTCCGCCACAGTTAGCTGCCTGTCCTGTTGTACCAGTCTTCTCAGTGTACGACATCCGACATATGTAATGAGGGGTGTCAGCCCAACCCCACAACGTCTGGACGTGGTTTCACCCTGATTTCGCCACGCGTTGAAGAACCTCACCGCAGCATTCCTCGTACACCCGAAAGGTCGTACAATTTACGAAATGTTTGTGCTGAGCCTCAGGGCCATCACAATCTGCCCTCTGTCAAACTTAGGTAGATCGCGCACGGCCATTCTGGACACGGACAGCATGCTCACTGACACTACATTCACCGTGCTTATGTCTGACTAGCAGTCATTCCCCGCCAGGTGTCGCTGCTATGGCTGGGACTGGTTTATATCTATAGCACGTCGGTGGTCATGATGTTCTGGCTGATCAACGTAGCACAAATCGTTAAGATGTGGGTCTGAAGATGAATTATATACGCATGAAGTATTTAAAAAGGGCCTATAAATTAACAAAAAGTATAAGAGAAAAGCATGGGAGAGTTTGTGTGGGGAAATACAGCTTCCGCTAGGATATAGGAGATCGGCGGAGGCACTGAGGACGATAAGGGAGATGAAAATAGCTAACTGTCACGCGCCCTCAATACAGTCTAAATTTATTGGCCGGTGGAAGAAGCAATTTGAAGAAAAAACAAGAGATCAGGTGAATGAAACTCTCTGGTGAACTGAAACTGCAAGCACGAGTCTGAATCCGTCCTCACCGCTTTACTTTGGTTAATACTTCTTCAGCTACCTTCCATAGTTCACTGAAGTTCTCCTGGAATAGTTACAAGACTAGCACCTCCAGAAGAAAGGATACTGGGGAGACATGGCTGTCATAGCCTGGAGGATGGTTCCAGAATGAAATTTTCACTCTGCATCGGAGTGTGCAGTGCTATGAAACTTGCTTGCAGATCAAGACTGAGTGCAGGACCGAGATTCGATATTGGAACCTTTGCCTTTCGCGAGCAAGCGCTTAATCAATTGAGCCACCCGCCCTCACAGCTTTACTTCCTCCAGTATTTCGTCTCTTACCTCCCAAACTTCACAGAAGGTGAGGGGAGCTTACAACAAACACAGTATATTGTCTAGTGCAGAACATATACTAGAGGTAGATGTAAAGAGATACTGAAAAAGGCAAGAAATGGAAAGGCAAGTGGACCAGGAGGAGTTGTGGTAGAACTGTTGGAAATTTAGGCCCCATCAAATGGTATGTAAATTGTTTCGTCAGATTGTGACGGTAGAGGACATACATATCGTCTATGTACAAAGAGGGCAACAGAAAAGCACGAAAGTAAATGTAGGATGATGTGTTATAACACCTACCAACAGAATGTTAGCGCTACACTGGAAAATGGGGTTAGAGAGTGAGATTTTGGGGGCAGATGCAAAAAGACCAGGCAGATTTTACTGTTGGACGATCTTATATTGATCATATTTTTAACCTTGAACAAATAAATGAAAAGGCATATCCTAATGGACAGGCAGCAAGCTTAATTTTTGTGGAGTTAGAAAAAGCATATGACTCTGCAACCAACAAAGCACTACCGGAACCGATAGGGTACCAAGGTTTAGAAGTACAGAAAACATCCCTAAGTTCGAGACTTTAGTAACAGTAGTTAAAGTGAGTAAATATTTGTGTGACCCATTGCAATTAACGAAAGCACTTAGAAAGAGCTGCGGTATGCCACCATCTCTGTTTAAAATATATATAAAGAATATACTGAAACGTTATAATCTGTCGTGCATATGTATCGGAACTTGTATCCAGAAAGGAATTGTCTTGTCACTGTTAGTTTCCGATGGTCAAACAGCGATAGTGAAGTGCAGGAATGGCGTCGAATTTATGATAACAAAGTTAATGGTATCATTTGAGAGAGAACAGTAAGAATCTCTTTCGCGTGAATTTCGGACGGCTGTCAATCGTCATTTGTGTCTGGTCATTCAGACATGCAAGTGAAGAAGAAGGTCATGCAGATAGTAGCTGAATGTGTACTAACATATGGTGCAAAATGATGGAGACTGGGGGAGCAGTACAGAAGTAGAACACAGCCCCTAATGGTTCAGGAATTAAGAAAGGTAGCCAGAGTATTCGGAACAGAGAGGGGAATAAATGAGAAAATTAGAGAGATAACTAACATGGAACAACCAGTCGTTCAAAGATTTAAGGAAAGAGCTGGTCTTATACTACGAATGGAACAAGAACGACGGCAAAAAGAAGTCCTGGAATGCTCTTCGCCACGAAGAAGGAAGCGCGGAAGGCTGAAAATAACATCAAGAGAGGGAATAATCAGAATGTTGAGGAAGACAGGTCCAGGGCAACTCCTAATGAGTGAAGAAGCCACCAAAAGTAAAAATAAGTTAATTTCGTTTAAGATGCAAGCTTTCATCTAGTTATGTTGTTCTTCATGAATGAAACTGGAACATAAATCATAAAATCTTCTTTAAAACATCTCCCCCCCCCCTTTCCTTTCAATAACTCTAATCATTTAGTGAACTTTATGCCAATTAGACGTTTGTTACATATCGTCTGCACGGAGTTGCAGTATCAGTGATCTGTAATTTAATTTCATCTCTTGCCTGAAACGTTGGAGGTAGTTACACACCTCTGTCCGGGAGTGTTGGAGCTGCAGTAATTTTAACCACTTTCTGCTGCGGATAGCCCACCTCCGTAGCGGGCTGGCAGGGAGAGGGAGGTACCTCAAGCACGGATGTGGCCTGCGGACAGGGGAGGCCGTAACACGGTTTGCTGCCCGTCTCTGCGACAGACCGTCCCTCTGGCCAGGCGTGTCCCCTGAGCGTCGTGGCGGTCGCTGCGCGCCGCGCTGTTGCGTCGCCGGCTAAGTAATGGACTAACTCAGGGCGCCGGCCGGGCCCCTGGAGGCGTGGGCGGTGGAGGCCAATATCGCCAGTCCGCCGAAGCGCGACGGCCGGCCGCGCTAAATCCCGGCTCCAGAGGCCGCGCCGCAAATTAGGAGCGCCAACAACCGCGACGGCAGACGGACAGCGCGCGGCGCGGGCGGCGACAGGTGGCGATTAAGCCCGCTGCTGCGGCTGCTGTCCCTGCTCCCCACTCTGTCCTCGCGGGCCTGCGTGTCTGCCCAGCACAGCTGCACGTATCGTATTGTACGTGTAGAGGATCACCAAAAGTCTGATCGGACAGGCCGTGAGTTCAGTGAATTTACTGTTCTCTAAAGAACTTAGTTACCTAAAAAATTTTTTTTATTTGTTGTAGTCAGCACATACACTTTTATTTTCTTTAACAAGTACCAGTTTCTCCTCTAAGAAAAAGCAATAAATAAACTAATACACTACTGTCCATTAAAATTGCTACACCAAGAAGATGAAGTGCTGCAGACGCGAAATTTAACTGACAGGAAGAAGATGCTGTGATATGCCAATGATTAGCTTTTCAGCACATGCCCATAAGGTTGGCGCCGGTGGCGACACCTACAACGTGCTGACATGAGGCAACTGTCCAACCGATTTATCATACACAAACAGCAGTTTACCGGCGTTGCCTGGTGAAACATTGTTGTGATGCCTCGTGTAAGGATGAGAAATGCGTACCATCACGTTTCCGACTTTGATACAGGTCGGATTGTAGCCTATCGCGATTGCGTTTTATCGTATCGCGACATTGCTGCTCGCGTTATTCGAGACCTAATGACTGTTAGCAGAATATGGAATCGGTGTGTTCAGAAGGGTAATACGGAACGCCGTGCTGGATCCCAACGGCCTCGTATCACTAGCAGTCGAGATGACAGGCATCTTATCCGCATGGCTGTAACGGATCGTGCAGCCACGTCTCGATCCCTGAGTCAACAGATGGGGACGTTCGCAAGACGACAACCATCTGCACGAACAGATCGACTACGTTTGCAGCAGCATGGACTATCATGTCGGAGACCATGGCTGCCGTTACCCTTCACGCTGCATCACAGACAGGAGCGCCTGCGATGGTGTACTCAACGACGGACCTGGGTGCACGAATGGCAAAACGTCATTTTTTCGGATGAATCCAGGTTCTGTTTACAGCATCATGATTGTCGTATCCGTGTTTGGCGACATCGCGGTGTACGCACATTGGAAGCGTGTATTCCTTATCACCATACTGGCGTATCACCCGGCATAATGGAATGGGGTGCCATTGGTTACACGTCTCGGTCACTACTTTGAACAGTGCACGTTACATTTCTGATGTGTTACGACCCATGGTTCTACCCTTCATTCGATCCCTGCGAAATCATACATTTCAGCAGGATAATGCACGACCACATGTTTCAGGTTCTGTGCGGGCCTTTTTGGATACAGAAAATGTTCGACTGCTGCCCTGGCCAGCACATTCTCCAGATCTCTCACCAACTGAAAAAGTCTGGTAACGGTGGCCGATCAACTGGCTCATCACAATACGCTAGTCACTACTCTTGATGAACTGTGGTATCCTGTTGAAGTTACATAGGCAGCTATATCTGTATATGCCATCCTACCTCTGTTTGACTCAATGCCCAGGCGTATCAAGGCCGTTATTACGGCCAGAGGTGGTTGTTCTGGATACTGATTTCTCAGGATCCATGCACCCAAATTGCCTGAAAATGTAATCACATATCAGTTCTAGTATAATATGTTTGTCCAATGAATACCCGTTTATGATCTGCATTTCTTCCTGGTGCAGCAATTTTAACGGCCAATAGTGTAGCTTCAAAATTTCCCGGTTATCAGACAACGATACAACTTGAATCTCTACGTAGTGCGTATCACAGGATGTCACAAGCGGCAGTTTCACGACAGTATAGATAGGCAAAGGAAATGGTTAGTCTAGCACTTTTTACAGGTTGGCAAATTATCGTTGCAGAGTTGCATAAGCAGGAAAGTATAGTATCAGTTTTCAAATGCTGTAGTGAGGGAACATTCAATAACGCTTACTCAACAGAAACATTCCTTATCACTCGAAGCTCCATACAGTACCTTCGTGGCAGTGGGCTATGTGCCGGTCGTGGCGAGTAGGTAGCGGGTGACATCCTAACTACTTGAAAGCCCTCCACGCAGTATCTTGATGGTAGTGGCCCAAGGGTCGGTCGTGGCAAGGAGGCAGCGGTTGGCGTACGTGACAGAATCCAGAGGCAGCACAACAGCAGATGGCATAAATGATGCTCGTGGTGACCCAGCAGCGTGTCAGTTCCACGGCGTGAGCATCCCAGTGGCTGGTCACTTGCAGCCAGTTATAGTTGGAAAACGTACAAGTGCCCGAGTTGAAGGTATGAATCTCAGAGGTGTCATCAAACGATGGGAGCTGCTGAGCAGCCTCACCTTGAATGATCCTTAACGAACCCTAGAATCATCAAGGCAATCTGCTTGTAGACAAGTTGCTTTGTCTCGACGATGACACTGCTCAATGGAGCTTGAGTAGTTGAGCAGTGACTGTTGTCGAGACTGACCGGTGAATGAATGATACCGAAGAAATGCTGCTACTGTCTGGCGTAGGAACATTACACTTCTTCCAGCTGGGAGTGCTGTGACAAGTGGCACACCACGTAGACAGTCAGCCACTGAATACAAACTTCGTGTTGCGTGGTGCAGTGCCAGCACTAATGCGGCGGCTAGTCGCAGAACCACATCGGTGGTTGTCCCTTATATCGCTCGGAGGGAAATGAAGGCGTCCATGAAGCTGAGGCTGCAACAAGTTTGTCGTCGAGGAGCCAGCAGAAGAGCAGCATGAGACGACAGAGTCGAAAGAATTCAATGGGACAGAGCCATTTCGTACATAAAGTCCAGTGGTAGTGACGGTGAAATGACTGTGATTTAATAGAGGTGGCGAACACCTCTTCGACGTCGCTGCCCATCCAGGTCTGGGTTTGGCCTAATCTGTGGCCAGTTTAATGTCTGACTTCTGCTGGCAACCTAGGCGGTCATGAACCGCAGTTATTACTGTTTATGGTGGATCTGTTAAACCTACAATGTCCATGGTTTCATCCATCGCTGCGTCTTCATGCGTCAGCGACAGCGATATAAGACCTTCTGTAACAAGTGCCATCAAAAAGGTACACGATTTTGATGATCGCACACCAGGGGACGGCCGACCTTGTTCCGCAAAACCGTAGTCATTAGTAAGCCATGCACAGCGTTGTAATAACACAAGGTTGATGTGCACAACGGTTCAATATGGAGTCAAACTTGGTTATATCAGATACATTTTCCGTAGCGTTGCTTAGTTATCGTTTTCTTGGTGTCTCGCGCGGTGGTGCCTTCGCAGCTGTGAGGCGTAGCGCCGTATACCGAACCTGCCTTGGAGGCGGTTAAGTGGAAGATGTGTATCAGAGTTGGACAGTGACAGATGGTGACGCGAGACTTGACGCACGCGTAGTTTATGTATCAGCCGATAGAGGACAGTATTGGATAGGGGACTGATTTAGTTTCGATTGTGCCCACTAGAGTGCACTAAAGTAACAGAATGTTTTTCATAAACTATTTTAGTATTTTCATAAAGTGTTATTATGTCTTTTTGTGTAGACAAAATTTTATAATGTGTTTTACCTGTATGAATGATGCGTGAGTGTGGTTTAAGGTTAATATGAAGATAATTGTTTAAGGAGTTATTAGTAGGGTTTAGTGTGGGAACATTTTGCAGAAGTATGGATATGGAAAAAGGGGATTTTGGTAGAATAGATTTGTAAAGTAAGTTTATTGTAAAGAGAAAGTTAATTCAGGTATAAATAACAATAGTAAATAACTTTATGCATAAGCAAAACTTCAGCAAATTAGATAATTACGTCGGTAAAAAGTGCAGTCGTTAGGTTTACTATTTTGCGATTGGTTATTGATGAAAAGCACGGACTGACGCGGGAGAATGTTGTTTTGCTATTGGCTGTTGGGTAAACTGACCAATGGTAAAGCAATATTCTTCGCGCGCCTTTCTCTGCTGGTAGAGAAGACTTAGAGTATTCTAGAGAAGAGTTGGGAGTCTAACCATGCAACAGGTCAGACGCATGTAGTAGTAGTTCTGATGGAAACGATAAGTTGCCCGATCTAGCAGTGTTTCATGTGTTTCATGCATCAGAAGTGTGGTAAAGTGACGGCATAATTACTCCGATGGGCGTGTAGAAATTTCGGAATATTTAAGTGAATTTTGTGACGAGAAAAGACATACATTCCGCGTGGCGTATTGAGCAGGTCGGTGGCTAAAAACTGTGACTGCATTTGGTAGCGACAGACTTAATATTTGGCGAGCATTCTCAATCAAAAACAATCAGTATTTTTGTAGCTATTACGTTTTCGGGAAATGCAACACCATAAACTTGTTAACGTGAGTGAAAGGGATTGTGAGTGACTGTGTTAAGACTAGCACAGGCTTGGCAGTGATACTTGTTCACCTAAGTTTCAGAATATATTGAGGACAAAATTTCCAACCTTTCATTTGTGTGAAAACTTTCTCCCGAAACATAGATTAGTGACTTCAATTGCAGCCTGGTTCACGTCGAAGTACAGTAGGTTTCACTCGGCTTTCCTACTGATGATCTGCTGAGACAATGTTCACAGGTAGGTGCAGGTTCGTCGGAAAGGGACGGAAAGAACCGCGCCGCCGCAGCTGGGAAAGGAATTTCAGCAGGGAGCTTCGCATCGTACCATGGTTTGTACCTGAAAGCCTTCGAGATCGCTCTTCGCATCTGGACGGTAGATGTTTACACCGTGGACCGAGTTATCTCCTACTGGAGAGTTACAAAATAGCCTTGCCTGTACGATGATGTATCATATTTGTGTGGACTTACAACTGCTTGTCTATGTAAGCTTGTTCTGCACATGTGTAACACTTGTAAGACTCTGTGCGATTGGACAATAAGAAAACTGAGAGTCAACAGAACAATGCAGAACCTCACACATCAAAATCATTGAGAAAAATGGAACTGAACACAGTGAAAAAGGCACTGGAAAAATGGGAACCACATCCCGCAACTCGTTGTGTAAAATAAAAGTAAAAGGAAATCCTGACTGACAGCAGTCATAATAACTTTCTCACTACGTTATTGTAAAATTTGAGCTTTGGCGTTTAGCAGAACTATACAGAAATTATGAAAGGTTCACTGCTTAGAGGAAGAGAATGAAACAAAATGGCAAAGACAGAAGTGTCAGTTCTCTATTGAACAGCAGAACGTGACCTGGAATCGGCCGATAGGAAGGCTAAGCCAATAATAACACATTATGCTTTAACCTGCTGAATGAAGAGAGTATGGAACAGACAAAGATTATTGGGTAATTGGTTTCAGAGCCATATGGGTGCAACGGAGAAAAAGCTGGAAGAAATATTTAGAGTTATGCGTGGATACAGGTAAGGTTGTTACTACCGTGTCCCGTATTGCAGTTGTGAAATGATGGATCTGATGTGCGAAGAGAGGTACTAAAACAGAGCGCGTAATAATCACATCACCGGTCCATTCTTATCCACCCTAACTCATCTCACGAAGTGCTGCTTCGATGGACAACTGATTATTAAACACAATTCTCTAATATTCATGACCGCCTTGAGTAGTCTGGATTTTCCACTGTCTCTGCCGTGTTTAAATACATCATAGTAGTAAAAGTTACGTCGATATATTTTATAACGTTTTCACAAGAAAGGATTTTACCGTTCAACGTTCGTCAATCATTGATGTGTATAAATGTTGGAACTGAATGGAGTCAGAATGTGCCAGATCTGAAAACATCGTGAATTTGAGTGAAACGATTATGTGTATCATGCATCGTCATTGTGAAACTCTAAAAAAAATAAAATGAATACGTTTTGATCCACAGAGCAGCTTACTGCAGAGAACCGCTGTAAAGTCGATCGAAACGTCGGTATTTTATTTGTTATGTTTCGTAGTGACCCAGACTAATGCACACATTAATCTTATTCGAATTAACACTGGCCGTGGAAGCCTACGAGCATATTTACTCAGGAACAGTCAAAGAAAATACATAACAAAATCCTTCATAAACGCTGACTGTATCATATTTACTTTTCTTATTACCTAAAAGTACTGTCACATGCCTGTATTGCCCTGAATGACATAATCAAGGTAGATATTCTCTTTGACTCCTCTAGATACCTGCAACGACCCACACTGGACTCGCATTCAGGAAGACGACTGATCAAAGCCCTCTCCAGCCATGCAGATTTCTTTTGCAACGACCCATTGATACAATCGGCAATTTTTATTTATGCATTCTCTATGATAGCAATCTCTAGCCCTCTATGCAATTATCCGTCCTTCTGAATCAAATCTCATCATGTATTTAGTGTAATGTATGCGATTTACCATACCTCACTTTTAGTATATTTTGTTTTACTTGTTTCCCCAGATCCTTATACATGTCCAGTTGTTTCATATACTCACCACATGACGACGTTTATCATTCTTCCCTACTCTCATTATAAGGATAGACGATGTTCCTGCTACAATGTTTTGAGATATATTCCTCTTTAATTCAAACTGTGTTTGTTGAAGTGACAATGTTCGGTGGGTCAACCTTCTGTTAAAGAACTAACACCTCCTCAAAAGCTGACAGTTAATGTTCTGGAAAGACTACAAAACAGATGGAACTTACGTCTCTCATGTAGTGTAACCGTTTCTAAGTCTACTTAATTTTCATGTCAGCAATACACATTTGTAGTATTTTCATTGAACCATATTGACATGAGCGTAGAAGTGCTGCAATCATGGAAAAGCCAGTTTAACATACAATTTACAAAAGAAAAATTGAACAGAACGTTATTGTTATGTAAGTGTAATATCGGATTTGAGGAGTACGAATCTGGGCTTAGAATTTGTCAAGGCATAGCATTTGTAATCTATGAATTGTTATCATAGTATAATAAAGTCATACTAGGTCAAATATTGCCTGTTATCAGAAGCTAACTATCCAAAGCGAGCTATTTTTACCTAGATATCTATATATCCTAGATATCTATATATATCCGGCTAAAATAGACAAACCGCTTCAAATAGCCGTTTATAGACAACATCACAAAAAAGTGGAAAAGTGCTTTTACTCCAGGTTTATTGGGACTAGCCCATGGAAGCGATAGCCACAGAACCTATTACATCACAGTGAGTAAGGTAGCTTCTGTCTTCCAATAAATAGTGTCAAAGTTAGAAATAATTTGTAATAACACAATAAACAACGAAAGCATGAATCATATATTATCAGCTGATAAAAGTAACAAAAGTAATTGGAAAAGGACAAATAACTGAAAAAAATTTTATTTTGTAGACGAGTATAACGAAAAAATTAACTTATAACCCATGACAATTTACGGTAAATGAACCAAGAGCTATTAGAAGTAGTCGACTTACACGGAGAGATTTCAGTCCATCTATGACTGTTACAGAGCTGTGTATCGACGGTACTATTAAACGGTATCTCAAGACAAGGAAATTTGAGAGATCTACGTCAAAAGAGATTACTCTAGTCTTTCCTGAATTGTATGGGCTACACTGTTGAGGTGGGTTAAGCGAGAGATCTCTTTTTTCCAGGTCTTCAGTCATCTGACTAGTTTCATGTGGCCTGTTCGACTTTCTCTTCCGTGCCGCTCTCCACATCTCTGAGAAACAGATACCACTTCCACAATTAATTGTTGAATATATATTGCAGTCCTTGTCATCCACCACAGCTTTCACGCGCTGCAGTTCTTTTCAGGGAATTGGTATTTATTCCCTGATGTCTTAAGACATTTACACATTTTGAGTACTTTTCTTACTGTCAATATTTTCCACATGTTCTGCCCTGACCGGTTCTACTAAGAAACTCCTCATTCCTTGCATTATCATTCCATAAATTTTCAGCATCCTTCTGTAGCACCATATCTCAAAGGCTTCGATTCTATTTTTCTTAGCTGCTCCCACAGTCCATTGTTCACTTATGTAGAAGGCTAAAATCCAGGCGAACGTTATCAGAAATTTCATCAATTCCTTTCTCCAGGCAAGCTTTCTTGACCTTTGTTAGTTTACGTTTTGTCTTTCTTGATTCATCCATTATACTTTATTTTGCTTCCGAGGTAGCACAATTTCCTTTCATCCTTTTCATGATCCCCAGTTTCAATGAACATTTCATGACTAGTCTCATATCTGCAACTCCACATCACTTTCGTAAATGTAAAAAATCAATGTGTAAGTTACCTCCACAGGTGTTCGATGTTGATCTACCACGTTATTTTATGTTCACCTTAGCCGTTCTGCTTCCTGTCCTTCTACGCTGCCACGTGGCTTATACTTGTGCTTGTAGTTCTCACTTCATGACAACAAACCTAGGTGGGTCTCATTCTGATATGAAATCAATCTATACCAGTGTTTTGGTATAATAAATACTTAACATAGATTCCAGTGTAAGGTATAGTTAGGGCCTTATTGTCATATTGTTATATATTCTTGACTCTCAAGTGCCATGATATAATAATAATAACAATAATATGTTAGTATGTTAGAACATGCACAACCCTTTAGATCCATACTTTTATTATAGGTAAAATGATACTGTGATTATCCCAACTTCCTTCAGTGTAAGAATCTACTGTGAATTTTCGTCTGATGTTTTTAATCTCTGTGGCTTGACACACAAAAATGAGGGTACCTTTAAGCACACCTTTAGTTCCACTCCTACAAGTACCGATGGTAGAAATAACCTACGCTGCAAGCTGTCACTGCTGCTGAGACTTTTAGTCGTTGAAATATGTGTGATCTTGTACACTTTAACCAAAAAAGCAGCAGCCATGTTGCTGCCTACATAACATAAATAATATATGCCACATGTTTTTGTTGTGGTTGGTTAGACACTCCTATTTATTTCATATTTATTCGGTCTTACATTGCTAAATACTTTTCTGTGTCGTAGTACAACACCTATGTATCCACAGCCCAACGTAGCAGAGTATGAACAGCGTCTATTCATAGCAAACGTTTAAAGTAAAGTTCTGTCCAAGCGGCGAGTAAGCGCTAGAACAATGACGTAAGAAACTATTGCTGAGTAAACATCTTAATTTTTCTGTTATGCGTGAAGTAATAAGAATATGTAAAGGACATGTCGATAACTAATGACGTGTTTTAAATGTCTGTAAAGTTCAATTTTATAATATCTATAATACTCAAAGGCCACTCAATAATGTACTTAATTTTACATATGAAACGAGAAGTGCTTACGATCTCTTACATAGTTCCGAAGTAAGAGCCATCTAGTGGCTGCAACACACTCTACAAATGTTATCTGTGCAATAACTCCGGTCACTTGTATCTTGCACGCATTTAATGTGGATTTGAACTGTTTGGTACATGTCCAGCATATGCAAACAGATTTCGTATTTTGTACCTGTATCATGTAAGAAGCATGTGTGAGCAATATGTGTATGGACATAGCGTTTTGGACAGGGTGCTGTGTGATCTTAAAGATTTTAGCTATGACAAACGTTTATAATGTGCTGAGTTTTATCCACTGGACTGTTGTGGATGTCATCAGCGTAAAAAGAAGACGTTTTACTAAAACAAATGTTAAAAGTTCCTACATGTACAGGTCTAGTTCCTTTTTTTTTTTTTATAATCCGAAACAAATCTTTTAAATCAAATCAAGTGACACATATTTCATTTATTGCATTTTCTTATAGACATGAATATGACAGCTATCACTGTTGAAAGCAGTTACCTTCAATACAAAATATTTTTTGCGATCTTGGCTTACGAGTGGTTTTTAACAATTAAAACACATCGCCCTTCAGTTCTCTCATAATGAAAAAAGTCCATAGATTTATTCCAGCCAATATTCTATTCTCATTAGGCATTTCATTTAGAGCGCCTTCAAATTCTTTCTCAATATCATTGCTAGTAACAATGTCATCAGCAAATCTTGTCACCGATATTTTTCATCCTAACTTTTAAGCACACTCATGAACGTATGTTTGTTTCCACCATTGGTTTCTCGAGTAGCAGATTGATGAGAAAATCTCATTCTGGAAACATCCTCCAGGCAGTGGCTAAGCCATGTCTCCGCAGTATCCTTTCTTTCAGGAGTGCTAGTTCTGCATGATTCGCAAGAGAGTTTCTGTAAAGTTTGGTAGGTAGGAGACGAGATACTGACAGAAGTAAAGCTGTGAGGACCATCCGGGAGTCGTGCTTCGGTAGCTCAGTTGGTATAGCATTTGCCCACGAAAGGCAAAGGTCACGAGTTCGATTCTCGGTCGTGCACATAGTTTTAATCTGACACGAAGTTTCATATCAGCGCACACTCCGCTGAGAGTGAGAATCTCATTCTGACTACATCCCTGTCTTACACACTTTTTAATCCAAGCACATCATTCCTGATCGTCTACTGTTATTGTTCCTCCTTGGCTCTTGTACATATTGTATGTTACCCGTCTCTAGCTATTTGACGTAGCTAAACTCTGAACGTAATACTCGATCACCTACGTCACCTGCATTTTTCCTCTATCACGCCCACAGACAAATTTTACCACTTGTAAAGCTCTTTAGTGTACTCTTTCCACCTAACTACACTCTCGTCTGCGTTTAAGAGTTTAATTCCTTTCGCACTTGAAATGCTGACTTAATCGAGAAACACCTGGTAATAAATCCAAGGCTTGCTATATAATGCAATGAAACTACTGCATAAACTTCATCCATGCTTTTCCTTGCTCTCCTCATCGTCAGTCAGTAAGTAGCTTACGTACTCATACCCTCGATAATCACTTATTTTCAGCAGTTGACATTAACTAAATTAGTAATTTCGTCTTAAACACTACGTTTTACTGTATTTTAAAACGTAGGAGATAAATCACAACGTTTCATTACATAAAATTTTTTATGCCTGGAACGCAATTTTCGGTTGCTGTAATTTTCTTCTTAGAGTTTCGGTGTAGATGTAAAAAGATTTTTAACATAAAATAAAGTTTTTATTTAATAAATTACGTCAAGATTGCCTTCTCCTTGCTGACTATGGTAAGCTTGACCTGAAATATTGCATCTTACACACAATGTATCAAAGAAAATGGCCAAGACTCCAAAGCAATCTCTTGTTGACTTATTGGCTGTTCAATGTTGGCTAAAATTTACAAAACTACTGATGAAAAATTCCTTTAAATATAAAAGTAATGGAAATGATTTTCACATTAGAGTGTCCCATCAAGCTACGTATCGACATATGCAGCCTTTTTGATTTGCATTTCACTGCGGGAATCTGTACAGGCAACTACCCTCGTATGAAATACTGACATGGTTTAGATCCCTGGGACAATATCAAAACGCTATTTTGTTGTCAAATATAGCTTCACGTGATCTTGTGTGACACCGCAATAAATTGGTCGAAGTGATATCTAAACAGGACTACGACTTTTAAATCACCTGCTTCTTGCCTGCAAGTATCAGTTCAATAAAAGAATCATTAAATAGCGCTTAAATTGTGTTTGTTCGCTTTGCAATGCTGCGCACGTAAACGTTACCATTGTAACTTCCATAAAAATGAATAGTAATCCTAAATTAGTTTCACCTTTCTAAATTATTCCATTTCTAAGTCTATTGTTTTGTGCAAGTCACTGTTTCATTATTCAGAACGACTTTGGTTTCTATTTGTTTCTGTAATCTCTAAGTTTATTTTGTGACGACATTCTAAATAAATGGCATGCTTGATCACTCAAAATGCCTGATTAGCCTAGTAAAAGGAGTGAACTTCACTTCGACAGTGGCAAACAGGTAAATTAGGAACTACGTTAATTTAAAACCTTAAATATTACAATGAGTGCTATGTTTATTGTTATTCCCTTCATAGATTATTTGATGACAAATAAATGTTAGTGGTGACATGCTTTTGTGAATCATCAGGGTACTTTTTTTGCTAAGTCTGCGCGCGTTTGTATGAGGTCATGTTAGGCACTGAAAAACCATTTGGATGGATTCTAATATAATCTACACCACTGGCCATTAAAATTGCTACAACACGAAGATGACCTGCTACAGACGCGAAATTTAACCGACAGGAAGAAGATACTGTGATATGCAAATGATTAGCTTTTCAGAGCATTTAAACAAGATTGGCGCCGGTGGCGACACCTACAACGTGCTGACATGAGGAAAGTTTCCAACCGATTTCTCTTACACAAACAGCTGTTGACAGGCGTTGCCTGGTGAAACGTTGCTGTGATACCTCGTGTAAGGAGGAGAAATGCGTAACATCACGTTTCCGACTTTGATAAAGATCTGATTGGAGCCTATCGCGATTGCGGTTTATCGTATCGCGACGTTGCTGCTCGCGTTCGTCCAGATCCAATGACTGTTAGCAGAATATTGAATCAGTGGTTTCAGGAGGCTAATACGGTACGCCGTGCTGAATCCCAACGGCCCCGTACCACTAGCAGTCGAGATGACAGGCATCTTATCCACATGGCTGTAACGAATCGTGCAGCCACGTCTCGATCGCTGAGCAACAGATGGGGACGTTTGCAAGACAACAAACATCTGCACGAACAGTTCGACGACGTTTGCAGCAGCATGGACTATCTTCTCGGAGACCATGGCTTCGGTTACCTTAGACGCTGGCTCACAACAGGAGCGCCTTCGATGGTGTAGTTAACGGCGAACGTGGGTGCACGAATGGCAAAACGTCAATTTTTCGGATGAATCCAGGTTCTGTTTACAGCATCATAATGGTCGCATCCGAGTTTCGGGACATCGCGGTGAGCGCACATTGGAAGCGTGTATTCGTTATCGATATACTGGCGTATCACCCGGCGTGATGGTATGGGGTGCGATTTGTTACACGTCTCAGTCACCTCTTGTTAGCACTGACGGCACTTTGAACAGTGGACGTTACATTTCAGATGTGTTACGACTCGTGGCTCTACCCTTAATTCAATCCCGGCGAAACCCAGCATTTCAGCCGGATAATGCACGACCGCATGTTGAAGATCGTGTACGGGTCTTTATGGATACAGAAAATGTTCGATTGCTGCTCTTGCCATCACATTCTCCAGATCTCTCACCAAATGAAAACGTCTGGTCAATGGTGGCCGAGCAACTTGCTCGTCACAATACGCCAGTCACTACTGTTGTTGATCTGTGGTATCGTGTTGAAGCTGCATGGGCAGCTGTACCTGTATACTCCATCCAAGCTCGGTTTGACTCAATGACCACGCGTCTCAAGGCCGTTATTACGGCAAGAGGCGGTTGTTCTGGGTACTGATTTCTCAGGATCTATGCACACAAACTGCGTGAAAATGTAATCACATGTCAGTTCTAGAATAATATATCAGCCCAATGAATACCCGTTTATCATCTGCATTCCTTCTTGGTGTAGCAATTTTAATGGCCAGTAGCGCATCAATCATAGGACATTCTCGATTAGCATTTTTACCATCACATATAATGAAAATCTTTCTTAAAATGAAAACTTCCATACGTAACATAGTTAAAAAGAGCTTTTCACCCTTCGTTGCCAATGTAATCGAGCGCCGCTCATAAGACAAAGGTGTTCTGCCTTTAAATCTTAATAAATGGCGCAACTAGTATCTACATCGTTTCGTAACAGAGATCATCATTACCCTCACGATATGTTATGATCTGTGTTATATAATAACGCAAAGATTGATTGTGTCAGTTACTAGGTTCTAAAGATGTAACGCCTTTGTTTTATGCCCATTGTTCAATTACACTGGCGCGAATAATAAAAAGCTGTGGTAATTATGTCATGTATGGATGTTGCCATTTTAAGAAAGATTTTCACGACGTGAAATACACTCCTGGAAATGGAAAAAAGAACACATTGACACCAGTGTGTCAGACCCACCATACTTGCTCCGGACACTGCGAGAGGGCTGTACAAGCAATGATCACACGCACGGCACAGCGGACACACCAAGAACCGCGGTGTTGGCCGTCGAATGGCGCTAGCTGCGCAGCATTTGTGCACCGCCGCCGTCAGTGTCAGCCAGTTTGCCGAGGCATACGGAGCTCCATCGCAGTCTTTAACACTGGTAGCATGCCGCGACAGCGTGGACGTGAACCGTATGTGCAGTTGACGGACTTTGAGCAAGGGCGTATAGTGGGCATGCGGGAGGCCGGGTGGACGTACCGCCGAATTGCTCAACACGTGGGGCGTGAGGTCTCCACAGTACATCGATGTTGTCGCCAGTGGTCGGCGGAAGGTGCACGTGCCCGTCGACCTGGGACCGGACCGCAGCGACGCACGGATGCACGCCAAGACCGTATGATCCTACGCAGTGCCGTAGGGGACCGCACCGCCACTTCCCAGTAAATTAGGGACACTGTTGCTGCTGGGGTATCGGCGAGGACCATTCGCAACCGTCTCCATGAAGCTGGGCTACGGTCCCGCACACCGTTAGGCCGTCTTCCGCTCACGCCCCAACATCGTGCAGCCCGCCTCCAGTGGTGTCGCGACAGGCGTGAATGGAGGGACGAATGGAGACGTGTCGTCTTCAGCGATGAGAGTCGCTTCTGCCTTGGTGCCAATGATGGTCGTATGCGTGTTTGGTGCCGTGCAGGTGAGCGCCACAATCAGGACTGCATACGACCGAGGCACACAGGGCCAACACCCGGCATCATGGTGTGGGGAGCGATCTCCTACACTGGCCGTACACCACTGGTGATCGTCGAGGGGACACTGAATAGTGCACGGTACGTCCAAACCGTCATCGAACCCATCGTTCTACCATTCCTAGACCGGCAAGGGAACTTGCTGTTCCAACAGGACAATGCACGTCCGCATGTATCCCGTGCCACCCAACGTGCTCTAGAAGGTGTAAGTCAACTACCCTGGCCAGCAAGATCTCCGGATCTGTCCCCCATTGAGCATGTTTGGGACTGGATGAAGCATCGTCTCACGCGGTCTGCACGTCCAGCACGAACGCTGGTCCAACTGAGGTGCCAGGTGGAAATGGCATGGCAAGCCGTTCCACAGGACTACATCCAGCATCTCTACGATCGTCTCCATGGGAGAATAGCAGCCTGCATTGCTGCGAAAGGTGGATATACACTGTACTAGTGCCGACATTGTGCATGCTCTGTTGCCTGTGTCTATGTGCCTGTGGTTCTGTCAGTGTGATCATGTGATGTATCTGACCCCAGGAATGTGTCAATAAAGTTTCCCCTTCCTAGGACAATGAATTCACGGTGTTCTTATTTCAATTTCCAGGAGTGTAGCACCAACACTAATCAAGAAAGTTATATGATCTGAAGATGGCTGGATTGTAAGCCGAGGCCAGTGATCCACTCAAATAAAGAAGATTTCAAGTGCGCACTTGACTTCATGGGTTTTTAATCTCTGCCATAATTTTAAAAAATTACCGCTCCTCGCTCATCTCTTGATTGATCATTGTGTCTTTGTTTAAAAGTGAGCAAGCAGTGGCACAAAAGACATTTCAATTCTGCACAGGTTCCAGGCACCTAATGCCCTTCATTAGAAGTTAAGAATTATCGCATTTTTAGCGAGAGTAAAAAATAAGCAAGTGTATGCAGCATACTACTGAAAAGCTATATACATATAAGATCAAAATCTAGTACAACAACTAAATTCGTTAATGCAGAAACAGCTCTAGAAACGCATGCATGTGTGAATTGTGTTCTTCTGGAGATATTTGGGTTAGAGGAGGATATTTTACATATGTTACCGTTAGTGGTAATAAAATGAGTGGCAGTAGTAATTTTCACAGTGGCAGTTACTCTCCTCTATCACTCTCTCTCGATATATCTGTGTATGGCGTGTGGTGTAATTACCTTGCCAACTAATTTTCATTTATTCACTGTTCCTTTTGGTACGAAAGGCCTTTATACCTGACACAGAGTATGGCATACGGATGAACAAATAACAGACGAAGGTGATGTGGAGTAATGACAAGCCGCTTAAAGACCACCTAGTTTTAACTTGGATATCGATCCAACAATAGAAGAGTGAAAACAATCTCATACCCACACAGGATTGGCAAAGCAAGATAGCTGTCATAAGTGGAATAGAAGATGTAAGGAGACCTACCCCCAATAAATGAGGTCTGGGGTAGTAAAACGGAAATGAGTCCGTAGTTCATGGTAGTCTACATCTAGAGCATACTGTTGTATGGGAATGAAGCATGGACTATCAAAAATACAAAAAAGAATTTGAAATTTGGCACCATCGATGATCGCTTAAAATATGGTTGTCAAATAAGGAACAAAATTAATATCAGATCAGGAGAATAAATAAGGAAATTAGCTACTATTAGCAGCATTAGAGTCAGGTTACTGGTCTCGCATAAAATCTAGGAACAGTTAACATGTACCAGAGATAGCATGTATAATACATACGTAGCAGTGGCGGACAAAGAATAGATTTCGTTGAACATATTTAATGAGAAAATGGGGATAGCTAATACTTATAAATGAAACAGTTAACATAATATTTCGTAGACATGGTATAACGGTAACATCTTCGACTAATCGGAACGTCAAGGGGCCGTCGGATTGTGCATAAACTTCTTCAGCAATGGCCGCTGAAGACTTAGGATGCAAAGAGTAACTCTCAGTCTTCCAAGGACCTTGTCGATGAGAAGAGCGGACAGGAGACAGAATAACTGGGCACTGCACAAGGTATGATGACCGGTAGACTCAAGGTCAATGTTGTGACTGTTAAGTCCGAAGATGGGAATATTTTTACAGGTCACTTTCTAAATGTAGCGGTAGAAACCGGACTAAATGATCCTATTGAAAACGCAAGAAAATATATTAAAATCGTCGTTTTTAAAAATTTTAAGCATCTAGCAGTTCCAACTACATCCTTCACTGAAATGAGGAGCCCCTAAGGTGTCGATGGAATTTCAAACAGAATTCTTAAGAGCTATTCATACTTAATAAGTAATGTCCTTAGTGATATTATTATATTTCTTATGTCTTTGGTACAAAGAATTTTTCCAAAATGAAATCTGCCACCGTTGAAGCTCTTTATAACAAAGATGACAAGACAGACCTAAATTATTATTGCCCAGATTCCTTACTTACATCTTCTTAGAATGAAAAAGTAGTGCAACTATGAGCAGTCTTTCATTTCTGTAGAAAAAATTTACTTAGCACATGGCAGTTTGGGTACCAGAAAGGTTGCTCGACTGATAAGGCTACTTATACACTCACTCAACAAACACTAAAAGCCTTAAAAATTAAATATCGCCAGTTGGTATTTCCTGTGTCATTTCCCAGAATTTTGACTGGCAGATCACATGCTCTCTTAGAAACAGTGTTTTTCAAACAACTGGGTTGAAGTCCACTTAATAAACAGATAGAAAATCGTTATATAGAATAAGTCAAACAATAATGGGGGAAATGAAGTCTTACTGACAGAGGAGGAAACACAGAGGGAGTCCCCCAGGGGTTCAAAGATGGATCTATTCCTATTCCTTAAATGAAGACACGAACAAAAGTTTTACCACAGCCTGATATGTCATACGGGTGTGTTCATATTGTGACTGTTCTTGTACTGATGGGAAGTTCACATATTTACCTTGAGCACAACCCATGAGGTGAACGCTGCACCAAATGGATTGTAGCATTTTAGTTGAAAGTGAAGCTCCAAGGGACACATTAGAATAGTTTGTGTTAATTTCATGTTAATGGATCAATTTGTACGATAATTCGTAGGGGATGTCTCTTGTTACATTCACATTCAAAATTAATTTGTAAATATAGGTACAACCTTATATTTATAAGGAAGTTTTTGTTTGAAATATTACAGGTGAGAGGTAGTATATGCTATCCACCATATTTTACACATTACAATGACATATATTTTATTACAGAATGGAAGAGTTGTCAGGAAAAAACTTTTTCAGTTAGTTTTCAAATGATACTTTGTTATCTACCAGATACCTTATATCACTGAGTAAGAGGTCAAAGATTTTATTTGTAGCATTGGGTATTCTTTTTCTGTTAAAGAAATTATTAATGAGGAACACTGAATGTCAATTTTCCTTCTGGTATTTTAATTGCCATTTTAACGGCAGTGTATTACTTACAACAAACTTAGTTAGGGAATAAATGTACCATGCAGCAATAGTCACAGTCCCCAACTCCTTAAACATATGTCTACAAGATGATGATGGATGACCACCACATGTTATTCTTAAAGCACGTTTTTAAGCAACGAAGACTTCTTTTCTTGAAGACAGGTTATGTCAGAATATTTTTCATAAGGCGTTATTGAATGAAAATCTGCCAAACACGGTAACATACTTAATTTTCTCTCCCCAAGATTTCCCATTATTTTAAGTGAACATGTGGGGGGAAAAGTAGTTTTAGGAGTTACAAAATGTGCTTTTTTCCATTTGAAATTCCCATCAATATGAGCTAATAAGAAATCAGTTATTTCTGCAGTTTCTATAATTTCCTCACCTTATGTCACACTTAACGTTGATTAGTACCTCTAGATGTGCAGACATTTGTCTCTTGTAAATTTTTAAAATTAAGGGTGGGGCCATTTGCAGAAATCCACTCAATGTTACTTTTAAGAATATTGTTTACCATTTCTTATGTCTCTGTACATATGCTTGGATTGATAACAATGGTAGTGTCATTTGCAAAAGGAACTAATTCTACTTCGTGTATATATGTATGTCCAATGAAAGATCGTTTACACATCTGAGGAACAGTAGTGGACCTAACATTGAGCCTTCGGGAATCCCATATGTTATATCTCTCCAGTCGGAATAATGTCCCCATACTACATTGGTTGATATGCCAAGTACAGCTTTGTGCATTCTTTTGGCTAAGTAAGACATTATCCATTGTTTGGCTCTACCATCAATCCCATAAAACTGCATTTCGTCTAGGAGAATACTTTGATTCACATAATCAAGTACCATAGATAGGCCAATGAAAATACCAACTGGAGCTATTTTGTTATTTATTGCTTGTAAAATTTGGTGAGTGAACATGTAAATGGCGTTCTCACCAGATAAATTCTTCTGAAATCTTTGCTCAAGATGTTATTGTTCCTTAGGTGAGATACTGTTCTATAATTCATCACCCTCACAAAAATGTTAGGAAATGATGTTAGCATTGAAAAAGAAAGTATAATTTTCTCAGTCTCCGAAGAATGCATTGGTGTTACATTCATGTGAATTAATTTTATAAGTTACTTTTTCAACATATGGCTATCATTTTTCTGTTGAATTTTTTGTTCTGCATTCTTCTCCTGCATTAAAGGAATGGTTATTTAACGTATTTGCTACCTACGATTCATCATTTATAGCCCTTTGATTCAGTCCAGTAACGACGTTTTATGTTCTGTATCTTGTTGTCCTGTCTCGTTCCAATACATTCCGTATAGCCTTAAATCTGTTGTCCGAATTACTGATTTCTGACATTATGTGTATGTTCGTTGACTTTTTTTAATAACCTGTCTTAGTAACTTCAAATAGTTTTTGTATTGTGCAGCTACTGCAGGATATTTACTGGTTCTTGCCTACCGATACGTTTCCCTTTTCCTTTCACAAGATCCCTCTAGTGATCCTTGGTTGTTAACATGGCTGTTTAAAGCCCCTTCTGATTATCTCATGCGGAAAACTATTTTCAAATAATGATATAAATTTATCATGTTATATATCCTCCACATTGGCGAAACAGCAGTAGAGATTTTGTCATTAAATTTAACATAAGCTCACGTTATTCAAAACTGTCTGTAAGTACTCGTATTTGTGAACAATCTGGCTAACGGACTGGTAGCGTCCAGTGGGCTATCAAAGTAATTTCAGCTTTTGCTATACTGCAGCTCTACTACCTTCGTTCGACAGTGGTACTGTTGATCTCATTATTTAATTAGACACTTTTTGTAGTGGGATGAGACACTCGACAGAGACAGAAAGGTGGCTAAAGTTACGTTGTACCGCACGCGGCGGAATTTTGCCGTGCGAAGCACTGCGTCTGGTAGCGCTACTAATAATTCGCGCGTGTCCTGTAACATCTTCAGAGACGACTTGAGACCGCGTTATTAAGTGAGGCCGTAGCCACAGCTAGTAGATGTCCCTGTCTGTGCGCGGAGCAGGTGTCTGCCCAGCGGCGCGCCGTTTAACAGGCGAGGCGGCGGCAGCGCGTATCGCGGGCTTGCCTACTGCCTGCCGCCTACTGCCTAGTACAGTAGCTAGCTCGGCGCCTCTCCCACTGACAGCGGCCGCTTGTGCATGATGCAGCGGCGCGAGTGGCGGGCCGTGTAGCGGGCGCAGACCAGGATTAACTGACGCGGGTCGCCAAACACTTGCTTGCGCCACGAGTCCCCCTTCCTAACCCCCCCTCCCCTCCCCTTCTAACACGATCTGGCCGGTGGCCCGAGACCGCAGCCATCTCGCCTGCGGACTGCGTAGCTGAAGTACGGGTAAATGATTTAGGAGGTGACGTGTGCCACTCAAAGTACAGACGCAAAGACAGCCGTGTTCTAGAAGCAATCATGTTAGAGTGTAGTTTCCCTTCTGGCAACAGTGGCTGAATATTAGTGTAAAAGCTTCTTAAATTTCTTGTTTCATATCTGTTATTAATTTCGAAACAATTACTAAAATAACCTCCTAGAGCTGAATTACCGCTTAGAAAGAACGCATTTGTTTATTAATAAAGGAAACAAATTTCTAGTATAAGTACGTAATCGTTATGAATATTTTATGAGTGTCGCTGCCTAGATTGTTTAATAAATTTCTTAGTTTATTAGTTTTTTTTTGGCTATTGCCGCCATCTGAGAAAACATTAGTAATTGTATGGAAAATTTGGATGTCAGTATCAAAAAATTATACGTCATCAGGGATCAATTGACACCTCAAAGCTGACAGCTGACACCCAGTTTAAGTACACGTTTTTGATCCGAAAAGCTGACAATTGGCCACACGATTAGCCATAATTTTTCGAAACTGAAACTGAGCCTTCCTTTGCAAGTTCTAAGTTTTTATGTGATGATGACAGTAGCCACAATTACTTATAAATAAGGAAGTACATTAAGCGAACTAGATGCCTACATTCTCATATTACTGACTGCATATTAACGAGCATCGTCAAGCGTATGTGCCATTCACCACCAGTCATCTTGTAGACTTATCTTCAAGGAGGTAGGTGATTTAACGGGCCCATCCATGATACTTATATTCGCTAGTGGTGTACGTTAAGTACAATATCGGAACGATAACTACAGTACAAAAAAATTCTATGAAGTGTTATTATTACTGCTGTCACTGCAACAGTACAGAGCAGAATGTACCGCACAAATATCTTTAATCATTAGCTAAACAGCGTAATATGTCTCCTTGCGCAGGCCTTATCTTTTGGGTAAGAACAGCTCCAAATGTGAATCTTTATCAAAAACCGGTAGAGTATGTGTCTATATCAAACCAATCTTTTGTGTATCATTAGCTACTTAATTGGTACTAAAGATTAATAAGTACATATTTATTCAGTTTATTTTATTATGTTTCTTAGTAATTTGTAAATAACTAGTGTGTAGACATTCAGTCAAGTTGTGTATCTGGCAGCCTGTAAACTAAGACATTCCACATCAAAGCGATAAAAATCGGTACCAATGGTCTATGGAGCATGAAACGAACTACCAAAGGATCGAACTTTGTATCTACATCTGTATGCTACGACGTATCTTCGATTACATAGCTGCCGCAGGCTACGCAAAGTGAAATAACAAAGTTGTTTGTTTTGACAGCTGAGATTGAAATATAGGAGAACGCATGCCGTAATAATCGTCACGAGACCAATTACAATGCTGCTGTGTTTTGTAACACGAATGTTACTATATTTAAGCAGGCTTGAAGATGACTTAATGTAAAGTCGAAACTGGTAGCCTAAAAATAAAACCTAAATAACGGCTATTGGTCTTTTAACGCTAGTCAAAAGCTATTGTAAAGACGAATGCAGTGATACAAAGCCAAGCCACTTTAATGCAACTGCTGTCAACGTGCAATTACAACTCACAGACGACAGGCGGCATCACTAATAGTGAACGGGATGTAAAAAATGTGTCGAGGAGACGCGGAAAACGTACAGCTATATGAGAGGTCAAACAGGACACGATCATTGTCTTTCGGTGCAAAAATAGAAGCATTTACGAAACGGTTAAGCTTGTAAATACTATGCACACCGCCACGGTCGAAGTATTACGTACTTGGAAAAATGGCACTATCTAAAAGAAGCACCGAGACAACTCCAGATCTTAAACTGATATGCCAGAACATTGTGACCTTCTACCTAATAGCCAGTATGTCCACCTTCGGCACGGGTGACAGCCGCGACGCCTCGTGGCATGGAAGCCGTAAGGTCTTGGTAGATGGGTAGAGGGAGTTGGCACATGTGCACATACAAGTCACCTAACACTTGTAAGTTACGGGGAAGGGGCGATTAGATCTGACCACACGGTCAGTCACCTCGCAGATGTGTTCCATAACCATCACATCTGGTGAGTTGGGGAAGGAGGGGGTGGGCGGAACATCAGTTGGAACTCGCCACTGTGTTCCTAGAATCAATCTATCACACTCATGGCCTTGTGACATGACCCATTATCTTGTCGATAAATGCCGCTGTCGTCAGGAAATATGACCGTCATGAAGGTGTGCGTGGTCTGCCAGGGGTTTAACATACTACTTGGCCGCCATGGTGTCTTGCACATGTTCCATTGGACCCTTGGATGCCCACTTTAATGCTCCCCAGAGCTTAATGGAGCCGCCACTAGCGTGTCTCAGTCCCTCACTACGGCTGTCAAGGAAATATCCCCTTGGAAGACAATGAATTCACTTACTCCCACCGGCGTGATAAAGAGGGTATCGGGATTCATCAGGCCATGCAACGCTCTTTCACTGCGCCATCGTCCAGTGTCCACAGTCACGTGCTTATTTCGGTCGTAGTTGTCGATGTCATGGCGCTAACGTTGGCACATTCATGGTTCGTGGTATGCGGAGGCCCATCGTTAGGAGTTCAGCCACACTTCTAGTCTACCCAGCATTAAAGTCTGACGTTTGTTTCGCCACAGTTTGCTGCCTGTATGTTTTACCAGTCTGCCCAACCTACGACGTCCGACATATGCAATAACGGGTGGCTGCCCAGTCCCATGACACGTGGACGTGGTTTCACGTTGGTTTCGCCATGTGCTGAAGACACTTACCACAAGATTCTTCGATCACCCAACAAGTCACGCAGTTTCCGAAATGCCCGTGCTGAGCCTCTAGCCATTACAATTTGCCCCCAGCCAAACTCGCCAAAATCGCATGCCTGCCCTATTCTGCAAACGGACAACACCCTCACTCATACTTCATGCACGGTGCGTGTGTCTATCATTTCTTCCTCGCCAGGTGACGCTACTATCCTCTGGATGGGTTTAAATCGATAGTCGACAGATGCTTATAATGTTATGGCTGATCAGTGTGGAAGACAGGGTTGAACGAGGGGTGCGGAGATGTGTACGAGAGAACAGACGTCCAACTGTCGAGCAGATGACCACCCAGGTTAACCAAGGGGCTGCCAACAGTTTAGTGAACTTTGCTGTTTATCGACCTCCGAAGCAAGCTCCTGGTTCTTGCCCCAATGCTGACTGCTGTTCAAAGGCAACAATGGCGGGCTTTTTAGATGAATCGCGTTTTATGCTCCATTGGGCAGATGATCGTTGGCGTGTACGGCGTTAAACGTCTGAAACTAAAGACACTGCAACAATCGTCGGAAAGGTCCAGGGCGGAAGAGGAAGCGTTATTGTCTGGGAGATGTTTTTATTATAGTCTATGGGTGATACTATCATTCTGCAAGGCTCATTGGATCAACATAAGTATGCATCTATCCTAAACGCAGTTTGTTTTTTCTCGCCAAGTTAATCCACCATCAAGACAACGCAACGTGCCACAAAGCTCGTAGAGTATGTTTGTGATCAGAAGAGCTCTAGGATTTGTTTACCGTTCTACCCAGATTTAGACCTAATCGAGAATCTGTGGGACGAACACGATCGGGCTGTTCGCACCATAGATCTTCAACTGGAATTGGCGTGGCTCCAGATACCTGTGGGTTCCTTCCAGAACCCCACTGAACCTCTTCCTACACGTCTCACAGAGCTCCGCACTACGTAATGATACATTAATGTGACTTGACTGTGTGTATTGCTTGTTAACGTGGCCGTTGAAACTTTAGGGAAAAGTGTGGACAAATGTGTCCATACTAGAACAGAAGGCAACCGGAATCGACTGTTGCGTATCAGACACCGCCAAATGGGACGCTTATGCCAGGCTCAGTCCCCTATACACCAACTAGACTCGAGTGTGTTTCTAAGATAAAACGTATTTATACTTGGCCCTTCTTCACAGAACATAATTTCAGAGGCAGCCACTATTATTTCGAATGGAACATCAGCGGATCACAAGACAAATCACTTCAAATGGGTGTTCGTAATCATTATTCAAGGGCAGGCAAGAGGGCCCTACTTGCCCGTAGTCACAATGCAACAGCCCATTCTGGTTGCTTCGCCTTTGGGACGTTTCTCTGATACTTTGGCGAATGAAAGGCAGCATTAAGAAACGTTGTATCACCGTACTCGTCTTTTCCGTACCATTAAAAAGCATATGGTTACATTAAAAGAGAAGAACTCTTTCCCTAATATAAATGTTGTTTTAACATACCACGAAATTAAATGCCTCTCTACTTACTATCTTTAGCGAAAATTTCATTTAGATGTATGGAACCATTCACGAAATAAAAGGATGTTATGTCTTAAGCGACCTACCTTATACATGATGGTCTGAGTCTGTGCAAGTGTGTTGCAGAGTACATTGTGCTAAGAAATGAGTGTTTAGAAAGAAAAAATCGATACTATGCGCAGTTTGGGAGTTCATTAGCACTGAGTCCGCAGCTCGTGGTCGTGCGGTAGCGTTCTCGCTTCCCGCGCCCGGGTTCCCGGGTTCGATTCCGGGCGGGGTCAGGGATTTTCTCTGCCTCGTGATGACTGGGTGTTGTGTGATGTCCTTAGGTTAGTTAGGTTTAAGTAGTTCTAAGTTATAGGGGACTGATGACCATAGATGTTAAGTCCCATAGTTCTCAGAGCCATTTGAACCATTAGCATTGAAAATAGCTAATCAGGACATTGCATTCGCAAATTCAAATGGCCCGTGAGATACAAAACACTAATTGTTCTCATAGCATAGATGTTAGCGTACGAAAAGCTCAGCTTTTGTGCTTGGTACGAACATTCCTTCCGTCCCACGTCCATTTATGCATCGCTCTCTTGAGCAGCCTGAGGAAAATAAACAAAGTACACGTTAGACAACACCGTCTCTGGTGGGCAGCTTGAATTTCCACGTGCTGTGCCCTGGTTGGCTAACGTCCATGCTGATTAAATCGGAAACGGATTAAAGTATCGAATTATTTTCTAAATAATAATTTCCCAGTACAACCCGCCCAGCAACGTCTTTACAAGCTTTTCAGACTATTCCTGACTCCCCTGAATACCACCAATAGCTTGTTGCAGATACGGTGTTTTCTGTGTAACTTACGAAATAATAAGTGAAATGATTAATTACTGACGAAGGTAAATGAAATAAAAGTACACTTTCTGTGGACTTACAAACATACATTACACGATTACTGAACAGAGAGTTTCAGCAAGCAGATACACTTCTTTTAAAGGCAACAATATTTTTTTCTGTCATGTAATGATGCATTTAAATTCTTCATTTCTTTACAGTTGTTCAGATTTCACCCTAATGGCACTGAGTTTTCCATGAAATTCTTTCACAGTTTCTGCTTTGTAGCTCCGGAGATATTGTCATGCAGTAATACAGGATATAGCTTCTAAGTTAAAACGTCTGCGTTTGTTACTTTATTCTGTACATCTGGAACACACCTTCCATGCACTGTCAATGTACTGCCGATGTACCGATAAAATGTACAGATCAAAATTAATAATTGGTTAAACCACTCGTTTTACGAGGTCTTAGAGACCACTGCAATGACTACGGGAGAAGGTGATAACAACGTTTTGTGTTAACATCTTTACCCTTTGGGGTCGTAAAATATCAAGAAAGCACCTCGTCAGGAAGGTAGTTAAAGCACTGCACACGCATTCGGGAATAGCAAAACTCTGTCGAAAGTTCACCTTCGAAATAATAGGTTTCCTATGGTTTCCGTAAAAATTATGTACAGCGACTTTCATAGTGGTTATTCGCATACTTTGTGCCATATGAATTTCCACACTGGCCATAACCTTCATCCTAATGAGTTCGTTAAAGAATGATTTTACTTTCGGAGTGCAGACAAAAGAGTGAGCCATATGTGAATCAAGTTTGAGACTGAGTTAACGACCAGTGGTGTGGTACACTGATCAGATAAATTGTCCCAAGTGTGTTCTCACATTAGTTGAGGAATGTATAAGTTTCTTTCACCGTCAATGTCTCAGAAACACAGAAGAGTAAAATTTATAGGAATAACGCACAGAAGTGAGCCCACGTGAGTCGTGGAATGGTAGCTTATATGTCTTCTCTAGTGCCTTAACGTGCTGGTATGTGGAAGCCATATACATCAGCAGATTAACTCATAAATGTGTTTGGGCCACTGTCCATTATGTGCAGATATGAAACACGGTAATAACTACTGGACAGCCAGAGAAGAATATTCTCTGCGAACTGAAACGTACTTGGGCAATCGAAATAATCGAATGTGTTGACGAAGTACATCGGGATAGTCGAGAAGTGTGTGTAGTGTACCCGGCCTCGCCAGCCCTATGTGGAGCTAATAGTGTTAAACATTGTAGTAACGTTATCAAACAAGTTTCGTACTTCCTAAAGTGAATGTCGGTTCTAATTTGTCATAATTGGATTTCGTTATTAATCAAACACACCGAAACAGCACGAAGCTGAACACACCATAAAAGTAGTTCAAACAGTTCTGAGCGCTCCTTAATTAGTTTGGAACTGAATAGCTGAAGGTTATTGATTTAATTTCATACATTACGTAATGTGATCTGAAGTTCATTATTTAGATACAGGCCGTGGTTCAATTCAGACTGCTAAAGAAGAATATGCACATTAGATAACACTTTTTATTGACATCATAATACCAAAATACCTTCCCTGAAAAAATGAAAAAATTAATAATCAACGACGTGACACGTTTTGGACTAAAACTTTTTGATTCATCAGTTTTCTGGCTGGGTTGATGCGCCCCCCCCCCCCCAAGGAATTCCTCTCCTGTGCCAGCCTCTTCATCTCAGAGTAGCACTATGTCCTCAATTATTTGCTGAGTGTGTTCCCAGCTCTGTCTTTCCTCTACAGTTTTTGCCCTCTGCAGCTCTCTCTAGTACCATGGAAGTAATTCCCTGATGTTTCAATAGATGTTCTATCATCTTGCCTCTTCTTCTTATCAGTGGTTCCCAATTTCCTTTCCTCTTCGATTCTGCGCAGAACGTCCTCAATCCTTACCTTATCAGTCCACCTAATTTTCCACATTCATTTGTAGCACCATGTCTCAAATGCTTAGATTCTCTCTTCTGTTCCGGTTTTTCCACGGTCCATGTTCCGCTACCGTACAATGCTTTATTCCAGATGTCCATTCACATAACTTCCTTCCTCAAATTAAGGCCTGTGTTTGATACCAGGAGACTTCTCTTGGCCAGGCATGCTCTTTTTGCCAGTGCTAGTCTGATTTTTATTTCCTCTTTGCTCCGTCCGTCATCGGTTACTTTGCTGCCAAGGCAGCAGAATTCCTTAACTTCATCTAGTTCGGGGCCATCAATTATCATGTCAAATATCTCGCTGTTCTCACTTCTATTACTTCCCATTATTTTCGTCTTTCTTCGATTTCCTCTCAATCCATATTCTGAACTTAATAGATTGTTCGTTCCGTTCAGCAGTACCTGTAATTCTTTTTCACTTTCATTCAGGATAACAATGTCATCAGCGAATATTATTATTTATAACCTTTCACGTTGATTGTTAATTCCACTCCTGAACCTTTCTTTTATTTCCATCATTGCTTTTTCGATGTACAGACTGAACATGGGGGGGGGGGAGACAACATTCCTGTGTTACTCCCTTTATAAAAGTCTTGCACCATTTTGCATTGTCGAACGCTTTTTCATGTCGACAATTTCTGCGAAGGCGTCTTGAATTTTCTTTAGTCTTGCTTCTGTTATCAACAGCAACGTCAAAATTACTCCTCCGGTTCCTTTACTTTTGTAAAGCCAAACTAATCTCCATCTAGCACATCGTCAATTGTCTTTTCCATTCTTCTGTGTATTATTCTTGTCAGCATCTTGAATGCATGAGCTATTAAGCTGATTGTGCCATAATTCAGGCACTTCTGAGCTCCTGCAGTCTTCGGAATTGTGTCGATGATATTTCTCCAAAAGTCAGATGGTATCTCGTCAGACCCATACATTCTACACACCAACGTAAACTGTCGTTTTGTTGCCACTTCCCCCAATTATTTTAGGAATTCTGATGGAAATTTATCTGTCCTTTCTTCGTTATTTCATCTTAAGTCCTCCAATGCTCTCATAAATTCTAATACTGGATCGCCTGTCTCTTCTAAATCGACTCCCTTTTCTTCTTCTATCACATCAGACAAATCTTCCCCTTTCATGGAGGCTTTCAGTGTATTCCTTCTATCCGCTCTCTCCTCTGCATTTAACAGTGATATTCCTGTTGCATGCGTTACCTTACCACCCTTGCTTTTAATGTCACCGAAGGTTGTTTTGACTTTCGTGTATGCTGATGCAGTCCATCTGAGCAATATTTCCTTTTCGATTTCTTCACCTTTTTCATGCAGCCATTTCGTCTTAACTTCCCTGCTCTTCCTACTCTTTCATCATTCAGCTGAAGTATTTCTTCTGTTACCCATGGCTTCTTCGCAGTTACCTTCTTTTTAGCAGTGTTTTTCTGTCCAATTTCGGTGACTACCCTTCTTAGAAATGCCGATTCGTCTTCAACTGTACGGCCTTTTCAGCTATTCCTTATTGCTGTATATATTGCCTTAGAGAACTTAGAGCGTATCTCGTCATCCCTTAGTACTTCCGATCCCATTTCCTTGCGTATCGATTTTTGGTGAGTAATCTCTTAAACTTTAGTCTACTCTTCATCACTACTATATTGTGATCTGAATCTTTATTTGCTCCTGGGTGTGCCTTACAATGCAGTATCAGATTTCAGAATCTACGCCTGACCATAATGCAATCTAACTAAAATCTTCCCATATTACCCTGCCTTTTCCCTGTATACGTCCACCTCTTGTGATTCTTCAACAGAGTATTTTCTATTACTAGCTGAAATTTGTTGGAGAACTGAATTAGTCTTTCTCCTCTCTCATTCCGGGTCCGAACCCCATTTCTCCTTTAATCTTTTATTCTACGCTTTCCTCATGACTATTAACTTTTCATCTGTCTTTAAGTACTGTATTACCCTTTCAGTATCCCCAAATACTTACTCTATCTCTTAATCATCAGCATGTAACGTCGGCAAGCATACCTGAACTATCGTTGTCGGTGTTGGTTTGCTGTCGATCCTTACAAGAACAACCCTGTTACCGAACTGTTCACAGGAACACATGCTTTGCTTTACCTTCGTACTCATAACGAATACTACTCCCTTTACACCCCTTTCTACTCTCTTGATATTACAATACATTCATCTGACCAGAAATCATTGTCTTCTTTCCATTTCACTTCATTGATCGCTACCATATCGAGATTGAGCCTTTGCGTTTCCGCTTTCAGGTTTTCTGGCTTCCCTACCACATTAAAGCTTCTGACATTTCACTCCCCGTCTCGTTGAACGTTATCCTTTCGTTCATTATCCAATCTTTTTCTCATAGTCAACAATTCCCCTTCGGCAGTCCCCTCCTGGAGGTCCGAATGGTGGCTATTCTGGAATATTTTGCGAATGAAGAGATCAACATGACACATTTTAGATACAGGCAACATGTCCTGTAAATGCACTTTAAGTGTAAGGTAGTGCTTCCCATACCTTCTGCATGCTCATGCCGTTGATCATTGCTGATTCTTCCGACTTTAGGGACAGTATCCCAATCCCTAGGACAAGAGAATGCCCTTAAATTCTTTCTGCTCCTTAGCCCTCTTTGACAAGGCGTTGGCACAATGAGGCTGATTTCTTATGCCGAAAGATTTCGATCAGCAATGTTGATTATTTATCATAATGTATGCGGTGGCGGATTTTGAACCAGGGACCAAGGACATGTTGATTACGATCAAAGACGCTATCCCTAGACCACAGGTGCATCTCGGCATCTAGAGAGAAAGTGATCAAGTTGTGAAATGGGCCCTCAAATTATTTTCTAAATCATAAGAGATCTACATCGACATGTGAACTCTGCAAATCGCACTTAAGTGCATGGCAGAGTGTTCATCAAACCACTACGACAATAATCGTCAATTATTGCAGTGTCGAACGGAACGCGAAAAAACGAACGCCTATATCTTTTCGTACAAACTCAGATTTCCCTTATTTTATTATGATGATTGCTTCTCCCTGTGTACGTCGGCGTCAACAAAATACACTCCTGGAAATTGAAATAAGAACACCGTGAATTCATTGTCCCAGGAAGGGGAAACTTTATTGACACATTCCTGGGGTCAGATACATCACATGATCACACTGACAGAACCACAGGCACATAGACACAGGCAACAGAGCATGCACAATATCGGCACTAGTACAGTGTATATCCACCTTTCGCAGCAATGCAGGCTGCTATTCTCCCATGGAGACGATCGTAGAGATGCTGGATGTAGTCCTGTGGAACGGCTTGCCATGCCATTTCCACCTGGCGCCTCAGTTGGACCAGCGTTCGTGCTGGACGTGCAGACCGCGTGAGACGACGCTTCATCCAGTCCCAAACATGCTCAATGGGGGACAGATCCGGAGATCTTGCTGGCCAGGGTAGTTGACTTACACCTTCTAGAGCACGTTGGGTGGCACGGGATACATGCGGACGTGCATTGTTCTGTTGGAACAGCAAGTTCCCTTGCCGGTCTAGGAATGGTAGAACGATGGGTTCGATGACGGTTTGGATGTACCGTGCACTATTCAGTGTCCCCTCGACGATCACCAGTGGTGTACGGCCAGTGTAGGAGATCGCTCCCCACACCATGATGCCGGGTGTTGGCCCTGTGTGCCTCGGTCGTATGCAGTCCTGATTGTGGCGCTCACCTGCACGGCGCCAAACACGCATACGACCATCATTGGCACCAAGGCAGAAGCGACTCTCATCGCTGAAGACGACACATCTCCATTCGTCCCTCCATTCACGCCTGTCGCGACACCACTGGAGGCGGGCTGCACGATGTTGGGGCGTGAGCGGAAGACGGCCTAACGGTGTGCGGGACCGTATCCCAGCTTCATGGAGACGGTTGCGAATGGTCCTCGCCGATACCCCAGGAGTAACAGCGTCCCTAATTTTCTGGGAAGTGGCGGTGCGGTCCCCTACGGCACTGCGTAGGATCCTACGGTCTTGGCGTGCATCCGTGCGTCGCTGCGGTCCGGTCCCAGGTCGACGGGCACGTGCACCTTCCGCCGACCACTGGCGACAACATCGATGTACTGTGGAGACCTCACGCCCCACGTGTTGAGCAATTCGGCGGTACGTCCACCCGGCCTCCCGCATGCCCACTATACGCCCTCGCTCAAAGTCCGTCAACTGCACATACGGTTCACGTCCACGCTGTCGCGGCATGCTACCAGTGTTAAAGACTGCGATGGAGCTCCGTATGCCACGGCAAACTGGCTGACACTGACGGCGGCGGTGCACAAATGCTGCGCAGCTAGCGCCATTCGACGGCCAACACCGCGATTCCTGGTGTGTCCGCTGTGCCGTGCGTGTGATCATTGCTTGTACAGCCCTCTCGCAGTGTCCGGAGCAAGTATGGTGGGTCTGACACACCGGTGTCAATGTGTTCTTTTTTCCATTTCCAGGAGTGTACTTTCGCATTCAGAGGAGAAAATTGGTGGTCAAAAGTTTGGGGAAAAGTTTCGGCCGCGACGGAAAACGCATTTATTTTTGTGATGTCCATCCCAAATCCTGTATCATTCATTGACACTCTCTCCCCTATACACATTCAAACAGCTGAATGCTGTAAGCTTCACAAAATCCATATTTTGATAAGACGTGATATAGCTTCTCTGGTTGACTGTCGCTCAAACCAAGGAAGTCACTACCGTGCCAGATGTGGACTTGTTTGTGTGTTAAATACACTTAAAAACACAAATACATGATATATTACCTTCGTCTCCTGCGGTGAGGCTATTAGTTTTGCGGTGTGGTTATTACTCTTATCGAGCCATTTTTCTTCCATTCCTGATAGTGATTTAATTTTTATTTAAGATGTGCATCAGATTTACATCTTTCGTAGTGGTTATGGATAAATTTTATTGATTTGAAAAAGAGGAAAATACTAAATGATTGCCGAACATTTTACTTTCTGAAACGTTCAGATTGTATTCTATTTGACGTTGATATGAGATTTTCCGTTAGTTTTTTAGGAATAGTAACATTTCCTAGTTACATGACGCGGCATCTATACTGATTATAAGCTGTTCATCAAGTTGGACGCTTCTGACTCAATCAGGATAATATTATTTAGTTGCCTTACATCTGGGCATGGTTCTGTGGAAAATATGATGAAACCAAGGACGATGCTTTAAATACCACGAAATATTAAGACACAGTGAATGTTCTGTTGCAAACTGACATTTCACCTAAACCTTATTTTACGTTTTCAATATATTCGTACGATGAGCTACATTTCGAAATTAGACTCGTGACACTGAACTACATTAACTGGATTTTATTACTACTACCGGTTTCGCCCTATGCCATCATCTGGTACCTAGCACTGCAACATTCCTATTTGTAGAACAATATTAATACAACACAAATAGGCGCCTAACTATCGCATAATAATATACTTACGAAAATCGCTTAAAATATCTTATTTGTCATGAATATTGAAGCAAAAAGCTCTGAATATTTTCAACCACATGGAAATATGATAAAAAGCTAATTCATAGCATTTACAAGTCCTGCATTCGTCCTATTCATATGTGATAACAACAACAAGCACAGAGTGACTTGGCATCACAGTCCAAATTTCTCGTTATGCTGAAGATATGCCTAAAAAGGTATATCTTATATCGACATGTACATTATTCGAGAAAATGTGACAAATAACATAAAGGAAGGTCAATCTTATCTCCACTATCGTCATGTAGCATAGCAATTTTTTAAATACAAGCATGCCACCCTGACACACAGAAAAAGATATAATGAAAAACATATATCAAGGTCTCAGTTGATCTGGGCATCATGTAAATGCTGAGAATAGATATGTCTTCAGCATAACGAGGTCTTCGGGCTGTGATGCAAACTCAGTTTGTATTTGTTGTTGTTATCTCTTATGATTAGGACGATTTCAGCACTTGTAAGTGCTATGAATGAGTTTTTTATTGTGTATTTCTTGTGGATTAAAATATTAAATGCTTTGTGCTTCAATATTCATGACAACTGAGATGTTTTTAGTGATTTTCATAAGCATATTATTAGGTGTATGCCAGGTGCCAATGATTTCTAAGCCACAACTTGTGTTGTCTCAATGTTGTTCTACAAATTGGAATGCTGTGATGTTATGTACCAAATGATGGCTTACGGCCGAAACCGGTAGTACTAATAAATTCCACTTAATGTAGCTCACTGTCACGAGTTTTTTGAAACATATATCTACTGCTGAAAACTACCTGAAAAAACCTGCGAAATAATTAAGGTTTGGTTTGGTTACATAACATAATATTAGTTCGTATATGAGATTACACTTTATTTCATTTTTATATAGTTTCAATTTGACTTCAGAATTTGGTTAAATTTTCGATCAAAGGTTTGAGCTTATAAATAGTTACGACTGGAAATCGCATAATTTACATTGATGAATAGTGACCATTCTCTTCCTTGTTTACACATTTCAACGTAAAATTGTTAAAAAAAGAATGTTTGTGGGTAACAAAAATATTTAGTGGCAGTTGCTCGTAAAAAGCGGATGCGGATGAATGCACTGGATGTGATCAGATGCTGTTGGATGGAGCAGGTGGTTGGGTTTTAGGCAAGAGCTACTTGTGTTGTGAAGTCCATGTGGGTAGACTATTCGGGTAGAAACGTCTGGCTCACCACTCGGTGGGCAAAGTCTATGAAACATTTAAATTAGTAAAACTAATAAACAAAAACGCAAAAAATCTTCCTGTGAAAAAACACGACTGGTTTAAACAATAGGAGAGTCAGAGCTGCTCTACTATTTCCTTACATAAAAAACATATATATTCTGACATATGTTGTATTTAAGTAGGTGTTTGGCAGTGAATTTAAGTAAGTCAGTTAACTGTTAGTAAATTTCTCATTGACTTATTACATGGTTTTTACGTACAGATTCTATTACACTGCAGACACTACAGGCATTTTTGAAGCGTCCTTGAAGTTCCGCACTGAGACCAGGGCGTTGCACGTTACTCAGTCTGGAGACAGCTATTGCACTATGTTTTCATTACCACATCATTTATTAGGTATCGTGACTGTTACTTCTATCTCAAGTCAGTTCCGATTATTTCTGATTACGCAGTGTGTAGAGGACGCACAGTTTCTGCCGGATAAATGCTATGGTTGATTTTAACATCTAGGGTTTTGCCTTCACATGCACATCGCTCAAGAAGTGTCCAGCTTTTTGTATCCAACAACGAAGTTAACGGTCTGTGTTCATTTATCATTATTCAGACTGCAACTTGTGTACTACTTTCCTTTGTTTCTAAATTCACTTCACACTTAAGCGACCACACAGTTACAGTTTCTGTATTCACAAATGTGTTAAGCAGACATAAGTCTTCGTAATTCGTAGTGTCAATTTGCTACACACCTTCCAAATGACCACCGTTTTTAAACGCAACCGAAACTAGATTTTAACTTCTATTTCTCACATTTTTGATAATTTGATTGTACAAGAGTACATTTTTCACTTCAAAAAATAAAAATAATGAAACATTCAGCATGGTTCGTTTGTACTTAAGGATTGTACCCTTGGCCCCAATATCTTATCTTTATATTTCATGACATATATAGCTCATGAAGTGCTTCTACTTTTACTTACATACTTTCAAAAAGAGCTGTTTGTATCAGGACTCATGCTCACAGGTAATGAACAGATTTCTCGAAACTGATAGACAAACACAAAGACGGTCTAGAGGGCAACCTATTTCTCACGTTTTGGTTGTTATAGACTGTCCCACAATTCGATATCAGTCTATATTCGTTACTTCCCATGCTGTTTGGTTGGTTCGTTGATATGGGTGATGGGACCAAACAGCGAGGTCATTGGTCCCATTGGATTAGGGAAGTATGGGGAAGGAAGTCAGGCATGCCCTTTCAAAGGAACCATCCTGGTATTTGCCTGAATCGATTTAGGGAAATTACAGGAGACCTGAATTAGTATGATCGGACGCCGGTTTGAGCAGTCGCCCTCCCGAAAGCGAGTCCAGTGTGCTAACCACTGTGCCACCTCGCTCAGTAGCTTTAAAGCTGCTTTATCGTTACTTTATTTTGGCCTCTAATTCAAGCCAAATCAAATCTTAATTTAGTCTTTGCTTGCAAATAGCACATATATCTCTAGGCGTACATGCCATCACTTTTATTTTCAAAATTATACTCAGAAGCATAATAAACAAAATGAAAATGGGTCTATTAATATTTCTTTGCATTAAATCTAAAATTAAAATGTCTGAACAGATTTCTCAGCAGTTCATTTCACTTCTACCCTCAAATAAACCTCAGTAGTCTTACTGTTTTGAGAAGAGTCACTCCCTTTCTCATTGATTAGTTGTTTCTATCACCTCGCTTTGAGTATGAACAAATATAATGTATGAAATGGTTCGCGAAAGAATTAAACTCTACAATTTCTACACTTAAACATTTGTAAAAGAATTCATTTCTTTCTGTAAAACTTATCGGTCATGGTGTCTTTTCAAATCCATATGAACATATAATCCTTTTAGCCATAATGTATCCAGGCATGATAGTCTATAAGCACCTTGATCGTCCCGGTCTCCTTTGCAACAGCTGCCGGTTTCGATCAGCAAATGGGAGTACGTAGGTGGACATAATTGCGTGTAAGGTAGAGTGTTAAGATGAGAAACATAGCCTTTTATGACTGGATTTTTCTTCAGATGCTTTGGCATGCTTCAGTGAAACATTAACTACGTCTGTTCTCTGAGTTCTAGTCGAATATTGAAATTGTGAAATAGTTAATTCAAATTGCTGTTCAGTGTTTCATTCAATGACTATTTCTCAATACTGCTATAATGATTCGTTATTCATATGTGCTTTGATCCACTGGAAATATTTTCCATGAACCAAAGATCATTCTTGACGATATCAGCTTCCACTTTTTACTTACTAAAATAAAATATAGTTTTCCCCATGAGGAGGCCTACTACAGCCTTTTCCTCGCGCAGGAAGTAAAGCTTGGAAGTGGCTGTGCCTAATTAGATTTAGTTTCTAGCATCATATTAGCAAAAGTTGGAGTTGCCATCACATCGCACAATACGTTCTATGTTCAGTTATTAATGAACGTGACTGCATACTTGGTACTTTCCAGGGCATCGGCTCTACACGAAAGTTTCTTTCATAATCCGCCTACGATACGTTACCCCAGACAATGTCTTTCACTTCAGCTACATCTTATTTTATTTGTGCGAACTGCTGGTCTACTGCAGCTCGCCTATGTGAATACCCCTGGCTAAATTTTTCATTAATCTCCAGAAATTAATTTCCCACTGAAGTATTCGATATTGTAAACATTTGGTGAACTTCTACAGAGATTTTTTGTATTGATTCCCACTTTTGTTTCGATTAACTGCGTAAGTTGCTTACCTTTTGCTGCAGACCAAAAGTCTTCTGTCGGCCTCTTAATCGGGAACTCCATTTATTTGCTAGGCGAATAGTATTGTCCAAGAGTGAATTTTTCCACTTCTCCCTTAAAGACATTGAACCGTCTTCGACAATTTGTTTTTTTATGTAGATCTCCTAACCCTGCATAAAGTTCCCACATAGATTGTGGTAAACCAGCATATGTCTGCTTTAATACAGTAATTTCATCAGTTAATTATTTTGCACGTTATCCTGCCTCCCTGAAATCTCAGTAACTTCTGCTACACTATCAACTGGCTTTCGTGCCCTCGTTTCTTGCGTTTGTGTCATAACACCTTACTGAGCCGCAAGTTCGTCTTGATTTTGAGCTATAGCACTTTTCTGATTCACCATTTATATAAGCTCAGTTACGAAAACAACATGTTGAAACGCCACAGTATGAAACTTTCATAATAAAGCAATTAAAATATACAGAGGCAGACCAGGCGTTGTTACATGTACTGCAAATACTGACGGTCTTAAGCTAAATAATTTGTTCTGGGTTATAAATAAGCCAGTTGGAAACACGTTTTCACCGTTACCGAATCACTGTTAAAATCACTTAATTCAGTTCTCCTTGAAAAAATAATTTCTAATAGTTATGTTACCGGCAATACTAAAATAGTATCTACCAATAATGACGTCACACTATAGCTGGTTCACAATAACTTCCTCGTAGGAAGTCTCTGATTGTCACTTTATGACACATGCTAAAATTAAATCTATTAAAATGTCTGTGCACAGCTTATTAGAATTATTTACACTACACTGAATTGTCAGGCACTCTCTTGTTAGACACACAGAACACCACTGAAAAGATGTAAATGTACATATGTGAAATCGTCTGCTCCACTGATGCCGGAGTTCTGCATTCGGCGCGTAATCCGATAAGAGCGTTACTACTTCCCACTCCAGATATGGTTACTTGAGACATATTACACAGAAAGCGTATTGGCTTTCGGATACAAACATTTAATGACACATCCAGTTTCAAAAGTCGTTCTCTAAGTGTTAAATCTTGTAATAATGCTAGCAAATTTGTTTACAGAAACTCGTGAAATAAATGCAGGTCCTAATTTTTTCATAATTGGCTTCAAACTGATCAGACACACCAGATAAGAGCATGAAGGTGAACACACCATCGCTGTAATTAAAAAGAGAGCTGAGGGCTCATTAATTAATTTGCAGCATGATAGCTGAAGGCTACTGAATCATTTTTAGATATTAAGTAACTTGATGCGAGGTTCATTATTTAGATAAAGGTCGTCATTCAATTCAAATTGCTAAATTAGAACACACCAGCAAGATAATACTTTGTATTGTATCACTAAAATATCGTACCTGAACAAACGGAAAATAGTTGACTGTCAGTAACGTGAAAGGAACTGGACTAAAGAAGAAGTGATCAAGTTGTGAAGTGGGCTTTTAAGCCATTTTACAATCCGATTTATAAAACGCAATCAGTCAGCGAGTGGATGGCACAGGCAGAACGGAATACCCACTTTGATAATTGATATGGCTACGTCGGACCGCAGAGCATTCGTGCGTATGTTAAATACATGTTAGGCACTGAGAAAAGTAAAAGCCCAAAATACGGACACAGTGGTCTGAGAAAACTATATGTTTGTGTGAATTCGAATTTGTAGACAAATCGTCAGTATCGTAGTGCTGTCCAATTTTTCAACCTCTCAGCGTCCTATACATCCTATCAAAAATAATGTACCCACTTCATGGTATGAAATATTAATTAATCTCAGAGTTATATTTATTATTAATATTAATTCATAATATGTCCATGTATAGGCTAGTGACTAAGGAGTATTTTGACACTTGTAACGTTTGTTATTAGTGCCAAATTAGAATCAAAAGATGAAGAACAGGTACCATGGGCACCAAATACACAATTATAACGTATTACAATACTTCATGGTCCTTATTGTCATCATTTTCATTCAGCATATTCTTCGGCTTGAGGTCCACATCTTTGATTGTGAAGTATTACTACTACGTACATAATGTAGACACTTAATTACTTCGTCAACTCTAGCTAACAACTGAGCATTGCAGAGAAGCAATATTATGCTTAGTACTCGCGAATGTTAATATGTACAACTTGGTCCTGCAGCAGAGGCAAAGCCGTTTTGCCATAAGATCTACAGATGTCAGCAGCAGCAATACATGGTACAATCTAAAAATCGCTCCCGTAGTACCCTCATGAGTCCTGTACGGTCTACATTGCTCTACCATATAAAAATTTTGAGATGCCTGTAATATTAAAACATAGCTCTATCACTGACCCTTCAATGAATAAAACGATATTATGTACGGCAGTACTTGGCCAACTGAGAAATTGAAAATTAAGCACATGGAAGGAAGTCACTACTGTAGAAGCACAACTGATGTAAAGCTAATGAATTTGAAATTGATACTTTACTCAAATTAAGATTCCCATGGCTAAGTTTCAAAATGATGATTTAATGTGTTTCAAGGCTCATGTTGGACCCACAATAGTGGACAAGATGATGCCTTAGAAGAAATTATTCCCAAAGGCCTTTTTTGCTGCTCATATTCTATGTCACAATGATTTCAGTCACCTGATCGAGGTGTGTACTCCGGATCTATGGTCCATCTACTGACTAATACACAGGCAGAGAGAAGATTATATTCGTAAGCTCAGTCATGGTTTCAGTGGTCTTATGAACTAAATGTCAGGAAATGGCTTTGGATGGTGAAAATTAGGGAAGATCTTCACTGTCACAAGGCAAAAAATGTCTCTGAGCACTATGGGACTTAACTTCTGAGGTCATCAGTCCCTAGAACTTAGAACTACTTAAACCTAACTAACCTAAGGACATCACACACATCCAAGCCCGAGGCAGGGTTCGAACCAGCGACCGTAGCAGTCGCGCGGTGTCAGACTGTAGTGCCTAAAACCGCTCGGACACCCCGGCCGGCTGTCACAAGGTAGACGCCCGCAGTCACATCATTATGGCATGTGCAAAACACGGAAAGCACTAAAACAAGGGTATCTAGAGACTTTTAGAAAGAAGCAGTGTCCTTCATCACTTAAGAAGCGGTTACAGTACAGTCGTGGACGAAACGAGCGAGGCCCCTCGCCTTTTCGTTATGCTGATCCGCACATACTATGCACAGGCGTGAAATTGAAAAACTATCCGAAATTTGTCAGACTCTTTTCCATTATGTGTGTGACTATATTAATGCTGATTAGTGTCTTAACCAGAACACCTAAATATAAAATATAAATGAAAGAAGGAACGCTAATTAGTAGGAACTCTACTAATAAAAATGAATTTTAGCTTATCGAGTTAACATAACTGTTTTAATAAGACAAAGTATCCCAGATCGTTGCGAATTAGAAAAATATTATACGCATTCGGCCGCGAAATGGTCTGTGTCAACGTTCAGACCCGTCATACTGCATTTCCGTTGCTGACCTACCATCAAAGTGTGCAAATTTAGCAATGCGTGAAGATTCATAACGAAATTCAGTTAAAAATCATTCAGTGCCACACTTAATTCAATTACTGACAAAAGCGGAAAAAGTAGGCAGTAACAAGTATGAAATTCTACAAGACTTTCGTATCGACATCCATGGGGTGCCGCTACAGAATAAACGTAGCAATAAAGCGTATTGGAGGTGCGAGAATTTCTTAAAATTCCTTTACTGGTAGTCTATCTGCCTCCATTGAGATTAGAACCGAAAACAAACCAGACTTCCGTTGCAGTAGCAAACACCTTTCACTACGCTAGCAGACAACCCAGGCAAACAGCTCTCTACTATTATTCCAGACATGAATAAACCGGCAATTTCGCAAAGAAAATGGCAAAATTATCTGCATTTTCTGTTACACAGAGCTTTCTGGACTCAAAAACATGAATTGTCTACCCTTATGTTACCGCTTATGTGACAATCATTCGGGATCGAAATAACAAAAAACGTTATTAGCGAGTAAATTTAGTAGGATAATTCTGCACCATCCCAGGAAAGAAACGGCGACGTAGCTGCTAAACGTATTTTACAATGTTTCGAATTCTCCATTAGACGTGCCACAGCCAGAAAATGTTCATTAGCCGAAGTGTTCCTTAAGGTAGCTAGCAATGGGATTGCTCGCACATCTAAAACGCGGTGTCATTAATAGTGGGATCTGAATTACCACGTGTATAGGCAAATGGATTTTATTTGCATTCATATAAACGTGATTTGAATCGAAAGTGTAGCTACGATTAATATGCCGATGTATGTACTGGAACTGGAACATTTTGAATAAAGAGTAGGGGAAATTAATATGCGGCCTTCATCTTCAGTAAGTATGGTAGCTATTTTCATTGTTAGGATTTCGTCACGTAAATCGGTAAAAATGGAACACTACTAGTCTCACTTTGTTGACCGTCTATCTGTCTACCCAACCATTAAAACTCGTTTACCTCGAGTACGGGTGGGCATAATAAGCGGAAATGTATCGCACTTCCTGCGGTATACGGTCCCTTGGTGTTGTAAAAAAGTGAGCTATCTAAAGATACGGCCGTTTATGTAAAGAAAATTTACGCGAAAGGACAAAAAATAACTCTAAGAAATATGCCACCTAACTGCTTAGGTCATCAGTCCCCTAGACATAGAACTACTTCGACCTACCGAACCTAACACACATCTATGCCCCGGGGAAGGATTCCAACTGACGGCGCAAGCAGCCGCGCAGTCCGCGATATGACGCCGTTGAGCGCCCAGCTAACCCGCGCCGGCAAGCTGTTAATATCACCTGGTGTTGCTAAAAAGTTATTCACTTCTGGTGAATGATTTTCTGTGCAGTGCATTTAAGAAAGAATAACTAAAATATATTTGATGTTACGGAAGGGGAAGGACGCCTAATTTATTTCCCCTTGTCTTTATTGACGATGTTAGATTCGCAATCTGAGCATATGTACTATCCATAACCGCACTTTACAACCAAGTCATAGCCACAGATAAGCGAATACAACACATTGGCTTATACTTGAGGTATTTCGTTTTCCACGAAGTGGTGGCAGACGATGCTGTAGCGTCTTCGAAGCTCGAGTTTCTCCAGTGATAGCTATCTCAGCACATGAGCTGAGCGAGCTTGCATAGTATGTTGATAGCACTTCTTCGCCTTGCCTGTTATGCTGTGTAGCAGACTTTAAAGCTGTGCGGATCAGCATAATGAAAAGGCGAGGGGTCTCGCTCGTTTTGTCCACGACTGTACATGAAAACAACTACACCATTTACAGAATTGTCAAAGGCAATCACTCTTTCATAAATTGATATAAGTCTAGACACAACTGAGACAGTATGGAACCACATAAGTGAACGAAATATGCTGTCCTCCAGCGACATAGGTCCACACATTTCTGTATTCTTGTACTGTACTGTATTCGGCGATGGTCACATTCTATGTTTACTGCTTCAGTAGTCGTTAAAGAGATTGGTTATGTACAGCTACATTTATAGCAACATGGATACTCTGCAAATCAAATTTAAGTGTTTGGCAGAGGGTTCATCGAACCACCTATACAATTCTCTATTATCCCAATCTCGTATAGAGCGCGGCAAAAAATAACACCTATATCTTTCCGTGCAGGCTCTGATTTCCTTTATTTTGCCATCGTGATAAATCTCCCTATGTAGGTAGGCGTCAACAAAGTATTTTCGCACTCGGAGGACATAGTTGCTGATAGAAATTTGGTGAGAGGATTCCCCCGCAACGAAAACCTCCTTTGCTTTAATGATGCCCATGCCAAATCCTGTATCATTTCAGTGACACTCTTTCCCCTGTTTCGCGGATAATACAAAAGGTGCAGCCCTTCTTTGAACTTTTTCGATGTACTCCGTGAATCCTATCTGGTAAGGTTCTCATTCCACGCAGCAGTATTCTAAAAGAGGACGGACAGGCGTACTGTAGGAAATCTCTGTAGTACATCTGTTATCTCTAAGTGTCCTGCCAATGAAACGCAGATTTTGGTCAGCCTTCCCAACAACATTTTCTGTGTGTTCTTTCCCATTTGAGTTGTTCGTAATGGTAATTCATAAGTATTTAGTTGAAATACGGGTTTTAGATTTGATTGATTTATCGTGTAACCGAAGTTTAATGGATGCCTTTTAGCACACTTTTCGTTATTTAGGGTCAATTGCCAATTTTCTGTTTTGATCTTCCGATGTCATTACTGGTCGATAAGCGACAGCGTCATATGCAGATAACTTAAGAGAGCAAATAAGATTGTCTCCCAAATCGTTTATTGAGATACGTAACAGCGAAGGGCCTTTAATACTACCTTGGGGAACGCCAGAAATCACTTCTGTTTTACTCGACGACTTTCCGTCAGTTACTACGAACTGTGACCTCTCTGACAGGAAATCACGGATCCAGGCACATAACTGAGACGGTATTTCAAAAGTGGTTCAAATGGCTCTGAGCACTATGGGACTTAACATCTATGGTCATCAGTCCCCTAGAACTTAGAACTACTTAAACCTAACTAACCTAAGGACATCACACAACACCCAGTCATCACGAGGCAGAGAAAATCCCTGACCCCGCCGGGAATCGAACCCGGGAACCCGGGCGCAGGAAGCTAGAACGCTACCGCACGACCACGAGCTGCGGACGGTATTTCCTAAGTACGCAGTTTTACTAAAGGCCGCTTGTGTGGTGCAGTGTCACAAGCCTTCTGGAAATCCAGAAGTACGAAATCAATTTGAAATTCCCTCTCAGTAGTACTCAACACTTTGTGCGAGTAAAAAGCTAGTTGCGTTTCACAAGAACGATGTTTTCTAAATCCATGTTGACTGTGTATCAATAGACCGTTTCCTACGAGGTGATTCATAATGTTCGAATTCTACATATGTTCGAAAATCCTGCTGCATATCGACGTTGATGATATCGGCCTGTAATTTACTGGCTTAATCTCTCTACCTTTCTTGAATATTGGTGTGACCTGTGAAACTTTCCATTCTTTGTGTACGGATCTTACGTCTAACGTACGGTTGTATGTGATTGTTAAGTATGGAGTTATTGTATCAGCATACTCTGAAATGAAACTAACTGGTATGCAATCTGGACCGGAAGACTTTCTTTCGATAGGTGATTTAAATTGCTTCACTACTCTGAAAATATCTACTTGTACGTTACTCATGTTGGCAGCTGTTCTTGATTCGAATTCTGGAATATTTACTTCGTCATCTATGGTGAAGGTATGCGGAAGACAGTGTCCAGTAGCCATGGCTTGGCAGCACTACCTTCGATAGTTCCTCTATTGATATCGCGCAGCGAATGCACTGATTGCGTCTTGCCGCTAGCGTACTTCACATATGACCAGAATCTATTTGGATATTCTGCCAGGTTTCGAGACAAAGTTTCATTGTGGAAACTATTATAAGCATCTGGCATTGAAGTCCGCGCTAAATTTCGAGCTTCTGTAAAAGATCGCCAATCTTGGAGATTTTGCGCCAGTTTAAATTTGGCGTGAAGTTTCAGTCACAGAAGGGAATAATAAATGAAAACTACGGAGAGAGGAATGTCTGACACGATGTGTCATTATGCATGTGTGATCATTTCGCACACATTACATTTGATATATTACAAGCAGCTAGAACATTACTCTTGATTTAAATGCAATCAGCTCTAATGGGAAACTGAACTGATGAAAAATTACCACCGTCAAATCACTTTTTGCTCATTTTATTTGTTTAACATGCAATCAATGGTTGGCAGAATTCCTGTCGCAATGACAATCCATCAAACGGATAACTTCATGAACACCTCCAGATGTGATCACTTGACTGATTCCGAGTTGAGTATTTACATATCTTTCATGTACTACTTTTTTATGAGGGGTGGATCTAATTAATTTACTTTCTTTTTCGGTAAGTACTCAAGAAACAATCTCTATTTATTTTTTGATGCAGGCTATACACATTTTTGTAATACTGTTAACAATTAACTATATAGGAACTTACTCTTATTTAAAAATGAAGCATTTTGTTTTTAAATCACAACAGTAATTTTCAGTATTTCCAAAGTTATGAGTATCGGAGCAAGAAAGAAGCAAGTGTAAGCACAGATATAATAACCGAGGAACACATGTGGAAAGTAATCCTAAAACTCTTAGGAGAAACGTTGTGTTACTGCGCATTAATTAGGTTTCCCAGTGGTTGCACAGTATATATTACAGTTCGAATAAATCAGTTTACTACTTAATAAAATGCGACGTCTGTACTTTTCAGCTTCCCCGAGTGTTTTGAAATCTACTCGAGAAACAGACCACAGCTTGTTGTCTGTGAGAAAGAAAAGTCGCCCCGTGAGCATGCGGTGTCACAAGTGCGCTGGGGGTCAGTAACAGATCAGCAATTGTTCTCCTTTCCCGCTAAGCATATTTCAGCGTTTATGTGAACCAGTAAACATAGTTTCCATGTTTACAACCTTCAGCTTGACACCCTTCGACTTGACAAAATAAAGAAGTACAAAAATGTCCCTGGAAAGTCGGGAATACAGAAGCACAAGTCACGTACGAATGAAATAAATCGGGAGAACAATGAAGCTAAGGCGCAATGGATACATGAAAACCATGAAGAAATCAAAAAGGAAATGATGGTCTGAATAAGAGAACCTCCATCATGTTGTTGTTGTTGTTGTTTTGTCAAATCACGCTTCAGAGAAATTAAAAGCAATGTTAGTAACATTAAGAGTACTATGGGAATTGAAATGTTAAATGCAGAGGAGACAGCAAATTCATTGAGAGTACATTGAATACAGGACCTCTATGAGGGGGATGATGTGATTGATGAAGAACCAGTAGTCGATAAGGAAAAGGTAGAGGAACCAGAACTGAAATCATAAGTTAAAAGAGCTTTTGAAGATTTAAAATCAAATCAGGCAGATGGGATAGAAACACTCCATCGGAATTTCTAAAATCATTAGGGGAAGTGGAAACAAAACTACTATTCACGTTGGTGTGTAGAATGTATGAGACTGACGACATAGCATCATACTCTCAGAAATACATCCATAAAACAATTCAGAAGATTGCAAGTGTGAGAATTACTGCACAGTCAGCTTAACAGTTGATGTATCCTACTTGCTGACAAGAATAATCTACAGAAGAACGGAAAAGACAATTGAGGATTTGTAGATGACGATCAGTTTGATTTTAGGAGAGGTAAAGGCAACAGAGAGCAGTTCTGACGTTGAGGTTGATAATGGAAGCAAGACTAAAGAAAAATGAAGACATGTTTGTAGGATTTGTTGACCTGGTAAAAGCGTTCGACAATGTATAATTGTGCCATATGGTCGAGGTGCTGAGAAAAATCAAGGTAAGCTATCGGGGAAGAAAGGTAGTATACAGTACTTTTTTTTTTGTCATCAGTCTACTGACTGGTTTGATGCGGCCTGCCACGAATTCCTTTCCTGTGCTAACCCCTTCATCTCAGAGTAGCACTTGCAACCTACGTCCTCAATTATTTGCTTGACGTATTCCAATCTCTGTCTTCCTCTACAGTTTTTGCCCTCTACAGCTCCATCTAGTACCATGGAAGTCATTCCCTCATGTCTTAGCAGATGTCCTATCATCCTGTCCCTTCTCCTTATCAGTGTTTTTCACATATTCCTTTCCTCTCCGATTCTGCGTAGAACCTCCTCACTCCTTACCTTATCAGTCCACCTAATTTTCAACATTCGTCTATAGCACCACATCTCAAATGCTTCGATTCTCTTCTGTTCCGGTTTTCCCACAGTCCATGTTTCTCTACCATACAATGCTGTACTCCAGACGTACATCCTCAGAAATCTCTTCCCCAAATTAACGCCGATATTTGATATTAGTAGACTTCTCTTGGCCAGAAATGCCTTTTTTGCCATAGCGAGTCTGCTTTTGATGTCCTCCTTGCTCCGTCCGTCATTGGTTATTTTACTGCCTAGGTAGCAGAATTCCTTAACTTCATTGACTTCGTGACCATCAATCCTGATGTTAAGTTTCTCGCTGTTCTCATTTCTACTACTTCTCATTACCTTCGTCTTTCTCCGACTTACTCTCAAACCATACTGTGTACTCATTAGACTGTTCATCCCGTTCAGCAGTTCATTTAATTATTCTTCACTTTCACTCAGGATAGCAATGTCATCAGCGAATCGTATCATTCATATCCTTTCACCTTGTATTTTAATTCCACTCCTGAACCATTCTTTTATTTCCATCATTGCTTCCTCGATGTACAGATTGAAGAGTAGGGGCGAAAGGCTTCAGCCTTGACTTACACCCTTCTTAATACGAGCACTTCGTTCTTGATCGTCCACTCTTATTATTCCCTCTTGGTATTGTAGATACTGTATATGACCCGTCACTCCCAATAGCTTACCACCACTTTTTTCAAAATCTCGAACAGCTTGCACCATTTTATATTGTCGAACGCTTTTTCCAGGTCGACAAATCCTATGAAAGTGTCTAGATTTTTCTTTAGCCTTGCTTCCATTATTAGCCGTAACGTCAGAATTGCCTCTCTCGTCCTTTTACTTTTCTTAAAGCCAAACTGATCGTCGCCTAGCGCATTCTCAATTTTCTTTTCCATTCTTCTGTATATTATTCTTGTAAGCAGCTTCGATGCATGTGCTGTTAAGCTGATTGTGCGATAATTCTCGCACTTGTCAGCTCTTGCCGTCTTCGGAATTGTGTGGATGATACTTTTCCGAAAGTCAGATGGTATATCGCCAGACTCATATATTCTACACACCAACGTGAATAGTCGTTTTGTTGCCACTTCCCCCAATGATTTTAGAAAATCTGATGGAATGTTATCTATCCCTTCTACCTTATTTGACCGTAAGTCCTCCAAAGCTCTTTTAAATTCCGATTCTAATACTGGATCCCCTATCTCTTCTAAATCGACTCCTGTTTCTTCTTCTATCACATCAAGCAAATCTTCACTCTCATAGAGGCTTTCAATGTATTCTCTCCACCTATCTGCTCTCTCCTCTGCATTTAACAGTGGAATTCCCGTTGCACTCTCCAATGTTACCACCGTAGTACGTACAAACAACAATAGGAAACAATAAGGGTACAGACCAAGAACGAAGCCCTGGGATCAGGAAGTGTGTAAGACAGGGATGTAGCCTTCGCCGCCACTGTTCAATCTACATGCCAAAGAAACAGTGACTGAATTAAAGGACAGGCGGCCACAGACATTACAGCTGATGGAAGATGCAGGACGTGGCTGAGCCTGGAGGGGTTTACGTCTCTGGCGTTTGTCATTCTCCATTCTTCGACGTTCCAGCTCAAAGTTTTGAAGAGCATTTGAGGTAACCGAGCGCCAGCGACTTCGATCTTCTGCTATTGTGGACCAGTTACTCGGATCGATGTTCAAGTTTTTCAGATTTTTATTGTACTGATCCTTAAAACGTTTGAGAGGGGCACCTCGTGGCCTTTTTCCTGTGCTCACTTCGCTGTACAGCATTTGGCGTGGAAGTCTGTCATTTTTCATCCGCTGGACATGTCCGACCCATCTGAGTTGATACCCAATGATAAGAGCTTCCATCTTACACATTTTTGCTTTCTCAAGAGCAGCCGTGTTGGATATGAAATCCCATTTCAGGTTCATGATATATCTTAGCTTCTGTTGGTTGAAGCTTTCTAGTTTCCTCAGATCACAGCGATATAACGTCCAGGTTTCGCCACAATATAGCAGGGTGGAAATGACTACAGCTTTGTACACCATCAGTTTGGTGTACAGTGTTAGGTCTTTGTTCAGGAAGACACGCTTTATTAGACGTCCAAATGATACATGGGCAGCACGTAATCTATTCTCCACATCTTTTCCAGATGAGCATTTAGATGACAGTATGCTTCCTAGGTAGAGAAAATGGTCCGCTTGTTGCAAGGGTGTATCATAAATGGATATGCTGAAATCAAGAACGGAGGAGCCAGGAGTTGGCTGCGCCATCACCTTTGTCTTTGGAATATTGATGGAGAGACCAAATCGTTCGTATGCCCTGCTGAAGGAATCAACTGACAGCTGCAACTCTGCAGGTGAATGAGCTGGAGAAGCATTGTCATCAGCATACTGCAACTCTGTCACACGAGTGGTACTAGTGTACCTTTTTGAATGGAATCTGGACTTGTTGAATAATGCTCCATCGAACCTGTACTTTAGTTCTATTCCTGAAATTATTTACGGACGTCTCGTAAAGCATAGCTGCCAGATACAATGCAAATAATGTTGGTGCCAGAACGCATCCTTTTTTAAGCCCATTAGTTGTTTCATTCTGGTAGAGGACCTGTTCAGTCACATCATCGTGGAGAGCTTCAATCAAGTCAATAAAATGTTCAGGGCAGTTCTCTGGGAACTGTATCAAAGGCCTTTTCTAGATCGTAGAAAACAAGTAGTATAGGCTTTTGGTGTTCTCTGCACTTCTCCTGTAGTTGTCGTGCACAGAAAATCATGTCAATTGTTCCTCTTGAAGGTCGAAACCCGCATTGAGACTCAGGTAGTGTAGTCTCTGACAGTGTCTGGAGGCGATTTAAAAGGATTCTTGCAAAATTTTTGCCAGTGACAGAGAGTAGAGATATTCCCCGGTAGTTACCACAGACGCTTCTGTCGCCCTTCTTGAAGATGGTGACAATTGTGGAGTTCTTCAAGTCAGCTGGTACCTTGCGTGTTTCCCACATTAATAGAATGAGTGAGAAGAGTCTAGTTTTTACAGGCAAGCCGCCACCGTCAATAAGCTCCATCGGGATGCTGTCAGGTCCAGGAGCCTTCCCAGGTTTCACAATCTTGAGTGCCTTGCAAAATTCTTGAAAAGTTGGAGAATCAGCCATCCAGGGTTGTGGAGGGTGCTGTGGGACATTTTTGAGAAAATCTCCAGCGGCAGTAGAAGGGCGGTTTAACAGTGAGCTGAAGAGCTCTTTCTAACGATTTAAGATGTCCTGACTTTCAGTAAGAATGGTGGAGTTGTCAGCAGCTTTCAGTGGTCCTGATGAGGAGCGGATAGGTCCATACAGCTCTTTAATACCAGCGTAGAAGCCACGCAGGTTCCTTGCATCGGAAAGATTTTGGAGTTTTGTGGCTTTCTGTTGCCACCATTTGTTCCTGATTGCTCGTATTTCACTTTGACATTTCTGCTTGAGTTCTTGAAAGTGTGCTTTCGGATATTGAGCAAGGGATAGGTAAGCATCCCGCTTTGCATTGATGATGGCTTGGATTTCTCCATGGTTGTCATCAAACCAGTCACTTCTTTTCCGTGCACTAAAACCAACGACATTCTCAGCAGTTTCTTTGATGATGTTCTTTAATGTGTTCCACTCTTGTTCGACATCATCTGTGGTTGCTGGAGCTTTGTTAAGTTGTTCAGACAGTATGTCTTGGAAGTGTGAGCGAACGTTTTTGTTGTTCAGGCTGCTTATGTTTAATTTTCTGCGTGGTGGGTTTGAAAAGTGGGATCCTGGCTTGCTATACTTTGGTACTCTCAAACGGCTGACTAGCTGACTAAAAGTCTATGGTCAGTCCAGCACTCATTGATTTTTAGTGCTGCTTTTGTGATGAGAATGTCTCTCTTGTCACGCTGTCGCGTAATAACGTAGTCTATAAGATGCCAATGTTTGGAGCGTGGGTGCATCCATGTGGTCTTATAGCGGTTAGGCAAGCGGAATTGGGTATTGGAGATGAAAAGCTCGTGCTCAGCACATAGACCCAGAAGTAACAACCCATTTGCATTGCAGTTTCCGACCCCTTGTTTACCCATAACGTCTCTCCCAAAATGGTTGTCCCTTCCCACTCTGGCGTTCAAATCACCAAGTAAAATTAATTTATCGTTAATGGGTATCTTAGAGAGAGTACTGTTTAGTTGGCGGTAGAACTGATTCTTTGTGTCTTCATCACTGTCTAAAGTAGGAGCATATGCGGAGACGAAGGTCATGAAACTGTCTGAACCGATGGGTACTCTAAGAGTCATCAGTCTTTCATTAATTGGGGCAGGTGTAAGTCGAAGATCTTTCACTATTTTCGTTTTTACGGCAAATCCTGCACCATGGATGCGTGGTTCTCCAGCATCCTTTCCCTTCCAGATGATGGTGTACCCTGAACGTACCTCACTAATGTGCCCCTCACCTGACAGTCTTGTCTCATTCAAGGCAGTTATGTTTATATCTAGCCGGGCTAGTTCTTGGGTGATAAGAGCGGTGCTTCTCTCTGGCCTGTAATTGTTCACGTCCAGGAGGGTCCTGACATTCTATCTCCCTATTGTCATAATCATTTCATTCATCTTTTGTTTACGTCCGCAGTATAAGGAGTGACCTGCTGGGTGCGGATTCCCAGCCCGGTTCAAGTGTGACTTCCGATGTTTAGCCCACATTTTCTAGGGCCTTCCCCATTCAGGGTGGGCCGCGGTCATCCTAAATAGGCCTGCCCAGTCGCAGATGCAGGACCGGATTCCCGAGTAGTCACACGGGTTCTCAAGAAGGCGACCATCACACACCTGCCGCCAATGTGCAGGTCCAGACTAGTAGCTTCCAGCCTCACTCGGAGCCTGCTACCATCGTCCTTATCCCATCGCCATTGGTCTTAGAGAAAATGACAGGAGAAACTGCCATTTGCGTGAATTGGTTTAAGGTGGATTACAGCTTGCGAGGAAGTGACCCTCACACTATGATTCTGGAACAATTCATCACGGCACATATGTAGGTGACATGTGACTTCAGGTACCAGAACTGCCACGAACAGCCGAGAGCTCAATGATGGCTGAACGGCGCTTTTACAGCCAGTTCGTCTGGCATGACCTCTTCCGCCTCCACTATCGTTGAGAACCTGGGATGTAAGATTCTTCTTCCGCTCGCTTCGCCGTCGGGTCGAAGGGTAGATAATAGATACTAGAGAGGAAAGTGAAAGATACCCTTTGGCCTCGGAAACCTAATACCGTTGGGGTCGAAGAAACCAAGAGTTGGCCAAGGGAGGCCCGTTAGGAAAGGAAACAAGAGAACCCTGACACAAGTATGTGGAAGTAATGCCAGGCTTAGCTAAGGGCCCGTGTGGTTGCCACCCACATGCTCCCAAGATGAGAGCCCCCTGCGGAGTGGTATCAACTTAGATATTGAAGTAAGTACGTTTCTTTAAATGGAGCCGTATAATTTTTATAACGTCATTCGATAGCTCTTGAGAAGACAGTTGCAGTGTTATAGCGTTCGTGAAAGATGACGTTGAAACATGTCGTAAAAATATTCGAGGAATATCCTAGAATGTAAAAGGACGGTGGCCGGAAACGTCATTAGTGTTGCAAACACTGCAAAGCAGGTGGCTCGGACCGGCTTCGTGGTTTCATACAGTAGGGTAGGCCTGTGCTACGAGAATAAGGCTTTATTGTCCTTAAGACGTTAGATGCAGGTTCACCTACGGATGTTGCTTACTGAAATATGAAATGGGCTAGAACGTAGCGCATCACAAAAGGCTTATAAACTGTTTCAGATTTTCGCCTCCTTCCAGATTTACATGAGCTGAAACAGATGAATCAACTGTCTATTCTACAAAGATAAGAAAGTCCTATACGTTTCAAAAAGCAACTACTGTATTACTGAATCAGCTGTTCATTCTACAAAGCTAAAGAAGTCCTATACGCTTCAAAAAGCAAGTAATATATTAAATATCTAAATGTTAGAAGGAAGGTTAAACCTGTCTCTCCTTGACGTGGATGTGTTAATATATACGCTGTCGGACAACTTTCTCTGTCTGCACTGCTCTGAATTACTGCATGTAGTATGGGATACATTTGTTGAACTAAACATTTTATTAAAAATACTTTCGTGCCCTTTTGTACAAAATAAATATTTATCTTAGAAAAACGTCATTTCGTACTGAACTTAAGCGCTTAATGAGAGTGTTATCAGGTGTTATCGACTGCTTGCAATACACGCTGTAGACTTATTTGAAATTGCAATGCAGTTGCATACAAATGTAAATGAGATAAACAATATACTAACAATGATTTGGTAATCACCCAAATCACGTAACATAAATTGTGCCTTTCTTAAGTATAACTGTAGCATTTATTTAAGCATGTGTTCAAGATGTTGACCATGGACTGAAACGCACATTTGCAATCGCCGTTCGAAAGAACGATGAACAGCTGTATTCACAGTGGATGACATGGTAGAGAATGCACTTGAGATTCGACGACACGTACCGTCTGGCGTTGTTGGGGCTGCGTCATAGATTGCATTTTTGTGTGCTTCCCACAGTAATAAATCAAGAGGAGTCAAAGTGGTGGACCTCTCAGGCTATTTGACAACAGAATTTCGTTCAGGAAATTTCTCATTCAGTGGCTGCGCTACAACACAGGACGAGTGAGCTGGACAACCGTCGCGTTGCAGCTACATACACTGTCTAATATCCAGTGGTGCCTCCTCTAGAAGTACCGGCAGCACATTCGACAGAAAGTGTGCGTACGAACGTCCCTGCAGGGTGCCTGAGATGAAGTAAGGTACAATGTAATTCGCTATGATGCCGCACCATACGTTTGCCCTCCAAGTCCTTGATATTGCATGTGACAAAACAGTGTGGATTTTCGGCTGCTCAGTAGTGCTTGTTACGCGAATTAACAACAGCATGGTTAATACACGTTGTTTCATCGGTAAAGCACATTTTAGGAAAACGTAAGGTCTTCTCTCAGTTGCTGAAGGACAAAAAGACAAAATTCTTTATGACATTCGAAATCACGGTCGTCGAGTGCGTGATGTAGTGACAGATGACAGGGATGGAAATTCTCTCGATGAACATTGCGAATGAGACTCGTCTGGCTGATTACACATTCCTTAGCACTTTGTCTCATACCACTGTGCGTAGCCAGAACAGCTTCTTCGTGTTCTGTGTCAGTTGCAGCCTTCTTTCCTGTCCTCCCTTTGACGTTCAAGCAGCCTGTCTACGCTAGCGTCTTAATAATTCGTGCAATTGCTTGGCGCGTCAGATATAGGCGATAGGGATAGATAGCCCTACACCACTGTACTGTTTTTACGGCATTTATTTTAAGGTCTCCATTAAAAGTAGTACAGCCAACTTCTCCTCCCTGGTGTACAAGTCTGCAGGCAACGAATGTAGAAGCAGAAATGAGTGACCTGCAGTGTAGATAAGTAAACGTAAAAATGTGTTGACATTCAGAAACAGCGTAGCACTAGAGATCTGCTTGGCGGTATTTGTACCGCTAACGCCGATTCCGGCCACAGTGCTCTCAAATTCTTGTAAATTTCTCGAACTTTTTTACGACAGTTTTGAACGCCCACCTCAACAAACGCTGTATCACTGCAGGTATCTTCTCACTAGTTGCCGCACGGATTGAGGCGCCTTGCCACGGTCCGCGCTGTTCCCCCAGCCCCCACCCGTCAGAGGTTCGAGTCCTCCGGCGGGCATGGGTGTGTGTGTGTTGTCCTTAGCGTAAGCTACTTTAAGTTAGATTAAGTGGTGTATAAGCCTAGGATCGATGTTTGGTCCCATAGGAACTTACCACAAATCTCAAATTTCTCACGAGTTGTCGTATGTAGTTATAAAAAGTAGACAGTTCCTTTTTTAAAAAAAGGACTTGCTTCAAATTCTCCGTTGATACCAGCCGTAAACACATTAACAAAGGAAGAAATCCGTTGCCCTCGGCGCTGTGACGTTTGCCGGAAACCGCGTTTCGATATTTGTAACTATTCGTAACCGTTTACGAAATAAAAGGAGTGTTACGTCTTACGTGACTCATCCTGTATATCAGACGAAAAGTTGTTAGCAAAAGTCTAGAATTTTTTTTTGCAAATGTGAACCAAATTTTTACACAATGCTCCTAATTTTCCAGATGACCATAGAATTTATATGCTTTTAAACAACAATTTATTCGCTTCCTTTTAAATCCGACCGTGAGAAAAAATAAAACTGCTATGAGGTGCTGTGCTCTGAAAACGTTTACCAACATTCTTATTATTGTAGGTGTAAAGTTTTCATACTGAGCGAGATGACGCAGTGATTAGCACAGTGGCCTCACATTTGGGTGGGTGACGCTTCAAATCTGCGTGTGGCCATCGATATTTAGGTCTTCAGTGATTTCCCTAAATCACTCCGGGAAAGGTCCCTTTGAAATGGCACGGCTGATTTACTTTCTCACCCTTCAAACAATCCGATTTTGTGTTCCGTCTCTAACGACCCCGATGTCGACAGCATGCTAAAGCCACTTTTACTTCCTTTCTTTAAATTTTTCATAGTCTCATATACTGATTTCTGAAATCAGTCCACCTTCCTCATATGCCATGTTATACTTCTGTATTTTAATATGTTCACGATATCTTCGTGCGCTGGGGTTAAGAATCTAGGTTAGGTTCTAGTTTTTCGAACTGTAGCCTATACGTCGGCGTGTCACAGATGAGTAGTGTGTCAAAGTATTGTGCTACTATTTCTCACTATTCTTCAGATTTTTTTTCCAGCGTACGTCTTGTCCTCTAAAACATAAGCTCGGTGGTTAATGTTGTGACACTTTTTTCTCTGCTTATTCTGTAAGACATTCATGTATTGTGTTAGTTGAAGTTCTCTTCTATCTCCTTCAACCTACTTTTCGTAACGCCACTTTTCCTCTGCAGTTTATTCTCCAAGATCTCTTCTGTATCTTTTTGGACTCTTCGTATGATCTATGGCTCTACAATTTTGCCGTTTTGTTTCCTGCCTAGCAGTCGTTCTTAATTACGATAGGAAGGAAATTCAAAAAGTAGACTAATTTTCGACTTGTTCGTTTATATGTTACCCTTTCAAGAAATGATAGTTCAGAAAATCAGTTCATGCTCTTACCACGTGGTACTGCAAAAAACGAAAGAATGGTGTACATCCAGAAGTTTTGTAATTTAATATTTACAGAAAAAATTAAGACACTTAAAAACAACAATAACAACAGAAAACGAAGGGGAAGGAGTCTTTTTCGATTAGAGTCTGTATGCTATATTGTAATTTCGAGTTCCACACTTTCGGTGTTGGCGAAGTCGAAACGAGATGCCAAAATTTGCGTCCTGACACAGTTCATAGTGTTACATTAGAATAAGACATATATCCAATTCCTAAACATAATTACCAGTTGCGAAGCACTGCCAGGTTTCCTAATTGCAACATGAAAGTATGTATGTGTTTATTCCCTGAGGTAAGTAAATTTGAATAAATTTCAATGTACCGAAGTTAAACAACAAATATGTAAGTAAATTAAGCGGTACCGAAGTTACGTTTTTATCTTCATCATCGGACACACTCTGTGATACCCTACAAGCATGTTTTATATATAATTTAATCTGGCATAAGAGATTCCTGTCTTCTAGCAGAGGCTCAGGGGAAACATTATCCTATTATACATTAATTATTTTGTCCAGGGACGACACGAAACACATTTTAGTCCAAATAAGTCAATTTACACTTTATAAAAGTGTAACGTAAGTACTTTGAAGCGTATGCTGCTCTAAGATCATGATATTCATTTGTAAACTCGTTGACAGTCTTTAGTATCGCCTTAGTATTTTTATTGTATGTCTAAGGTCTTTAAATTTCCAAATATAGGAAACACAAAAGAAATTTTCGTGTTTCTGAAAAAGAAATAAATTTCATTAGCACTTTTTCCCCGTTCAACGTACAACGAATACACTGAGAGGGAAAACATTGCTTCTCTCTGATATATGTGCGTCAAATACACACTATTAGATAATCAGTTCTGTTGAGTTTGGGATATGGTGTAACATCATTAACAAAGGAAATTCGTGGCTTCACTAAAGTAATACAGGAAAGGTAGGTTTCGCTGGACACAAATTTATCGATTGCCCTGTGGACTGTTCAAACTCTTCCTTTTCGTCTCCCTCTTTTTCCACACACTGTTGTACACACCACGTACTTAGCACATTGTCTCTCTCGCGACGCACCTCCCGTGCAGGTATGCATGTGTGCCCACGCGTCCGTGTCCAGGTAGCAGAGTCGCCTTGTCAACATTGCGTGTGTGCTGACCAGTTTGCCCATTCGGCGTTTCCTGCGCTATTAGCACTGTTCTGCTGTCAACATTGATTCCACCCTTGTGGCAGCGTGGCAGTCACCCCTTCCCCACCACATCCCACCCCCTCTTCCTACCCTCCTGTCCCCCTCCCCTTGGGCTGCAGCCCTCTCCCCACCCTTCCTTCAGGACGCTGTGGTGGGGAGCAGACGCGGCGGCCGCGTGGCTGCATGCGTGCATGCGCAGGTGTGCCCCTAGCCAGCCGCCGAGCGGTTCGCCCGCGGCGCTGCAGTGTGCGCCGGCTTGCCGACCTCGCAGGAGCAAGCTCCTCCTGGATTCCGGCCGGCTTGGGTTTGGTTCCATGACGCCTACCCGTCTCTGCTGGCGTAGTGCATCGCATCGGAGCGCCTTCCAAAGGCAAGTCGACAGCCAATCTCACACACCAGGAGGTTTTTCACCCTCGTTTTCTATACAATTTATGTCTCCTGCCCTCGTACATGATTAAAACGCCTAACATATCCAGTGTCCATCGTTTGTATGACTGGTCTTGTCACTGATACTGAAGCGACTGATTATCAGTGCTGCACAACGGCTTGATGGTTGTCGGGGATGGCCGATCTCTTGTTCGTTTTACTTGGATTCAAAGTGGTACAGATAGCTATGGAGTTATTATATAAACGTAATATGTCATAGAATTTAGCAGTCTGTCGAGTACTTTGTCTTTGCTGAATTCTGTGTTACAATGTTTGTATTGACAAGAATGAACCATACATTTTTTGTGGTTATGATTCTAAAGGCTTTGAGGCAGGCCTTCACGTTACACTATCTTAAATAACTACCGCAGCATTCATCCATTTGATCGTGATTACAATATTCTAGCCTATCATTACCAAACTGACAGTTCATTAGCGTTTTGTTAGATGATCTGCTCCTTTAGTAAAGCGGCGCAACTAGTTTATTCTTTGTTAATTTGGCTTCTTACCTCCTCCCATAAGTTCGATCTACGCAACTAATCTTCAAGATTCTTCTGTGTTTCCCCGTTTCGAGAGCTTCTGTTCTCTTATGGCCTGAACGGTTCATGGTCCACATTTTGTTTCAGTACAAGGCTACGTAGCAGACAATATTGTGAATCGAATCGCTCGCGATTTCTCCGGCGTGATTGACTAACGGTGTGTTTTAGGCTGTATAGCCGAGCTCTTGACTCCATTTAATGCAAAACGAGTTTAGGAGTTACCCAGTCGTCTTCACCATGTGTTTGGTGTTGTGACGTTAAGAATACGTGCTGCCTGCCCTCCAAGCAGACTGAACTATTGTTGATGTCGCGCAGCTATTTATAGTCGAATTCGACTCCCGGCGTCCCTTACGGCCCGTGATGCGCATTTGTTTTTCAGAGTCCATACCATATTGCCATTAAACGCAAATTCTCTTAACGTTTCCCATCAATGGCAGATATGAGTACTGGTGAAATCTTAATAAACCGAATGCCGAAAATATTCCGCCTAAAAATGCACTCAGCCACTGGACTGGAAAACCGAAAGCGCATTAACAACTTCATTAATATTGTCTTCTGTTTGTAGTATATTCAGTTAAACGTCCAATCACTAACGGTAAGTAATTCCGTGTGCAGTAGAATCTTTCACTGTTAAATGCTGCTACTAGTATCTATGAAAAAAATAAAATATTATTTGAATAGACTTCCATGGCTTGTGTTAATTTGTATTAAATGTTTTGTGGTTGTTTGATTGTTATCAGTTTACGTAGCATGTTTCCAAGATGAAAAGTAACTGTGGCACTGTGGTAGAAAATTTGAAACATTTTGGACTATGATACCTTCCCACACATACAAAAATGCTCCCGAACAACTGAAAAATTGGACACCTCGAACATGCTTGGGGTTGTTAGTAAATAGATTTATGTGGTATGTGTGCACATAGAGATTTGAATCTCTCAGTACACCTTAAACAAAAACATAGAGCGAAACTAGTTTCATAGAATAGACTACGAGAATTCGTTTGGCAACAGTTAGTTTTTTTTGACAAAATTTATCTACATTTACAATGTAAAAATCATTTTCGGTTTGGAGATATCATCGTTTCCATACTTACAAACACTGCATTACCAACAGTTTTTGGACATTTTACTATTGTTAATGGCGGTAATGTACAACATTCTTTATTCTAATACCTAGATCAGTTTTATCATATAGAAGTATAGCGGCCTAGAAGCTACAATAAAAATTTTTATTCATTATAATTTATCATGAACAAATTATTGGTGTTTGTTGAATTCTTTGTTAGTGATGCTGTTAGCCTTTGATCTTTCTATTCAATTGATCCGTGTCGCATATCATGAACAGATTATTGGTGTTTGTTAAATTTCTTGCTAGTCGTACTAATAGCCCTTGACCCTTCTACGCACAGTTGTGACCAGTCCTACGATCACGATATACGAAATACTTGGAATCGGAATCTGAAATTTAGGCGGAGTGTGAATCGTATTTAGAGGCCTTACTAGGTGTATTTTTGTAATATTCTAACGCAATAAGGAAAGGACTGTATTATATGAACGAGATGTATTATAGTGTGCTTTCGGTGTAGTAGTGCGGACGGAACGTTTTTATCAAGGAACAGAAAATACTGACCAGTCGCTGGATAAGAGAGTAGCGCTGCTCCACAACGTACGAAGAATATGACGCCACAAGCAATACTGAAACTGAGGACACACAATAGGGGCTTCTTGGGGGCTGGAGCCGCAAAGTGGGAGCCTGGTGTGCTGGCGTGTGTCGAGGCCTGGCGTGAGGGCTGCGGTTGTGGCGGCTGCGCGCGTGCTGCTCAGTCGATAATCGCTCTCGCGGCCAGCCGGCGCACGTGGGGCCAGCGACGCCGCCGCCGACGCCGACGCCGACGCCGACGCCGCCATCGCGACGCCACGGCAGGCGCTGCAGTCACGGGACGGGCCGCCCGCAATTTAAAACGGCGCCCACTGCCTCGACCGCTGGCGAATTAATTACCACGGTGTGGCCGCAGTACTGTGCAAAACAGACTCTTCGGGCCTCACATTAGGCCGTCGTCATCAGGAGCACGATACCTTACCACACACTTCACCCAGTTACACGGAAGTTGCACGGCTTCGGAGCGTTTTATATCATGTCATAAAATTTAGAAAATTTCGTGTGCTGCGTTCTATGCTTCGTCCGACACGATGCATTACCTTCTCGCAGAGGAGTCATCACTTTCTCGAAATACGGTTTTGGAACACGAGTTGTTCAATTTTCTTGAAGATTTATCTAGATTTTAAGAAGAGATTTTGAACTGCCAAGAGAAGAGTATTTGCAGTTTGCAAGCAGACTTTTTTCAATAATATTGTTTTTTGGCTTTAAAGAGAAAATGGTTCAAATGGCTCTAAGCACTACGGGACTTAACATCTGAGATCATCAGTCCCCTAGACTTAAAACTACTTAAACCTAACTAACCTAAGGACATCACACACATCCATGCCCGAGGCAGGATTCTATCCTGCGACCGTAGCAGCAACGCGGTTCCGGACTGAAGCGCCTAGAACCGCTCGCCCGCAACGGCCGGCACGGCTGTAAAGAAGAAGAAAATAAATTGGTGTAGTTGTATGAGAAGAGGGCCTAGTGTTACGCCACGATACTTTATTATATATATATCGCCGTGAAGATTAACCGGTTCGATTAATGCCTATAAAATTATATTCTTTAATGTTTGTAATTTCTTAAAGTTTCTGGGACTAGCTTATTTATGGGTGGGTGATTGAAAGTTGCTAGAATACTCCGTGTATTCGCAACAAGGAGCACTCTCTGCTGAGGCACTCAGTACAGCTCCATCCGTAGTTCGTGCATGCCCAACACACGCAACTGTATAGTGAATCGCTGGTTCCTGTTGACGACTCTGTTGTGTACAGGGTGACTCATTTAAAACTTGCAACCGCAAATATTGCGAAAATGGCCAGTGCTATTGACGTGCGGTTTTCTCAGAATGGTGCTCGTACTGTTAGCCGATCAATATATTATAGCAATACATAGAAAGTGTATTTTTTGGTGCAGACATACACTTTTTCAACAAACTAAAAGCAGAGTAAATTGGAATGTCAGTTCTGCTTGTTGCAAGATTCGAATAGATATCGTTTACGAGATACCGTATCTTGAAAAGTTCGCACACCGACAATTGTATGATATCTCTGGTAGCACGCATTAAAGAACAACACAAATGCATTCACTAGTTATGTGGACCAATAAAATGACAACTGACCTTCACACGTTGCGTTCAAAATGAACACAGGTAGCGGCAATAAACGCTTCCAGTCTGGTATGGACCAACGGCTGCACACGTGCTTCCGTTTCAGCGGAGATTTCCACGCAGATTGCAGTAATATCATTGCATCGTTGTATATCCTCGAGTGTAATAAGTATGTGCTTGTAAACAGCCTCTTTCAGCTTTCCCCACAAATAGAAGTCTACAGGCGTCAAATCGGGGAACGGGGCGGCCAAGGTACAGGTGCTCTGCGTCTGTCGAACGATTTGAGAACTGTTTGTGAAGACATGCTGTAGCGTTTCGTGCGCTATGGGCTGGACACCCATCACGTTGCTACCAAAGGTTCCTATTGGTCTGCATAGGAACGTCTTCTAGCGTCCGTGGAAGATGGTACGTGAGGAGGATGCGATACGTGCGAGCGTTCAGTGATACGTCTGCGAAAACCGGGCTTATGAGCTCATGTTTCACTATCCCATACCAGTAGTTCACACTCCATGGATGCTGACGTTCGACCTGTCGAAGATAACGGGGTTTGTTAACAGAACAATAGTGCATGTTAAGGCGATTTACCTATCTGGAGTATCCTATCCTAATGCTCATGTACAGAAATTAAGACGATTCTTATAATCGTTTCCATGCAGCTCTTGACGGAGAGAGATGGGATAGGAATGGAACCTATGTCGATAGAGAATGCTAGGGACAGTTGACTGACGCAGGCCATTACCTCGTGTGCTTGCGCGAGAGCTAACTTGCGGATCAACTGCAACTGCAACATGAGCATTAATTCCCCTCTTCTGTCGTCACTGCTTCCTTCTCTTACGTTGTCTAGGTGTTGCTCTACCACTTTCACCTGACTGGTTGAAGGGGCTGATAAGTAATTGCCGAAATTGTTGATATGTATAGGGATATCTTGCCACATACACCGCAGCTCGTGGTCGTGTGGTAGCGTTCTCGCTTCCCACGCCCGGGTTCCCGGGTTCGATTCCCGGCGGGGTCAGGGATTTTCTCTGCCTCGTGATGACTGGGTGTTGTGTGGTGTCCTTAGGTTAGTTAGGTTTAAGTAGTTCTAAGTTCTAGGGGACTGACCACCATAGATGTTCAGCCCCATAGTGCTCAGACAATTTCTTGAACACCATGCAAGAACGAACTGCATACTTCCTACACTCTGGATACGCCATGAGCATATCGGCCTTTTATGCTCTGGTAAACCCATCGTCCACTCACGACCTACTGCTTATTAACTGAATAGCAAGTCGCAATGCACTCAAGGAGCACAAAAGCACACTGTAAGCAAACATAACATTTCGTTCCTAGAAACTACCCAGATTCAATGGCGCGAAAAAGTGTCGGTAAACGACTTGCACTAGAATCCTGTAATAAACACCACTGCCATCACTGACAATCTAATCTACCCTAAATTTAGTCTGTTAATGCTGATAGGCATTGTTCCTTTAAAATGTGTGTATCTTCACAAAAAGTACTCTTCGCAAGTATTGTTACAATTTGTTTATTGGCTAACAATACGAGCTCCTGACCACCAATACATTCTGTATAACATCCCACATCAACAGCATTTTCCATTTTCGCAGTATTTGCTATGCAAGGTTTATAAGATTCACCATATACACAAATATAATCACTGATCATAACAGATCACCTCACATTTACATCCCTTTGATCTGATGGCTGCGATAGTACTCCAGTCCTGTTTAGCGTTAAGGGCAAGAACTAAGAAACTTTGAAAACCATAATAATGATCTGACTATCCAGTTCTTCAGTTTAGAGTTATACCAAGATGCGAGAACTAATTACTGACAACTCTAAAAGAAAATTTCGTTAATATACTTCACAAAACATACAGAAGAAGTTTACTGTATATTGACAGAGAAAGGATATATATTATATGAGACCACCTCTGACGAAGCGTTTCAAGATGATGAGCAATATCTAAACGCTTCGTTTCGATAGATAAAAATGATAAAATGATGTACAATATACTCAATTCTTGGTGAATTTCAACGTCACACGTACGCCCAGTATTGTGTTACAATCGAGAAATGATGGTAAAAGTAAAATTCGGATAAAACGAGTTAACGCCCTGAATTTTACGTCACTTCGATTGGCAATAGCATTGCTTGCATTTAAAGTATGGTTAGATTATAGAAATCAGTGTCTTGAGCACATGTTAGGTTATTAAAATTAGTGATTGGTGCCCAATTTGCATCCCTCATCATATGCAACGAGTACAGCAGCAACACATGGGCATATAGCTGAATCTATGGCATCTAGGTCGTTGACTGTCGAGGAACGGCATTACGTGTCAATGAATTCTACATCTTAGAAAGTCATGGTATAAGGCAATTCGAAAGAGAAACCTTTAACGTCTGTTCAATTTTTGTTATTTAAAGAGATACAGCGGTTAGAATGTAACCCAAATAAGTATTAACACTAAGTGTTAATGAAAGGCAAGTGATAACATTCACGGTTCGTTTTCATAAAGTCCCCTTCCAACTGCAATGCACTTTCAGATTCTATTGACAGCACCATGTGGAGTTAGTCTTGAGGCGTCTTAGCGATTGCTTACGAGAACATCACTGTTCCTAGTGCGACAAATTCATGTCTTGTGTTTCTTTTTCTTTGTTGACTTCACATTTTAAATATCTCCACCGGCAAGAATCGAAAGTGATAGGGTCAGAGGATGTTGCTGGCCAAGAAACGTGACAAATTCTGCCAATTCATTGGGTTTGGATCCTATAGCATCTGACGACTATAGAAAGGAGCTACACGACGCCAGAAAAACATACGCAACCTTGTAGACAAATATACTTTTCCAGTAATGCTTCAAGCATGTATTAAATGAAAGTCAAAATAACGGGGGTTTGCAAAACGACGCTATAACTCAACTGGCCCCATGAGCTGGTTGTCTATCGTACAACACCACACATTTCTAAGGAACTATTTGTCACAAAGTGTGTCCACAAAGATATGTGAATCTTCGACTGACGATCGGTGTGTGTAATGAGTGTTATTGATGCCGTCAGGAGTGAAAGTGGCTTCATACTACACACTCTAGATTTCAATCAGCCAACGACCAAATTCTAGCTGTCTGCATAAACCTTCTCGAAGGCGTTGAATCAGCTGTAAATGATAAACACAGTTGCCATGAAACGTTAGGTCCGCCAAATTCTTGTATGTGAAAGATCGATATGTATAAAAAATTCCTCAATCGCATTCTACCAGCTGTATAAAGATCTATACTTACTCACACTCTCTTAATTTACTGCTGGTCAATGCACAGGTCTCACGCAGTCTACTGCAAAGACGAGTACATACTCTTGAATTTGGTACTCGTCTACCACTTCCTCTACAAGCAGCAGCAGCGGTTCTCTAACTAAACCTGTACAATACAGGCATACTAAGAATCCGTAAATACGAGCGGTATGCTTAAAGAGTACAATAGAACTGGCCAACGAATCACAGATGAAAAATTCAAATATATAAACTAAATCACATCTTCACAACTTGAAAGCCCAAGCAAGAATCTTTAAATAAGCCCAAACCAACTACATTACAAACACGCGAAATGAAACATATATCTGTTACCAACATTACCCCTGTAGCCAATAAAAACTGTTCAGTTCTTTTATTCGAATTAACATGTATTGTCACCTTCTGAAAAAAATTAATATAATATAATTAATATAAAATACTATATATATATATATATATAGTGAATATTTAGTGATGGGTTTAGTGGTTGTCAGACTTGTAAGAAAGATCGCAGTTGAGAGTTTGACGATTTATTAATGTCTGGATTATGCGTGGTGCATATGCTCAGATGTAGAGCCTGTAAGACCCATGCAGCGGTCTGCGTAGCAGATGGTTATCCCTTGCGGGCTGCCTATGGGGTGGCATCGTCAGTGCTGCGCAAAACGTAAGGACGAAAGTACCTTTCACGTGATATGTCACTGCCAAGTGAAATGCACAATGATATGACCAGAAATGACACCTTTATTCAAAGACAATTATTGCACTGATGTCATCTCGATTTATGATGGCCCACGGACAGTATAAAAAGCGGGACACAATTATTAATAGGGTGCGTGACCAACCCGGGCTGCAACACGAGCTCTGCAACTTGCTGCCATGTTCGCCACAAGGGTAATAAAGAGGTCTTGTTGTAGGGTGTTTCATTCTTCCCCCAGTGCGATTGATAATTGTTGAATTGTCATTGGTACATGTGGAAATGCTGCACTGCGGCTCTCCAACTCTTCCCACAACTGCTCAATGGGATTTAATTAGGCGGGAATGGGAACACCAGTCCACTCGCCGAGTATCTTCTCGTTCCGAGAGCTCCTCGACAGTTCAACAGGCTAGCGCGTTGTCATCCATAAAAATGAAGTCGCAATACTTCATTTGCTGAAAAGACGCAAATGGACAAGGAGCACAGTATCCAATAACGCTGACCGGTACATGTACCGTGTTCAAAGATTTAGGGGCCGGTTCGCACATGCAATATCATGCCTTACCACACGTGGATCATCGAAACGATCATGTTCGAGAGTCCTGGAAGAACCCTCGTATGATGAGGTGTGGGTATACCTAACGCTCCCAGGAACATTGTCAAACATGCTCGTTTTGGCGGTCCAAGTGTAGTGGCGTGCGGGACCATAATGTTGTGTGGGCGTACTGACATCTAAATCGTTTAACTCGATAAAAGTACGAGTCGGCGTTAGTGGGCACTGTAATCCTTCCTAACGTGCGTCTTTTCTGGAGAACATTCAGCCCCAACATCACTTTTTCGATGACGATGCACGACCATATCGAAGTGTGCAAGCGGAAGATCTTTTGGAAGGAGAGAATATTCGGCGAATGGACTGACACGCCTGTTCTCCGGAATAAAATCTCATCGAGCATGTCTGGGAAGCTTTGGCGAGATATACTGCAGCAAATCCACAAGTGCCGAAGACCATGGAGCAGGTGTCAACCGCGCTGGTGGAAGAACAGCACACTCTGGCACAATAACTTTTAGCCAACCTTGTGGCTGCAAGCCGCAGAACCTGCTCATCTGTTTGTGCTGACTATGCAACCTACTAAAAACCATGTCCCACCTTTTGCAATGACGAGGGGCCCATCGTAAATCGCAACTGCTTCTGTGTAATTATTGTCTAACAGTGAAATTCTTGTTCGTTTCATTGCCTATTTCTTTGAATTGTCTTCGTTATTAAACTGTAGCATTTGTTTGTACGTATGGTCCAAGTTTCCTTGACTTCTGATAGTTGGCGATGTGACATCAGGCGAAAATTAACTACATCATTGAGTTTTGCACAGTAGCGCGTACACCGCACCCACTTTACGTTACGTGGTGGAGACTACTTCCAGTACATGCACCCTTTCCCCTTTTCCATGTGCTGTTTGAGAGTGACACATTGGAAGAATGATTGACGGTAATCGTATAGTTCCAGTTTCTCTAATTATGTCGTTGGAAGGTTTTGCTTTGCATTATAGGAGGAAGCAATATGTTGCCCAGCTCTTACCGCAACGTGTGGTCTCAGAATTCTAACAGTAAACTTCTGTAACGCTTTCGTGCCGAGTAAACGAATCCACCATTAAACACACCATTCTTCCGTGGATGATATCAACCTCTTCTATTAATCCCACCCATGGGTCCCACAATTCCGAGCAATACTTCAGAGTTTATCGAACGAGTCTTTTCCCAGCATTTCTTTCGTAGGTGATAACATTTCCTAAAGTTCTTCTGGCACAGCTTTTCCTACTAATTGTTTTATGTGTTCTTTCCACTTCAGGTCGTTCCGAATTTATACTCATAAGTATCTGAGATTCATCTGAATGCTTGATTATAGCTACTAAAATTACAGAAAGATGCAAATTGTGAAACTTTCTGAGATGTTAAAACTGCTCATATGTCTTTTATCGGCAGTGATCCCGTCTACTGAGGTATCCAGGCGTTCACCGTTTCTGTTTTGTCACTACATATCTCATACTTTTCAGACAGAAGCTTAAATACATACCTTATAACTGAACAACCAATCCTGAAATTTTGCGTAGCCGTGTTGTAAGTCGCGCCTGAATAACTCAGCCTGCCAGAGGAAGGGTCAGAGTTTGAGTCTGGGACTGGCTTACAAGCCTGTCAGTAAGATTCAAAATAGCTGTCAAAATCGAAGATTTAGTTTCCGAATATGTACGTTGACGGACATATATAAGTGTGTATATTAGGTGCCAACCGGCACATTCGGATGGAACATAACATCGAATTCAGGGTAGACACCGATACTTGAAGTAGCTGAATTCAGTGTATTATCCTGGCCAAGTAAAGACCGTGAATGTCACTAAATACCTTTCGAGATTCGTTTCTCCCACAGTGAGAGGTCTCAGAGAGTAGAGTGCAAACTATTGTGGACAACATTACAGCTCATAGTCTTGAAATACGGTGTAAAGAACAAAAAGGTTCAAAATTGGCGGTGTTAGTGAAAATTAAACAGTTATTTCCAGACTATATTGTACTGTAGTATTTCTATGTTTTTTTTAAATTTTTTAGGGATTGGAAACCCATAGGACAAGACCACACACAAAACTTTATTTCATTTGGATTGATTATTGGCTTCATCTAACAGTCAAGCCATCTTCGGATCATAAAGCATTCTTGATTAGTGCTGGTGCAATTCCAGCCACTACGGCTTCACACATCGCTAATATCTTATTTAAAATGACGGAATCCATGCAAATACATAATTAGAATCAGCTTTCCATCGTTCACGGCCTTTTTAATTGTGACCTTTGTTTTGCGACCATAGTTTAGTTACACTGGTCACAAACGATGAAAATCTGTTTTTAATTGTGTATCGTATGGATGTTGTCATTGAAGAACAAATGGCTCTGAGCACTATAGGAATTAACTGCCGAGGTCGTCAGTCCCCTTTTAAGAACAATTTCAGGAACAATTTTAACGATGTGTGTAGCTGTAATGGCAAAAATACTAATTAAGAATGTTTTATGTTCTGAAGACGGCTAGATTGTTAGCCGAAACTAATAATTAATCCAAATAAGTAAGATTTCAGTGTCATCTTGACTTCATGAGTTTTCAGTCCCTAACAAAAATAAAAATAAATCCCTTCTGGTACAACAGAAGTCAGTGTTTATTTCTATTGACTAAAATTAGTTGCTTACCCTTTATTTATATCTTGTAAAGAGAGGTGAAGAGGAATAATGAGTAGTCTTTGCAATTTAGCTCATTTTTCGTGTGCTTCTGTGAAAAGTTTCAAGCGAAAAGGCAGTATACTCAGATTGTTCCCCACTAACTCTACCCTCTTGCTTACCTTGCTCTTATCTCATTACAGTCTGTATGATCCTAAACTGTCATAACTGCTCTAATGAAGTAATATCCTGTTATAATTCCTAATCTCTTTTTGTAATTTTGGCAGCTTTGATAAGTAATTGTTGTATTGCTGTTTGGTTTTGCTTTGACATACTGTCCTAATTACTACTCTTAATTTTCATGGTAAAATTAGAGTCGTTAAGCTGCCCTTCAAAGTTCGTCAGTACTCGATGTTTCAATCACAATAATGTGATCTTCTCCAGGATTCTATTGGTATCATTGAGTTGCTGAAGAGTGATGCGACCTAACAACTCAGAGAAGATTTTGCCATCAATGTAACGAACACATGTAAATCTGCTTGGATATTCCTTTGCGAAAAAATCTGACATCGTTTTGATAAGGAAATTTTCCAGTAAGACATATTTGCCACAATCACGTAAAATCCCTAAAGCTGATGATCGGGCTAGGACTTCAGCCCCCTTTTGTGATCACGTAGCGGTATTTCAATACTGGTCAATCTAATTCTGTAACCCAATATAAAAATTATAAGGCACCTTACTCGAAAATAAAATGCTGTTTGATACGTATGATAATACCGGCATGTATTCCGAATCATCCCTGTCCCTATTAACAGCTTGCGCATAAACTGCCTTTGAATTAAAATAGACACAGTCACAGAAATTTGTCACTGTACTTGATGATGGCGTAACAGCCGACAACTGGTTTGTAGAAAAATAAATGTTGTCGAATATCACACCAACATTGTGTGTGTTTTCATGGATACCGTAGACATAGTTGGGTTTAGATAAAAATCACCGGTCTGTGACGCTGTTAACCCTCAGTTGCGATGCCCGTACTCTAAACAACCACGATTACTGGATAGCGTTAGGTAATTGCTTTCGATGTTTTCGTACGAACTCATCTCAACAGATTTAGAGCTATTGAATGCTACAGAATGAATTTTCGCCAATGAGGACTTCTCTCTCTAATAGCGTTTCGTATCGCTGCTTGGTTACGGCGACATTGCTACAGGGCACCGTTGACAAATCAGAGAAATTAATGCGCTCTGAGAATTATCGAGTAGACCAACAGTGGAAGAAAGGCTTAGGAATTAACGAGAGGGTACGTCGATTTTTCCGTTAAAATACTCAAGATCCGATGAACCTTTCAGTCACCTCTGAAAGACATGCTACCTAAATAAAAAGAAACCTATAATCTATCGTATCACTTCCGACGATACAGCTGCAACGCTAAGTGATACAGTTCCCGAGAAATGGCCATTGGTACTAATGTAACCGAAGACAAACAATATCTTCTCATATCTGTTCTTGAATATCAGGATTTTAATTAATGCTGTACGACAACGATAAGCATTAAAATGCATCACCGGCAAAGACAGTGAATAACTAATTTTCACTTACTGAACGAAAATTACATTAAATTTTGTTGGTGACTTAGGGATGTATAGGGTGCGGTACACATGGCTGCCATCCCTGGTAGCAACGTCGCTTACTCGGCTGGGCACAGTGTCGAAGTGACCTTCAGTGTCAGGTACTCGGACGTTGTTGCACGGTGCTTCTACGAGGGTGGACAAAAATACGTAATCGCCAACGATACAGCAAATTACCGTGCTTAGTATGACGTAGAAAAACCATTGGGATTGAAAACAGCCTCCACTCGTCTCGGAATGGGTGATTACGGGTTTTCAAGAAAATCTCATACCATGCTTCCTGAAAAACAGCGGAAAATTAGCTGACAATGATAAAAATCACGCACATTTCCCTCCAAAGAAGACCAAAAATATTGTGAGCTGGTGCCTGGTGGCAAAGGATAATGTGACAGTTCATCCTCGTGCTCAAGAAACCAGTGTTGGATGATGCGCGCAGTGTGAACAGGGGCCCTGCCATTTTGGGATACAGCATCACCACTGGAAAACAAACATTGCACCACGGGATGAACTCGATTAACCAAAATGGTAATGAAACCCTGGTGAGTTCTAGTGAGTGTACCATTAGGTCGGCAAACGAAGTCCTGATATTTTCAATACGTCTGGAGGACATGCTGGCCAGGAAATTCTCTAGAGAACTATATTTTTCTGGATCGTTGAATTTTATAAATGACGTCAGTCTGACACTGACTGTAGTATTTACTATAATTTGTACGACTGCATCTTCATCTTTACTACTCAAGAGATGGAAATCGTTAGATGTACAGAAAGAAGTCGCTGGTAATTGGTGTTCATTTCGAAGCGAGGCTTATGAATGAAGACAATTCCATTCCAGTCAGTGAAATTCCAAGCCAAGGACGGGTGCGGAGGGGCGTCGGGCAGTGGTGGGATACCAACCTGACTGTATCTCGCCATACGGCACGACAACCAGGAATGATCATCAGGGATGCCATTTATTTTGGTAGCAGAGTCCCTCTGTTTGTCGTCTGTGGCATCCTTACGGCACTGCCGTACAATATTTTCTTGCACTGTTTTGCTGCACTGCACACCTAGTCGTCCTCGGCTTCGATTTGAACAAGTAATGCCCGACCGCACATGGCCACAGCTTCTACTGCTTGTCTTAGTACATGTCAGACCTTACATTGGCCACTATGGTGGCCGGATATTTCCCCCGTAGAAAACGTTTAGAGCATTAGGGGAAGGTCTTCCAACTAGCTCGGAATTTTGACGATCTAACGCACCAGTTGGGTAGAATTTGGGGCTGTATCCGTCAGGATATTCCTCAGAATATCCTAACAACTCTGTAAATTAATGTCAAAGCTAATAACTGCTTGCGTAAGGGACAGGGGCAGACAAACCTGTTACTGAGTTGTTCAGTTTGTGAAGCTCTTTATCCGGCCGGAGTAACCGTGCTGTTCTAGGCGCTACAGTCTGGAGCCGAGCGACCTCTACGCTCGCAGGTTCAAATCCTGCCTCGGGCATGGGTGTGTGTGATGCACTTAGTTTAGTTAGGTTTAATTAGTTCTACGTTCTAGGCGACTGATGACCTCATAAGTTAAGTCGCATAGTGCTCAGAGCCATTTGAACCATTTTTTGTTAAGTTCTTTTTCTTGAATAAATGTCCAGCCCCTTAGCTGAGTGATCAGTTCATCTGACAGTCATACAGCGGGCCTAGTTTATATTCCCAACCGAATAGGAGATTTTCTGCGTTCGATTACTCATCATTATTTCATCATCGTCGACACGCAAGCTGTCCAGGTTGGCGTCAACTGAAAACGCTTCCATCTCGGCTGCCGAACCTCCCTTCACGTGGACTCCCGGCCATCAATACTATAAGATCATTTCACTTTTTCTTGAAGAGGTTATCCAGTCTTACTGACATTTTAATCATTTGTTTCTCAGCACGTGGTTCTCTACATGCATACATCGCGTCTTCCGATTTCCGTCCCATTCGGGAAATTTCTTCGTGATGCTTCGCTTTTTTTCCTAGAGTGAATATACTACAGTTGAACACACTCTGTATCGACGTAGATCAGGAAAGCACGGGTAACGTGTGACATGGCGGATACACCCATCTGATGTTGTACGCTGATCCAGAAATTGTCTGAAAAGTTGGTGTTCAGTGTTTCCTTTGGATTGCGCCAATGACGTCGCGCCATTCTTCGCTGCCACTGCAAAGGAAACAGCATAAGAAAAGCTCATTTCCTGACTCATGGTACGTGACATGGTTATACGATCCTGAACAAACGAGCTGAGGCCTTGCGTGACGTACAGTACGACCCTCCTGAACCCGTCGATTCTGCAGTCGCATGATAATCGTGAGATCCCGACAAATATGAGCAGCAGTACTGTCAAAAGAGCAACCACAGCCTCTTTATCTCACGATCCCCAGTCAAATTCGGAGACTTGCTGGTGGACGGCTCTCCGTGTTACTCAGGTATAACGCAGCCCTCACTCAGAAACAAACTACACTCAAATCTGATTTCTGATTGAGGAACCCGATGCCGGATCTCTTCTTCCCCAGAAGATGTTTCTAGTTTTACTGTGTTGAAATGTTAATAATTAACGGATCGAAGCACTTGTTGCTGGTATGACACTTGCTCCAAACCGTCTTTTAGAAAAAAAATAGTCGTTGGAATGCAACCTGGTGACTCTCTCGACAGTCAACGACATATTGATAGGTCACCTCCCTCTCCAACCTATCTTCAAGGCTCAAAAGAGGCGAGAGAGCGGTGTGAAAGAAAATTTACAACCTCGGTAGGCCTGGTACGCCGAAGGAGAACCATTGTTCGGCACACTGTCAGTAACATTGGTGCTCCGACGTATCATGTGGCAAACACCATGCTACTCTCCAGAATGAATTTTCGTTCTGAATCGGAGGGTGCGCTGATATGAAACTTTCCTGGCGGATGAGAAGTATATGCCGGATTGAGATTAACTAGGGACCTTTGTCTTCCGCGGGCAAGTGCTTTAATAGCTCATTTGGTGAAACACTTGCCCTCTAATGGTAAAGGTCCGGAATTTGAGTCTCAGTCCGACCCACAGTTTTAATTTGCCACTAATATTTCACCATGCTAGTGTGTTCAACCCACTGCTAGGTTGCCATATGCATCACATAGGATCTCGGCAGCTCTCTCACATCCATTAGACGAACTGCAAATGAAGTACTGATATTGCAGTAAGTTTTCATGTAGTCTGTTTACTCGCTTTTCACCGATTCGCAACGGTTAATTCTGATCAGGTGTTGTGTCAAATTTAATAACTTCCTTCGGCATATGCTGACAGACACTTAAATTTCTTTTTAAGAACAGTTCTGTGAACAGATGGAGTTGTGATGGGCAGTCCTTCGTCACCTATTATCTACTTACATCTATTGAGAGCGGCTGGACCGATTTGGCTAATTTAAAATAAATATTCAGATAACTCTGAATAATTTGTTCAGGGAAAGAAAATTTAAAGAGGAAACGTTGCTGACAAAAATCTCTAGAGGTTCTTGACCAATTTATTTCAGATTTTTTACAGGACTCTAATGAACATTCATATGAACTTTAGGGTACACATTTTTTGAATAACGACGTTCAGGTTATCCTTTAAAACCAAGTGCGAGGCAGAAAATGCTGTACTTTACTCTGGTGTGAAAATGTATGATTTTGATTCCTTTCCCATAACCTGTTTTAGATCCGGTAGCAGGGGCTTAAAATTTTAGAGTAATTGTTTCTCCATTACGTAATATTTCTCATTAGATACATTTTTGAACAAAAATAGTTTGCCCAACGCTGTGCTGTTTTGTTTTCTTCCTAGCTGCCTGCTTTAACAGGAAGCAGGAATTTGCATTTTGGCATATCAGCATATGATTTGAGTCCAACTGTGGAATCTAAATTTGCTGTAACAATAAACAAGGTTCAAGATGAAAGAGGAGGAGAGGAGTGGATGGAAACAGAAGGGCGCAGGTGGAAGTGGACATAGAGAGAGGGAAGGGGGAGATGGACAGAGAGATGTGGAGGAGGCTAGTGGAGAGAGAGGGGAGAGGTGGACAGAGAGATAGGAAGGAGGTGGAGTGAGGGAGAAGGAAGAGACGATGGACAAGCAGAGGGGAAGCAAGAGATAGGACACACGTAATTAGCAATTACGAAACATTTTAGGGTTCACTAGTAGCCAACGGTTTTACAGAAGATTTCGTGGAACGTCGATGTCGATGGCGTTGAAAACTGCAAACCTTTTTTTAAAATTATGTAGACGGTTTTTACTGTCTGCCCTCAATGCAGTGGAAATTCGCAGCTTTTTAGAATAACGGAGTCGAAACCATCTGAATACTCACTTCAGGATGGAGGCAGAAACGGATGGCGGCTTAACCTTCTTCGAAGTGCTGGTGAGGAGGAAGGTTGATGACTTGTTAGCCATGCCGTTTATAGGAAGATATCGCATACTACTTCGTATCTTCAGACTGATATCTGTCATCATCCAGCTCAGCGCGAAGGTACTTCGTACCTTGTTTCATAAGGTCTGCGCCATCTCAGACGGTAAAGGCTTGTCAGATAATTTAGCCATCCCCGAAATCAACATTTGTCAGAGTGGTTACACTGATTTGTAGATTAGACGCCATTGCGGTATCAACCAACAGTGACTCGGTTGGCCATTTTACCTCATGCATTTAGCACTTCCGTCATAAATAATCGTATTACGCCAAAGCACGGTGTGAAGTGTGGCTTCCACTTCCCTTCTCGAACAAGGTTCCTCGTAGGGTCTGTAAAGGAATATCTTACAAGCGAATGGTCTATTAAGACATGTCGGAATCTACTCTGAAATTTTTTACACAAGAAGAAGACAACCAAAGAAATGCACGGCCAACTTTTTTTACTATGATTTTTAACCGAGCGTTCACTTCGCACTGATGTTGGAGTGGTCACGAAAGACATGTGGTTCGGATTCCACGTTAAACTGCATGACTCCATTTTGCGATTAGATAACTGGGGAAAGTTAGGGACACGTAAGTAGCTGCAGTGGCTTCCATTTGAAAGACCTGCAGGAGGCCTACCGGATACGCAAGACAGAATTCTCTTTTGTTCGCGCTTCTTAGCTTGTTTGCTCCAGTGTTAACCTGGCTGAAACCATACAAACATTTCTTTGAATAATTTCATACCGAGAGTTCAATTTTTGCACATGTACGAGGGTTGGAACTTTAATAGTGGCTATTATTTATTTATATCTCGTACAAAATAGATACGTGTTTCAAAGGTTTACTGACCTAAAGTAGTCACCAGCATTGTGGAAGTCGTAGATTACTCATAGCAGTGCCAATTGTGTTGACAGTTCGAGCGGCGCGGTCTATTGCCCGACGAATTTGTAGCATTCTGAAGCGAATTCCGTGAAGTGTTCCTTCAGTTTAGGAATCGAGTTGAACTGACGAGGGCTTAAGTCAGGGGAGTGCAGTAGTAGGTCGTATAGCACTTAGCAGCCCCCTCAGTCAAACAACTCAGTAACAGCTTGCACTGTAGGTGCTTGAGCATTGTCCTGCAACATGATGGTCAGGTCCTGCAGAAGGTGTCATCACTTCTGTCTCTAAGCTGGTCGTAGGTTGTATTCCAAAAATGAGCAGCATAGAGACCGAATAACGCAGGTGTCTAATATCAAGAGCGTAGAGAAACCTTGTACAAAGAACGTCACACACGCTTACAACAATCTCGCTTACATTCTTTGCATGAATTTGGCTTGGTAATTGTCTTCATATGGAATACAGTAGCAATGAGTTTCTGGCGTGCCCTTCCTGCTATTGGCACAGTATTATTAAGTGACAGTTGAGATTAATCAACTGACCTCCTAAATAGAGGCGTACGCTTTTTCTCATATTCTTCTAGGAATCGCGTTCTCTTCTTGGTCAGAAAACCGCGAGATAATGTTAATGCAACTTGCTGTAGCAGTTGGTAGTTAATATTTTCTACCGACAAATTTTGATGTTGGTCACGTTTCGTCGCGTGGTAGCTCTAGCTGTTTACGGTTATCTTTCAGCATATGCCTGTGCAAATGTTCAAATGTGTTTGAATTCCTAAGGGACCAAACTGCTGGGGACATCGGTCCCTAGACTTACACCCTACTTAAATTAACTTACGCTACGAACAACACACACACCTATGCCCGAGGGAGGACTCTAAAACTCCGGCGGGAGGAGCCGCGCAATGTGACTTGGGGCCTGAAACCACGCGGCCACTCCGTGCGGCCGTACGCCCGTGTTGTTCTTCGTCGGAGTAGACCCGACTGCCGATGGTTTAAATTTTCTTGTAATGTGCTGTCTCGTTACATTTGTGCCTGGAAATTAAGAGGCTGTTCACTTGACGAAATATCAGTGGGTCTCCAAGGTTCCACCTAGCTCGGTTTCCGTAAATTGTTTAAACATCTTTTGTTGCCGTAGGAACTGAAATTTCATGTCTTCAGCAGTGTAAATCGCTTATTACTGTAGGAATAAAGGACAACAAACTAGTTGCAAAAAAATAGTGGTTTTTTAATAACCTTGACCACGGTATCGACGGATCTAAACCCGTCTCCTTGAGAAGGGCAGACAAGTTCACATTAGCAATTGACTGAGTAAAGGCTGTCTCCATATAACATTTATCGGCAACATTCTGTATGTCCACATGTAAGAACTGAGGTCCCTAGATTCATGGGCTTGTCACATCAGAAAAAAAAAAATCACCTAGAATAAAAGACCACGTTAGTAAGTACATGCCGACATTTGAAAACCACCATTTTTTTTGCAACTACTTGGCTGTCCTTTATTCCTCCTGCTCTGTAACATTTGCTGTAGTGCAGCCACGTCCAAAATAATGCTTATTACTATTTTGTGTACAGCGACTGATCATCACTCCTATTGCACCAGCTCAGGGTATTCCTTTTCTTCAACTACCATCACTTTCACTCTAATTACTTTTTATTCACTTACCCTCGTCTCTATTCGACGCCGCTCCTGATTTCTCTTTTTGTCTCTCTCTCTCTCTCTCTCTCTCTCTCTCTCGCTCTTTCTGTCATGCCCTCCTTCTCCATCTCCCCCAGTCTCTCCCTCTCCCTCCCTTTCCCTACCCGCTCTCTATCTCCCTCCAACTTCCGAAACCTCGTTTTGTCCTCTCACTCTCCCTCCCCTTTAACCATACCCTTAGCTCACACACACACACACACACACACACACACACACACACACACACAGAGAGAGAGAGAGAGAGAGAGAGAGAGAGAGACTTGATGTACACCGACCGAGAACCCCTAAAAATAATTACGAGTGACTTTAAAATTTCGCTCACGCACTTGGTAAATACAGCGCCGGCAACTGCTTGTCGGCGTGGGTGTAATTTATTTTGTAGAATGGCTGCCAGCCGGGCTAGCGCTGTTTGGCGAGCGCTTCTAATTGCGCGCGGCCGTAACTCTTACTCAGGGTAGACGCGCGCCGGTCTCATGTCGGCACTGCTATCATGTGCAAAGATCAACATGCCGCTCAATGAGTAGTCGTAATCCTCTGTTCTTATGCCACGCATCACTCTGTTTTGCTGTCTTTCTTTCTATTTGTATCGCTCTCTCTCCCTCTCTCTCTCTCTCTCTCTCTCTCTCTCTCTCTCTTCTTCACGCACACACACAGACACACACACACACACACACACACACACTCACACACACACACACACACACACACACGCGTGCCACTGGACCACCATCGTGCTTGCACGTGCGGGGACGCTGAATTGTGCACCGCCGGCGGGCGCTCCAACATGTAAACGCTTCCGTTTGATCGCTGTGCGGAAGCCTCATTCGCTAAACATTTGCCGCAGGCGTTAATTTCAACTGACCGCTGTCGCCAAATATTGGAGGGGTTCTTTCCTCTAAGCGCGTGTGACCCGCGCGCTGCTGATAACGTGAGGGAGATGCCTATCAGACGTGTCACATGTCCGATATTGAAGTGTCCTAAAACCAGCATGATTATGCACACTGGCACACACTGTATTTCTGTAATTTGCATTTCCTATCCTGCACGTCTTTCTACGACTTTAGTAGGATGTGTCCGGCAATATTTTCTACTTGAGAGACAGCCCTTCATACATTATCCATATTAATTCATTTTTGGCTACCGGCTACGAAAAAACTGTATCAGAATAGCAGTGTTAATAAAAAGAATAAACTCTGAAAGTTGAATTTTGGAAATTTATTATAAGTATTCTACTACACCTATCGAAAAATCAAATTATGTAATAAATTTTTCGTTTGTTTACATGAATACGATTACTTTTTCGTTCGCATGTACGTGCGTGTTGTCCTGACACACAATAAAACCTGCGAGCTACAGTTGCAACATTGTCAACATTATCCAGATGATGTCATCAGCCAGCTGTATAGGCATGACACAGATGCAATATTTCCGTTAGTGCTGAAAACGATTTACCAACCCGATACACCAATTTAATAACGGGCCGCATCTAATTCTCTTGGCACCTTTATTTTGTTTTACTTTGTACTTCTATTTCCGTAGGACCCAACTGTGGAGAAATTTTCCATTGTCAGTGAACGAGTCAGTACATGAACATCGTAAAAGGTAATTACAGGTAAAACATAGTTTGGACGTGTCCTCTGCAGACGACAAATTGCTGAATGTAGGGGAAAGTCCCCCTATTATCGCGTACGGCTTTTAATTGAAAATTACGGGTAAATTGACCCTTGAAAATATGTTCCGAATATTGGTTCAAATGGCTCTGAGCACTATGGGACTTAGAACTACTTAAACCTAACTAACCTAAGGACATCCCACACACCCATGCCCGAGGCAGGATTCGAACCTGCGACCGTAGGCCTAGAACCGCCGTCTGTTCTGAATAGTTTCTCATTCTATAACATCAGAACATAAAATTAAAACGTGTAGTTTTTAACTCCGGAAAATATGGTTCGTAATTTCGGGTTTTCGGATTTCGTAATTGTTGTTGTGGTCTTCAGTGCAGAGACTGGTTTCATGCAGTTCTCCATGCTACTCTATCCTGTACAAGCTTCTTCATCTCCCAGTGCCTACTGCAAACTACAACCTACTTAATCTGTTTAGTGTATTCATCTCTCGGTTCCCTCTACGGTTTTTACCCTCCACGCTGCCCTTCAGTACTAAATTGGTGATCCCTTAATGCCTCAGAATATGCCCTACCAACCCATCCCTTCTTCTAGTCAAGTTGTGCCACAAATTTCTCTTCTCTCCAATTCTATCCAATACCTCCTCATTAGTTATGTGATCTACCCATCTAATATTCAGCATTCTTCTGTACCACCACATTTCGAAAGCTTCTAACTCTTCTTCTCTAAACTGTTTATCGTCCACGTTTCACTTCCATACATGGCTACACTGCATACAAATACTTTCAGAAACGACTTCCTGACACTTAAATCTATACTCGATGTTAACAAAGTTCTCTTCTTCAGAAACGCTTTCCTTTCCATTGCCAGTTTGCATTTTATATCCTCTCTACTTCGACCATCATCAGTTATTTTGATCCACAAATAGCAAAACTCATTTCCTAACCTAATTCCCACAGCATCAATCGATTTAATTCGACTACATTCCATTATCCTCGTTTTGCTTTTGTTGATTACAAGTTCATAATAATCACAAACACATGATGATTACCCATTATTCGTTCCAAATGTTGGCTTCCAGAGTAAAGAGTATTGTATAAGTGGCGCTTACTCTGCAGGATATTCAGCCATAACAAAACGTCTTTGTACTTTTCATTACAGAAATGTCGTTTAAAAACTTTACAACTATCATCGTCGGCACTTGCACCTGCGCATTGCTCATAACATTCGATTCGCTTACTCCAGGTCTCTTTAAAGATATAATTTGACCACACTCGGTCGCAGTAAATCCACTCTTCGTCCTGTTCATATTCAGATGATGAACCTTTCAACAGGGTTTCATAAGCGCTTTAATCGGTCTTCCTCATCATGATCCTGCTGCAGCGTGATTGTCTGGTTCTGTCTGATGATGTTCCCTTTTCTGAGCCCTAGATGTTGAAAGTCTGTCAGATGAACCAAATAAAGCTCCCGTGGTAAGTTGTATTGAAGGTAGTGTCTTCTCTGTTGTCCTGCTATTTGCTTCCTTTTCCCTTTTAGCTAGAGATTGCTCTGAAGCCCTTTTTTTTAAAGGAGATAACATCAGCGCTACCGCTTTGATTGCTCTTGGTGTTGGATTTGATGTTGGAAGTACATAGGTGGGCTGTTTTCATAAGTAAATCGATGTTTCTCGCATTCCGTTAACTGAAGTCGACAATTACCCTGCCATAGCTTCTGGGGCCTTATCCGATTTTGCTGCAGATTGTTGAGGAGGAAAATCCATGGACGAAGAAACCTGGAATTCACATGGATAGTGCCCACATTTTTCAGATCGTTTCGACCCATATTCCTCGTTGTGGCTGTGCAGTCTGCCCAACCCATCAACGACGCAGCGTCTTTGTCTCTCAAATACTGGAAATTTGACATCTGGAATAAAATTCAGAACATGTGTTCGCATAAACTGACGCCAAATTTCGGGTACCCGAAATAGTGCAGCCTCTTAGTATCCGGTATTAGGGACCATCCCTTACTTCCATTCATGCACAACCTAACTCACAACTGAACTGTGGACGACGCTTCGGATCAGTTAGGCTTTGCACTACAGTCTCGTATGAAATACGTTGAAACACGTCTTACCTGGCTTCAGCGAGGAATTTTGACTGAACTCTGCAGAAAATATTTACCTTGACCAAAATGCAAAACTAGCTGTGGAGGACGAAACGTTGAAATCATCAGCTCCAAACTCACTGTAGCGTATCAGAATAACCCTTCTCTGCTGGTTGTAGGATTGAGCTACGGATTGTAGCACCCAGCAAGGGAGATATTCATCCACCGGAATCTGGCAACCACACGAATTATGGGTACTTCAGCCGGCACTAGTATAATCAACAATGAAACACAGGAAAATGCTTAATTTTTTATCCAGTTACTCACCACCAAGATAGAAAGAGACAGCCACGAAGTAAGTCACAAGATTTGACTGCTAAGATTCCATGCTTACCTTGTCACTGGAATCCACATTGCATTTATGTTCCTCTCAATAGTGATTTACTTGAAACTGAGGTTACTGATTTCGCAAACCCACTTCATTATTCCGTAATCCTCGGAATTCCTGTCGTAGAAATTTTTACCATCAGCCTTTCTTTTTGAAAACTTGATGTAGGTTACTAGTTTTAACGCCTCAGTGGCGTCTTCCTCAGGCTCCAAATCATCGAACGCCCGCAGTATTCCAGCCGTATATGTACACAATACAGGAACCATTGTAGTAACTATATCTCGCAGAAGTTATCCGAACAGTGTGTGTTCTTCGCACGTTTAACAGTAACTCACATGCGGAGAGCACACAGTTTTCGAATGACTGTTGCGGAATGTAGATAGATTAGATTAGATTAGTTATTCATTCCATAGACCCATAAATGAGGGAATCCTCCTGGATGTGGAACATGTCAGATAAACACATTACAAAAATGTAATTAGAAAAACTTCAGTTTCATTAATTGTAATGACCCTCAGTCAATAAACAGTAAAATTATGTACATGAATTAAATTTAAACTTCTAATATTTACAGGTTTAATACTTACATCTGCTTTCATTAAATCCATCATTCTGACATTTGCTAGTTTCTTGGCTAGTACGACCAAGTATTGTCAAAAATTAAAGTATAATAAATTTTCATTAAATTGGTATACTGCACTTGTTGAGAAACTCATGGATGGAATAGAAGGAGTTGGCAACCAAAAAGTCTTTTAAATTATGTTTAAATTGTGCGTTGTCTGAAACTAAACTCTTAATGGCTGCTAGTAACGTATTGAAAATTTGCGTTGCTGAATACTGGACTCCTTTCTGGGCAAGAGTAAGTGATTTTAAAACTTTATGTATATTGTTCTTATTCCTAGTATTGATACTTTGTACTAAGCAGTTAGTTGGAAAAAGAGATGTATTATTTACAACAAACTTCATTAAGGAATAAATATACTGAGAAGCTGTGGTTAATATGTCCAATTCTTTGAACTGGGTTCGACATGATGTTCTTGGATTTACCTTACTCATTACCTTTATTATACGCTTCGGTACTCTAAAAATTTTTTCTCTGTTTGTGCTTTCTGTATTATGTCCGTATACCGGTGGAATACGTTGGTCGTTCGAGGTATTGGTGACTGAAGAAGATGCTATCTATACACTGAAAGTAGTAGCCTAAATAAAGGTTTCAAAAACAACAGCTCTTGGCATATACACTTTCCATTCACGCTGATGTGACCACATGTGAAATACCTCAATAAGTACCCTTTGGAACGGCGGACGTAGAGGAAGAGAATCATTTAGGTACTGGGAGGTACCGATAGGGATGTGTCGGCATGTTGACTACACTGCCGTGACCAGTTGCGCCAGGTTTCTCGGTTGACTGTCCATGGCGCGAAAAGCCCGATCGAGATGGTCCCACAGATTCTCTATCGGGTTTAAAAGGGAAAGTTCGATGGCCAGAGTAGTACGGTAATCTCATACTGCTGCGTACACTGCTAGCTGTGACACGTAGCACTGTTCTGGTGGGTAGATACCAACTTGCCAGAGAAACAAGAAACAGCATGTATTGCGGACATGGTCCCCAAGGATAGATGCGTACTTGTTTTAATCCATGGTGCCTTCCAAAATGACTACCCAGGAAATGTCAGGATAACATTTCCCAGTCTATAATCCATCCTCTTCCGGCCTCGACCCTCCCTACGTTTGTTGCAGGATGTTCGCTAACAGACGTTCCACGCCGTACGTGTCAACGACCTTCTGTCCCAGGGAGCGTAACAGTTGATCCAAAAGAAAATGTCACCTGTCACCGCTCTGTGGACGTCCAGTTGAGCTACTGGGATGCGAATTTTCAAGTTATAGACTTCTTTGCAAATGAACAGCATTCAGACTGGGTGCGTGAACCAGGCGCCTACTGTGGAGATCCATATGCAGCAGCGTCAGCTGAATCGTTGTTACAGAAACGCTGTTGCTAGCCACTTGGTTCATCTGGGCGGTCAATTGCTCAACAGCTGCACATTTATTCGCCCACACACATCTCTGCAGGTCTCGTTCACCCCCGTCATACATGCTCCGTGATGTACCACAGTTTTCTCGGCATCAGGCTTGGATAGCGGCATTTTGCAATGCACGGTGTACTACAACCACAGCGTTACGCGTGCAATTTACAAACTTAGCCATTTTGGAACTGCTTCCATCCTTGGCTGCGACCCTCTGCTCCCTCTTCCCGCGCGCTTTGTGTGTCCTCACTGGTAGCGTTGCCCGTCTTCAATCTTTGTGTAGAGACATTGTGAGTTCTAAACTTTCCTCACTGTCGGCTACTACGGAGATTGTGTAACATGACAAACTATAATCTTTAATATATGAACCATCTGCCAGAGGGTCTAGATGAAAGTATATTTCCTCACAAAAAGGGTGGAGCACCCAGATGACATGATCGGTTGTCAATGTTATTTTGTTCACGTACATACCATAGCTGGGTGTGTGAATGGCTAGAGTTGGAATTCTCTGCAACGCATTTAGAAGATACCAAAGTCCCTCAGTGTTAAGATACAAAGGAATTGCAGACACTGGTTGCAATTGGGCATTGATTTAAATCAATGGGGAAGAGAGAGAGGGGTTTGATTCCGGATCTGTAGCTTACTAGGCCATTCGGAAGCAGTGGCCATCGCAAGTTAATGAACTACGCCCCCCGTCAGACGCAAACGGTCAGTCTATCCACACACTACAAATGTAGTGTCCCTTGCCCAATATCCTCGTTGCTCGCGGCATTTCGCTGATTTCCATCAGAGGTCGTCGCTAGTGTGCATCGGCACTGAAGAGATCCTTTGCAGTCCGGTTCCTAGTTATACAACTATGATGTCAGAAAGAACAGACACGAGATATGTACGTCCTAGAGCTGTTCATGTTCAGTGTTTCACCAGGGCTGGTATGGTGTGTACGGGGTTTGAACAGGGTCAGATGATGGGTGATCACTGTGAGTGACACGAAGATGCTGAGCACTCTTGTAAGACAGCGCTTTCAGCACCTGAAAGAGTTTGAAAGGTGCGTCGTTGTGGATCTCCACTCTGTCGGCTGGTGGAAACGTGCAATGTCTATATCGGCGTGGCATTCGGATGCGTTGTTGCACTGTATGTAAATGTACGGGCCGGCATTTTCATCTTTAAGGATTGGTCGACGACGTTCTGGCGCCCAAAATTGAGGATCACACTACGGTCACCATGAACATCGTAACCCATTCACATCGGCGCCTGCCACTCGAAAACTCCAGATTTTCCGTGTCATCTCGCACCACTGGTCGGAGACTAGGAACAGCCGAAGTAATTACTTATCATCCCACGTGTAGGCTACCGATAACACAATAACACAAACCGCTGCGTGTCGAGTGGTCCCGTGACCGGGGATCAGGGACTGCTGATGCATGGCTTCGAGTTATGTTCAGCGATGAATTGCAATTCGGCGCAATACCCATGATGTTCGTCATCATAAAGTGTGGTTGTGACCTAGAGGGTCTCATTTTGGCAATGATTTGAAGAGGTACTGCAGTTTTAATCCTGGCGTCACGGTTGGGAGAATTATCGGCTCACAGCTAGTAGTGAGTAAGGGGTCGGTGAGACCAAAACGAGCCGGCCGCGGTGGCCGTGCGGTTCTGGCGCTGAAGTCCGGAACCGCGAGGCTGCTACGGTCGCAGGTTCGAATCCTGCCTCGGGCATGGGTGTGTGTGATGTCCTTAGATTAGTTAGGTTTAAGTAGTTCTAAGTTCTAGGGGACTTATGACCTAAGATGTTAAGTCCCATAGTGCTCAGAGCCATTAGACCAAAACGAAACATCACGTATTTCCTGGTTCCTCCTGTGTTTCCTCCAGTGCGACGGTATCGTGGTAACATTTTTCTATAGGACAATGTTCGTCTACACATGGCACGTATTTCTATGAACTGTCTGCGTAATGCTGAAGAACTGTTGTGGCCAGCGATGTCTCCCAAGATCTGTCCCCAACAGAACATGTGTGGAACCAGGTCGAACGTCAAATCTGTCCCCGTGCCAGTATCGGCGATATCAAGGACCAGTTACAATAGTTGAGGACCAGCTTGCCTCAGTAGAGGATAAAACGGCTTCATGACACCCTTGCCAACATAGTCGGCCAGTGTAGGTATTACATCATACTGATAAGTGGGCTCATACCCCCAAGTTCGTTTTTGTAAATTTTACTCTGCTTTGTAATATCTGATGCGACATTACATACTCTCTAAAGCCGTGAAGATTCATTTAATTTCCTTCGTCATTTCTAGGTGCGTCACTTTTTTGCTAAGCAGTAAGTATTAATTTATCTATCACTTCTATATAATTTTTGAATAATCGTATGCTTTATTCACAAGTACGTGCTGTATGAATTGTTCCCAGCAGTTGCGCGGTGTAGCCGCGTGGTCTGAGGCGCCTTGTCATGGTTCGCGCGGCTCCCCACGTCGGAGGTTCAAGTCCTCCCTTGGGCATGGGTGCATGTGTTGCTCTTAGCGTAAGTTACTTTAATTTAGATTAAATAGTGTGTAAACTTAGGGGCCGATGACCTCTACAGTTTGGTCCCATAGAACTTACCACAAATTTCCAAATTTTGTTCTCAGTAGTAAATGTATAGATTTTCACTCTCTCTATACAGGATATCTGCTGGGGGTACAAGAGATAACGAAAAAGCATATTTCTACTGTTACCATTTCTCATAATTTTGTACTTCAGCCAAGTTATGTGCATTATTTCCGTGTCATCGTTTATTAAATTACGGCAAAAGTTTTCATCACCTTTGATGTCTTAAAATGACTTACGATATATCGAGTTTTAGGTATCCATTTAATATAAAGGGCGTGTCAAAAAGAATCCTCCGATTTAAAAAATAACTATTATGTTGTTCGAAATATGTGCGTGAATAACGTACTGTTGTAAACTCTCGATTTTAACTTGGTTCCCGCTAGGTAGCAGCAGTGTGCAGCAACTTCAGTTCTAGTAAAATGGTGTCGGAGCAACAGAAAGTGTTTTGTGTTCTACATTTTGCGCAGTCTGGGTCAGTAAGAGCTGTTCACGGTGACTTTCGTTCTAGGTATGGTGTGGATCCGCCTACAGCACAGAGCGTTACAGGATGGCGTGACCGATTCCGAGAAACAGGTTGTTTCAGAATGTCAGAGGAGGAGGAGAAGGAGGAGGAGGAGGAGGAAGAGATTAGTGTTAGCGTCCCGGAGACGGAGGTCATTAGAGACGCAGCACAAGGATTTGGAAGGAAATCGGGCATGCCCTTTCAAAGGAACCATCCCGGCATTTGCCTGAAACGATTTAGGGATATCGCGGAAAACTTAGATCACTATGGCCGGAGACGGGTTTGAACCGTCGTCTTCCCGAATGCGCGTCCAGTGTGCTTATCACTGCGCCACCCCGCTCGGTGGGGTGGCAGACACAGACATCGAAAGCATACCGTCTCACGAGAAGTCCGCAAAAATCCATTCGCCATGCAGCTCGACAGCTCAAATTGCCTCCGACGTCCGTCTGGCTTGTGTTGCGTCGACGTTTACGTAGGAAACCATATAAAATTCACCTATTGAAAACTCTTCGTGAAGGTGACAAACAACAACAACCTGTGGAATTCTATGATTTCGTTCTTGGCAAGATGGAGGGTGACAGCTTTCTTCCACGCTTATGCGGTCCCGGTGGAGGTTCGAGTCCTCCCTCGGGCGTGGATGTGTGTGTTCGTACTTAGGATAATTTAGGTTAAGTAGTGTGTAAGCTTAGGGACTGATGACCTTAGCAGTTAAGTCCCATATGATTTCACAAACATTTGAACATTTTTTTCTTCCACGCTTACTGTTTAGTCACGAGTCAACATTCTGTGTAAATGGAGACATGAACCGTCATAATGTGATATTATGCTGTTCAGCAAAAAACAAAATTCATTGTATATCTTATTAGTTTCCGAGATATAGACGTGCCAAATCGGATCATTCTTTTTGATACCCCCAGATTACTTCTGCATGACCCATATTGTTGATTACATAACAAATCACTATTCACATTTCTTTTAATACTTTATATGGGGCCTGATGCAACGTTTTCCTCGTATTCGTCGTTAGTTATTTATATGTTTGGTGTTTGCTGAGGGCTTCAGCTATAAAAATGTGCTTGTCATCGATGAAGAGAGGAGACTAAACTCTAGCAGCTATTCGTTTTTACTGCCGCTATAAAGTTTTAAAGCAATCTTATTCTGTTATCTCCGGAATATTTCCTCGTTGCCGCTGGCAAAGAAACGGAGAAAACGCAAGGGTTCTTTTTCACTGCGAGCCACTGCAGCGATAGCTGAATTTCACTTCATGCAGGTTGTACCTGACAAAGAAAAGGAAACGAAATGTAGCTCGTGAGTGATGATAGGGATGAAAGTGTAGGACTAATTACGTGTACAAAACTGAGGAAGTCACAAATTCTAGGAAGCCTACTGTTCGCTAAAAACTATTACTAACTACATTTTACAACAAACTCGGACGTCCATATTCAGCCAATGAATTCGATCGACGCAAGTACGTGAACGCAGTGAGGTGGGCAACATTTCTAACTGCAAAGCTACATTTCAAGATTCTTTTCCTTCCAGTATTACACCTCATGGGTCGAAGTTTACTGCAAAGTACTTCACTTTTCTTGTTGAAGAAATGTGTAAGTTTGATACCATTTATAATTAATTTGTTTAGTATTTGCCGCTTGCTTTGCCATTTCAGTCCCTCATTTATTTTTATGATATGAACAATTTCAATCCAAGCAGATCATCTTCAAATATATGTAGTTGCGAAAGTAGCTCGTCTTATGTATAGGGAATTACACATCAGGATACCAAGGAATAAATTTATTTATATTGCTTACTTTATTCATATTTTGTCTAAATATTGCGTGGGTTCGATCGTTTGATTTTATTTTTGGAGATGGTTATCGGGACTTTCTGTGACACTGCGATCGCCTCAGTTTTCGCTGTGCGTGATAGTAAAATGGTGTTCAATGCGAAAGAGACGAATAACGATCTCAGAATTCGAAGTTCTCATAACCAGAATATGACCAAGGCACTAATGTGCCAGTGTCCGTGACAAATTACCTGACCTTTCTATGGAAATAAAAATGTCGGATAATAAGATAGGTCCTGTTGAAGGTACCGCTGAGTTCCGTGGAGACTGTGATCTTACAACGCAATGACTTAGGACTGATATTAAGATCCTAAGTGAATTTTATTTTAGGGGTACTAGTCAGTCGTCAAAGGTATAATTTGACTGAATTCTCTTATAATGAGAACGTAGAAGACGCGATCTATATTTTACTAGGCAGAAAACTTTCAACAGCCAAGATCACATGGAATATATCTCCCCTCATGATTTATGAGAAACTATTTGAGAAAATATTTTTGTTTGACTTTAGAAAACGGAAACGGGAATTGTTAATTGACTTACCTCCAATTATTTTTGGTATAAAACGTGTTCCATTGTGAATCAGTATGTCACTGTGGTGGATAAAATACAGCACATTGTACAAGGTTTGGCAGAAATAAAACCATTTTTAGTTAAAAAGTACCTTGTGCACAAGGGTGTATTCGTATACGCTTGTTAATTCTTAACAAGGACGATATACTGCACATTTGTACATATGTTTACGCTTGTGTGATATGTCACATAGATCGTGGATTTGTCTTACACGAGATATACGGTACAACTGGATGGCAGCGAGGAAAATATATGTTATGCACATAGTTGTGGCTACTAGACGGCTCTCACTCAGGAGTCGCAAAATTAGAGAGTAAATTATTCTCTTTTAGGGGACTAGTTGTACGTATAACTGCGCAACATTTCATCGGAGTATTATAGACAATGCTGCAGAATTTTATGAAGAGTTGTAACGAGCTCATTAAGAACAGCTGCCGTTACTTGTTCTTTTAGATTTATGTCGTATATGGAAAAAAATATTTATATAATTTCCTTACCTAGAAGTACTTTATGACCCTCTAGCATCCGTATAATACAGTCTCTAAAGACTTTATTCAGCCTCCACATTCTATCCTCAACCCGAAGGTGTAATTACACTGATGTGGCGGCCGAAACATTTTCCAACCGTAGTTTCGTTTTAGTCATTCACAATATCGTCGCAGCCAGCAGAAAATCACGAAGCCCAGGAGTTAATCCCCCTTTGTCAGTCATCTACCAACGATCAGCTACGGTATTTAGGCGCACACAAATTGCCTGATAAACAGTCAACGTCCAGAAGGTATTTTCGTATTTTAAACGCTTTCTGCTTCCCTATTATATGAAGAACACTTTTGATGAAATTTACAAATTTTGTGCGGCTGTCAATCCTTTTTGCTGCTTCACAATTTGTTACTGATTTCAACCAATCAGTGTTACTCATATCACACGAAACAATATGCTAAATTAAGATCAATGTACATAATACTTTATCGCAAAACCTATTTAAAGTGTTTCATTCTAATCGGACATAACTGAAAAGATTTTTCGCTTTAAGTCGTTTTCAGCACTATATCAAACCTATTTTAGTTTCAAGTTAGTAGATCTACTCCTTTCAAAGATTTGAACTTATGACGAACAGCCAACCAGTTGCACATAAACGGTAGATACATTGACCTAGGTTTCGACACTGACTAGGAGTGTCTTCTTCAGAATGAAATGTTGCTAAATTCTATGAAATAATTTGTGGAAAGCCAGATATGACAAAAACACATTAGTGAAGATGACAATTTTCATGACGCACTAAGGTTACATTGATGAAAAGAAATAAACAGAATTTGGAGCTTCTATACTCAAATCGAAAGTAAAATAATACGTTCTAGCCTTTGCCACTGGTGTCCAGCTGGGAACAATATCAGACTGATCGGCCCAGTGGCTTACATTGCTACCACGAAAACGATACGGGTAGCGCCGACTATCAGGCATGGACAATAACACATTTGATACAGTCCAACACAAAAACTTGAAAAAAAAGTTAATTTTAAAAACAAAATACAAACAGAGCTAGACGACTTTTTGAAAATACACAGTAGTCAAAGAGATTAAGTGTAACAGAACCAGCTGTTAGGCTTTACAGAAATGACTGTGACGTAAAGGACAAAATGACATAGAAAAATATTCTACAAACTGCTGTATAACCTAGAAAATATTTGCATAAAGGTAATTTCGGCAGCACATACCCATGAGATTAGAAGAAAGCAATGAAAGCAATGAAATCAAAATTCCGCGAGCAGTGAATTGATATCACTGACAAAATGTTTGTTACATAGTTGTAACTGTTCACTGAGGATGAGGCCATCTCTAGCTCTCCGTGAACATGGAGCACATGACATTTCTTTTCTCAAAGTAAAATGGAAATTTCTTCAACACGTTTCGGTTTGTGTCCGGAAATTAGCAGATGATCAGAAAAGTGGAGTTGTGTACGTTAGTGCATCATTTTCCCAACAATTGTTCCTTGTACCTGACACTAACAGACTTTCCAGCTTGATCTACACTCATGAAAATGGAAAAAAGAACACATTGACACCGGTGTGTCAGACCCACCATACTTGCTCTGGACACTGCGAGAGGGCTGTACAAGCAATGATCACACGCACGGCACAGCGGACACACCAGGAACCGCGGTGTTGGCCGTCGAATGGCGCTAGCTGCGCAGCATTTGTGCACCACCGCCGTCAGTGTCAGCCAGTTTGCCGTGGCATACGGAGCTCCATCGCAGTCTTTAACACTGGTAGCATGCCGCGACAGCGTGGACGTGTACCGTATGTGCAGTTGACGGACTTTGAGCGAGGGCGTATAGTGGGCATGCGGGAGGCCGGGTGGACGTACCGCCGAATTGCTCAACACGTGGGGCGTGAGGTCTCCACAGTACATCGATGTTGTCGCCAGTGGTCGGCGGAAGGTGCACGTGCCCGTCGACCTGGGACCGGACCGCAGCGACGCACGGATGCACGCCAAGACCGTAGGATCCTACGCAGTGCCGTAGGGGACCGCACCGCCACTTCCCAGCAAATTAGGGACACTGTTGCTCCTGGGGTATCGGCGAGGACCATTCGCAACCGTCTCCATGAAGCTGGGCTACGGTCCCGCACACCGTTAGGCCGTCTTCCGCTCACGCCCCAACATCGTGCAGCCCGCCTCCAGTGGTGTCGCGACAGGCGTGAATGGAGGGACGAATGGAGACGTGTCGTCTTCAGCGATGAAAGTCGCTTCTGCCTTGGTGCCAATGATGGTCGTATGCGTGTTTGGCGCCGTGCAGGTGAGCGCCACAATCAGGACTGCATACGACCGAGGCACACAGGGCCAATACCCGGCATCATGGTGTGGGGAGCGATCTCCTACACTGGCCGTACACCACTGGTGATCGTCGAGGGGACACTGAATAGTGCACGGTACATCCAAACCGTCATCGAACCCATCGTTCTACCATTCCTAGACCGGCAAGGGAACTTGCTGTTCCAACAGGACAATGCACGTCCGCATGTATCCCGTGCCACCCAACGTGCTCTAGAAGGTGTAAGTCAACTACCCTGGCCAGCAAGATCTCCGGATCTGTCCCCCATTGAGCATGTTTGGGACTGGATGAAGCGTCGTCTCACGCGGTCTGCACGTCCAGCACGAACGCTGGTCCAACTGAGGCGCCAGGTGGAAATGGCGTGGCAAGCCGTTCCACAGGACTACATCCAGCATCTCTACGATCGTCTCCATGGGAGAATAGCAGCCTGCATTGCTGCGAAAGGTGGATATACACTGTACTAGTGCCGACATTGTGCATGCTCTGTTGCCTGTGTCTATGTGCCTGTGGTTCTGTCAGTGTGATCATGTGATGTATCTGACCCCAGGAATGTGTCAATAAAGTTTCCCCTTCCTGGGACAATGAATTCACGGTGTTCTTATTTCAATTTCCAGGAGTGTAGATCAATAAATCCTAAGTGGAAACAAATTTCCGGGTGTAGATGATAGCCTTGGGAGACTCAGCCATGGCAAAATGCTTCAATTTAGTGTGCAAGATTTATGAGACAGGCAAAATACTCTCAGAGATCAAGAAGAATGTAATAATTCCAATTCCGAAGAAAGCATCTGCTAACGAGTATGAAAAACCAAACTATCAGTTCAGTAAGACATGGTTGCAAAATACTATCACGAATTCTATATAGAAGAAAGGTGAAAGTGGTAGAATCTGACCTCGGGGAAGATCACTTTGGATTCCAGAGAAATGTAGGAAGATGCGAGGCGATACAGACCGTAAGTCTTATATTAGAAAATAAGTTAAGGAAAGGAAAACCTACGTTTATTGCATTTGTAGACTTACGAAAAGCTTTTGATGATGTTGACTGGAATACTCCACTCGAAATTCTGAAGGTATCAGGGGTAGAATATATGGAACGAAAGACTATTTACAACTTGTACAGAGACCAGCCAGACGGCAGTTGTAAGAATCGAGGGACATGAAGGCGAAGTAGTGGTTGAGTAGGTCGTGAGACTTGTTTGTATCCATTCACCGATGATATTCAATCCGTAAGTTGAACAAGCAGTAAAGGAAACGAAACAAAGATTTGAAGTGAAGCTCAGGGAGAGGCAATAAAAACTTTGAGGTTTGACGATGACATTGCAGTTCTGTCAGAGACAACAAGGGACTTCAAAAGAGCAGCTGAAAGGTATGGACAGTGTCCTGAAACGAGGATACAAGATGAACATCGAAAAAACAAAATCAGGATAATCGAATGAAATCGAAATAAATCAGATGATGCGGTGCGAATTAAATTGGGAAACGAGACACTTAAGGTAGTGTATGCAAAATAACTGATGATGACCAAGGTAGAGAGGATATAAATGTGGACAGTCAATGGCAAGGAAAGAGTTTTAGAAGGAGAGGATTTTAGTAACATTGATACAGGTTTTAGTATTGGGAAGTCTTTTTTGAAAGTATTTGTTTTGAGTATAGCAGTATATACAAGAGAAATATCGGCGATAAAGAGTTTAGACAAGAAGAGAATAGAAGCTTTTGAAATGTGGTGCTACAAAAGATTGCTGAAGATCAAGTGGATAGATTACGCAACTAACGAGGGGATATATTTATTTTTTATTTATTTACAGGTCATGTTCCGTACGACCAAATTGAGGAGCAAATCTCCAAGGTCATGGAACGTGTCAGTACATGAAATTACTACATAAAATTAATAACAGATAAAAATGAATGTTCATGAACCTGAAAAATGTCAGTATAGAAGTTTACGTAAACGCTATCAGCAATACAATAAGAATCAGCTTACTTTTTCAATGAACTCCTCGACAGAATAGAAGGACTAACACATGAGGAAACTCTTCAGTTTCGATTTGAAAGCGTGTGGATTACTGCTAAGATTTTTGAATTCGAGTAGCAGCTTATTGAAAATGCATGCAGCAGTATCCTGCACACCTTTTTGCACAAGAGTTAAGGAAGTCCGATCCAAATGCAGGTTTAATTTCTGCCGAGTATTAACCGAGTGAAAGCTGCTTATTCTTGTTGGGAATAGACTAATATTGGTAACAAGTAACGACAATAAGGACTATATATATGGAGAGGCCAATGTCAAAATACCGCGACTCTTGCACAGGGATCGACAAGAGGTTCGTGATCTCACACCACATTTTGCCCGAACAGCCCATTTCTGAGTCAAAAATCTCCTTGTAGAATGGGTAGAGTTACCCCAAAATATAATAACATATGACATAAGCGAATGAAAATAAGCAAAGTAGACTAATTTTCGTGTCGAAGTATCACTCACTTTTGATACCGTTCGATTAGTAAAAATGGTAGTATTAAGTCTTTGAACAAGATCCTGAACGTGGGCTTTCCACGACAGCTTACTATCTATCTGAACACCTAGAAATTTTTAAACTGTTCAGTTTCACTAATCATATGCCCGTTCTGTGAAATTAAAACGTCAGGTTTTGTTGAATTGTGTGTTAGAAACTGTGAAAACGGAGTCTTACTGTGATTTAACTTTAGTTTATTTTCTACAAGACATGAACTGAGGTCATCTACTGCACTATTTGAAACCGAGCCAATGTTGCACAATGTTGCACATCCTTTACTACCAAGCTAGTGTCATCAGAAAACAGAAATATTTTGGAGTTACCCGTAATACTAGAGATATCGAGCAGAACCGAGGAGAAAAGAAATTTCTGGCACAACTTGACTAGAAGAAGGATCAGTTGATAGAACACATTCTGAGACATCAAGGGATCATCAACTTAGTACCAGAGGGAAGTGTGAGGGGGTGAAATGTATAGAAGGAGACCAAGAGATGGATACAGTAAACTGATTCAGAAAGATGTAGGTTGCAGTAGTTATTCGGAGATGAAGAGGCTTGCACAGGACAGAGTAGCACGGAGAGCTGCATCAAACCAAACTCCCGGCTGAAGCCCAAAACAACAACAAGCTTACAGTCACTAACATGCGACACAGTTTTCACGTCTCAGGAGGACCACTGTCTGTGGATACCATGAGGAGGAGCAAGAGCCGGGCAGACAGCAAGTGGTGTCGGCCGCAGAGGCTGGCGTGGCGCCGGTGCGCGCCCGCGGCGGCTCGGCACCGCTTTGTGCGCGCCTTAATATTTCAGCGCTCTCATTACGGTCCGCGTCCGGGGCAGTGCAGCGGCGCCGGCAGTGCCACACACACACACACACACACACACTCATACACACACGGCTGCAGTTGTCGCCCGCGCCGTGCCCAAATAGCGCCCTAATGCGTCGCTTACGCACCTCCGCTGCGCCCCAAGAGCCATCGGCGAGCTGCAAGTACTGCGCCGGGCGGTGTGGTATTAGCGGCCCCGCTCGTTCCCGGAGCAGGTCCCTGCAGCGGTAGCCGCCTACATCACGTGTGAGAGTTTCAGTTCTGTTCAGCACAAACACAAAGTGACAAACACGTTACTTTACATACTTACTGAAGTTATTGTATTACAGCACCGTTGGGCATGATACCCTTGTTCAGGTATCACTCCTCTTTATCTGTAGATGTAACTTCTATCAGATATATTCCCTGCTTGGTCTCTGCAGTTCCTTTATTCCAATTTTTATCTAACTGTCATGGTCGCAAGCTGTTTGAATGTAATAACTGCCTCGGGTATGCAGTGGCCATCTTTAGATTCTACAACACAACTAAAAGGAAGTCCATTATTAACTACATTAGGAGATTAAAAACAAATTACAGAATTTATATAAAAAACGCAATATACCTCCCATACTGCTGTACTGCAAGAAGTCATACCATATTAAAAATAACACGAGTTAAAACTCTCATGCATGCTTCAACCAGTTGTACAGGGTGTTCAGTAATAGTGTGAAAAGCTTTTAAGGGTATTGCAAATGAGAAGTATCTCTTAAGAAAATAATTAAATACCTTGCGCCGTATCCGCCTTCTTTAACAATGAAGTCCAAAAATGGTTCAAATGGCTCTGAGTACTATGGGACTTAACTTGTGAGGTCACAAGTCCCCTAGAACTTATAATCACTTACTAACCTAAGAAAATCACACATATCCAAGCCCGAGGCAGGATTCGAACCTGCGACCGTTGCGGTCGCGCAGTTCCAGGCTGAAGCACCTAGAACCACTCGGCCACTCCGGCCGGCAGCACTGAAGTTAGCCGATCCCGTCACTGGGTACGCAAATTCCACCACTGGCACGCCCTTAAAAGTGGTACCCATAAGTTACCACTTTGACAATTAAAATGTGCCTTTTTCGGATGTGATAAATTGAAGCTAGGTGAGCAAGATCTACGTTTGCAGGATTTTAGGAAACTAAACAAAGAACATATTTGGTGACAGTGTCTTTGACAGGCTGCTTTAATTTGCGCCCGCGATGATCCCATTGGCTACTTCATTGCTAGATAACTTGGAAACTGCGCAAAGCATAGAAATTTTTCTTAACACATATTTTTCAGTACAACCTCGCCTGCAACACACAAGTTTTCAGATTGTTTCTGATCACACTGTAAATAGTGTGCAAAACGATTCTACAGTTCGTTGATGCTCGCATATCGTACAAAATAGATATACAAAACTATTAGGAAGAAATTCATTTAAAATGGCAGTTGTTATAACATTCCTGTCTATAAACAAGAAAGCATGATTTTTAAATACGTGTTCGTCTCCTGACAGCTTAACTTCACCAGAATTTAAGAAAATGTTCAAAAAATAAAAACTGATTACAAAAATTATTATAAAACTGAATACGCTGTGAGGTTCTGTTGTGTAATGGAAGGAAACTGAAAATATTTCGAGAACATGCATATTGTCCTGTTCCTCATATTCCTGTTTATACTTAGATTAGAACATTAACTAATAATAATGAAAATTATACGGGAGCGGAAGTAAAGCAAAGAAATGAAGTAAATAATGGAAGTATTTCAATGGAAAAGACACAGACAGCGTAATTTATAGTGGGAATGAAGTGAAATGCTGCAGTCGTCGCTTGACGGCGCTGGTTACTTGTAGCTGCATGTCACTCTCTCTTGCCGCGGGAAGTGGCCGCGGGGTTTAGGGCACCATGTCAGAGATTGCGAGGCCCCTCGCGCTGGAGGCATGAGTTCTCCGTCGGGCATGTGTGTGTGAGAGTGTGTGTATGTATTGTTCTAAGTATAAGTTAGTTTAAGATAGACTAAGTAGTGTGTAAGTCTAGGGACTGATGACCTCAGCTGTGTTCGATCCCTTAGGAATTCACACGTATTTTTTCACACTCCTTTGGCTACAGTTCATGTTGTGCTATTCAAGGTAGTGGACGTTCCTAAGTTCCTAGACACAGCGCCCCGTTGTCCCACGTGAGGTGCTTCTCAGTAGAAGCTCGAATGTCAAGAAAATGTAAGTTCTTCAAAGATTTTGAAATAGAAATCCATTGAATAGTATCAAGCGGCTAGTGTAAATACTACAACCAGGTGGGCAGCTCCCCTATGCTCTGCGTTTGTCTGTCCGTGTAGTTTATTGTAACTTCGAGTCTTCTTCCGTGTGTGTGCTTGTTTATTGTCAGCTTATTGTGCCTCCGAGACATGTGTGTGTGTGTGTGTGTGTGTGTGTGTGTCTGTTTATCGTCGCTGTCGCCATCTCCATCTAGCCGCTGTCTTGCCCCTGTTTAACCGCTGGCCCGCCCGCCGCCTTCGACTCCCACCGACTTCGTCTCCATCCATCAACTGGTAACTTCACCACCAGCATGCTTTCTCCGACCCCAACCCTTGTTTATACCAGTCCCTCTGAATCCCCTACTGCCTTCACTTGGACATTTCCACTTTTCATCAGGCCTATCCCCCTCACCCAATCCTCTCCATGCGCAGCATCCTCCATAGCGCGACCTTCAGATCCAGGACAAAGACCAGCATCATTCAATGCAGCAGTAACAACGCGACCACGGTACATCCATCATCACCGTTGACTCGTCCAGATGTTTCCACAACAGGTACCTGGACTGTGGTACCCTGCTCATCCAAACAAACAATCCTGTCATCTATTACACCAAGCTGTGCCCACCACACTCTCCTTACCTACACCCATGAGGAAGGCCCCAAACGCTCATGGACTGCCGGGCCATCCTGTCTGTCACTACATCTACAGAACTGCGTATTCTGCTCCTATCCTTTCCTGACTCCTGCTTCCTCAAACCCGAAACCCTCCTCCTTGAAATCACAATATATTATCTCCACTCCTTACCCATCTCTCAATCATCCCTAGAAGAGACTCCATCCTCATCAAATCAGCTGCTCTACCATTCAACACCAAACTCCTGCAGAATGTCCCCTGTCTGACTTTCGGTCCCATTGCACCCAATCAACCAGACCTAGCGACCAAAACCTCCTCTGTGCCGACACCCTCATGGTCATGATCAAAGGGCTTATCCCTGAGATCACGATGGATGAAGTGGAGTCTGAGCTCAACTCCCATCCTGACCTCGAAATTCACAATATCTTTGACGAGTCTGGCGCAGCCTTCAAAATCTGCATCTTCAGTGAATGCCCATCAACAACTGCCAACCATCTCCATTATGGAGCACTGATTGACAAACCATGACATGTCACTGGGCCATCCTCAATCTCACTGCTGACAGAGATGCCTGATGAGTAATGACCACCTAAGCACTGACTGCAAAAATCCTCCTACCTGCCTCATTGTAGATCTCAATGCATTAACCACACTTCCCCTCCATCATGTAATACCAGTAACCTGCCAGACATGCCCTCTTCTTCCAAGTGCAGGGGTTGACCTCTGTCTTCCAAACCTGAGTTCACAGTTCTTCAAAGGTACTGACAACCCCTCCACCCCAACAATTCCCTCCACCTACATACTACAGCAGATGACATTACCTGCTTCATGAGTGTAATTCTTCAAACCATTCGCCCTCTCCAGGAGCCACACACCTACACCAGGTTTCCCATGCAACCCACTCTCTTCCACCTCCACACTCAAGCCACTTATTCCAACCAGTCCCATTTTTCACCCATATCGACATCCTAGATTAACCCCACCCAAGACACCAATACCCACCATCCCTTCTGTCCCTTAATCATAATGCAAGAGCAGTATGATATTCCCATTCCAAACAACTGCTCCTTTTAAGACAAAAAAACTTCTTCATGAATATCCTCTCCCAACATCATATCGATGACTTCATCCTGTATGTAACCTCCCACCAACTTCATCATGCTGTCCTCACCACCATAGATCCTCCACTGAACACATAATCTGTTCCCCATGGACTCAGGTGGAGTGGCTATGGGCCACCACAAGAACCTCGCCATTCACCCGCAACCTCTCTACAAAACTCTTACCAAACACCTTACTGTCGTTCTCTTCCTCAAAACAATAACTGTTAACTGTGCCAGTATCCAACCACATCATCTCATCCCATACAAATTTCTCACCAACATAGACAGTATATTAAACGTATATTATTCTCACTGAGAACATCCGGTCCCATGCTGAACTCCAGTGTTGGCATCTGTTCATGGGTTTCCTCCAGGGTGATATAGTCCCTCCCCCAATAGGATACTCATCCTTCAAACAATGTCGCACCTGATGATATTCTTACCTCTCCTAACATACTTGGGCGCATTATTGCAGCAGTCCTCAACACCGTTGGAAATAACCACATCCCTGTCTTACTCATCATCCGCTACACTTCACACCCTAGCTGTACTCCGACTCCGCTAACCTCTTCCAAACAAGTCCAGGACAATTCCTGTACCATATGGGATGCCTACAGGGAATTTCTTGCTACTGAACACGCAAGTCATCCCTTATCCTTGCAAGCCGCCCATGACATCCATCATGCTGCCATTTGTACAACACACATTGCCAAACGCCATAACTCAGCACATTCCGAAGAAACCTATCTGTTAATCCTACCTCGCACTCCCTCCATGTGCTCTCCATCTCCTCCTCAATCCCTTTGCCTTTACCGACTGTCCTTGCAGATCCATAGCCACGACACACTTAGACGCCACCGACGACCACAACGACACGTCCTAAATAAGTTGACTGCAAAGAAACACCATATTTGGCGCTAAACATGCACAAACCTCAATGTTACACTGCCCATAAACTCTTCCAGGTACTGGAAGGCATTTAGCCACCTTACTAGCAACAACGACGCTCCCTCCTCCCCCCCCCCTCATGCATGATAATCACCCACTCCTCGACAACTTAAGCTAAGTCAAGTAATTTGCATCGTATTTCTCTGCCACCTTCAGCATCCCAGATGACCCCAACTTCGGTTATTCCCTATTCCCGACCACCCACTAGTGTAACAATACTTCCCTCTCAACCTTTGCTCCTAGCTTCCAGTACCTCGACCACATCCCACAGAGGAGATCATTACTCCAATAACAACACAAGACATTCAACAGATACTCTATCACAAACTCACCATAGCTCCTGGCCACGACTTCATCATGTACAGACACCTGAAAGAATACCCACTTTCATTTCTAAAAATCCTCGCCACCCTTTGACATGAGATTCTATCCTGATCAACGGAAAACCTCTCATATCCTCCTCTTCCTCAAACCTAATTCACCTGCCTGTGACGCCTTCGCTTACTGATTCACCTCCATCATTAGCAAGGTCCTAAGGTCTATTCTATCCTGATGTATCTACGGTATCTCGTATAAACACCTGCAACAACACCTATCCATTCCTGTCCATCTATGTGGTTCTGTCCCAACCTGACGACCAAATCTTGAGTCTTACTCGTCTCCTCTCCCACCAAATTAACAACCGAAAATCCGCCATTTCTGTGCCCCTAGAGCTTCAGAAAATTACGATGTATGGCAATCACGGACGCTCCTAGTTCGAGACTTATGCCCTTCCCATACATCATTTTTCTCAAATGCCCATCTTATAACACAATCAAAACACCACTCCTGAATCTTCCATCCCACTGCAGGAATGCCCCAAGGTTCTGTCCTCTCGCCTCTCCTTTATGTCCTCTACACTGCCAGTATACCCAAGCCCCCTCCTACTCTTCCTCTCCTTCAGTATGCCAATGGCACTGCCTTCATCACGCTCCAGAAATCCCAATGATCCCTCCAGCTCCATCTCAATCAATTCACTTCCTGGTGCAACCAGTGGCTTTTCAAAATCAATCCTACCAGGCACTAATTATGGGCCGAACCACCCGCAGCTTCCGTCCGCACGTTTGTACCTTACCTTTACGACAATCCTATCCAGTTAACTAACATGCTAAAATATCTCGCACTAACGTCTGATGGCAGAATAACATGGAAGCCCCATCTACCAAACATTCAACAGAAGGTCCGTTATAGACTAAAACTGGTAAAACTTCTAACATGCTGAACATAAGGATTGCACCCTTACACGATTCTACCAACTTATAAATGGCTGATTCAACCCTTCCTCTGCTACGCAAACGTGGCATGGACTTCTACTACTCCCTTCTTTTATCAGCCTTATAGGTCCTCGAACGTCATTCACTGTCAATCTAGGCCCAGTCTAGGCCCACTCATCACTTGAAACCGGCTTTTTACTTCCTTTAACTTATACTCTAGTCCATCTGTCTTTTATCTTTCGAATCGGCTTACCCTCCCCCAACCACATCCTCTAACAACTGATAAAGTTTCCCTCCCTTCTATTCCAATTATATTCTATGTTTTAAGCATTTCGCTCTCTTGTGGCTGAAGAGTGGCAACGAAGTAGTAGTTTTCGTTGAAGACACTTTGCTCTTTAAGAATAGGATCAGGATGCTGTCCCTTGCTATCAAAACTTTGTAGTTCTTCCAAAATATACAGGTGTCTATTATTATTATTATTATTATTATTCTTGGATCTTCAGATTATTTTCTACGTCGTTTATTCTTTGTTCTGGTTTTCTAATTATCACCAGAAACAGCTCCATTGCAGGTGTGTGTGTGTGTGTTCTTTTAATCTTGTTGCTGTCCAAAATAAAAACAGTTTCAATCGTCGCATGTGATTATGTAAACTCCTGACTGTGAAATTTACTATGATAAATCTTATGCTAATTCCATTCAAAAATTGGTGCGATTGTACATTTGAATGTAAATTACGTACTTCATGATTCCTCTCCAGATGGTCACTTTAGACGAAAATTTGGATTCTTTCTTGTAGTCTTTTGTAGGCCTACTTGTACCGTGCCTTCCTTTGTAGGTGACGCAAAGTGGGGGAGGAGTGAGGGGAGAAGTGTACACTAAAGCAAACACTATTATTTTGACAAATGAATGATTGCTGTGGTTTATTTTTACCATCCTAAATCAACATAAGTGTACAACCAGTAAGGGAGAATTTTATACCTAAAGGATAGCGCGCCTAGGAACACACGATATTTTGTGCTCAGTGTTTACCCTAGTGACTGACGTTAGAACCGCATGATGCAATGCGCACCAGGGATCGCCATAACCACTTTCTGCTATTTTCGGTTGTGTTTTTTGCAACATTTATAAATATTTCGTGTTCTACACATTTAAGTGCTGTACAATATGATAATGTTGTTTGGAATATATTGTATATTCTTCAGCTGCAAAACTTTATGACTATAACATGAGGACGATAAAACCATACTTCGTCGGCAACCTCACTTCGTCCATTCATACTACTGTTCCATCTTGTACCTTGAAACAGAAGGTAACCTTTTAGAAGGGAACGTAGGATATTTGCATATTAATTGATAATGACTAAACAGTTTTACCTGTCTTCTAAATGCATTTTCTATTAGTTTCCAATGGTTTTAATTTTAAAATAAATTGAACTTGTAGCTCGTTTTAGATAATACTTTTGCTTACTTTGATTATCACAATCAGTATTGGCGTGTAGTACAGTACTAATTAACACACAAACGAAAAAATACAGATCTGACAAGGTTTTCACGAGTGCTGTAATTTCAAATTGCAGTTCTATATTTATGCCTTAGAGCATTTATCTTAGAATATAATTTTACTTTCGGGAAACCTTAACTTTATGAAGTAATTTTTGTGATTTCTGGAAAAGACTGTAGCACATTAAAAGTGATCATTTGAAAACTGAATAGCAAAATATATGAAACTTCTGTTATAATATTGGCTATAAATGAACGTCTGCATGTCGTTTCACTACAAGTATCACTTACATGCGAGAGCCCACTTTCCCCATCCCACATCGAAATTATCCCTAGTTGTAGGGGTAATATGCACTTGGGAAGAGGAGCTTATGTTTTATATGCAAGAGTGAAAATGATGACAACATAAATTATCTGCCCATTTCTGTTAGGATAGTGAAATGATTTTAAACAGCAACAAGTAATGTGTTATGATTTTCATTTTCACTTTCACATTTCAGCAACTGTAGATTGTTCTGTTCTTGGCTAAGGAATCATCGTAAACATAGTCTCGGTGTATGTCTTCTCCAGTATGTGAGTCCATATTATTATTATTATTTTATGGCTGCCTAATAAAGTACACACGTATTCTCCCCTTCATTTTTTTCAACCCAGTCTGTTGCTTCTTTCCATTTCTTATTTTGTTCTTCCCAGTTTCATCCAGATCCATGTTGATGGTGATCCACACCTCTTCTCTTTCATCATATTATTACCCCAGCCTGCCTTTACCTAGTCTACTAAGCGAACAGACTCTTTTAGTTAAAATGGTGTATTTACGAAAACATTCTTGCAATGACAGAATGAAATGTAGATTTGAATAAGATATTCAGATAAAAGTAAATCAGTAATATCATTATTTTCTATCGGGTGATAATAAAAAGAAACTATCATGTTTCACACGCCTCGCACTCAAGCACTCTCTAGTCCAAGTGACGTGTGTCTTCATGTTCTTCCTTACAGCAATCGGAAAGGAGCAGCAAAAGTCGCAAGTCATGTTGTCAATTCTGAGCTTGAAATATTTAATTCTTACTATTACCCACTACGCACAATTATGCAACTCTTCCTTACATAAAATGATAACTTGCAAATATTTTCGTGTCAGGTTAATTTTTCCCGCACGATTCGATGATAGTCGTTGTTATTCACTTATTGTGACGTTTGGCCAGGAGGCCATATAGCCGTCTCTTAGTGTTTTAGAGATTTACATATTATCGATGACTGTTTCTTCTGACCACTAACGGCAGAGACCGCTAGGCGCCTAACCAATATCGCTGGTTGCTAAAACGTCAGGTACCCTTAGCGTTCACTGTGCTGCCGTTGTTGGGTTGTTCCAAGATTTTCATTGCCTCCCTTATACGTGTTGTTACATTCTCAGTAGTAGATATGCATGTGTGATGAAGCTTTACAACTCAGTTATCGTCCATTTATTCTACTGCTTCGAAGGTGCATTATCTGATCAAACGAATGCGCACTCCTACATACAGACAATTTTAATTCGGCAGGGTTTGGGGGCTGGTGCCTACTTTTGCCTTTACAGCAGACTGAACTCTGACGGGGATTTATTGAGGTGTCTGAATGTCTGTGGAATTATGGCAACCCGTTATCCGTCAAGAACCTAAACGAGAGAAGGTAGTGATGTCTAACTCTGGGGTCGGGAGCAAAGTCGACATTGGATTCATCAGAAAGATGTTCCACTAGGCCCATTTCGG